>NC_059159.1:102484805-103087096 GCF_019923935.1 Bubalus bubalis | reverse complement strand
CTCACTGGGACTATCCTTTGATACAGACATCACATATGAGGAACACCAATTGATGGATAAATGAGGATCCCTGTTTGATCCTTATCCCAGACACAAAGCAGAAGGGCCATTCAGGAGCCAATCTCTGATTTGTGGTTCAGTTTGAGAAATGCAGGTAAAGACAAGAGTGGTATCTTTGTCACCCCAGACTGATAATATTGTCGAGGGGCTTTGGTTGTTGGGGACTATCCCTTGGGAAGACAATCAAGAACGGTGTTTGCTGTGAGAAAAGTACAAAAGAACAAGCCCTTGGAGATAATGCATGGAAGGGCCTTCTGTATCCTTTAGGTCAGTTTTCAGTTTCATTTTTGAATCTGGTTGCCATAAAGCTGCAATGAACCAAAACTGGTAAATTGGGTGTTTTTTCCAATCTGTAAGGATGTGTGAACTGCTGGCTGCCACATATGTAAATAACAACATTAGCACACTAACTGGTAGAAGTCCCTGGTAGCTGGAGGTATTTTTCCAAACAGAAGGCACAGACAGAGTGCTGGGCCACAAAGTATTACTGCTGCCCACCCTGCCGCCACCACCCGCCACCATTAGCTTAAAGGAGAGGCTGTATTATGTTTACCGCAGATTGATGGTACTAATTTACCAAATCATCAATAAAAGCTATGTATTTCCTCAAAGTCTCACATAGCCTTTTGTAGACAGAAAGATAAATCCGAAGCTTAGAGCAAGCTCATTTAATTTTTACCTGACAGCCAGTAATAACAGAAGCATCATAGAATGGTTATGTTTCAATGAAAAAAATCTATTACTGGGTATACCAAACACACTTGCATTAATTACATTCTCTTTGCATTGCCCTTGACAAAAGATCAAGCAACTACCAAAAAGTGGGGGTGGAGGGAGGGACATATGAAGGGAATTCTACTTATTATCTGGGATTCTCTTTTTCTAATTTCCCAGGAATTCAATCACATATTCTGTGCTTTAATTAGTGACTATGTTTAATTAAATCTGATGTTCTGAAGAAAAGTAGCCAAAAATATTACCAGGCATATAAAAAGATCAATTATTCTCCAACAGATGATGTTTCTATATTTCTAAAGTTGCCTGTGTCTAAAACATATCTTTCCAGTCCTGCTGGAATATTTGAAAAGAATAAGAGACAGAAACAGAATCTTTTCATATTTCCTCTTCACAAAAGGTTATCAGGTACAATGATTTATAATAGTATCAAGGCCTTGTATTTTCATAGTTTCTGAGCAGTAGTGAGGAATGAGAGTGAAGTGATAGTTTTTAAGGAAATTCTGGTGCTTCTACTTCAAAAGTTTTAAAATTGAGGGAGATCTTAAGAGGCAAAAAATTTTCCTTAATGAAGAACTTTCCAGCGGGGTATGAGGTTAAGGATATTGCTGCTTCTTCCAAGTCAGATACAGATTCTATTCTAATCTTAGTTCTGCTAACTACCCATTGTATGATCCTGAACAAACCAAAGGGGGGAAAAAAAAAGAAGAAAAATCAGAAAAATACTCTGAGGACCACAGTTCTCATGTTTGAAAAGGAAAATAAGAGTAAAGACTTCCTAAGGTTTAAGCATCACAGAATACTTAAATGTACAGAGCAGTCACTCAAAAATATTGTTTCCTTTCACCATGTCATTCCTAATTCAACCACCAGAATTCACTGGTTTGTAACTTTCAGTAGCTGCCTATGTTTTAATCATCAAGAATCTAGAGAAGAATTATAAAAAATGGGCAGAAAAATTCAAGCTCCCTAACCTCCAGACCAAATGTGGAGAGGAAGGCCAGTGCCGTGTAGGGGGTAGCCAAAAGACGCTAGCTACTTCCAAGACCTGCTATGTTCCTACGCTTTGGAGCGGTCAGCACACCTTTCAGCCAGCAAAGAATGCTGAAAACGTACCAGCTGATTATCAAGATCACCAAACCTCCCCTTCTCACCTGTGCCGCTGATTTGGATCCCAGGAAACAGAAGGAATTGAGGAAAACACAGGGCAAGAAATACAGTACAACCTCATAAAAAAAAGGATGACTGTTATGTATACACATGAAATTGTAGGTTAAAACCTTGCTCCTCAAAGTGTGCAGCATTACCATCACCTGACAGCTTGGTAGAAATCCGAAAGTCCAGGCAGCATCCCTATTGAACCAAAATCTACATTTTAATAGAAACCCTGTAATTCATTTGTGAAGCCCTGCTTTAAAATATGAACTTATGATCTCCTTTCTCAGACTTCAAACTAGAGTATAGGTTCCATGTGCAGGAGGGCATGGCAACCCACTCCAGTATTCTTGCCTGTAGAATACCCATGGACGGAGGAACCTGACAGGCTACAGTTCATGGAGTCGCACAGAGTCAGACACGACTCAGCGACTGAACACAGCACAGTGCAGCACACAGGCTCCAAGAGGGCCGGGACCTTCAACTTCCTTAGGCACAGATGCATTCCAAATGACTAGAAGGGTGCCTGGCATGCACCTGTACTCATATGTGACTGTTGAGTAAATGCCTGAACAGGACTAATAAAACTCATCCGTGTCTAAATAATAAGACCATCACTTTTTAAAATGCCACCCTGAAAAATGACTACTGCAGTCAGCAGGAGCAATAAAGAATTTATTCAGTTAAACTCAGAAAATATTTATTGAGCAAAGTCCAAGAATTCTGAGACTGTAATAAATCAAACAGGTGTTGGTGGGCGAAATTGACTTTACTGAAGGGAAGTTTTTTTCTCAGATAATGCTAGTTGATGATATAAAAAAACATGTCCCATGAACTGCTTTAACAATTTACCTCTTTAAACAACTTTACTGAGGTATAATTTACGTACCAAAAACTTCACTCAATTTTAAAGTACAATTAAATGAGTTTAGTAAATTTACTGAGTTATGCATCTCTCACCATAATCCAATTGTAGAGCATTCTCAATCATCCCAATGATGAGAGTATCAATCAGCTCAGCCCATTTACAGTTAATCTTTGTTCCGACCCCAGCCCCGGGCAATCTATTTCTGCCAAAAATTGACATTTTTGAGGACTCCTTGATAGTGTACGTGATTGACACAGTACATGTGGTTCTTCTCAGGCATTTAGTAAAAACACCCAGTAAGAACCTCTGTCTGCCTGTACCTGGCTAACTCATTTTCAGTTACTATATGCAACAGTTTTTTAAATTCACTTCTCTTTAAAAGTTCTCATCCAATATTAATATATAAGAATAAATGTGCCAGTATATTTATTGCTTCATGTGTTATACAGGCAGAGAAACAGAACGTAGCCTGAATCCTCAGTTACAATCAATATACTATAGGCTGTGATGTGGCTATTAAGAAGGATGAAGGGCTACACAGACTGACTTGGAGAAAAGTTTATGATATACAATGTGCTGAAAAATGTATATAGTATGATCCCATTCTGTAATGAAAAACAAAAAAATCGTATGTATGCAAATGTTTGTATATTTCTATAGTCATCAAGAATATACAGACAGACATCAAATTGTTAACATATTATTTTAAGGGGGAGGGTGACTAGGAGCAGGAAGTGAGGAAAATACTTCATACATTGTTGTGTGCAAATTTCACTTTGCTATTTGAAAAGAAATTATAATCCCATAAATAATATCTTTAAAAACTATAATTACACTTTCCATTAACTCAGATTAGCTTCCTTCTCCCTTCTCCCTCCTTACTATAAATCTAAATTCATATAGTTATACCAAATGTGTGGGCTAAAATATTATATGGATCATGGAGACCTCTGGGTTATAACTTAAGAGGTTTCAAAATTGGATTTCAAATTCACAGTGCTAGTTTAAGGGGATGAAGACCTCGGCAATATGATTTTATCATGCAGCAGAAGTGGCATGATATTCAGGGTGAAACCTCACCTTTATTGACTCTCAAAATTATTCCAACTGAATCAGTAGTGGAGATATGGTAAATGGCTTAGACTCATTAGGGTGTTGATGAAATGATCTACAGTCCAATGCTACTGGACTCAATACCCATTGTAGTCTAATTAAATAATACAGAAATCTTATCAGTAAAGCAACAAATACTTTTTAAAAGGAGACAGCAGTTTCAGCATTACAAAATGAAATCGTGACTGTACGCACATATGAAAAATACATACTTGTGTGATAAGCCTCCTATAAAAATGCTTAATAGAGGTATATTTGCAAAGATATTTGATTAAACTATATAAATGATAGCTTGAAGTTCACTAAGGTGCTGTGATTCTATTTTTTCCATGGGTAAGCTTCTCCCCTTTTATAAACTTTCATTATTCTTGCCAGTTTCAGCATTACTCTTTTTAAAATAAATCTTCTAAGTACTATATCTAGGAAACCACACAAATGATATGCATACAGCTCAATTAATTATTTCAAATTGAACACAATCATGTTACTGCCACGTAGATCAAAAAATAGAACATTTCATCATTATTCTTAAAAGAAATTCAATCTTTAATTCCAGGGAAGAAAGTCTGAATTACTAAATACATTTGGTATATTTAGGCAGTTATCCCATCCATTGGGGTTTAGACTGGGCTGTCTGGGTAAAATTTAAATATGAGTGAGCGAGCAAATTTAAATATGACTCCACAGTCTAGAGACAAAACATTCCTTGGAAAATGTGTGAGGCTCCATCAACACAACTTGCCACAGGTCTTTTCCATGTGTCAGAGGACAGACTGTCAGGACCAATGACTTGTCCATGTTTGAGCCACAGAGCTCAAGCCAAACGCTTGACTCATCTCTGGGTTCATTTTTACCCCTAAGCTGCCTTTGTCACAAAGGTGTAGTGTAATGAAATGCATGTGACCCGACAAACTGAACAGAGCCTCACTGTTCAAAGGAGGTAAAACAGACGATTAATATGTCAGCACAAAGTGAAGACTCAGAAGGCTGGAATATCAATCTCTTTTTTAATCTATCTTTCTTTCTTGGAATAAAAGGTTGCCTAGAATCCACATTCAGGTTAGAAATGCAGATGCTCAAAAGTGAGCAGATCCTGCAGATTCCCTGTACACGACAAGAAATATCTCCAAAGAAGAGTAGGACGTAGGAAAGGAATTATTAATGCCCAGTGTTTCCACTCAGAGTAGACTTTTTGCTTTTTGCACAAACCAGATACACAGCTATTTGCTGACTTGATCAGAACTGATATAAGGTGATCAGGATCTGTCCCATGAAAGCAGAGATCTTAAGAGGCTATGGACCATTCCATAGTTGTTGCTTATAGCAAACATCATTTTCAGCAGTATTAAAGCTTATGAAAGCCCAGGAGAGTTTTTTTATTCTCCTGGAGATTTCTCTTTCACAACCAACCAGAACAACTGTGAAGGACTCAGTTTGCTGTGTATGAATTAACCAAAGTAACTTGGATCCTTAGTTTCTAAGTTCCATGCTTGCCCTGTTAGAAGTTCAAATGTTTGCTTTCAGAGCAAGCATTCCCGATGGCTGGGAAGTTAAGCAATCCAGCACCTCTGTCCAGAAATTGAGTAAAATTCAAAAAGAAGCATTTTCAGAGTATACTTTTAGGGAAGAAAGTTGGATGAGGGGCTTTAAGTTGATTCTGCTATTTCCTGTTTCAGGATATGCCTTGCAATTTGGTGGATAAATGCTACCTATGATAAAATATTTCATTTAGAACTGTACAGCCATTTTGTATTCTAAATGAATAACTTGCATTGCATTCATACACCCTCACTCTCAACGAGGAAGCCAGTAATTTAGTTTTAGCTTTCGTCTCTGCTTAAGTGCAAAAAGCTGGCACATAAGGTAATTTGAAAACAATTATTAAGGGTGGTTTTCAAAGCTAGTACACATATATAATCACCCAATATCTGGCACAGATCCTTCTACTTAAGCTCCGAGGTTTCCTAAAGTGGAGAGTAAACAAGACCTTGCTGTTTCATTAATGCTGGTAAAGACTCGTGACTAAAATGGTCATAAAGAGATGCTTTAATGGTGAAAAAACACAAAACATTTACAGTTCTTATATTAAGAGAAGATAAACAGTTTTGATTTTCCTTTAACAGAGAATTCTGGTAATTTACGGGACATGATGTTGAAAATGCAATTTTTTTTTCTTCCCTTGTCAACTTGAAAAAACAAATGCACTATTTGGAGAAGGAGAAATTATCATTTTATCAACCTGAAAGTTTGCCATAGCCATCTTCTCAAAGTATTTGAAAGAGACCAGCACTGCCACATCCTAGGGCAGCGATTCTCAACCATAGGAGATTCTGCTTCCTAGGGAACGTTTGTCAATATCTGGAGATACTTTTGAGCTGTCACAACTGAGTGTGTGTGAGGAGGTGGGGGAAAGGAGGGGTGAGGGCCGAGGGAGATATTACTAGTCTAACGGGTAGAGGACGAGATGTTGCTAAACATTCTTCAATGCATAGAACAGTCCCTCAACCAAGAACTGTCTGGCCCAAAATGTCAGTAGCACTGAGGTTGAGAAGCCCTCTGCTAGAATATGGTGATACAAGATTACTTGTAGCAGTAGAAGCTGAGATTGCTCTGATCACTGAAATACAGACGGAACTCTCTGGTCAATACAGTTCAACCTCTTCTAAACTTCTGAGAATATTTGTTAAGTAACAACTCTAATGTGAAGCTGGCAATTAAAGAGAAAAGGATGAGAAGATGAGTATTCCCTAAATTCAAAGCACATTCAGAGGTTCAAATCTGGCTATATTTGTCCTGCTATATCACTTTGGTCTCCTGGGATTAAAAAAAAAAAAAAAAAAGATGGAAAGAAAGAAAGAAAGGAGGGAAGGAAGGAGGTGGGAAAGAGGGGGGAAGGGAAGAACAAGCCTTTTGGGTTTCATCTTCAGTAATGAATACAGCCATAGCAAGGTAGACACATTACTCTTCGTAAAGTGAGAACATTTACGGGGCTCGTTTCAGACCCTTCCTGTCCACACAAAGACAAACCCTTTCTGTCTGATGTCACCTACATCAGAAGGGGCTTGAAGCTGAATTCTATTTTGTATTTTAACAGTGTCACTACAACAAAGTAAGACTATATCATAACAAAATTGACCCAGCATAACAAAAGGAGTCATTACTAGATTTCTATGTAATCACCGTGCATGTGTGTGTGCTCAGTTATGTTCGACTTTTTGCAACCCCATGGCCTGTAGCCTGCCAGGTTCCTCTGTCCATGGAATTCTCCAGGCAAAAATACTGGAGTGGGTTGCCATTTCCCCCTCCAGGGGAACTTTCAGACTCAGGGGTTGAACCCGAGTCTCCTGTGTCTTGCAAACTGGCAGCGGATTCTTTACTACTGACCACCTGGGAAGCCCATGCAGTCACCATTTGTACCTAAAAATGGCATTCTTCAGAAACGAGAAAATCCTGAATGCACTATTTGGAGAAAATAAATAACAGGTTTGTGAGAAGAGAGAAAGGGAAATGAAAAGAGATCTACTGCAAAATTAAGATGCAGACACAACTGACAAGCTCAGGTTCTGCTGGCATCACGACTGCCAGGATGCAAAACTGGGTCTAAACACAATAAAATAATCTGTAGAACACCTATTAGCTGATAGGCATATGATTATCTGATGGGCACACTGTAACTGCTCTATTTGGTGTATTTACACTTAAGCCTATAATAACAGTTCCTTGAAAAGGACTGCTGTATATTTAACTGATGATCTGGCTCCAACAATTAAATCCTACTACACTTTAGAATGCTAAGCTATTTCCAGAGTTGGAAGGAGACCAGCTGCCTCACATCTCACCCTTCTCCTTCAGGTCAGCAATGGCCCCTGAGGCAGTACTGAGGATGCTGCTGCTTTGAGTGGCACCAGTTTGCCAACAAGAAGCTACTTGAGAAGCAGGCATGTTCCTGCCATCTGTGATATAAATAGAGGCTTTGTTCAGAAGGTGTGTTAGGACACTTAACTTTTAAGAACACTCTGTAGTGGGTTAGCATTTCATATCTGTACTAGTTTTCCTATCTAGATTAGTATGCCACAGAGAGGTATGCTGTTCTATGGAACACTGACCTTGTACAATATTTACCCCCCAAAAATTCTGTTTTAAACAGAAGTGCCTGATTTGGGAAGGATAAAACTGGATATAATTCCTTTCTCCTTACCCCCAGTATGACTTTAAGGGCTTAAGATTGTTCTTCTCTGTTTCAGGATAAAATTTGCACATGTCACAAACTGACCCAATTCTTTTCTCTTTCTAGTTTAACTTTAAACTTGCCTCATTCTACACTCTAATTAGCGGTTACCTGTGGATCCTATGAATGGGACAGGGGTTGGGAAGCATAGTTGTTCAATTTTGTAGGGCATGTTAGATTCTTCAGGCTGCAAGGGTCCAGAGTTTCAGATAATGATGTCCTGGCCAGGGGGCTCCACAAGTTAGCATGAGCTTCTTCAGGATTTAGAGTCAGAAAACTTCCACCTTTCTTTCATTAAAAAACAAAAAGGGACTTCTCTGCTGGTGCAGTAGATAAGAATCTTGCCTGTCAATGCAGGGGACACAGGTTCAATCCCTAGTCCGGGAAGATTCCAAATGCCATGGAGCAACTAAAGCCCATGTGCCACAGCTACTGAGCCTGTGCTTAGAACCTGTGAGTTGCAACTGCTGAAGCCCATGGACCTAGAGCCTGTGCTCCACAACAAAAGAAGCCACCTCAATGAGAAGCCTGCACACTGCAACAGAGAGTAGCCTCCACTCACTACAACTAGAGAAAGCCCACACACAGCAACAGAAACCCAAGGAAACCAAAATAAATAACTTAAAAAATACTTGAAAACAATTTATTATAAAACACTGAAAACATATGCAACAGTAGAAAGAATAGGGTGGTGAACCTCCAATTTCCTTCATTACCATTCAACCATTATTAAGATTTTCAACATTTACCTAATTCTTCCCTTTCATTTCTTATATATTTTAAAGTAAATCTCATATATCATGCCATTTAAATCCTTCAATGTACATTTAAAAAGAATATTTGTAACATAACCACAAATATTTGTAACCATAACATGACTATCAGATTTGGCAAAATTGTCCTAGGATTTTCTAAAACATTCTAAATTTTTAAAATTAAATTTTATCAATTGTGTCAAAATTATATTTTTAGTAGGAGTTGTTTGAATTCGTATGTAAATAAGGCCTGAACCTTATATTTTGTTGTTATATCTTTTAAGTCTCTATTTCTGGTTTTTTGACTGGTTTATTTTGTCTGATTTCTGATGGATTATCAGAGGGTCACTTCTTAGATGAGTTATCTTTAAGTACTCTTCCTTGTTCAAAAATATGAAATGTGGTAGGGAAGGAGCCCTTAGGATTTGAGGTTATATTACCATTATAAAATACTTCCTACATGTGGGTATAGCTTATACTGTTACTTTACTAGTATTAGTAAATATATATATATACATATATATATTCCTCAACTTATTTCAAAAATTATTTAAGAGATACTTCACTCATAGAAAAATAGATTTTGATCTTTGTATTAACCCACTCCAGTACTCTTGACTGGAGAATCCCATGGAGGGAAGAGCCTGGTAGGCTACAGTCCACAGGGTCGCAAAGAGTCAGACACGACTGAGCTGCTTCACTTCCCAAACTAAATGCTTCAGTGAGTCAAGGTTATTCAAGGGAATTCTGCTTCTGATACTAAACTGCAGGGGTTAAGCAAACTTTAAAGTTTGAGGGCACAGTCCTCTACAAGACTTCCTCTACTTCTGGTACCTCCTGCAAATTTGAGAGGTTCCTCTAGCTACCTCAGGTTTGATAACTTGCTAGACAGATGTATACAACTGTCTGAAAGCTATTATACTCATGGTTATGGATCCCTGGGTCGAGAAGATTCTCTGGAGAAGGAAATGGCGACTTACTCCAGTATTCTTGCCTGGGAAATCCCATGGATAGAGGAGTTTGGTGGGCTATGGTCCTACAGTCCATGGGGTTGCAAGAGTCAGACATACCCTAGAGACTAAACAACAATAATGAATCATTCAGAGAAAGGATACAGATGAAAATCATCCAAGAGAAGACATATAGAGTCTTAGAATGCTTCAAATGTAAAAACTTGTCCTGATAATGCATTACACTCCTTGCACTGATATGGACAATCCAGAAAAGTCCCCAGAGTTTTAGTTTCCAGGGTTTTTATTAGGTCTCTGGTACATAGGCATGCTAATTAATTCAATGTTCTCATGGTTAATCTCATCCTCCAGGCTGACTGATATCAAAAAACACAAAGCCTTCATCCTAACTTCATGGTTGGTCTTCCTGGTGTGGTAAGCTCACCCTAAAATCTATTGTGGGCAGCTCCCACTCTAAAAAAGACACTCCTATCAAGTATGACATAGGTTATCTCCCAGAAAGAAAGAATGAAAGTGAAGTCGCTCAGTCATGTCCAACTCTTTGAGACCCCATGGACTGTAGCTTACCAGGTTCCTCCGTCGATGGGATTTTCCAGGCAAGACTTCTGGAGTGGGTTGCCATTTATCTCCCAGAAAAGTGAAAGTGAAGTCACTCAGTCGTGTTCGACTCTTTGGGACCCCATGGACTGTAGCCTACCAGGCTCCTCTCCATGGGATTCTCCAGGCAAGAGTACTGGAGTGGGTTGCCATTTCCTTCTCCAGAAGCTGAAGCTTCTTATCTCCCAGAAGCTGAAGGCAAAGGAGACCTCTCATTGGACAAGGCCAAATTTTTTTTTACAAAAATAACTTACCTGTTCTTATTACCCATGCTAAACCTAGCCTATTCCTTTTACTATGATGCTTCACTATGGGAAAAATTTTCACACAAAACTGCTGTGAAATCTTTTAATAAGAAGTACATTAGATCTGGGAATAAATATCTCTGATAATATAAAATTAAGATGATCAAAACAAGAAGGTAACCTCCAAATAAGAGTTAAAAATAAAATGAGAGCTTGAAAAATACACATCACTTTAAACAATGTAATTAAGAAGAGGAAAATATAAATGTTTTCAATATTTTATTTTTGTAAACTTTTAACATGTTTATTTGAAAGCTAACCAAGTTTTTCATTGTAATCTATCTGAAGCCTCACAGACCTAGGTGAGATATCTTAACAAAAAGAGAAATTCTAAGAAAAATTAGCACTTTATGAGCTCAGATCATTTGTGATTCCTGTAACTACAAAAAATAGGTGGACATATGGTATAAATTCTCACTCATTTCTACTTTATTTTGTAAGTGAGATGTGTAAAGCTCTTCAAGACCTTCTCTACCATACATGAAAACAGAGTAAAGAGTTATGGATTTACGCCTTTTTTTTTCTTTCCCAACATGAAATTTTATGAATTACATACAGTGGTAGGTCAAGAAATGGGTTTGAATAAATTAATGAATGGATTCTACTGTACTAAAAAAAATTGATGAATATGAAGGAACCATGATTTTACCCTTTTCCCTCTTTACTAATTAATTTCTGGATCCAGAACCCCTCTCTGATGCAGAGAAGATAGTGGAGTTATGTTTCTATTCAGCAGAGCTTCGGGATTGCCTTATCCACACATATAAGGAAGCAGTTACTTCCATAAAGGACCTCTGGTCCATTTGAAATTTTTGTTTCTTAGTGATTTTAATGCTGTAAAGGCACCTAGTGAGGGCAGAGAACTTCCCTAAAGACACATGTGGCCTCTGCTATTCTCCAAAAGTCAGTCAGTCCCATTTGTGTCTTCAGAAAAAGCAATCACTCACCACTACAGAGGACAGAGTACATGGGGAACTTACAATGAAACTATTACAAGTTTAAAAGAACAGCATTTGTATGTTTTTTCCACCTCAGAAGTGTTAAAGACTATAGATTGCAGCTGAGGGAAAATTAAGGTCCCTATTTACACATTTCACTGTGCCTGTGAAGCTGAAAAAGAAATGAACTTAGTTGCAAAAGTATGTAGTTCACTCAGGCAATATCATTGTTTTAGTGTAGGGAAAATGTCCTTTAATGTCATCAGCTAGAGAAAGGTGAATATTCAGGAATTAAAAAGCAGCCAGAAATGTTAACGCAAAAAAGAAAAAGCATTGGCTTAGAAAGCGTGCTCAGAGAAGGCAATGGCACCCCACTCCAGTACTCTTGCCTGGAGAATCCCATGGGCGGAGGAGGCTGGTAGGCTGCAGTCCATGGGGTCGCCAAGAGTCAGGCACGACTGAGCAACTTCACTTTCACTTGTCACTTTCATGCATTGGAGAAGGAAATGGCAACCCACTCCAGTGTTCTTGCCTGCAGAATCCCAGGGATGGGGGAGCCTGGTGGGCTGCTGTCTATGGGGTCGCACAGAGTCGGACACGACGGAAGCCACTTAACAGCAGCAGCAGAAAGCATGCTAATGCATATGGAGGATGAGGAAGAAGTAGTACCTGGGAAAAGTCTCCTCAATCAGTGATTCCCAAGCTGAGGTAGGAAAAGATCAGAATCTCCAGGGGCTGTGGTGTAGTTTAAAAGAATACTAAGTACTATAATCTTATATTTTGAATACAGAAAACTTTCTTTTATTTTTGTAACACGGATCCTGGCGAGTCCAGCTCTATAAAATCTTGGCTGGTGGAGATAAGTCAGTTCTAACCAAGAAGCCAAGAAGATTCTCATCAGAAGAGGGAGTGGGAAGTCAGAGGAGGGAAGTGCAAAACACATACCAACCCCCATCCCCTGAGGGGCACAGAGGGCAGGGGAGGGTTGAGACTGTGTCTGCTAACTAAAGAGGACATTCTGTTTCAAAAGATTGAAAAATACTGACCTGAGTTGTCTGAAAAATAATACTTTCAGAACCATATTCAGTAAGGGCCCTTACTGCAATGTCAAGGTAACCTTAGGGGCTCTTGACACCCTGGAATGCTGGTGACCTCTGGTACTTTCTGGAAACTAGCTTACCTCTGCGTGGGGCATTCTATTTTGTTTTTGTATTCATAGGCCATCTCTTTCAGAGAAGCTCAAAGCACCTTTTAGGTGTTTATTTTTTTTAAACTCTCCAACTGCCTGAAACAGACTAGAAACAGTAATATTTAAGGTTTTACCTGCACTCTTCCAAATCAACACATTTGGCTCTCTTTTATGCCCCTTGCTCCTGTCTATCTTGACAAATGTCATGGATTCATGAGGAAAAAACGCTATCATCGTGTAAAGATCCCACAAAACACTTCAAAACATTCAAACGCTCTCTGCTTCCACAGCCTGTATTAACAAATTGTACCTGTCAATAAATACAGATAAATTAGGTAACTGCAAGTGAAAACCTCTAAGGCAAATCAGTAACTTAGGAAAACAAAAAAACCCACTAAAACTAAACTCCATGTAGGTGATACACCATAATTCTGCTGCTGGCTCATCAGATCAGTAGCCAATCAGGTCCTGGCAGGCCATATGTGTATTTATAAATATATCTGCTAATGTAAAGGTCGAGCTGCTCACTGCTCAGGGAAATCAGGCACATTTGGAACCATCCCTAGATTTTGGTTTCTTTAAAAAAAAAATATTTTGACAATCTGTGACAAATGCAATCCTGCCCCCATATGTTTTGTACTATTTAAAGGGAAATGACACTCAGTTGCCTTCACATCAACACGTGAATTTCTTTCTTTTAATAATGAAGTCAGAAGATGGGAAAAGAGGGAGGTTACCTTCTATACATATTTAAAAGATATAAATATATTTTCAAATTTCCACACTTGCCCAACAGGACAGAGCTTCCAAAATGTGTGTTACTGTTCATGAATTAAGAAATAACAGAAACTTTTCTTCCAAGTTGGAGGCAGAGGTAGAAAAATAATGAATGACAAGAGAGTGTTGGTAGATTCTTGCTATGAAATGCAGTCTCCTGCCCCCTTGCTCATTTTTTTATGCTCATAATTCTTTGCACTTTTCTGGGCATGGGGATGGAAAAGGCTCTGCCTAAATGTTACCCTCTGCCAGCTTCTGCAGAAATCTCTTACAGATTAATTTAGAATATCCAGACATCTCTATCAGGACTGAGAATGACATTATAAGGCTGTGAGATCCAGAAGTCCAGAATAAACCTTATACACTACAAACTCATCTACTTGCATCCCACTCCATTCTTTAGTATTAACAGAATAACAAGGTTTTCCCATGGCATGGAAGACAGAAACTTGAAAAAAAAAAAAAAAAAAAAAAAAACCCAAACATTCAAACGACATCTTTGGTGGAAAAAAAAAAAAAAGCTTCTGACAAGAGGGAAGGGTATGAAAATATTTTCAGAGAACTTGTTTAATCGCCCAGCAATGTCTTCTGTTCCATTTAGCCCTCAAATCTGAATAATCATGACAGATGGCTTTAAAAAAAAGTTAGCTAAATTTTCAGATAACGCAGCCTTCTGTCATGTTCTACTCTGAGGTTTATGCAGTTTGTTTAGCAGACTCTGAACTGCAGGCTGCTCATGGGTGATCAGCTTTCACTTAGTATCTGCAGAATTCACACCACTTGATACCGTATGCTCAGGACTCCAAGGGGTAGAAATATTGTCAGTTCAGATGACAAAAGATCTTCATAGGCCACCCCTCCTCAGCTCAGATATTAGATCCACATTTTACGCACAAAGCAATGTTGGAAGTGTAAAGGGCCAAGAGACCAGCTCTTGGCTCTATCAGCTAGGCCATCTCTTTGTAGCAGAATAAACTCATGTCTGATGCTATAATTACAACCCTAATGGACACACTTAATTTATTTTAGAGAACTGAAGTTGATACCCACTAGTGCTATTATTAAAAAGACTAATGAGAGCTGCTCAGTAAGAAAAGAAAAGATTTATTGAATTCCTTTTGGCACCCGGCACAGCTTAGCAATTTTGAGAGCCCATCAAAACAGCAGATATATACCCTGCTCAGATGTGCTGTATGGGATGTGAGCTGGGTTTCAGATTTTCAATAACAAATCTGTCACTCCGATTTTAATTAGACGGCTTAAAGCAGCTACATCAATAACGGCAGAATGACGGCTTAGTTCAAAGATCATAGAGATGTTACTCTACTTTAATAGTTCTTTTATACAAGTACATATTTCAGAAGTTTGCAAGGCATTCATCTTGACTACCCCTTTCACCACAGAGAAGAAAAAAAAATATTCCTAATTGAATTGAACCACGAACACTAGCAGTCATCACCATTTCTATGCCAGGCTGTTGCATCCAGCTGGTTAGGAGGTCTAATTTCACACCATGCAGCAATGAAATGCTGCTAACTTTTATTTGTGAGTATAAAATAGCAATATTTCATGACCACAAAATGCCAGTTGACACCGCTGGGTGCACCCTCCGCTGGTCTGAACCTTAAAGACAAATAGCTGTCTTGGTTGAGTACTAAAAACTGGACCTTCCTTGTGAAAAGCTCCCAGGAGGGGAGGACCTGGGCAGGGGGAGGCAGAAGCCCTCCAGAGAAGTTCACACACAGCTGGGAATACGTCTCATCCCAAGAGAAGGTGGGGGTGATGACCTCAGAGAGAAAAACTGTTGCCAAAGGTCCAGCCATTTCTTAAAGGGGTTCTTGCGAGTGTGTATGCTAAGTCGCTTCAGTCGTGTCCGACTCTGTGTGACTCTATGGACTGTAGCCTGCCAGGCTCCTCTGTCCATGAATTTTCTAGGCAAGAATACTGGAATGGGTAGCCATGCTCTCCTCCAGGGGATCTTCCTGACCCAGGGATCAAACCCACATCTATTGTCTCCTGCACTGGCAGGCAGATGCTGCTGCCTAGTCACTTCAGTAGTGTCCGACTCTGCGCGACCCCATAGACGGCAGCCCACCATGCTCCCCCATCCCTGGGATTCTCCTGGCAAGAACACTGGAGTGGGTTGCCATTTCCTTCTCCAGTGCATGAAAGTGAAAAGTCAAAGTGAAGTCGCTCAGCTTAGCGACCCCATGGACTGCAGCCTACCAGGCTCCTCCAACCATGGGATTCTCCAGGCAAGAGTACTGGAGTGGGGTGCCAGATGAGGTGTATATAATTATCATTGTATTTCTTTATACTAAGTCTTATTACAAGAATAAAAATGTACTGATTGCATAAATAAACAGTTAATATATACATAAACACTATTAATACAGTGATGTATATCCTTCTATACTTTACCCCATGGAAATAAATATTTTATACACACACACACATACACACACACACTTCCCTTAAAAAAGGAAGTCAAGCTATAAATATACTGTAAGTTTTTTTGCTTAATAACAATTATTTTTCCATATAAATATATCTCAAAATTATCATTTTAACAACCATGTAATATTCTGTTATGAATTACCCATATTATTTAATCAGTGCCCTCTTGGGCATTTAGATAGTCCCCAGTTATTTAGCAACTGTGTATATGCATATATACTATTAATAATGATATAGAGTACATAAACATGTTCTCTCCATACATGAACATGTACTGTGTGTATACATATACAACTGGATTATGATGTTAGAATAAATTATCTTAGGATAAATTCTGAGAACTGGAACCCCTAGGTCAAAGTATCTTTATTTTGTTTTGAATACATGCTAGCCATTGTTTTAATGCCTAGACATGGAATATTTGTTTTAGAAGCAACTTCTCCTGAATCAGATTCTAACAAAGCCCCAGACTTCCTACTATCATTTTTTTCAGAGTCATACAAATCCACAATTTCATCTCTGCCTCCCCAACAGTGCTGTTTATCACTCTCCAGAATAATATGAACGTTCCCTGGCCCCAATCCCTATAAGGAATCTTGTTCTGATCAATCTTCAATGATGTACGCATGGCTGTATTGACTCCCACTGGCGTGACTAAAGTCCTGAACCTGACTTCTGCAGCTTCTAAATCTGACATGTTCAGAATGGATACCAACACTTTTTTTACCAGTGCTATCTCACTACTCCGAATCAGCTCTGCCACTTTTCAGCTTATCTGACCTTGGGACAGTGACTTATTATCTATGAGTCTCAGTTTCTTATGTGGTCAGGTTTCCTCCTCCAGGAAGCCTTCCTAGACCTCCCATGTCTGGGTCAGAGGCCTTTCTTTGTGTCCCCACAATACTTCACACTTCACCCAGCATAATATTTAACCACACAGTCAACGGTTGCCTGATGACCTGTTTTTCCCCAACACTAGACTATCAGAACAGGAACCATATGTGTCAATATTGACCACGACTTTTGCACCATTCACTGAAGAATGTAATTGTTGAGTGCTTTCCTTGTTCCAGGTACCAGGGATACCTCTTTGCTAGAGATAGAGCAGAGAACACAACACACGTATTCCAGCAGGGGAAGAGCAAGCCAATAGCTCAACAGATCAATATGCTCTATGGCAGATTTGGTAACTGCTATGGAGAAAAATAGAACTTACGTAAGAGGAAAGGAATGCCAGAGGTTAGGGGTGGACTGGGGAAGGCTTGGCACTTAGGCAGAATGGGGTCTGCGGAGGCCCCCTGAAAGGTGACATGTGAACAAAGGTGTCCAGAGCTGGAAGAGGTCATTCTTCCTGGTTTGAGCAGCCAGCTCCTGTTGGTTTCAGACACAAATGCCCTGCATAATATTTTGCTTAACAAAAAGTATCTGCTGCTTTAAAAAGAATTTGTTTTTCTAAACATATCCCCCAGTATAATCAGCCCTGTGCTAGGTATTACAGAAAGTAACTTTTAGGCTAGCACTGAAACAATGAAAGCTTCTGACTGAAGCTTTAAGTGTTTTCGGATTTAAGTGTTGAGGGAACTGACAACATACACACAAACCCAAATTCATGCTGTAAGTGGCAAGGCTGGGATTAGAATCCTTCTCTGCTACCTCCAGAGCCCACATCTCTCTATTCCACCAGAGATGAGTAAGACCAGCAGGCTGCCAAGTCATTTTAGTTCAAATTTGACAGGACTCCCACAGCACTGGCATTGCTTTGTTTGAATGCCTTTCCCACATGACCTTGCTGTGTTTAGACACCTTTGACAGCCCACACTGAACATAACCTAAAATGATCTTCACTTTAAGAGTTCATTGATTGTGCCTCTGTAAGTTCCAAGTGGTGATTTCCTAAAAATCGTAAGGGATTTTAACTGAGATTTCTTCTCAAAATGTAGATAATTCTAACAGTTGACACACAGTGAGTGTTGTTTAAGGATGTGCTTAGAAAGTATTGCTCCTGGCCAACTATCTACATCAGATCACTGTCCAGTTTTGCCTTCTGCTCCTCACTGCCTTTCTTCTTTTTTCCTGCTTGCTTCCTAGTTCCAGCTGCCAGCAACTCAGATAATTAAATGCCAAAGTAGTGACACTTGGCATTTCAATGAGCACTCTGTATTTACTACACAGTCTCTCTCAACAGCCCTCCTGCTCAGCATGCGTGCAAGCTCGATGCTGCTCTGCTGAACTGAAGCACTCCTTTGTTGCAAAGCTGGATGAACTGAAGAAAGATGAACTCGGGCAGCAGCCCAGAACTGAGAGGAGGGAGGCAGCAGATTCCCCAATTTCTCTCCTTGCCACCTCTCAGAGTTTATGTCCTCAATTCAATTAAACAAGCATTTGTTAAGACCTTAGCCCTCTGGGTTCAGTCCTCTGCTGGGATACTTTTTAATGAATTTTGTATTAAACAGGACAGAACTTTAGGTTTTTTCATTGCAAGCAGGTATTGGCAAGATATTGTACTGTACATGATTGCAAAGTGATTTCACCTTGATGGCTCACCTGATTTTATTTGAAACCTATTAGTGAGGACAGAAGTAGACAGTGGATATAAAAGTCTGACTCTAGCTTCTAAAGCTGTAGTTTATGTCTTGGAATAACTGAATTCATTCAAAAGTTTCCTCTTCACCAAAGGTATCATTTGTTCAGACTGCAGCTTAGCCATCATCTCCTCCTGGACGCCTCCCTGACTCAGTGAGTCTGGGATAAACATCCACCTAGGTCCTGTGACACAGCCAGTGCTCCACACAATTCCAGACCGTAAGCTCGGAGGACAAGAACCAAGTCTACTCACTGCCATGGCCCCAGTGTCAACCACACGGACACAAGTAAACCAATGGTGCAATCCATAATTTCAATTAAACTGCTTTGCAAGTGAGATGGAAAATTATCTTCAAATCCCTTCAAGCCGTACTGAGCTAAGTATGGTCTTAAAATCATCAATATGATTATTACATTCACAGATAACTTTTATTCATTCAAATAATACATATGTACTGAGTACCTTCTGTTGGGTTGCCAAAAAGTTCATTTTGGTTTTTCCATAATCTGTTATGGAAAAACTTGAACAAACTTATTTTGGCCAACATTGTCCAAACGTTGTTCATAAGACTTGCTAGTCAAATGTCATCTTCCTTTCTTTTTAAAAGCCTTTGTTTTTCTCATTCAAAATGGCAACTCACGGGCTATATGCAAAAAAATTGGCTCATGAGTGTTTTAGGGGCAGATTTTCAACCAATAACCACATTATGGTTAGTCTGAGGCAAGAACCATCATATCACTCTTTATATCACGGGTGCCTTGCAGTACATATGGTATCCAGTAGATGCTCAATTAGTGTTTGTGAAAAGTGAATAACTGAGGAACCCTAAACATGCTAGCCACTATTGCATTTAAAAAAGGGAGGAAGGAAGGGAGGAAGTAAAGATGGAAAAATAGAGGGAAGGAAGGAAGGTGTACCTATCCACATGAAAATAATTTACTATGGGAATTTTATTTTTGAGTGAAATCGTAACTAATATGCAAGGAGACTATAAAATCCTTGAGTGGTACCCTCTTCATATATGCCACACTTTTCATTAATTTACAGTCAAGATGGACTAAAAGGGACAGGTTTACTCTCTGACCTGAAATACAGACACACACACACACACACACACACACACACACACACACGTACCCCAGACAAAACATATACAACAACAGACACTTTTCCAGACACTGGACACCAGGCAATGAAAAGTAGGGATTCTTAAGATAAAGAAGAAATGAAGTGAGGCCTCCTACTGCCCCAGCTGACTGCTTTAAGAAAATTTCTGGGTTGCAGCACTGGGAAGAAGGTCCCAGGCAGAAGGCAGTAGACTCTCTAAGTTGAGGAAACAGAGCAAGTGGATACGATGCAGCTAGAGTTTACAGGACAGAATCGAGAAATGTACAGAGAAGAGGACGGTCCAGAAAGAGATTTGTACAAGGTCCCCTCAAGTGTTCAGCCGAGAACTGATAAGCAAACGCACGCATGTGAACACACTGAGTGCGAGGGTAACACTGAAGGATTAGAGGAAGCAGTGCTGCAAACTCTTAGAGGGACCCTAGTATGCCTACCACTCAGATGGAAAGCTTAGAGTTCACAGGATGCTGGTGGTGGACTCAGGACAGTCATCCTTAGCAGTGAGGAAGAGTTAGCCCGAGACTGAGCAGGGCTGCAGGGCTACCTAACAAAACGAGACTGGAAAGGATCGAACTATTTGCAAGCGATTTAACTATTCCCCGGAGCAGAGCTCAGGAATATTTACAGGAATGAAAAAATATCAAGCACCCAACGAGATAAATTCACATTGTCTGGCATCTGATCAAAAACTATAAGGAATGCAAAGAATTAGGAAAATGTGACTCATAATGTGGAAAAAAAATCAATCTGGCTTTGATGTATTGATAGATGGCACAGATGTTAGAGTCATCAGGCAAAACCATTAAAATAGTCATTACAACTATATTCTTTATATTAAAAAAGTTAAGAGACATGGAAGATATGTAAAAAGGTAAACTTCTAGAGATGAAAATTGCAATGTCTCATAAGAAAATTACACTGTAAGGGATTAACAGCAGACTTGACATTGAAGAAGCAAAGACTAGTGAGGTTGAAGACACAGCAATAGAGAATATCCAAAATGAAACATAGAGGAAAAAGAGAATTTTTTAAAAATGAACAGTTTTTGATTGGGTGTCAGATATGCCTGGCCTCAGAGCCTGTGTTCTTCCCACCCCGTTATGCAGCTTCTAGCTGCACAGGATCAATGATGCCCTAACTGCAGCAATCTGACTGCTTATTGAGGGGCCTATTCAGGGTGTGAAGTGCCAAAAGTGGGGGTGAAAGTGTGTGGGAGTGTGCATGTGTGGGGGACAGTCTATATTCATGACCTTCCCTGTAAAAATATCAAATCTGGATGCAAATACATGAATAGATGTTGTGAGGTGTGCGGAATAAAAAGCTCAGCCCCACATGTGTTGCTTATGGCTAAAGTGACTGGGTACTCAGAAAAACTACAGTGGAGCAAAGAGCTGCTTTTACACAATAAATCCTTGTAAAAACCCAACAAGTTCCGAATTTACTCTTCACATATTAGTATGGCCCAAGGGCATCTGAAAAACCAGCATTTAATTAAAAATAAAATAAAGTTTTTACTATGGCCCATTGCCCTGCACATAAAATTCTTTTCCCATGAAAATAGTTTATATTAATATGGTGGTTAGCTCAACTACCTTTTTTATTTTTTAAGGAAAACAGGCTTGGCTTCCTGTATCCTTTCATGTGGTGGGCTCTCTGGACACAGGGTGTGGACTCAGCCCCAGTTCCAGCTGCTGGCACTGGACATTTGGCATGGACTCAATCACATTAACTCATTCCATCACTCAACCAAGGGATGGCACAGAATCATCATGTAACAAAATCCCATGGTTGGAAGGGATAATAACAGATCATCACTCTATTTATCATTTTTAGCTGCCCAATATTCGTTTTCCCTTTGTAATTCACCCCAACTTATTTTAGGAGAATTAGTTCTTCATCATGAAGTAGTATGAGTCCAAGGAGAAATCCAGGAGCTAGCCACTCTCTAGAGAAACCACAGGGACCAGTTCAGCCAGGGGTTGGGCATGTTATCTATTAAAATTTGGGACAATATTGGGTAGTCTCCCCCCGGGCAATGCACTTGAGTAAGCGATTCAGTTGTTAAAGAATTTGTTGGAGATTGCTCGTCATAGGGAAAGTGTACTGACCAAAATTAAGACTGATTCACAAACTCTGAAAGATGTTTCATTTTTTTTTTTTTGGCCATGCCACATGGCATGTGGGATCTTAGTTCCCTGACCAGGGATTGAACCTGTGCTCCATGCAGTGGAAGTGCAGAGTCTTAACCACTGGACCACCAGTCCCTGGAAGTCCCTGGAAGATGTTTTAGATTCCACTCAGTCCCATCCATGGTCCTGAAGCTCTATTTATCCTGTGAGCACCCTACTATCCTGTTTTAGTTTGAAGACCTTTGCAATACAGTTAATAATAGTTCCTACCTCCAAAGGACATTAGAAAGGGGAGTCAGTGCATGTAAAGAGCTTAGAGGAGTAGTTGGCACACAGCAAATAATAAATGTTAGCAACAAACAACAATAATAGTGTTATCATTGCTATTATTTTACATCTATTAAATGGGACAAATAAACCTACCACATGAGTATATTTCAGATCAAATGCTATAATAGATGTCAAAGGTATCATTAACCATACAGTGCTAAATGAATTTACATAATACTCATCAGAAATTTGAACTCTCTAGGTTAGGGAAACTGATTTTTATACTCCATGGATGGAATTCAGAGAATCTACAGATCTCTTGAAATAGCATGCAAAGCTGTGTGATTTTATGTGTGTGTTCATTTGGATCTCTGTATTTGGGGATAGGGTAGGAGGAGTATCCATAGATTGCATTAGTCCCAAAGCCATCCGTATCCCCAAAGGAGGCAACATCACTGTTTTAGAGCTTCTGGTAAAAGATGTGAGGTCCCTTTTGACCTTAACTAGTGCTTTTCCAAATTTTTGAGACAAGGCTTTCAAAGGAAAGAGCCTCCAGGGTGGCAGTTGTTCACAGCCAATTCCTTGAGCTTGCCCAGGAAATTCAAAAACTTGCAAAATCCAAGGTCAACTTGGGAGCCAATTTTAAGGGGTTGGTGGCTCAGCTAAGGGCTTGCTGGCAGAAGAAAGTACCCAGCTCTGGCTCCAGGATGTGCCATCAGCTGTGAAGGAAGGGGACCACATAGCTTTCTTTTCTTTTTCATTCTGCCAGAAGTGGCCACTTCGGGGTTGTCTTTGAAGGAAAGCAGTGTGAGGAGATGCATTTCTAGTATAATAATGGCTCCAAAGTTATTTCTAGATTGACTTAAGTCCTGTTGGCATATAAGGATATAGGGATAACTTCACTGTTAGAATAATATGAGATGAGGTGGGGTCAGAAGACAGTGGATAAGAAAGCCTTGCTTACTTCAGTATAGGGTTCAAAGTGAGAACTACTTTGGAATTTTTTTTAAGATTTTTTTTTTTACATGTTCTCTTGAGAATCTGAAGATAGAAGATCAAGGCTTTGTTACTTTCAAATGTCCTTTCACCCTCTGTGACTTGGTTTCCTCATCTGTCAAGTAAGGTATCTATGACAAGCTCTCATGGTTCCTTCAGCTCTAACATTTTGAAAATTAGTGGAAAAAGGACAATTTTATACATAAAAGGCCAGACATTTCACTCAATGTCAGTTACATTTGCCAGGCCTAAATTACCACAAATCTAAGGCAACAGAATCCAAATTAATGAAGTTTTACAGAACGAAATACAGCATAGACCCGTATCTTGATCACGATTCTAATGGTTGAGCAGAACACTGAACCATGCCAGTGGACACTAACATAGACATTTTCAAACATGACAGGCAAGGCAGAAATGGGGATCATGTGATGACAGATTTAAAACGATCATTAGATACAGGAGAGAAAAGTTGAGAAAACTAAAATTTCACTTGTAAATAAAATGGGGTTATTTCATTATGAAAATAACATCTGCAAATTTTAAAGTAACAATATGAAATTCACTTCCCTTCTTAATTAAAAACCCAGACTATAACACATGTAATTTTAAAATGTAAGGTGAATGAAGACTATGAGAGAAAAAAGAGGACAGATCCTCTTCTGGGGACAGTCTGATAATACAACTTATGTCCCCTTAAGTTGGCAAGTGTAACTGACATTGAGTAAAGACACGGAGGAGAGAGCTGCTTGGCTTTGGAACTTTGTAGCACTTCATACACCATACTGGATCTTGAAACTGCCTACCACTTGAGTCACAGATGAAGTCCAAATGTTTTTTTTTGTTTTTTTTTTTTTAATTTAAATTTTTTTAAATTTTATTTTATTTTTAAACTTTACAGTATTGTATTAGTTTTTGCCAAATATTGAAATGTTTTTCCTACAGAAATCTGCCCTTTTGTAAACCAATCCTCAACTCGGTCTAATCCACTGTTCTCTAGAGGTGGCTATTCTGCAGCGCACACACCCCCAACTATACTCCCAATTTAGGTTAACACAAAAATAAACAAATAGTTAAGCACAATTAAAACTTCATTATATAGTTACAGGCTCTCTTGACTAAATCAATTAGTAAATGGATTATACACTTCTACTACTGCTAAGATACAGTGAATGTTAGAAGACAAAAAGGCATGAAAAAATGCATACAACGTAGTCCCTACCTGTAAGGAGTTTACAATCCAATGGAGAAGGTAAGAGTGACAGGAATTCACAGACTGCAAAGCACTTATAAGGAATAGATGGTTTGAGAGGCAAGGCTGGTTTTTCTCCCATATAGAAGGAGAAACTGTTTGGGGGTGGTGACCAACTGGTATGGACAAGAGGGAGACAGAAAAGGCAGAGTTTCAGTAAAACTAGAAAAATTAGTAAAAGAAAAGAGTGTTGTCATTAATAAGGTAAAAAAAAAACATAGAGGAGAATGGAGAGATGCAATCAGGGGACAGGAGGTTCTATTTGGAACTTTGGGAAACCAAGAAATCTATTAGGCAGGGAGTATGGTGGGGGCGGGGTAGACAATGGACTCTTGCTTTCAAGAAAGACTGAAGGCGGGAGGAGAAGGGGACAACAGAGGATAAGATGGTTGGATGGCATCACTGACTCAGTGGACATGAGTTTGAGCAAGCTCCGGGAGTTAGTGATGGACAGGGAAGCCTGGTGTGCTGCAGTCCATGGGGTTGCAGAGAGTCGGACACCGCTGAGCAACTGAACTGAACTGAACTGAGACAATGGACTCTAGGGTCTGAACCCAGGGTTGAAGCCCTGGGAAAACTATGTAGCTTTGGGGGCCTCAATTTCTTCATCTATACAATGGAGATAACATTAATATTTACATAGTAGCTCTGCAATAAAGACATATTTACATAGCACCAGTGGGATTCTTAGCATAGTGCCAACTGCACAAAAAACCTCAAATAAATTGTCAGTCTTGCAGCTGAAGGGAAAAATTCAGATTCCAAGTCCCAAGGACTAAAAGGGGCTGCAAGTCATAGCTGACTACAGCTCCTGCAACCATTCAAAGTATCTGACCTCCTACAATGAAAACAGTGTATCTCCCCAGATAAAGGTTCTGACCCAGCTTTTCCTAAGTTCCTCTTCATCTTGTTCCCACCTGCATTCCCCACTGCCACATAACACTTTGGTTTTTCAGCATCTCCTACACTGGCCGCATGATATCTCTTCCTGTCTTTGGTTTCTTGCTTGCCATCTCAATTCCCTGAAAAATAAATGTGATTCCATCATTTGACTACTTTAAAAGGCTGCGTTTATCTTCATTTCCTTCAAGAGAAAGTCTTGAGGCAAGCACATGAAGCTGGCACATCCCCCTCACCCACCCCTTTGCTGCCATGATCTTCTCTTTTAGGTACCCCTAAAAGAGATATTGCATCTCTGTGCTTTACCACATACTGCTCCCTCTTGCAGAGAAAATTCTTCTTGTCCACCTCTGTGCTCTGAGCGCAACTTGCATGTCCTCAAAGATGAAGCACAAATGTTACCTCCTCAACAAAGCCCTTCCTGACACATTGAACCAGCCACTCTCTCCTAACTCCAAATCTCACATGGGTTATGACTTGGAGTGCTAGTCCATTTAGAAGCAAGGCAATGGCACCCCACTCCAGTACTCTTGCCTGGAAACTCCCATGGACTGAGGAGCCTGGTAGGCTGCAGTCCATGGGGTTGCTAAGAGTCAGATATGACTGAGCGACTTCACTTTCACTTTTCACTTTCATGCATTGGAGAAGGAAATGGCAACCCACTCCAGTGTTCTTGCCTGGAGAATCCCAGGGATGGGGAGCCTGGTGTGCTGCCGTCTATGGGGTCACACAGAGTTGGACACGACTGAAGTGACTTAGCAGCAGCAGCAGCAGCATGCTTGATAGACGGAGAAGGCAATGGCAACCCACTCCAGTACTCTTGCCTGGAAAATCCCATGGACAGAGGAGCCTGGTGGGCTGCAGTCCATGGGGTTGCTAAGAGTCGGATACGACTGAGCAACTTCACTTTCACTTTTCACTTTCATGCATTAGAGAAGGAAATGGCAACCCACTCCAGTGTTCTTGCCTGGAGAATCCCAGGGACAGGGGAGCCTGGTGGGCTGCAGTCTATGGGGTCGCATAGAGTTGACAGTTGGACACAACTGAAGCGACTTAGCAGCAGCAGCAGCATGCTTGATAGAGGTTTCAGAAACTCATCAAGGAAAGCCAAAAAAAAAAAGGCCCTATTCCTCAGAACAAAAGATCTGAGGTGGCTAAAGCACTGCCACATGAACACAGTTCCCTCTCTGCACAGAGAAAAACTGACATTGAGCTTATAGATGTGCTATGGGCTATTATGATTTTTCATAATGAACATGATATAATTTCTTATCCTGAGCTTTCCTTTGTGGAATTGTACACTAAATCAAATCACCTTGATTGTTACTGGGAGCTAATTCAAGTAAGGCAGTGGTGGAAACTTGTTTGGCTGAATTCCTAGGTCCAGTTAGCTATATAACCAAGGCTCACCTTCTCTTTATCACTTCTTCATAGCCTTCATTTTAATATTCTGTTTGAGCTTTCATTTGTGAATAACATCATTCTTCTGCAGCATAATATATCCTATCTCTCTCTCTTTTTTTTTTTTTTTTGCACACATTTCTGTAACATGCAGCATCCCAATAACAAGCACCATCACACTCCTGCTGATTAGACCTGATATGCTATTATTTGACAAAAATTCTAACAATTTACCCTTGGAAGTGTATTAAGAGTCTAAAAAAATTGTATGTCGTCATCACTATTTAAAAAATACAATGAGACCATAGAATTAAGCCTCTCAATCAGTTACCAACAACCAGTTCCAAGGTTAGAGGTTTATATATGAGGCCAGTTGGCCAGAGAAGTACCTCCAGACTCCAGGGAATCAGAGCTGCTGTTGTCTTTCGGCTCACTCGAGACACTTGTGCTCACAGCGTGCTCTGGGTGGACTGACTCCCAGCATCCCCTGCTCTACTGAAACAGAGACCACAGAATGTTTGGCTTCAGTACCGCCACAGCCTGCAATGAGTGTGAGATGTTTCTGTGGAGCAGCCTGTGTTAAAGATGCTGCTTGACAAGTTGACGTCAAAGAGGCTATAAATATGCCATTGGTTCCTGGGGCTGGAAAATTCTTCCTGACATGAGTATGGTGTTTCTCACTGATGCTGAGAAAAAAGCACTTCAGATTAGTTTAAGGCCGGTCGAATCTTGATGAATCTCTCAGTGAAGCTCTTCAGCAGGACCCCCCACTCTTAAAATACTCTCAAAGCACCGTTTTACTTTTCTTTTGTGACTCTTAACTCATTTTAAGTAAATAAATCTGTATTCTATTAGTCTCTCTCAGAGGGCTGCAAGCTCCATGAAAGCAGAGATCTTGTGTATGTTGATTATAGTTGTACTACTCCTAGTTACTAGCAGAGTTCCTGACACATAGGAGACATTCACTATCTATCTATGGGATGAAAAGTTCTGTAAAATACCCCAAACTCCTTCCCCTACCTCTGTCCTTATCTTCTCTCTGTCCTGCTCTTTAAAGTGAAAGTGTTAGTTGCTCAGTCATGTCTGACTCTTTGCAACTCCATGGATAGTAGCCTGCCAGGCTTCTCTCTCCATGGGGTTCTCCAGGCAGGAACACTGGAATGGGTTGCCACTTCTATCCTGATGAGCTCCAGGCATCTATTGCTGGTTCCAAAATTGAAAACGCGATTTGAACACCCATCTTGATGGCATATTGAACATAAAATCAGCAGAGTTAGTGACAGTAAGAGACAGCATACTCTAAATATTTCTGCATTCACAGGAAGAGCAGTGAGTAGTGTTAGGGACAATGTACAATAAAAAGGCAGGGTCATTACTCTCACAGAATTTACAATTTAGTAGAAAAAGATTCGGAGAAGGCAATGGCACCCCATTCCAGTACTCTTGCCTGGAAAATCCCATGGACGGAGGAGCCTGGAAGGCTGCAGTCCATGGGGTCGCTGAGGGTCGGACACGACTGAGCGACTTCACTTTCACTTTTTACTCTCATGCATTGGATAAGGAAATGGCAACCCACTCCAGCGTTCTTGCCTGGAGAATCCCAGGGACGGGGGAGCCTGGTGGGCTGCCGTCTATGGGGTCGCACAGAGTCAGACACAACTGAAGTGACTTAGCAGTAGCAGTAGAAAAAGGTTAATCTCAAAAAAGTATACTCAGTAAATATGGCCACATATAAAAAGTACTTAAATAATGCATAAAGAAGGAATATCTCAAGAATATGAAGATATGAGATGTAAAAATTATTGGTCCAGGTGTATCTTATTAAAAGTTGCCTTGTGTAAGGTTATTTTACATGAGAAATCTTCACACTTCAAGGTGATCAAAATTAATTCTGATGAGTGAGGTAGAATTCAATTCTAACCTTAGATCTCTTGAATTTCCAGGCAGGTCCAAGAATTTATCTCTTCATTACTATTACTTCGTTTCTCTCCAGGGCCTCCAGAGAGATTAGGGAGATGGGGTCAAATTTACATGTTGGTTCCTTTTCCTCATCAATACAGAGGCTCTTTGGAGGCATGAATTGGGAGTAGACAGCAGATCATAAGGATCAAACCAGTCAATCCTAAAGGAAATCAACCCTGAATATTCATTGGAAGGACTGATGCTGAAAAGCTGAAGCTCCAATACTTTGGCCAATACTATGAGTGAAGAGCCGACTCATTGGAAAAGACTCTGATGCTGGGAAAGATTGAAGGCAGGAGGAGAGGGGCACGACAGAGGATGAGATGGTTGGATGGCATCACCAACTCAATGGACATGAGTTTAAGCAAACTCCAGAAGATGGTGAAGGACAGGGAAGCCTGGTGTGCTGCAGTTCATGGGGTTTCAAAGAGTCAGACACAATTGAGCAACTAAACAACAACAGAAGGATCAAGGAGCAGTTAGGACTAAGGAGGCCTTGAACAATTTGTTAGGGCAGAGAATAAAAGAGAAAGTTCACCAGCCTGGGCAAAGGCAGGGCTGAGCAGGTACTTATAGTGTGCATGGGGTGAGGGGAGGCTGAGAAGTGGCCTCGTTGCACGAGGAACAGGGGACACAAGTTGACCTTACAGAGTAGGAAGTCATAGGAAACCTTAGGATCCTCAACAGCGAAAGTTGGCCCACTGTGGAATCATTTCTGGGAAGAAACACCTCCTATTGTCCCTGGGGTCTTGACTTTCATTTCCACTTGAAAGAAAAAGATTAAAATGCAAGTAGTAGGAGGCAACACATGGAAACTATGCAGAATAAATGCTTGTCAGTGGAGAAGGCAAATGGACTGGTGTCAGAGTCGTTTTGGAAAGGGGCAAATAAAACAAATGGCACTGGATAACTAGAGACGGCAAAGGGCAGCAGGCAATGGATCAAAATGCAGAGATAAAATGCAAAGAAGAGGAGGGACAAACAATTACAAGTCAAACTCCAAAGACCTGCTGTTTTGCCCAGGCTCATCTACAAGTGGCCGAGACAAAGCAGTGAAGCCAAGGAGATTTCTGTCCTGTTTGCCTGGGTACAATTCTGCTTCCCTGGATGTGTGAAGAGCTGTTTTTAGGGATGCTTTGGAGTCATATACTTATCACTTTGTCAGTTTATCAGGATATTTATCATTCTGGAAATCAAAAAAGTATGTAGAGACTAACCTTACATGCTCTTTTGAAAATGTGTCTCACTGATAGTTAATGGGTGTAGTACTTTTGGTGGGGGAGAGCTAGAACTCTTTCTTTGGTCACTAACAGAGCACTGCAACAGAGGTGACCTAAGAGTAAAATCTCAGGCTGTCTGTGGCTTCTGATTGACTTTAATAAAGTTAGTACAAAGATCTTCCCAACACTCTGAATGAATAAGGAATTCAAAATTCATTGGATGGAGGATTGGGTAGATGGGCAGATGGATAGAAGCTAACATATTCAGGCCTTTGGTTAGCATATTCAAATTTCTTGGAAGTCTTCTAACAAGAGACTCTGTAAGAGAACCTGGCTATCCATGGTTTACAACAAACCTAGGTCCACCCCAGGAAACCTGGCTAGGGACTGTGACGTGGCTGTCTGGTTTTCTGGGCCTGTGGGAGGCATCACATAAGCTAATCCTTGTCATGAGATGTCTTCTATCATATCCCCTAACCAGGCAGGACCAGAAGACATATCCTTCCCAGGTGGAGGCCCAGCCACTTGCTGGCAAATTCTTTCACAGAAGGACATTCAAAACCCTGAAAGATATCTCAAAAGTTTCTAGAGGTTTCCAGTAGGCTCTGAGCTCTGCATTTTTGTCACAGAGGGAGGGAGGAAATCATGGAACAACTTTAATCTTATTCTACATACAAAGTAATTGCTGGTAGTTAAAAAAAAAAAATCCTGGATTGGTCTGTCTGATTTTATTAAGGCTTTTAGAGTGGCACATTTTAATTCCTTTGCTGATTCCATGTAGTGCTATTGTATTTACTTGCTAAAGCAGAGAACAGAAAAGAACATGACATTCCAAAATATACTCTTTCCCATGATATGCCCTTCCTCTGTCAGCATGGGGTACCTTTACTTCACTTTTTTCCCCTACACAGCTGCATAAATTAAGACAGGAATCAGCTGACTCACTGCCTCTTTTTGTCTCTTTTCTCCCTCCTTCATATTAAATATGGCTCCTATCCAGGGTGCTCTTGGCATGGAGACTTCATCTCTCCCCCAGGTCCCCTACCCTAGTAAAGTCACGGTTACTCTGCCAGGCTCCACACAGCTTGTTACTGCTCTAGTCATTCTGACTTGTAAAGATCAAATGTTCTGCTACATATTACAATGTTTATATGTCTGACTGCATTCCTCTTTAACAAGTGGCCCATGACGGAAAACAAAGGAGAAGTTTCTTGTTGTTTTTTTTTCTTGCTGATAAAGTGGGGTCCTTTATAAATGCAGGAAAAGATGCTTGATAAATTTAATGTCTAAATAGGCACAAACTAATAAATATATAAGATTCTTTCATGTTTTGGTTAGACAGAAAGGCTAAACCTGTCAAAAATAATCTATATTCACTGACATATTTAACCAATGGATAGTTCCAAACTCTTTTCTTTATCAAGACTTCTCTTAGAAACAGAAAGGAAATTGGCTTTCATCCTAACTTCTCTTATTTTTCCTGTCATCTATAGAAGCCTTCAGGTAGCCAGCCAGAAAGAAAGTATGACAATCAAGGCCTGGGTCACTATAGGGTCACTGGCTCTTAAATATCATCAGGAATGAAACAAGAGCCAAACTCTCCTAAATTAGAAAAAATCAGAGTCAAAATTAAGGTGAGGAGCCATGATTAAGGCTCTCTTAGGCAATAAAAAACATTCTCTTGTATTTGGTACACTCCCTACACATATAGCTTAATTCACTCAGAAAATTCTTTCTCAACATTTTAATCAAAATTAAATATAATTCTTGTGTCAGAAAAAGAATTTCACAATTTTAGGGATCATTAATTGCAAGGCACTAATTTCTGGTACATGGATGTTTGAGGCCAGAAGGCAAATGTATGTTCTTCTCTAGAATATTATCTTCTACCACAGATTTTATGGATACACATCAGCTACCAGCAGGTTCACTATTCTTTTTAATAAATTATGTCAACTAGTAACAGCAAGAGATTTTTCAACTAATTCGATGCACGATACTGGATGCTTGGGGCTGGTGCACTGGGACGACCCAGAGGGATGGAATGGGGAGGGAGGAGGGAGGAGGGTTCAGGATGGGGAACACATGTATACCTGTGGCGGATTCATTTTGATATTTGGCAAAACTAATACAGTTATGTAAAGTTTAAAAATAAAATAAAAAAAAATTTAGCAAAGAAAGAAAGATTTGCTTTCCTGTAAGAAATCCCAACAAAGTTTGTGTGGATCACACCAAACTGTGGGGAAATTCTTAAAGAGATGGGAATACCACACCACTTTACTTTCCTCCCACGAAACCTATTTTCAGGTCTAATGGATGTTAGAACCCAGACATAGAACAACAGACTGGTTCCAAATTGGGAAAGGAGTACATCAGGTTGTATATTGTCACCCTGCTTATTTAACTTATATGCAGAATACATCATGTGAAATGCCAGGTTGGATGAAGCACAAGCTGGAATCAAGATTGCTGGGAGAAATATCAATAACACATATCAATAATGCAGATTACACCACTCAGGCAGAAAACAAAGAGGAACTAAAGAGCATCTTGATGAAAGTGAAAGAGAAGAGTGAAAAAGCTGGCTAAAACTCAACATTCAAAAAAACAAAGATCATAGCATCTGGTCCCATCACTTCACGGCAAATAGATGGGGAAACAATGGAAACAGTGACAGACTTCCTTTTCTTGGGCTCCAAAATCACTGCAGATGGTGACTGTAGCCATGAAATTAAAAGATGCTTGCTTCTTGGAAGAAAGCTACGACCATCCTAGATAGCATATTAAAAAGCAGAGACATTACTTTGCCAACAAAGGTCTCTATAGTCAAAGCTATGGTTTTCCAAGTAGTCAGGTATGGTTGTCAGAGTTGGACCATAAAGAAAGCTGAGTGCCAAAGAATTGATGTATTTGATCTGTGGTGTTGGGGAAGACTCATGAGATTCCCTTGGAATGCAAGGAGATAAAACCAGTCAATCCTAAAGGAAATCAGTCTTGAGTGTTCATTGGAAGGACTGATGTTGAAGCTGAAAGTCCAATATTTTGGCCACCTGATGTGAAGAGCTGACTCATTTGAAAAGATGCTGATGCTGGGAAAGATTGAAGGTGGGAGAAGAAGGGGACGACAGAAGATGAGATGGTTGGATGACATCACGAACTCAATGGACATGAGTTTGGGTATACTCCAGGAGTTGGTGATGGACAGGGAGGCCTGGTGTGCTACAGTCCATGGGATCACAAAGAGTTGGATATAACTGAGTGACTGAACTAAACCAAACTGAACTGATTGGACTAGATGCCATATCTTAGTTTTCTGAATGTTGAGTTTTAAGCCAACTTTTTCACTCTCCTCTTTCACTTTCATCTTGAGGTTCTTTATTTCTTCTTCACTTTCTGCCATAAGGGTGGTGTCATCTGCATATCTGAGGTTATTGATATTTCTCCCAGCAATCTTGATTCCAGTTTGTGCTTCATTCAGCCTGGCATTTCTCATGCATGATGTGCTCTGCATATAAGTTAAATAAGCAGGGTGAGACTATGCAGCCTTGATGTACTCCTTTCCCAATTTGGAACCAGTCTGTTGTTCCATGTCTAGTTCTAACTGTTGCTTCTTAACTTGCATACACATTTCTCAGGAGGCAGGTCAGGTGGTCTGGTATTCCCATCTCTTGAAGAGTTTTCCACAGTTCGTTGTGATCCACACAGTCAAAGGCTTTGGCATAGTCAATGAAGCAAAAGAAAGTCAAATTGAAGTTGCTCTGTTGTGTCCGACTCTTTGTGACCCCAGGGACTGTAACCTACCAGGTTTCTCTGTCCATGGGATTTTCCAGGCAAGAATACTGGAGTGGGTTGCCATTTCCTTCTCCAGGAGATCTTCCTGACCTAGGGATTGAACCCAGGTCTCCTGCATTGTAGGCAGATGCTTTACTGTTTGAGCCACCAGGGAAGTGAATATTAATAAAGCAAAAATAGATGCTTTTCTAGGGAGAAGGAAATGGCAACCCACTCTAGTATTCTTGCCTGGAGGATCCTGTGGACAGAGGAGCCTGGTGTGCTGCTGTCCATGGGGTCGCATAAGGTCAGACATGACTGAAGTGACTTAGCAGCAGCAGCAGATGCTTTTCTGGAACTCTCTTGCTTTTTCAATGATCCAATGGATGTTGGCAATTTGATCTTGGTTCCTTTGCCTTTTCTAAATCCAGCTTGAACATCTGGAAGTTCACGGTTCATGTACTGTTGAAGCCTGACTTGGAGAATTTTGAGCTTACTTTGCTAGCATGTGAAATGAGTGCAATCGTGCAGTAGTTTGAACATTCTTTGGCATTGCCTTTCTTTGGGACTGGAATGAAAACTGACCTTTTCCAGTCCTGTGGCCACTGCTGAGTTTTCCAACTTTGCTGACATACTGAGTGCAGCACTTTCAAAGTATCATCTTTTAGGATTTGAAATAGCTCAAATGGAATTCCATCACCTCCCCTAGCTTTGTTTGTAGTGATATTTCCTAAGGCCCACCTGACTTTGCATTTCAGGATATATGGCTCTAGGTGAGTGATCTCACCATTAATTCACAATGTGACCTTTCATCTCCAATACTGTATGTACCATTGAGTTCCCAATTAACACAAGCTATTTCTCACAGCTAGCCATATTTTGAGGCACAAGATGGGTCTCCCAATGAAATATAAAGTAAATCTTGAGATCAGGCTCAGTCTTCAATAAAATGTGATAACTCATCAACAAGGTAATGCCTCTTGCATAGACCAGGAAGGGACAACTAATGCACCTCACTCAGGCTGCACTATGGCCTAGGGGAGAGTTGCCGGTGAGCAAACAGGACCAGATTCAATAGCACACACACAACCAAAGGCACAGTAGGCTGAGTTAGCAGATTATTACACATCAACCTGGGTAAAGTCCTGCAGGCCTAATGCTACTTACTTAACCCAACACACAACTAATTTCAATGGAACTTTTGCCCCAAAAAGGAAAGGTGAAATGAGGCCCAGAAATGCATTAAGAACTGTGATATCAGCACTTATAATAAAGAGACAAAAAAGGGAAAATCTTTAAGAAAGAAACTATTTATATGCTTTTAAATTCGATACTCAAGTAGGCAAGTGGAACCAGTAAGAGGGACCCAGATACAGCAAGTGATCCAATCTGGAAATCCTCTTTGTCCCCACGAGGCTGATCCTCTCCTCTTCTACTTGGAAACACTCATAGGGGAAACCTACCACACACTTCCCCCAGTGAGAGACATCTGGTGATGAAACTTTTTCTGCCCCTTAGGCAGAACTGACAGGGACCAGTGGGAGCCTCTGTGGCACCAGGTAATCTGAGCCAAACAAAATAGCTCCACAAAGGCTCAAAATATTAAACTTTGCCTATTAAAGTAGGCAAACACCACATGCTAAACCTAAACAGGGTGACTGCTAAAATAAAAGACTGAAATAGAATCCAGAGTTTCCAAACACCATAGACAAAATGTCCCTGATTTAATAAAAAAAAATCACCTATCAATCCAGAAACAAGAAAATCACAACTTGAGTAAAAAAAGATAAGCAACTATTGCAATACCAAAATAAATCAGATGGATCAGATGCTGTGATCATCTAAAAAGGATTTTAAAGCAGTTGTCATTAATATGCTTTAATCAACTATAAATTTTCTCAGAAGTGAAAAATTAGAAAATATCAGTAAATAAATAGAATCTATAAAAAAGGATCAAGTGGAAATTATAGAAAATGTTATATAAAAAACAAAGTAACTGGAATTTAAAAACTAACTGGGTAGACTCAATAATAGAGACGATAGAGGACAGAATCAGTGAACGTGAAGACAGAACAATAGAAGTTACCCAATCTCAACAAAAAGAGAAAACACACTGAAAAAAATAACCAACAGAGTCACAGGGATGTGTGGAACAGTAACAAAAGATCCAGCATTTGTAGCATCAAAGTTTCAGAAGGAGAATGTGGCTGAAAGGATATGATGAAATAATGGCTGAAAACTTCCCAAATGTAGAAAAATACACAAACCCATAGATCCAAGAAGCAGAGTGACAGTAAAGAGAATGGACCTAGAAACATCCTACACTAAGACACATCATAATTAAAAATTTGGAAACTAAAGATAAAGAAAAACATATTGAAAGCAGCCAGAGAGAAAGGATACACTACCTACACATGAATATCAGTTTAACTGACAGTGGACTTTTCATCTGTAACCGGGGAGGACAGAACAAAGTGGTTTCTAGAGTGAAATGAAAGAATTGTTGACTAAGAATTCTACATCCAGAGAAACTATCCTTTAGCAATAAAGGGAAAATAAAAATCATTTTCAGGTAAAGAATAATGAAGAATTTGATGCTAGCAGACTTTACCCTTTAATGACCGATTGAAGACATTTCTTCAAACAGAAAGGAAATATTAAAAGAAGGAGTTCTAGGGCATTAATAATGAAGAAGATACAGTGGAAAAGGAGAAATATTGCTATATACAGTAGATTATAATTTATTGATAGGTTTTACAATTCACACTTGATGATTAAAATAAAAATTATAATTCTGATCCTAAGGCAATGATATTTGAAAGTGGGGAAAGTAACAAGACTTAAACGGAAGTGAGATTCCCATATCTCACTCAAATTTTACAGGAAAGGCACAGGCCCTAGAAAAGTTCAGTCTTAACAAAGAAAAATAAAAGGAGAAGAATCACTCTATATTAGGCCTTACTCCATAGCTGCAATAATCAAGATGATGTGATATTGACGAAAAGATAGATACATTGATCAATGGTATACAACGGAAAACCCATAAATTGGACCACACAAAATGTGTTCAACTGATATTTGACAAAGGTAAAAAAGCAATTCAATGGAGGAAGGGTAGCCTTTCAACAAATGGTGCTGGAACACCATAGACAAATGGGTATCCACATGAAAAAATGAATTTTGACCTAAACCTCATACCTTTTACAAAATTAACTCAAAATGGATCATAAGCCTAAGTGTAAAACAAAAAACTACATAACTTTTAGAAAAAATCCATAGAAAAAGAATGGAAAGACAAGCTATATTGAAAGAAAATATCTGCAAATGCATATTCAATGAAAAGTTAATAAAACCTTATATAAATATTTTTAAAACTCAAAATTAACATAATAAATAACCCAATTAGAAAATGGGAAGAGATGTACAGATATTTCATAGAAGATGGCAAAAAAGCACGTGAAAAGATTTCAACACCATTAGGACCAGGAAACTGCAAATCAAAACTACTAGATATCACTACTTGCCTATCAGAAAGGTTTAAAATTAAAGAAGTGATAACCACAAGTGCTGACACAACTATGGGGAAATTGGATTACTCATATATTACTGGTAGAATGTATATATAACATGTAAAATGTTACAGCGATGGTAAAAAACACTTTAGTAGTTTCATATAAAACCAAACATAGAGTTATTATATGATCCAGAAATTGTACAGATGTTTATCCAGAGAAATGAAAACTTATATCCATACATAAACCTGTATACACATGTTCATGGCAGTTTTGTAAAGCCCCCAACTGGAATCAGTCTAATTGTCCTTCACCAGGTGTTATAGGAAGTGTAGACTATTATACAGTATTATTCAGAGATAAAAAAGAATAAGTTATCGATGCACGTGCATGTGTACATGCTCAGTCATGCCCAATTCTTTGAGACCCTATGGACTATGGCGCCTATGGGTGTCCCTGGTGGCTCAGATGGTAAAGAATCTGCCTGCAATGTGGGGAACCCAGGTTCGATCCCTGGGTGGGGAAAGAGCCTCTGGAGAAGGGAGCAGCAACCCACTCCAGTATTCTTTAGGGCTTCCCTGGTGGCTCAGATGGTAAAGCGTCTGCCTGCAATGTGGGAGACCCAGGTTTGATCCCTGGGTTAGGAAGATCCCCTGGAGAAGGAAACGGCAACCCATTGCCTGGAAAATTCCATGGACTGAGGAGCCTGGTAGGCTACAGTCCATGGGGTCGCAAAGAGTTGGACACAACTGAGCAACTTCACTTCACTCTCACTATGGACTATAACCCGCCAGGCTATATAGTCCTCTGTCCATGGGTTTCTCCAGGCAAGAATACTGAAGTGGGTTGCCATTTCCTCCTCCAGGGGATCTTCCTGACCCAGGGATCAACCCTGCGTCTCCTGCATTGGCAAGCGGATTCTTTACTCCTGAGCGACCTAGGAGGCCCTTTCATGCACGCAAAAAATTAAATGAATTTTCAGTGAATTACACTGAGTTAAAAAAGCCAACCCAAAGAGGTGACATGCTGCATAATTGCATTTATGTAACATTTTTAACTGAAAAAATTTCTAGTAATACAGATTAGACTTCCCTGGTGATCCAAGTGGTTAAGAATCCTCCTTGTCAATGCAGGTGAAAAGAGTTCAGTCCCTAGTCTGTGAAGATTCCACAAGCCTCAGGGCAACTAAGCCCATGCACAGCTACTGAAGCCTGCATGCTCTAGAGCCCATGGTCTGCAACAGAAGAAGCCACCACAAATGAGAAGCCTGCACACCTCAAGGAGAGACTAGCCCCTGCTCCCTGCAATGAGAGAAAGTCCACACGCAGCAGCAAACACCCAGGATATTCAAAGAAAGAATGAAACAAAGCAAGAAAAAAAGAAATGAAAAAAGAAAAAGAAGACAGATTAATGCCAAAAAGGTTAAGGATAGAGGGATGGGAGGCAAGAGTATATGACCACAAAGAGGAAACAGGAGAGAAACTTGGGATGTTGTAAATGCTCAGTATCTTGACAGCGGTGGTGAATACAAGAACAAGCAGTACAATTATATACAAACATACCCACACACACACGGACATTTCTGTATTATTTCTTACAAGTGCATATGTATCTATAATTACCTCAAAAACATTTCAATTTAAAAAGCCTGAATATTGTCACAATTTGAATGATGAAAGCAGGAAATATTTCTACCACGTAGTTAATTTTCAAACTAGGCATGTGGCAACCAAGGCCAGGTGTATAGCATGGAAAGGGCCTTGGGCAAACTGCCTTCATGCATAGTTTTTCATCAGTCAGTTAATCATCACTGAAAAGCCACTGCTTTGTAAGAGAAAGAGGGAGGGAACGCTACATTCACACAATACTAGAATCAGTCAGGAGGAAGACAGATGCTAGTAAACATCCTATCAGTCAATTGCCAATTACTGATAGCAGTTAAATCTTAGATTCCAGAGGGTAATGACACATCTGTTTTATTTGCCAAAGATTGATCAGCACCGGGAAGAGCCTCTGACTCCTGGTAGGCACTCAGTAGGGTTGACTGCTGAATGAAAAACAAATACACGCCCAACACAGTAAGACTAAAACAGAAATTCCTGCTAACTAGGAGTTCACAATGGAGAAGGCAATGGCACCCCACTCCAGTACTCTTGCCTGGAAAATCCCATGGATGGAGGAGCCTGGTAGGCTGCAGTCCATGGGGTCTCTAAGAGTCAGACACAACTGAGTGACTTCACTTTCACTTTTCACTTTCATGCATTGGAGAAGGAAATGGCAACCCACTCCAGTGTTCTTGCCTGGAGAATCCCAGGGACGGGGGAGCCTGGTGGGCTGCCGTCTATGGGGTTGCACAGAGTCAGACACGACTGAAGTGACTTAGCAGCAGCAGCAGCAGCAGGAGTTCACAATATTCTGGCTCTGTAGGTCCAGTAGGAATTTCCTGGCACTCTTAACAATTGCCTAAGCCTGTGCCTTCAGAAGACTGAAGGATATACCCTGAAGCTGTCCAGCCTGAAAGTCAAAATTAGTTTTCACATATCCATCCTTATCCATGTTTATTTTAATTTGTTATTGAAGTATAGTTGATTTAAAATGTTGGGTTCCATATTTATTTTAATATTTAAAAATAAACTAAATTTTATACAAGTTAAATGACAGAGTAAGCTTACCCTCATCCCTTCCAAATAAAAAAGGTTGATCCTTAACACTGAACCCCCAAAGTTAAAAAAATAGGTCCAAAGAACAATGGAGTTCTTTGAAGTATGAAATGTCAAAATGAAACAGGTTTGTTTAGTAGAGAATCAGAATGATGTTTCTGATGTAGAAAATGAGGGCTATGGAACCTGACATGAGTCTCCTATTATCTTTATTCTAACTTGTTCTTAAACAGAAGTAGCTCCTACCATAACAGCAGAAGCACCCAGTTCCTACAGCAATTTGGATAAAGAGGCTATTGCAAAGAAACAGCATATCACACATCTTGCAATAGCAAATTGTGTCAGTTTTTTAAAATGCAAAGTATTTTATTGAGATGCCTTGAAGACTAGTATACAAACTGGTACATCAGCAGCTTTCATTACATCAAGTGTCCATTTTGATTGTTACTTTTACCTCCCCCAATGAAAGCGTCCTTAATGAAAATGCCAAAGAGTTTCAATGGATGGCACTGGGCTCAAATCTGGAGGAAGATTATTACATGCAAGGGTTAGCAGAAGTAAAACTAATGAACCATGTAGTTTGAAAACTCTGGATATAATTGAAATTTGGCTTTGCCTGAAGCTTTAATATGCTGGAAACACAAAATTACACAAGTCCTGGAGTCTGTTCACTCTATTCACGATATCCTCATTTGCCATACTTCACAGAGTAATAAATGGAATTATTAATACTTTCATTTTTGTGCTAATTTAATTACATTTTTGCATTTTAACTGTAGCTTACCTTGGGAGTTAGCAATATTTTATTATTATATAGTCTGTCATGACTTCATGTGGGTTGAATTTTTAATTGAAGCTTTATTGTAACTTAAAGGCCAATTACTTCGAGAGGAACTGAAGTCTGATTTTATAGTATAAAGTCTATGAGAAAATAGAACACCCCCTTGAAAATGTTGCTTTCGGGCAGCTTTGTCTGTTCATGTCAAAACCACAAGAAATGATGTCAGAATGTGGACATTCTGAAGACAAATACAGAGCATTCGCTTTAATCTTATATGCTGCCTACACTAATGCTTAGCATTAAAAACAAAGCAAAACATGTTTTCCAGCAGTTATTTTAGGGAGAAAATGTGATTTTTGTTTTCAGCCACTGAAAATGTTAAAGTTCAAAACTGTTTTTTAATGTTACTTGCTTCTTTGAGAAAGTGGGCAACAAAGAAATCTTTTTCTCTGTTAAAGTTTCTGCTGAGAAGTGTTCAAAGAAACTGCATTGCACCCTTTCCCCACAGGTAAATGATGAATGTACAAAGATTCCAAACCAAACCCCTCTCAAAGTAAAAGAAAAAAATGCTCATTTGTGGGATAGAGTTGATAAGACTAATAACTCAGAAGTTCAATATATATTTTTCCATTCAGTTCAGTTCAGTTCAGTTGCTCAGTCGTGTCTGATTCTTTGCGACCCCATGAAACGCAGCACGCCAGGCCTCCCTGTCCATCACCAACTCCCAGAGTTCACTCAGACTCACGTCCATCGAGTCAATGATGCCATTATTAGGGAGTAAATATGATTTTAAAGCAAGGTGATAGGCATTTTCATTATAACTATTCTTTGTACTTTTAACAATTTTTGTGAATTTCCATAATAAAAGTTAAAAAAGAGGACAACAATGAATTCGCTGGGTTTGTAAAGGTATTCCTAATCTCTGAACATCATTTCAGATTTAATTTGGTCCATGTAAAACAAAAACCCAAACAGTGTGATATCCAATAATCTTTCCTCTGACCAATTCTGATAAGGTCACTTTTATCCTCTAGGAGGTGGTAGACAAAATTGTCTTTGTTTAGTTTGATGTGTATGAAGATTTTCTTTGGGAATAAAATCCTTAGCAAAGATTTCCCTGTGTGACATGAAGCCAGCTAGCTAAGGCTCAAAATAAGGCTGGCTGCCAGTGTAAATCGTATCTTTCTTGGCTTCACACGTGAGCCAGATGTTGGGGATTTTCTGAGCAACAGGATCATGGGGAAGAAAGTTTTTGCATTTCCTGTGTTCTTACTCCAGTTCTCAACTTTCAGGATTTATGGGCAGTCAACAATGTCACTAATGGACCTGAAAATATCTCCACGGTAAACTCCACTGACAATGCACCTCACTCTGCCATGGCCTCTTACATACCACCTGTCAGATCAGGCTCTCTATACTGGTTCTTCCCCTAACTGTTTCACAGAAGGGCAGTGAGGCAAGCGTAATCTTTAGTCTTCTGAAGCCTGAATTGCAAGCATACAGTGTATGTAAAAATATGGGTATATGTAAAAATATCACATATTCTCATTATCTATGAATACCAACATCATTTTCATGTATTTCCAAGTAAGGAATTCCCTGGGGTCCTGATGAATGTCTACCTATGCCATTGTAAGTAAGTATAGTTTGTGTGCACAAGCAAACATGTATTTAAGCATTCTATGATCAGGATTTTCCTCATTATTAAATATTCTTAAATAACTTTAATGACTGCATAATTTTATCAAGTGTTTACACCTAATTTATTCTACTAGTACTATATTGCAAGATAATGAGTTTACTTGCAAATTTTTTGTCTGTTATAAATAATTTGTTTAGTCACATTTTGAAAGCATTTTGAAATTGGAAAAATCCAATGTAAATGGACTGCTTTCTGAATCACTTCCTTTCTGTTTCAACCCCAGCCTTCCTAGAACAGTAGTTTTCAAACTCTAGTATCCATCAGAGTCATCTGGAAGGCTTGTTAAAACACAAATTTCTGGGCCCCACTTTCAGAGTCTCTGATCAAGAAGATCTTGGGGGGACCTGAGAATGTGCATTTCTGACAAGTTCCATGCTCTGGGCCACACTTTGAGAAACATTGTGCAGAGATGCACCGCTGGTTTTATGAAACTGATAGAGCAAGAGTCTTATCATTAGGGTGTCCTCTCTTTTTACCCTCCCATTAAGAAATAAAAAGGTGTTTCAGTTGCACTATCTCACAACATAGTCCATGGCCTGACGTGTGCTCAGGTATCCTCTTTATGTGAAAAATGTTTGGCAAATAAGCAATATTGGCAGGAGAGAGCTGCAAATTTGACACCTGTTCCTCGATTTGGGGTTCATTTTTCTCACTCAAAATTTGGCAAGTATATGTCTTTCTTAAGGTTAGACTGTGAAAATACACTCTGACTCACAAACCTAGTTTAAAATACCACAAGTGGTAAATAACTATTCCCACAACTGAGTATTAAATATCTTCATTTTGAGTGTTTAACATGCTTTGCTTGTATAATGAGATCTAAGTATTTATACAGAATTTGTGCATTATTGTGTGAATAAATCAGAACCAGAAACTTTCTCCCTGTGTATCGCCTCTCCCTGCTGTCAGCCTATGCTCAACCCCACCACCTACATATCTTTCTAAAAATCAAAACTGATTCCCTATTTACTTATGGCCCTAGCAATATGGCAAATGAGATGTTCAAAGAAATCATTTCTGAGGCAGCACCTCGAAAAACACTGGTGAAAATTTTTTAAAGAACAACTTAGAAAATAATTTATTTTATATTGGAGTATAGTTGGAATAAAAACTGGAGGTCAGTTTTCCATCCCAACTCCAAAGAAAGGTAGTACTAAAAAATGTTCAAACTACCAGACAATTGTGTTCACTTCCCATGCTAGTAAGGTTATGCTCAAAAACCTTCAAGCTAGGCTTCAGCAGTACTTGAATTGAGAACTTCCAGATGTATGAGCTGGGTTTAGAAAAGGCAGAGGAACCAGACATCAAACAGCCAACATTCCCTGGATCATAGAGAATGCAAGGGAATTGCATCCAAAAAACCCTCTACTTTTGTTTCATTGGCTACTCAAAAGTCTTTGACTGTGTCAACCATATCAAACTGTGAACAATTCTGAAAGAGATGGGAATATCAGACAATCTTACCTCCCTCTTGAGAAACCTGTATGCAGATCAAGAAGCAACAGTTAGAACCTCACATGGAACAACTGACTGGTTCAAAATTGGGAAAGGAGTACATCAAGACTGTATATTGTCATCCTGCTTATTTAACTCATATGCAGAGTACATCATGAGAAATGCCAGGCTGGATGAAGCACAAGAAGGAATCAAGACTGCGATTGCCGGGAGAAATATCAATAACCTCAGATATGAAGATGACACTACCCTAATGGCAGAAAGTGACAAGGAACTAAAGAGCCTCTTGATGAAGGTGAAAGAAGAGAATGAAAAATGTGGCTTAAAACTCAACATTCAAAAAATGAAGATCATGGTGTCCAGTCCCGTCACTTCATGGCAAATAAAAGGGAGTAAAAAATGGAAACAGTGACACACTTTATTTTCTTGGGCTCCAAAATCACTGCAGATGGCGACCGCAGCCATGAAATTAAAAGACGCTTGCTCCTTGGAAGAAAGACTATGATAAACCTAGACAGCATACTAAAAACTAGACATCACCTTGCTGACAAAGGTCTGTATAGTCAAAGTTATGGTTTCTCCAGTAGTCATGTAGGTATGTGAGAGTTGGACCATAAAGAACACTGACCGCTGAAGAACTGATACTTTCAAACTGTGGTGCTGGAGAAGACTCTTGAAATTCCTTTGGACAGTAAGGAGATCAAATTAGTCAATCCTAAAGGAAATCACTTCTGAATATTCATTGGAAGGACTGATGTTGAAGCTGAAGCATCAATACTTTGGCCACCTGATGGGAAGAGCCAACTCATTGGAAAAAACCCGATGAGAATGAAGAGATGGTTGGATGGCATCTTTGACTCAATAGACATGAGTTTGAGCAAACTCTGGGAGATAGTGAAGGTCAGGGAAGGCTGGCATGCTGCAGTCCACGGGGTCGCTGAGTCAGACACAGCTGAATGACTGAACAACAACAATAAATAACTATCTTTATGTTGCTTCATGTTTGTAGAGGTGTTTCATCAAGGTAAACTTTCAGAAGTGGAATTGTTAGGTCAAAAGGTAAACAAATATGTAGATTTGTTAGATATCATGAAATTTCCCATCACGGAGGTTGTAATCATTTTGCATTCTCATTAGCAATGAATAAGAGGGTTTTTTCCTAGACTCTCTAACAAAGTGCATTTTTTAAAGAAAGGTTGCATTTCTAAACACCAGCAATCAATAATTAAAATGTAAATTTTTAAAGTTATCATTTGCAAAATCAACAACAAAAATATACAATATATGATAGAAGAAAAAATAAGAATTGTATGAAATTTTTAGGTAAATGAAGTATAAAACTTAACTGGAAGACCTTAAAGAAGATATAAATAAATAGAGAGACAAGACATATTCATGGATGAAAGACCCACTATTATAAATATACCAGTGACCTTATAACTTAACTACAGATTCAGTATGACTTTTTAAAAAATCTCAACAGGAGTTTTCAAGAACCTTGATGAGCTTACTCTAAAACGTATACAGAAGAGCAAGCAGTCAAGAAGGAGAGGACAAGACAGGCTTAAAGAAGAAGTAGGTTTGAGTACTTGCTCTATCAAAACACCACTCAGTGATTAGGTAATTCAATATTTAAACATGGAGATAGAAAAATATACCAACTGCAAGAATAGAGATCTCATAAATAGAGACCTATACATATATGGAAACCTGATACATGACAGAGCTGGCATTGCAGATCTATAAGAAAAGCATGGATTAGTTGAAAAGGTTGCCAGAACAAATGATCATAAAGAGGAAAATAATGAAAGTAGACTCCACCATTTAAAAAGCTCTCAAATAAATCAAGAACTTAAAAGTGAAAGATATTAAGTTAACATATTTAGGCAAAAAGTAATAGGATAATACTTTGAAGATCATAAGGTAAGAAAGGTATCTTCAGTCAGTTCAGTTCAGTTGCTCAGTCATGTCCAACTCTTTGTGACCCCATGAAAAGCAGCACGCCAGGCCTCCCTGTCCATCACCAACTCCCGGAGTTCACCCAAACTCATGTGCATGGAGTTGGTGATGCCATCCAGCCATCTCATCCTCTGTCATCTCCTTCTCCTCCTGCCCCCAATCCCTCCCAGCATCAGGGTCTTTTCCAATGAGTCAACTCTTCGCATGAGGCGGCCAAAGTATTGGAGTTTCAGCCTCAGCATCAGTCCTTCCAATGAACACCCAGGACTGATCTTTAGGATGGACTGGTTGGATCTCCTTGCAGTCCAAGGGACTCTCAAGAGTCTTCTCCAACACCACAGTTCAAAAGCATCAATACTTCGGTGCTCAGTTTTCTTCACAGTCCAACTCTCACATCCACACATGACCACTGGAAAAACCATAGCCTTGACTAGATGGACATTTGTTGGCAAAGTACTGTCTCTGCTTTTGAATATGCTATCTAGGTTGGTCATAACTTTCCTTCCAAGGAGGTAAGCGTCTTTTAATTTCATGGCAGCAATCACCAACTGCAGCAATTTTGGAGCCCAAAACATAAACATAAAGTCTGACACTGTTTCCACTGTTTCCCCATCTATTTCCCATGAAGTGATGGGACCAGATGCCATGATCTTTGTTTTCTGAATGTTGAGCTTTAAGTCAACTTTTTCACTCTCCTCTTTCACTTTCTTTAAGAGGCTTTTTAGTTCCTCTTCACTTTCTGCCATAAGGGTGTTGTCATCTGCATATCTGAGGTTATTGATATTTCTCCTGGCAATCTTGAATCCAGCTTGTGCGTCTTTCAGCCCAGCATTTCTCATGATGTACTCTGCATAGAAGTTAAATAAGCAGGGTGACAATATACAGCCTTGATGTATCTTAGATGAAACATAAAACACAAACCATAATGAAAAAAATAATATTGGACTTAAAATGAAGAATGCTAATCAAAAGATCTTAAAGGGAATAAAAAGCCAAGTCACAAACTGGAAGATGATAATCACCAAAGGATATTACCTAGAATAAATGGAAAGTGAAAGTGAAAGTGAAGTCGCTCAGTCGTGTTCTACTCTTTGCGACCTGTTGACTGTAGCCCACAAAACTCCTCTGTCCATGGGATTCTCCAGGCAAGAATACTGGAGTGGATTGCCATTTCCTTCTCCAGGGCAATAAATGAAAGAATAAATGGAAGATCCTACAAATCATTAAGTTGAAAAGAAACAACCTTATTTAAAATAGGCAGAAAAATTTGTATTTCACAGAAGAAATACAACCAATGAACATATGAAAAGAGGTTCGATCTCACTAGTATATAGGAAAATGCAAATTCAAATTCTAGTGAGAGAATATTTTATATACAACAAAAGGGCAAAGATTAAAAATCTGACATTACCAAGTAAGGATCTGAGGAAAGAAATCATACTGGTGGGAGTATAAATTGATAGATTCATTGGGAAAAAGGTCATAACTGAACATGTACATATATGATGTTCCCATGATTTCTCTCCCAGAGAAAATCTCTTATACATGCCTCCAGTATAAGAATAATTTAAATATTATTATTTATAATAATAAAAAATTTTAATGACTTAAATATCCATGATGGTAAAATGGATAATTAAATTTTGTATAATAATTTAATAACTATTAGATATCTGTGCAAATCAATGATCCATAGGTCTACAAATCAACATGTATATCAAAAGCAATGTGGAAAGAAAATCCTAGAAGAAATTCATTCAATATGATTCTATTATACACATTATATAAAAGCAAGCAAAACCAAACAACATATTTTTAGGGATATTTATATTTGTGGTAAAACTTTAAGTAAAAGCAAGAAAATTATTAATACAACATTAAAATGGTAATTTCCCCTGATGGGGAGAGACAGGATGTTATTGGTAAAGGGAATACAGAAAGATTCTAAGAGGAAAATCATCCATCTCTTATTAGAATCATCAGTGTTATTTTATTTATTACAGTTTTCATTTAAAATATACACATATTTATATTCACTCTCTGGTAGATAAGATTCATTTCACAATTTCAAAAAGTTTAATAGAAAGGAAGAAAAGATAATTCCTTAGTTCTTTACCTAAAAGCTTCTAGTGGTTTCCTGTTGGCTACAGGATAACATCCAACTTCCTAGCAAGAAAGACTATAGGCTCTTCCTCATCAGTCCTCCAACTAATTTTGCAGCTCCACCTCCTACCATCTTCCCCCTCACCACCCCCATGACCCACCTGTATTCTAGTGCCACCTGAACTGTCAGATCCACAAAGCACACGCCTCGGCTATGCACCTGCACCATCTTCCCCCTCACCACCCCCATGACCCACCTGTATTCTAGTGCCACCTGAATTGTCAGATCCACAAAGCACATGCCTCGGCTATGCACCTGCAGTTCCCTTTCCTGACATTCACCCCTGCTGTCCCACTCTAGCCAATTTCTGTTTTCAAACGAGGTAAATGCCAGATCCTTAGTAGAGTCTTCCCTAAAAATTCTGATGGATATTTTCTTCTGTGCTTTCACAAAGGTATAGTTCAATTTATCTGTTTATATGTCCCTTGTTGCTTGCCTGTGAGATCTCTTATGCAGGGACTATATTTTCAATTCAGTTCAACCAACATTTCCTGTGTGTTAATTTTATGTTGTGGCTGCACTAGACACTAAATTTATCAGCAATAGGCCTTATTTCCCACTGCAAAGAATTTGAAATTTAGTTACACTCATGTCAATATTCTTTATGTTGATTGCAGTGCCTGGCATATTGCAGATTATTCAATTATCTCTGATGAATCAATGAATGAATCACTCAGTGAATACACAAACTCAGGGACAGAACTTTTCCTATTTAAATAAACAAACAATCTTCTGGCAATGAGTCATGCTTTCAATGGGTTTACAAATCCATGACTTTTAAAGGCTGATATTTAAAGGCCATGATATTTTGAAGTTTATCTAAAAGGAGAAAAATACCAGAACTGTATCCTAAAGGAGATTATTAATTATTAATTATTCTGATTGGAATTTCCAGAACCAACCAATTAAAACTTGGATTTCCTATACAATACAATACCAAGCAACAACACAAGTTGTGTGTGGAACTGGAAAATATTAATGAAAGTATTCCTTTTGGGCTCTCCCAAGGGAAGTTCTGTTTGTAAACATGTTAACTTGCTGTTTACTTTCTTTAAAAGGAAAAACATTCCCAAGAAAGAGTCCAAATCAAGCATTCTTTCACTGTTTTAAAATTTCTAAGTATAGCTTTAGGCATCTAAGTAAGCAGTCAGTCTTCAGATCTGTCACTTATGAATATTACATGTCAAGGAATATTGAAAATGATGCATTTCACAAATCCTAGCTTTCAAAAAACCAAATACAAAGAAGTAAGCAAAGATAATCTGTATGATATGGCTATGCCATCTGAATGCTTCCTTCTCCCTTCCTTGGTTTCTGTCCTTTGGTAGACAGATGAATTATCAGTCTCAAAAGACATCAGCCCTCCTGAGTAGTTCTCACTAGTTTCACTGTGGAAGGCAGAATAATGGTTCCTCGCAGACCTGGCAAAGTCCATATCCAAGTCCATATCCAATCTTCAGAACCTGTGATATGTTATGAAAGTGAAAGTGTTACTCGTTTAGTCATGTCCAACTCTTCGTGACCCCATGGACTGTAGCCCACCAGGGTCCTCTGTCCATGGAATTCTCCAGGTAAGAACTCCAGTGGACTGCCATTTCTTTCTCTAGGGGATCTTCCTGATCCAAGGATTGAACTTGGGTCTCCTGCATTGCAGGCAGATTCCTTTCCATCTGAGCCACCAGAGAAGCCATGATAAATTATATCATGTGGTAAAGGGATCTGGCAGATTGATTAAATTAAGGGCCTTAAGACAAGAGATTATCATAATGTAATCACAGAGTCCTTATAAGAGAAAGGCAGGAGGAGCTGAGTTAATAGTAGTAGATGTGACAGAAGCAAGATAAGATGTCATGAGCAATGAAAAAGATATGGAAACAGATTCTCTCTTCAGATTCTCTAGGAGGAACCAGCCCTTCTGACTTTTATCCAGTAAGCCCACTAAGACCCATTCCCTTCCCCTAACATTATTCTGGGCCCCACATAATACTCAATTGTCTCATTTCTGAAACTGTCTTCATGTTTTACTGCTTTTCCCTTTGTGATCTAGTATGATTTGTATTAACCTGATACTTGTTTGTTGCCTCTAGCAGACTTTGTTGATTAATTACCCTGAAACCACTTCCAATTCACTCTCCCTTGCTGACTTATACTGCAGTGGCTAGAAAGTCAAATACTCTTTCTCGTCTTTCTTGCAAAGAAGAATGCAAGATAACTCAGTTCTGAGAAATGAAGCATATATTCATGTCTGCTTGGAGAAAGAGGAAATTTAAGGAAAACTTTTGCTTTCTTGATGAAAAGGGAAGGTGTGACCAGTGTGATCATTTTCCTTTCTTCCTACCTGGAATATAAATGTGATGTTTAGAGCAATGATGGCTGTCTTGCTACCATGAGCAAAAAGCAAAGAGAACCACAAAGACATGGGCTCTGATATTGCTGAGTCATGGAGCTAATAGTTGCCTACCTCTGGAAAATTCTGGTTTTATGAGAACAATAGCTCCCTTTTGTTTAAGCCACTGTAGTATGGTTGGTATTATACACAGCTTGAAAGCATGCCTAATACATTACCTTTCTCTGGTAGCCCTCATTGTACCATAAGCAGCCAGATCACTGAGAGTTTGGAAAGTGTACAGAATCCTCCTTAGCACACAGTTTTATACATTGGTATGTATAGGGAAAAAAGAAGGAAAAAAAAGAGAGGAGGGGGAGGAAAAGGAAAGGGAGAAAGGGAGGAAGGAAAAAAAAATGGAGATAGGGAACAGAGAAAGAAGAGGGAGGAAGGGAAGGAAGAAAGGAATTCAAAAGCAAACTTTATAAGTACTATGAAACTACAAATTGAAAAAAGAAATGCTCAAGAATAGATGCATCCACCTTCATTGGCTCAACCTTGCAGAATACATGCTATAAATACACACTGAAGAACTTGAGATGACAGTCAAGTTGAGACTTCCAAGTTCCAAATCACTCTTTCTAACATCAATGTACTTAGTTCTGAACACTACCATTCTGCAAACTCAAAACCAAATTAACTCAAAATATTAGTATGCCAAAAATATATGCCATTTCCAAATAAAATACTCCAGTGTGCTGGAGACAATACATAAAACTCCCAGAGCACTAATAAAAATTATAGTGAGCTGTCTAGAGGAAATCAATGCTGAAGAAGATGGAAGCTTATTCTGGGAATGAAACTATACCAATTTCATAAAATTTTCACATTGGTGCTCATATCATTAATTGCCTTATAAAATTTGAGGTTTGTTAAAATTCTTTGGTAAATCTTTGTGGCAAAGGCAGAGATCTAAAACAGGCTTTTTCATTAGAACATTCCATTTTTAATGACTAATACTGTGGAGTCCCAGGGCACGAAAACATTCAGAGGCTGAAGTCAACAACCTATGTGGACAACCTACTCAATGGCAGGCCCAAAGCTACAAATAGAGACAAAGAGATATTACAAGTCTTACCCTTGTGAAGCTTAGATTCTGGATAAGTAATAGACATTAACAAGTAAATATAGGTTGGTGGTGGTTTAGTTACTAAGTCTTGTCTGTCTCCTGTGAGCCCATGGACTGTAGCCTGCCATGCTCCTCGTGCATGGGATTTCCCAGATAAGAATATTGGAGAGGGTTGTCATTTTCTTCTCCAGGGGATCTTTCCAACCCAGGGATCAAATCAGAGTCTCTTGCATCTCCTATGTTTGGCAGGCAGATTCTTTACCAACTGAGCTACCAGGGAAAGCCCAAATATATGAGTTGCAAAATCAGAATTATAAATTCTTTAAGAGGAATGAGGGAATAGATTAAAAACCCTCTGTTTTATTGATTGGAGAACAGAGCAAGGTGGGTAAATAAGGAAAAAGACTCCTTGATATTTGATAGGTCAACAGAACAGGGGTGTTTCAAGTTAAAAAAAAAAGACTAGATGGAAATTACGAAGCAATGGGAGGACTTTAAGACCCAAATTACACAAATCCCTTCACAAATACCAAAAAATGTCTTTGGAGACATGATTGGAGAAGGAGTTAACAGCTAGTAACAAAGTCATTCAAATGATGAAGGACTGAAAGAGAATCCAGACAGACATGGTTGTGTGAATGCTACTTGGAATATTTGGAAGACCTTAGAAGGTTGGTCTGGAGAAGGCAATGGCACCCTACTCCAGTACTCTTGCCTGGAAAATCCCATGGATGGAGGAGCCTGGTAGGCTGGAGTCCATGGGGTTGCTAGGAGTCGGACACGACTGAGCGACTTCCCTTTCACTTTTCACTTTCATGCATTGGAGAAGGAAATGGCAACCCACTCCAGTGTTCTTGCCTGGAGAATCCCAGGGACGGGGGAGCCTGGTGGGCTGCCATCTATGGGGTCTCACAGAGTCGGACATGACTGAAGCGACTTAGCTGCAGCAGCAGCAGCAGCAGAAGGTTGGTCAGGACAAGAACAGTTTGGGCAAGTTCAATATCACTGAGCATGTCTTTGGCACCTCCAGGGGCTGCTATTCATTATGCAGGGTCTACTTGTTTGTGGGAATACTGGAAAGGGGAACATGGAATTAGTTATGTGGTTTCACAGAACACCAAAAGGGATGGAGACCAAAACATCTGCTGAAAAAATACTAAGTTGTTCTTACACAGTAACTTAATCCTTGCAACAACCCCATGAGACACCAGTTAGTAATCCCATCCTACAAGACTTAGAATATGGATTTTACACACACTTAAATTGACTCCTGGCTCTAATATGTATCATTTATTAATGTCTGTGATGACATAAATTTAAAATGTGATTGAAGAAACGAAGTAAAGTAACTTTCCCAAGGTAATCAAGATTGCCGGGAGATAAATCAATAACCTCAGATATGCAGATGACACCACCCTTATGGCAGAAAGCAAAGAAGGACTAAAGAGCCTCTTGATGAAAGTAAAAGAAGAGAGTGAAAAAGCTTACTTAAAGCTCAACATTCAGAAAACTACGATCATGACATCTGGTCCCATCACTTCATGGCAAATAGATGGGGAAACAGTGAGAGACTTTATTTTTGGGGGGCTCCAAAATCACTGCAGATGGTGACTGCAGCCATGAAATTAAAAGACGCTTGCTCCTTGGAAGAAGAGTTATGACCAACCTAGACAGCATATTTAAAAGTAGAGATATTACTTTGCCAACAAAAGTCCACCTGGTCAAAGCTACAGTTTTTCCAGTAGTCATGTATGGATGTGAGAGCACTGAAGAATTGATGCTTTTGAACTGTGGTGTTGGAGAAGACTCTTTGAGAGTCCCTAGGACAGAAAGGAGATCCAAACAGTCCATCCTAAAGGAAATCAGTCCAGAGTGTTCATTGGAAGGACTGACGCTGAAGCTGAAACTCCAATACTTTACCTGACTCACTAGAAAAGATCCTGATGCTGGGAAAGATTGAAGGCAGGAGAAGGGGATGACAGAGGATGAGATAGTTGGATGGCATCACCAACTCAACGGACATGAGTTTGAGTAAACTCTGGGAGTTGGTGATGGACAGGGAAGCCTAGTGTGCTTCAGTCCATGGGGTTGCAAAGAGTCTGACATGACTGAGCAAATGAACTGAACTGAACTGAACCTTCCCAAAGCAAAATCAAAGTAGGATTAAAATTTGCAGCTCCTCAGTTTACAAGCAGTGACCTAACCCCTTGGATTACAATGCCCTCAGTGGTGAACTCTCTAGTCTATTCTGAACTGTCATCAGAAACATTCAAACTCCAGCTCCTACTTTCATATTTTTTTGGTGTCATTCTCTATTCAGTATTTTCTGTGGCACCTAGCAGTGGAAAATATGTCTTGAAATAACTGTTGTAAGAGAGTAAATTGGTGCATTCTATTTTGGGGGGTGGGAGTGGAGCAGGCATTTTGGCGATTCTTATCCAAATTTCAAATGCACATACCCTTTACATAACAATCCTACTGCAAAGAATTTAACTTGCTGCTCTACAATAAAAGTATTTCCTGTCATTTAAGCATGGATGTATATAACATACATCCACAAATATACACATACACACACACAAGGCTAATAGGAGACAGAATAATGTAATGAATAAGCATATGGCCTCAGGAGCTAAACCTCATGAATTCAAATCCTGCTTCTTTTTGCTTCTACTATTTTCTAATTGTGACCTTAGGCCTCTTGGATCTCTATTTCTCAGTTTGTTCATCTATGAAGGTGGGATAAAAATAGTATCTACTTTGTTGAAATGATTAAATCAACTATATGGGCTTAGGCTAATGAGTATAAAGTACTGTACAAATGTTAGCTGCTTTATTATGATTTTTACTCAAATACTATGATAGCAAAAGAATCTGAAAATAACCTAAACATCTGCCAAGAATAGGATGGTTGAATTCAAAGAAAATGATACTAGCACTGAAGATATTGAAATATATCTGTATCAGCAGCTTGTCCAGAAGAGGAAAAAAACACGTGTCAGGCAAATAATTCTATCCAGAGCTCTGTGGGATTTTCCCCTCTCAGTTGTCTCCTAGCCATATGCTGAATTACTAGAGGACTGGTGGCTCAGAGGGTAAAGCGTCTGCCTGCAATGTGGGAGAGCCGGGTTCGACTCCTGGGTTGGGAAGATCCCCTGGAGAAGGAACGGGCAACCCATTCCAGTACTCTTGCCTGGAGAATCCCATGGACTGAGGAGCCTGGTAGGCTACAGCCCATGGGGTCGCAGAGAGTCGGACACAACTGAGCGACTTCACTCTCTTTTCTTTTCTTTCACTTTTCTTTCACTTTCCTGAAGTGCTTCAGGATGAGGGGAAACATGAGACAATACAAAGATTAAATCTTTACAGTCCTTCCTACCTGTTGATTCATTTCTTCAAGTTGCAGCTCTCACGGGAAGAAAACACATGAGCTACTTTCCTGTTGTCTCTGCTTTCAACAGACTTTCCACAAGAGCTGCCAAAATAATTGGGGAGAATACACGTTCTCCTGCCTGTATCTACAGTATTGGGCTCCTTGCTGTAAATTCTCTTTCACACTCCTTGCCTGACAGGTAAATAGCATGAAAGCTCCCTTAACAGATTATTCTGAGCACTGGTTTTAACTAAAGTTACTCATATGATTCAAAAACACTGGAGTATTTCTAAATCACATTTAACCATCCATATGGAAATTTTGAAAATAGAGTGAGGGGGAAAACCAGCAGATGAGAATGTCACTTAGCTGCAGGCCTGGTTATAAAAAATGTGTCATCACTGAATTCAAGTCATGCCTTCAGCATTTAGAGACAAGGAACATTTGAAGACCTAGGATGGGACTGTGGGTGAGACTCGGGGAAAGGAAGAGAAACCAGGCAGTTTCCTGATTAACAAGTCCCTGGTACTTTAAATGCCTTAAGTAGTCAGAACAATCCTGTGAATTACGAGTCATCATCTCCACACTGTAACTGAAAACACTGAGGCTTAGACAGCTTAAAAGACTAGCCCAAGGTTATTTAGCAGGAAAGTGACAGAACTTAGATTTAAAAACCAGGTTGACTGGTTCTAAAACTGTACTTATTCTTCTAAGGCCCAACATTTTGGGGTAGGACAATATATTTCGTATATAGAGGCTAAAGGGAAAATGTAGGAATAGACAGAAGGTCTATCAGAAACTCCTAATGGTGCTCTTTGACTCAGACAAACCCTGGGTGGTGACAGATGTTTCAAAAAGTCCTGGATCCAAGCTGCCCAGGAAACAGGCAAATGTTAGCAACCAAGGCTCAATCTTATTAATGTACTTCTTCGTGAGCCAAAATGAAATGATACTACACTGGTAATCCACAGCAGTTCTGGGAGTCACTTGGAGGTTCTCGTTTATGGGGTAGAAGCCTTGAGACCAAGAATCTGACTCATCTTCCTAGAGGAACAGACTATTGGGAGAAAAGCACAAGAAACCAGCTGCAAATCCATACACTCAGCAGGATCTCACAATGCTTGGTTCAGCCCTGCTTGAACCTGGTAGGTATTGTCCTGCCTCCAGGGCCCCTAAAAGAGAGGGGATATCCAACATTTAAGGTGAGCAGTAACAAAAATCCCTGGCTGTCTTCTTTATGACTGGACAGCAAAAGAGCCAAGCTCAAAGCTTTAGATGGTGTGACCCTACCTTCCACCACTTAAGCTAATCTGAGATATAAAGTCCAACACTCTCCATGACCCTCTCCCTCTTCCTGCCTCATGAGCTCCTTCCTCATTCCACTGCTGTCTGCACTCCTCACCTGTATTGCAAACCCTACTAAATGCCAATTTATAAAAGAAACATGACGCTAATAGTCCCAGGGATAGTTGGAATTTCAGTAGGGATTTATTGACAATTTAAGGAAAAATTCTAAAGAAACTAAAGGAAATGAGAATCTAGTGACAGAATTTCAGAAACTATGAATAACTGATGATATACAAAAATTCTTACATGTATACATGGGCACATGTACACACATAATAAATATAATAAATATATAAAAGAAAGATCACACACATACACAAATTTAAAAAGTATATCCATAAGCTATAAATCAAGAAGTACCTATGTGTACTCTTGATTCGGAGAGAGAAAGACTTGGGTGGTGATCAGAAACATTCCTAAGGCTATTGTGTGCTCAGTAGCTCAGTTGTGTTTGACTATTAGTGACCCTTTGGACTGTATAGCTCACCAGGCTCCTCTGTCCATGGGATTTTTCAGGCAAGTATTGCCTAGCTTCAAATGTTTTTATGTACCCAATGTCAGGTATTCTTGCCTGGAAAATCCCATGGACAGAGGAGCCTGATGGGCTGCAGTCCATGGGGTTGCTAAGACTTGGACGCAACTGAGCAACTTCACTTTCACTTTTCACTTTCATGCATTGGAGAAGGAATGGCAACCCACTCCAGTGTTCTTGCCTGGAGAATCCCAGGGACAGGGGAGCCTGGTGGGCTGCTGTCTGTGGAGTTGCACAGAGTCAGACATGAATGAAGAGACTTAGCAGCAATGTCCCTTGGGGTGTCACACCAGGCCTCTGTAAGGCAGCTTAGGCTCTGGGACCAAAGGCCAGTCTTTCATCAGTGTGTGTCTCTTGTGTACACCAGGGCTGCGTGTGCCAGCTCCCTCTATACCTAATCTCTCACTTGCCTAAAAAGAGGACAGTTTTCAAATTCTATCTAAAAACCCTCCCAGTCTTTGGAACGTCTGTTGACTATAACGGGCCTGGGAGTGGCTGAGAGAAGGCCTGGCCTCATTTTTACATGGCTCAGAAGGGTATGCTCTGAGATTCCTCAGGATTATTGCCAGAGGCCCAACCCAGAGCATGGTACTTGGCTCACCTTGGGTCCTACAATTACATTTGTCCACTGGCTCTGGACAGCTTGGCCAGGAGAAGTCCAGCCTTTCATGTGGGCTCAGAAGTTGCCATCGGCTTTCAGCATGAGCACCGATCCCACCTGCAGTGACCAGTGCCTTTCCCTGCTCTCATTCTATTCCTAGGTGAAGAGGCAGAAAGATGCTGTCTAGATGCTCCCAGTGTATTTCGAAACCTAGCCCCCATAATACCTCCCTGGATGAAAGAGACAGGGCCTGCAAAATTCTATGTGGCTTACACTATCTTCTTTTATCCTTAACCTGATGTCTTTCCACACAGGTTTAAGGATTGATGTGGCCAGGGGTGACTCCAAGAGAACTCCACATTCATGTCTCCATCTAGAGCAATCCACAGAGGACTGCCTCCACAGGTTTGAACTCTAAAGCTGGAAGAAACTTCAAAAAAAGTGATAATGTCCCAATATCTACATTTTATAGGGAAGGAAATTATGATGAGGAGAAATGAGGTGATATAAAACCATGGTCATGAACTTGACCAGTTGAGTCATAACTCACAGCCCAGTGCCCTTTCCACCACAGCATCAGAGTTCTTCATGGGTTTGTATTCTGCCACACAGAAGAGGTGTTCCTATTACTCACAAGAAAATGGACACAGCTATAGATGAAGCTCATAAAATCTAAGTTAAAACACTGAGTCAGTCTCTCTCCCTCTCTCTCCTTCCAGAGCTGTTCCAGAACACCATGTGTGAGAGAAAACAACAGAATGGAAATTGCTCATATGGAGCATGAGGAGGCTGCCCACCTCCCTCGCACAGCCCGTGTGCAAAGACAGCCCCTCAGCTGTGCTGCAGACACAAGGTGGCTCATGCGATTGTTTATTGTGACAGCTGACAAGCCAGCTGGCATGGATCACTCCTCACTTCCAACAGATACATGCCACCAGGACATGTATGACAGGTGCCAGCTGCTGCTCAAGAAGATGGGCAGTGTCCTTGAGGGCCAGCAAGTGCCACCCATGGCCCAAGCCCTGGGTCCTGCAGCCCTCCGCAGACTTCCAGACAGAGAGCAGAAGTGGGACTGGCTTTGTGCTGGCCATTTGTGGGGCAGGGCAGTAGCACACTCATGCAGGCCGGGTGGCTGGGACCGTGACTGGAGCCTAAGTTTATGCTAAGGCTCCACATGGGTCTGTGCTATATTTGGCAGCAGAATGACAATCCTGGAACAAGAGGAGCAAGGAGGAAAAGGAAGAGGCAAAGTATTCTATATGAGAAATAATGCTCTAGGTACCACCAAAGATGTGGACCAAACACTAGGCAATCTGACAGTTTCTAGAACAGGAGGATCTCCTATCCTCTGATCTCAGCCAGGTCCACATGCCAAGAGAGAAGTAGTCCCTTGCAGAGCTGGGGAAGGGGGAGAGTCTGGCCACCCCAACCCAGGGCATAAGATGCCAAAGAGCCTCTCAAGTGGTAGATGTCAAAGAACAGGAAAAGGCCCTTCTGCTCCCTCTCAGCATGTTGTAGAAAAGGGGTTCTCAACCTCACACTGCTGACATTTTGGGACAGCTAACCCTTCACTGTAGGAAGCCGCCCTATTCATCGTAGGATGTTCAGTAGTATCCCTGGTTTCTTCCACCTAAACACCCTCTCCCCAGTTGTGGCAATCAAAAATATTTCTAGACATATTCCCTGTCCCCTAGAACAGCTCCAAATTGAGAACCACTAGGATCAAGGTCAAGAGGACAGACTCAAGACCCAGACTGCCTGGGCTCTTAAGCCCATTTCTGCCACTGACAAAATGGGTAACTTTGGCTATGTGATTTGATCTTTGTGCTTCAGTGTCCTCAGCTATAAAATGGGAAAAATAATAACAGAACCCACCTTATAAGATGGCTCCAATATTAACTTAGTTCATACATGGAAAACACTCAGAATGGTGTCTGGCCCATAGTAAGCACTTCTCCCCCAGAGGAGCCCAGGAAATAGTCTGTTCTTCTAGGATCCCAACCAGCAGGGTTCCAGCTTTAGAGCCTACCAGTGAGAGGCAGTTTGTGCAATTTTGGAGACAGAAGAGAAGGAGGAGCCATGTTCCCCCCTAGGAATGGCAAACAGAGCCATGTGCAAGAATAGACTTGAAATTTGCCTCAGATTCTAGACCTTCACCTGCAAAGTCCCTGCTTTGCTACTGTAAATGACTGAGGTCATCTGTGACTCTTTCTTTTGATTTCTACATCCTCTTGATCTTTGGGAAGCCAGATGTAGTTCCCCAAGCCTTTCTCCACTCACCTGTCCAATGGTTCTATAAGACATAATATCCTATATTAAATCCTTTCCTTCTTAAAATATCTAGGGTGAGAGGGTTATGTTTTGCAGGCCAAACTCTAACTTATGGACCCATTAACTTGATCAAGATACTAAAAACCTACTATCAGGAAAGTGTTCTTGGGAGTAATGACTTGGTATGGAAGTATGGATGTATTATACATTTATCAATGTATCTATACTAGAATCTTTATTTGCAGAGAAATCCCAAAGTAAAAAAAAACAGGCAAAAGTGGAGCTTCTCAAGACAGATACGTGTTGAGGGAATGTGGTACCCAGTTGACTTACCACTTGCTCATACTTCTTCCCCACACCTGCAGAATCCTAAGGCTCTGAAACACTCTACTTGCAAATACCTGTAGTCAGAGAAGAATCCTAAAATGCACACCAACTGTTGTTTGATTGTTCTAGAGAATGTGATTTGTAAGGTGCACTATGCCTGGCCCTGGAGAGAGAAAGTACTCAGAAAGAAGTAGAGTCTCAATTCTCAAGATTTTCATAGTCAAATGGCAGTTGAAAACAGAAGCAAGGCCCAGAAGATGCAGAAAATAAGGTGACACATCCTAGTGAGAGGCACATGGCATTTGGTGGCCGGTAAGTGTCTTTGGGCGTTCATTGGAAGGACTGATGTTGAAGCTGAAACTCCAATACTTTGGCCACCTGATGCAAAGAGCTGACTCATTGGAAAAGACCCTGATGTTGGGAAAGATTGAGGGCAGGAGGAGGAGATGACAAAGGGTAAGATGGTTGGATGGCATCACCGACTCAATGGAAATGGATTTGGGTGGACTCCGGGAGTTGGTGATGGACAGGGAGGCCTGGCGTGCTGTGGTTCATGGGGTCTCAAAGAGTCAGACACGACCGAGTGACTGAATTGAACTGAACTGAAGTGCCTTTGGTGATATGAGCAAGGCCTCAGTGAGCAGACACTGGGCTGTGCAGCACAAAGTGCTCTCCCAGAACACAGGTCTGAGAACTAGTCATTCACAAAGGGTCTAGAACATAAAGCTGCCCAAGCAGGGGAGGGGGCCAAAGACCTGGCATTCTATCTATCTGGTGAAAACACACTGAACGGCTCCCTGTCTGCATCTCTGGTCCAGCTGCCCTCACCATTTAGGAGGGAGTCGCTGTACAATCATTATTTTTCCAGTGGATTTTGGGTAGATTGCTTTCATCTGGTGAGTTTGGTTTAGGTGGGACAGATACTTTATCCTCATACTTCAGCTTTTAATTTGCTATGACTTTCACAAAACTCTAGCTATTAGGAAACTGGGCAGATCTGTTTTAATGTTTTTTAAAAATTGTTTTGATGTACCCACCAATATATTGGTCTCTCTTTCTAGCACTGATTTCAAAAGCCATATTTTTATGGTTGAGAATTAGCATTAAAAATGATTACTTTTGGCAGCAAAAGTCGGAGAGGTGATAGGAGAGAGAGAAGTACTAGAGGCACTGCGCATTTTTTTCTTTCCCTTGCAGAAAGGCTGCCTAGAAAACAAACATCATGAGGAAAATTCAAAAAGCTTGAAAATATAACAGAACCCCTTCTAATGTTTATTTATGTTATCTCATAGCAATTTCATAAGTATAGGGGCCAAACCACTTCCCCCTTACCTGTTCATACCTGAGGCAGTAAACCCCTTAAGCATGAGCAGTGTTTTCTGCAACTCTGATCTTCCGCAGCAGTAACTGCAATGCCTGGCATGTAGCAGCATTGATAAATACCCATAAATAAACGAAGCAGTGAGTTACTAATAACTGTCAGAAGAGTGTAGATTACAGCAGTCAAAAGCAGGGGGTGGGGCTAGAAATCTAGATAAAATAGATCCTTTGATAATTATTTTATTTATTCTTTCACCTGTGTCATGAACAAAAAGAAGAAAAGGTTCATGATCATTCCCAATTCTCCTCAAATAATGCTCCAAAAGAACTGAACATTTAAACCCTTCTTGATGCTATTATTTAGAAGATATTTATACAATTTCTTGAGGACATCAAGATTTCCGTTTCTTTAAATACCACGTGAGACACATTCTTCCTTATATTTCTGTGGAACCTACTATGTACCTTTATGATCTGTCAGGAAATGGGGGCACCTGGTGGACCCCATCCACCATTTCTCTTAAACTTTGCTTTCTTCTAATCCTTTTCACATGTTGGATCTTCATCTGTCCCATTTCTTGGACAGGAATAGAGCAAAATTGTGACTATCCTTTAGGAATCTTTAGCTCTCTGTGGCAACTGGGATCACTGTGAACTGAGTTACATCCTCTGATAGCCCGTGATGTTCCCTGTCCCAATTCTCCAAACACCAGAGCACACACTTCTCAGGGGATGAGCCAGTACAAACTTAAGATAGCCTGTGAGTTTAAAAATCACTTCCCTAGCAGACTGCCTTTCTTCTTTGTATATTTTCTGTTTTTATGATTGTTGTGATATTTATTCCCAATATCAAAGGAAGTAGTAACAATTCTGTTAAGATTCAAGGTAGAATTTCTCATGCTATAATAAATTTTCTGTCCTTAGAGATTGTTTATTTTTATGATTTTTTCATTTAAATATAGGAATAAGATACATACTCTGTATACATATTTGGACATTTATAACAGGTATATAGAGCTTGGCATATAGCAAGTCCTCAATAAATGTTCATTTGGCTTCTCTATTAAATAGAGAACACAGGAAGGCTTGAGATCTACTTTAATAGCTTATTATTTTGTGGGAATGAAGTATTAGGCCACCTTTACCTTCAGTTTTTAGTCAGTGCTTGAGCTCTTGGTGGCAAATGTTTTGTGTTAGGATAAAAGAGACTATGAGGATTAAAATAGTGACAAGCAGGACAGACAGAGAGATGCAAACCTGGATGACTCGAGTATGAAGGGGTAAGGCAAGGCAGAGGAACAAAAGTCCAGGTAGGCATTTGTCAAACATTTGGAGAGGCCAAGGCCTCAACACATGGTTGGCCAGTTGTATTCAGCACAAATATGCCTGGCAAAAGGGTGATGGGAGCTGAAATCACAAACATAGGGGACACCTTTTACTCTTTCATGCAAAAGTACCATACGGGTATAACATAATTCTGAGAGAGCCAAGGGCAATGAAAGGTAGACAAATTTAAAGACAGAAGCAACATATGGCCTAAGAATCAAGAAATATTGACTTTATTTGGACTGAATACTTCCTATCAGCCAGTAAGCTCTGATTGCCCTGCTGGTGGCAACACCAGCTCCTGGATTTTGTCTCAAATCAGTCTAAAACATTTCTAAGACTAGCATGAGGAGAGTAAAGCTGTGAATATGAGAGAATGGACTCACAGAAGGCTAAGTCACAGAATCAAAAAACTGAGCAGGAGCTTTAGAAGATATACTGGGTTACACAGTGTATCCACAAAGTTCATGTCCACCCAGGGCCTCAGAATGTGACCTTATTTGGAAATGGGGTCTTTGCATATTTAAATAATTAAGATGAGGTAACACTGGAGTAGGGTAGGCTTTAACTCCAAGATGATCGGTATCCTAATAAAAAGGTTAGAGACACAGACACACAGAGGGAAGAAGGCCATGTGAAAACAAGGGCAGACATCAGAGTGATGTAGCTACAAGCCAAGGGACACCAAAGACTGCCAGAAATCCCTTGAAGTTAGAAAGAGGCAAGGAAGAACTTTTCTCTAGGGCCATCAAGGGGGCATGGTTCTGCTAATGCCTTGGTTTCAGACTTTTAGCCTCCAGAACTGTGAGAGAATAAATTTCTGTCATTTTAAGCCACCCAGTTTATGTTCCTTCATTATTGCAGCCACAGGAAACTAACAAAATCATGCAGCCCAGTGCCTTTCAAGGACAGATGTACACACTGAGACCGAGAGATACTTGGGTCACTAACCCAGTATGACAAGGCTGAATCCTAGCAGAGCTGGGACAAGCCAATCATTCACTCACTGTTCATTCACTCCTTCAGTAAATATTCATGGACTGCTTTTATACTTAGAAGAGGTCATTGTACATTAGAGAACACATTGATAGACCTCTCCTTCATGGAACTTCCATCCTAGTATTTTGATAGATAATAAACAACTATTTACACAATCAACTGTTAAGTTACAAGCGGGATGAAAGTTCCTCTACAGAGAGAAAAACAGTATCTGATGATGAGACAACATGATGGGGGAGTCTGAGCTACATTGGAAATTAGGCAAAGGCTTCCTAAAAGTGGTATCTGAGAGGAAATATAAAGAATAAATTAAAACTAGTTTACCATGTCATGGAAGGGTGACGTGGGGAGTCGCATGATATAAGGGGTTTTTGAGGGAATAAGGAGGTAGAGTTGGAGGAGAATATTCCAGATAAAAATTCTGGCCTTTTCATCAATCTTATTTCCACCATACTTCCTTTCCTGGAAACTCATACAAAAGCAAGATAATGTCATTGTCCTATCAACCTATGTTAACCACAAAATACTTACAGCCTAAAAAAGACAAAGGGAATTCTCATTTGCAGTATGCACTAAACTATCCATACCTACCCTATAAGTATTTTAATATTCTATCTAAATTTTTTCACTTTTTGCGAAGTCAAGAATATCTCCTCTTCAATCTCTCTCATCCAATATATTGTTACATTTGTCCTGTCTACAAAGAAGTTCAACAGCAGAAATAAAGACTCTTCTCTGTAATAACTGGCATATTCAATCTGGCCCTGATAAATAAGAATTTGGTAAATACTATACAGCTGACAAATTCTGTATCAATTACACATGCTTATCAAATTCAGTTATGTTGTGGTAGGCTATTAAATGCATGGTTCAGTTACAATCTTCCCACACGTGACATTTCTTCGGTGGTTAAGGCACCAAAAGCTAATTCAAAAATGGGCCATATCTTCTACTAGAAGTTCACTGCATTCAAAGTAACTGAATGCAGTGAATGACTGGCTGACCCCAATCACTACTCACCTAGAAAGTCAATGGCCATGCAGCACTGTCTTCCAATTAAAAAGCTTCACATATCTGAAGCTATTTACATGGAGTCAACCATGAAGTCAGGATGTATCAGAAACTACTGAAATTACCAATGTTATTGAAAAAGAGCTCCTGGTCAAACTTTCTCATTTTCTTTCTACAGTGGGAACTTAAGTTCTGTGATTCCTTTATTCTCTTATTTCCACTTTACACTAAATAAATATGAAGAATCATATATTCCAAAACAGAACAAAGGGACTGAATGAGCTCACCAAAATACATCAGGCCAGAAACTCCAAAGAGGCATTTTAGAAGACTTCATGTGAAGTGACAGTGAGAGTCCCTAATGTGGAAAAAACAATTCAACTCCTCTGCCTTGAGATTTCTGAACTTATTTGCAAATAGTGCCTTTGCCCATCCCTACCATCTCATTAGGGGAAGGCTCTGATGTTTTTCTGAAATTGCTCTGCTCTGATGTTGACTTGAAAAAACTCCTCCACATGGATGCACTCAATCACCCAGCATTAAATGAGACATCTAAGGTTCCTGCCACTCACCATATCTGTCATGTTTTCTCAGCCTTTTGAGGACTCCATTGTTGTGCAAAGCCACTACAATCCCATTACAAGCTGGCATATGATCAGATGATAACTAAAGTGAACACAAACACTTAAACTGCACAAGGAGCTGCTGAGATCTCACTCTTGGGCAATGCAGCCCAGGAGATTTTCTGACACCGATCTGAAAGCTGAACAATCACATTGCTGAATGCTTTCAATGTCAAGGAACAACCATTCAATTGGCCATCATGTGCCTGTCATCTGGTCCTGAGTGTTTCTGCAAAAGACAGCTTGGCCTTTATTACCCTCTGAAAATCTTTTATCTTTCAGAAACCACTAACTTGTTCCAGTCTTCTTCCCAACACACCATCACTTCAACGTTTGCCAAAACCAGTTCTTATTACAGGCTAGCCTTATGCCTGTCACTGAATAGTGGCAGTCATTTGCTTGGAAAAATAAAAAGAGATGCTGGTTTAGTTTTAGGTTAGTAACTATATTCAGTTCAAGAACTTGTTTACTCCTTGACTAATATTCACTCTGCAGCAGGGAGTATCAGGTGAGATATACTTCTGTACCCAACAGATGATGGAATTTGGGTGCTGGATGCCATAAAAAAAAATAAGATATGCTGTCTCTACTTTCAAGAAGTCAGCAATCTATCTGTGGAGACATGCACAGATGCACACATATACACACACAAACTAGTAACACCAGGAGTATACAAATATCACATGAGGAACAGAAAGAGTAAGGACAACGGTCTGGAGAAGGCAAGAATCTCTGCCTTCAGACAGTCCCAGAAGTCTTTCCAGAGTAAAGATGATCTGAAGGAGGCTGTGAAAGGTGGCTAGGGTTCAGATGCAAAGATTTGAAGTTTGTAGGGATTCCCAATAGGGGAAGTATAACAAGCAAAGACAGAACTCTGAGAATGAATAGCCTGGTGACAAAATGAGCCAGGGGAGAAGTCTGAAAATTACGAAAGGAATATACATACACTCCTCAAACTACATGGCAGCAACAATATTTAAGGATGGGTACTACAACTGATGAAAAAAATTCAGCAGAAATTGGGATTGCAAAGGTCAGTCAGTTCAATATGCCGTTGGAACATTAGCAGTAAGACCATGATGTATTGACCAAACTGGCTGAAAGCAACATTATTTTTTAACAACAATGGGGCAGGCCTTGTCCCCTGAGCCCAGCCCCACTCCCAGAAAACCTACTTCTAAAACAAAAATATGGCTACATATCAAGGCTGTGGGTATCTTCATAAAAGCATGATTTTTGAATGCTTGGACTGATAAAGAAGCAAAACTCTTCCTATAAAGTAATCAAAAATTGTAACTATATCTTGACAGGAAGGAAGGAAGAGAGGGAAGGAGGAAGGGATCAAACTGAAATAAACTTGGCTACTTGTTAGCGGCCTTTGTCCTCTCTTGATAGGAGGAATGTTGAGTATGAGACAGGACAATTACGTTGAGGTTTAGAGGTAAGTTCTTGGCTGTGCTTCCTCATCTTCCCTCCCCAGTTACACAAGAGCTGGCTCGGGAAGCCCTGGGGATAATGCACCGACCTATGCCCAGAACCCACAGTTGAAAAAGAAGTCACTAAGGAAGGAAATAAGATGAATCGCTTCTCTTTCCTGGTTGCTTTTTCATAAAGGAACACTTGGGATGTTCTTTCTAAGTCATAGTTTATTATCTTTGAATTAAATTAAGCCTGCAAAACATTAGACTAAAATATAAGGGACTTCACAGATTCTTAGATATAATTGACTGGAGTTAGTGGGCTCAAAGAAGGGAGAAGTGAGAAGGATGACTTAGTGAGTAACTTTCAAACCAAAAGTGCAATAGCTCTCAAACTATCTTTAACCTACACCCACAGTCTCCTAGTCAATAGCTGTTGTCAACAAGGCCCAATCTCCAGGGAGGCAGGTGTACACACTTCGGAAAACAAGTGTTCCCAGTGACACTGGTACACGCCTTTCAGGAATCACAATGACAGGGGACAGAATATAAATGACTCTAAGCTAACAAGGGGCTTCCCTGGTAGCTCAGTGGTAAAGAATCTGCTGGCCAATGCAGGAGAGACAGGTTCGATCCCTAGGTCAGGAAGATCCTCTGGAGAAGAAAATAGCAACCCACACTAGTATTCTTGCCTGGGAAATCCAATGGACAGAGGAGCCCGGCAGGCTCGCAAAGAGTCAGACATGACTCAGCGACTGAAACCACCCCACCACAACAAGCTAATGAGAACAATTTTCCCTGACTAGAAAAGAAAAACCATATATTCTTGCTTAGAGGAAAGAGCATGAAGAATCTGTGAATGACACAGGCTGAAGTTCAAATTCCAGCCATCCTACTTACTGCGTGCACCCTTCTGGGCCCTTAATCCGTACGACAGATGAGGGAACAGCAGTCACTCCATGCAGTGGTAGTGAGGAGCAATGAGGGGACTTGAGGAAGGCACCCAGCACAGTGTCACCTAACAGGCAGTCAATAAATGCTAGTTTCATTCCATTCAAAGCAACACGAAGGATGATGGTTAAGAATTTGGTGAAAATAGAAAAAATCTTGGCTCTTTGGAACATTAAGACTCAATAATACACAATCAAAGTTTATACAGGATGTTTAAACAGTGCTTTCATATTTGTGACTTCTTTGTCCCTCACAAGCATTTTCAGGGATGAATAGGAAGTAATGGTTGCCCAGAAAGTTAAGCCATTTGCCTGATATCATGCATCTGGCAAAAAATTCAATAGTAGGAACAGACCCTATCTGCACATCTCTGGGACTACATCAGACAGCCTCAGGACCTGGCAACCTTACCACCCAAGATATTTTTTTTTCCAGTATGGTAAGCTCATACCATAAATTCATTCATTTAGCAAATATTTACTGAGTGTCTGTTATGTGGCATTTGGACTCACCCATGAACAATGAACAATACAGCAAAGAACTCTGCCTTCAGGGAGAGGGATAGGAAGAAAAGGCCAACAATAAGCTGGAAACAGAGTAAGTAAATTCTACAGCATGCTGAAAGCTGGTAAATGCTATAGTAAAAAAGAAAACTTAGAGAAGGGAAAGTGTGGGCTTCCATTTTAGATCAGATGCTAAGGTATTAATAGATCTCATGAGGAAGGTGGCATTTAAGCAAAGCCTTGAAAGGGGTGAGAGTTAGCAGATGAGGACAGAGGGCAGTTCCTGAGAGAGGGAACAGCCAGTGCAAAGACACTGAGTCAGGAGCGAGTCTTGTGTGCAAGAGAAACACGGGCCCTTGTGGCCAGTGTGCGGTGAGAAGGGTGGGCAGCAGATGAGAAGGTCCATTTGTTTGTTTTTAGAACTGGTACAAAAGAAGCTTTGTTTGTGGGTATACTACAGATCTTCCTGGCAAGGACTTGAGTTGTCAAGACCCCTCTCAAACCAAGCATTGTCTATTTACATATATATCATGCCCAAACATCTGGTCAAGTTAAGGTAAATTTCACCAATCCTTTTCTGAGAATTAGAGAAACCTGATTTTTTTTTTTTAAGTCTTTGGGGCTGTATTTCCCAGCCTTTCAACCAATCAGATTGGCTTCATGTGCAGACTAAGATCTTTAGGAAGAGTCACACACAAAAACACTTATTTAGTAACATGGATTCTGCCACCAGGCTTTTCACCTTGGTCTTAATCATGAGATTTAATAGCTTTTCCAATAAGCCTGAGCTTCCAGCTATGAGACAATTTTTAGATATCTCCCCACTCATTCACACAGCATCAGATTATAAATGTCTGATACTGTGAGAATTAGTGCCGAGCTGCATCAAAAACAGTAAACAATTAGCAGAAGCACACATGGCGGACTCGTTTCAAATTCTTTATTGCTATCACCCTGATACAAGCAAATGATACTGGTCAGGCATCTCCTGATCACAACCGCAGTAACACTCAACCCAAATCAACTTCCACCTGCTCGCAGAGCCAAAAATAGAGCAGCTCAGAGATTTCTGTGCACAAGAGAAAGTAGTGGGTCTGAGGGATTAAAAAAGACACAGATCTGATGCAAAGCTTTTTCAAGAGTAACAGGAACTGAGCATTTGCAATTCTTGGACAAGTCCCTGAAAGGACTTGAAGGTCTCTGAGGCTGCTACCTATCATGTGTGGTAGGTACCATACTATACATTTCTATACTAGAGTATATATCCTATAGTATACTATGTTAAGAAAAAAATCAAGTTTGGAGGATGGTTCAAACTGGATAACGTAGACTATCAAAGATTAAGCCTGAATTACTAATTCATATTCACTTTAAAATAATTTCTATCATTTTTCTTGTGGTTTTGATGCAACTGAATAAGAAATTTATCTCTGATCTTTGCAAAACCCCTCATGACCAAACTTATCTGACTGATGCTTAGTTTAATGAATTAATGTCACCAGCAGACAGAGACACGATTTTATCCTCTACACAGCAAATGTCACAGAAGACAACATCTATGGTGGATTCTGATCTGCCTCACAGGAGATAACTTCAGCCTTGGATAACTTTCCATTATTCATTTCTGCTTTAAAACACAACTTCTGTTGTGTCCCAGTCAACTTTCCTGTTTCACAATTTAATACAGTTAGAATCTCATTTTTAATTGATATAATGTAACACTGAATTTAACATAAAGAGGTTCTTCTCATATTTCTAACAAAAATACACCTGAGGGCCTAGAGGTTTTCCCTGAGCTCTAGGCAGGTTACAGTTTTCTGTCAGAAGCAAGCTGAAGAAGCACTTGCCAATCTGCCTGCCTAAGCGAGCAATGCAAAGAAATAGAGGAAAACAATAGAATGGGAAAGACTAGAAATCACTTCAGAAAAATCAGAGATACCAAGGGAACAATTCAGGCAAAGATGGGCTCAATAAAGGCCAGAAATGGTAAGGATCTAACAAAAACAGAAGATATTAAGAAGAGGTGGGAAAAATACACAGAAGAACTACACAAAAAAGATCTTAGTGATCCACATAACCATTATGGTGTGATCACTCACCTAGAGCCAGACTTCCTAGAGTGCAAAGTCAAGTGGGCCTTAGGAAGCAACACTACGAACAAAGCTAGTGGAGGTGACAGAATTCCAGCCGAGCTATTTCAAATCCTGAAAGATAATGTTGTTGAAGTGCTGCACTCAATATGCCCGCAAATTTGTAAAACTCAGCAGTGGCCACAGGACTGGAAAAGGGCAGTTTTCATTCCAATCCCAAAGAAAGGCAATGCCAAAGAATGCTCAAACGACCGCACAATCGCACTCATCTCACACACTAGCAAAGTGATGCTCAAAATTTTCCAAGCTGGCCTTCAACAGTATGTGAATCAGGAATTTCCAGATGTTCAAGCTGGATTTAGAAAAGGCAGAGAAACCAGACATCAAATTGCCAGCATCTACTGGATCACAGAAAAAGCAAGAGAATTCCAGAAAAACATCTACTTCTGCTTCATTGACTATGCTAAAGTCTTAGACTGTGTAGATCACAAAAAACTGTGGAAAATTCTTAGAGATGGGAATACCAGACAACCTTACCTGCCTCCCATCAAACCTGTATGCAGGTCAAGAAGCAACAGTTAGAACTAGACATGGAAGAACGGGCTGGTTCAAAATTGGGAAAGGAGTACATCAAGGCTGTATATTGTTACCCTGCTTATTTAACTCATATGCATAGTATAGTACATCATGTGAAATTCTGGGCTGGATGAAGCACAAGCTGGAATCAAGTTGCCAGGAGAAATATCAACAACCTCAGATATACAGATGATGGAAAGCATCTTATGGCAGAAAGCAAAGAGGAACTAAAGAACCCCTTGATGAAGGTGAAAGAGGAGAGAGAAAAGGCTGGCTTAAAACTCAACATTCAAAAAAACTAAGATCATGGCATCTGATCCCATCTCTTCATGACAAATAGATGGGGGAAACAGTGGAAACAGTGACAGACTTTATTTTGGGGGGCTCCAAAAACTTATGGATGGTGACTGCAGCCATGAAATTAAAAGATGCTAGCTCCTTGGGAAAAAAAGCTGTGACAAACCTAGACAGCACGTATAAAGCAGAGACATGACTATGCCAACAAAGGTTCATATAGCCAAAGCTATGGTTTTTCTAGTAGTCATGTATGGATGTGAGCGTTGAACCATAAAGAAGGCTGAGTATTGAAGAGTTGATGCTTCTGAACTGTGGTGTTGGAAAAGACTCTTGAGAGTCCCTTGGACTACAAGAAGATCAAACTAGTCTATCTTAAAGGAAATCAATCCTGAATATTCACTGGAAAGACTGATGGTGAAGCTAAAGCTCCAATATTTGACCACCTGATGTGAAGAGCCAATTCATTTGAAAAGACCCTGATGCTTGGAAAGATTGAACACAGGAGAAGGGGATGATAGAGGATGAGATGGTTGGATGGCATCACCAACTCTATGGACATGGGTTTGAGCAAGCTCCGGGAAATGGTGAAGGACAGGGAAGCCTGGAATGCTGCAGTCCACAGGGTTGCAAAGAGTAGGATATGACTAAGTGACTAAGTGTTCAGCAAACAACTGTACTTTTTCCTGAACTCAACATGTGACCAGCTGGGCATCACTTGGATAATTCACAAAGCACCTCTTAAGTCTTTTCAGTTTATCTGGAGCAACATGTCTCTACAATTTGAAACTCCTAAAGTAGTAACTTTTGTGCTTTGCTAAGTCAAAGAGCAGAAACGAGATACATACAATCACCAGTGAAACATGTTGAATTTGTTTTTGTCTCCAATGCAGCTGATACACTTCTCAGATGGTTTCATTCAGATACCGTCTTACATACAACTTAGATGTCAACAAATTAATATCCAAAGACTTGCTATGCCTAGACATTATGCTAAGAAGACCACTAGAATTCCTCATTTAATTCTTATGGCAACTTTCTAAACTCTCATTCCACAACTATCATCCCCATTTCACAAAGAAGCAGATAGAGAGGCTGAGCAACTGGTGAGTGTTCCACAACTAGGAGATGGAGGTTCAAGCTCCAGGTTCTACGCTTGGTTTGATAACTACATGATTAGAATTCACTCTATTGATAGCTCAGTTTTCCCTGTTCTGAAAGTCCTTTTTTAAGAGCATATTTTGGCAGGCATTTTTACAGAAAATCCTTACTTTCCCACAACTCGGTTCTATCCATTCATGTATAAAAATTAAACTTTCTATGTTTAATGTCTATGCATTGCTTGGTGGATGAACTTAGCAAAAAAAAAAATGCTCTATCCTGATTTCTTAAAAAGTTAAACATATACCTACCATATGACCCAGACATTTTACTCCTAGGTACTTGCCCAAGAGAAATGCAAATATATGTCCATGGTAAGACTTGTACATAAATATTCATGGCTATTTTATTCACAATAGCCAATAACTGGTACCAATTCAACAGGAAAGTAGGTAAACAAAATATGTTATAACCATAAAATGAAATACTACTCAGCATTGTAAAGGAATGAACTACTGAGACACAGCATGGATGAATCTTAAGACAGGTACAGGGGTGAAAGAAGCCAGACACAGAAGAGTACACACTGTAAGATACCCTTCATCTAAAATTCCAGAAAACATAAATTAATCTATATGACAAAACCCAGAGCAGTGGTTGCCCAGAATTGCAGGCTGAGAGAAGATCAGATTGTAAAGCAAAATGAAGAAACTTCTGAAGGTGATGAAAATGATCTATGTCTCCTGTTTGGAGCAATGATTTCATGGGCTTATACAGGTGTGAAACAATGTGCATTCTCTCTTTAACAGGATATAATTTATTGTACATAGATTGTAGCTCAATAAATTTGAAATAAATTAATCTGGTTTCTAAAGAAAACCATGTATGTACTGAATTCCAGTTGTCAAAATTTTTTTAAAACATACTCAAAATTTTATGAAACTGCCCAGTCCTTATCTGACATAACATATAGTTTGAGCTTTCCACACTGTTTAGATTCTAAACTCCTGGTGCTAAGGCGCTTCAGTCATGTCCAATTCTGTGCGACCCCATAGACGGCAGCCCACCAGGCTCCCCCGTCCCTGGGATTCTCCAGGCAAGAACACTGGAGTGGGTTGCCATTTCCTTCTCCAATGCATGGAAGTGAAAAGTGAAAGTGAAGTCGCTCAGTCGTGTCCGACTCTTAGCCACCCCCTGGACTGCAGCCTACCAGGCTCCTCTGTCCATGGATTTTCCAGACAAGAGTACTGGAGTGGGGTGCCATTGCCTTCTCCGAAACTCCTGGTAGCCAAGAATAAATTTGAATTTTTAGCTTAAATTCTATGCAGCTCAGAAAACAGCACTAGGCATTGCAACTCTTCAGAGAATTAAGTCTAAATGTAACTCCATTATGCTATTTTTTTTTTCATTGCTTTTCAAAGACATTCTGGAAGCAGAATCTACAGTGAGCCTGCTAGCTTGTCCATAAGCCTTAAAAAAGTGTCACCAAGGAAATGTTTGCATTTGTTCCTAAACGTAGACAAGTATACCTTAGAAATATTGTGGGGTCAATTCCAGACCAACTGCAATAAAGCAAATATCACAAGAAAGCAAATCACAAGAATGTTTTGGTTTCCCATGCATATAAAACTTAGATTTGCACTATACTATAATCTATTTACTGTTGTTACTGTCAGTTGCTAACTCATACCCAGCTCTGCAGCACGCCAGGCTCCTCTGTCTTTCACTATCACCAGGAATTTTCTCAAATTCATGCCCATAGAGTCAGTGATGCTACCTAACCATCTCATCCTCTGCCTCTCTTCTCCCTTTGCCTTCAATCTTTCCCAGCCTCAGGGTCTTTTCTGATGAGTCAACTCTTCACATCAGATGGCCAAAGTATTGGAACTTCAGCTTCATCATCAGTTCCTCCAATGAACACCCAGGGTTGATTTCCTTTTGGATTGACTAGTTTGATCTTCCTGCAGTCCAAGGGACTCTCAAAAGTCTTCTCCAGCACCACAGTTTGAAAGCATCAATTCTTCAGCACTCAGCCTTCTTTATGGTCCAACTTTCACATCCGCATATGGCTATTGGACAAAATATAGCTTTGACAATACAGAGCTTTGTCAGCAAAGTGCTGTCTTTGCTTTTTAATAAGCTGTCTAGGTTTGTCATAGCTTTCCTTCCAGGAGCAAGCGTCTTTCAATTTTAAGGCGGTAGTCACCGTCTGCAGTGATTTTGGAACCCAAGAAAATAGAATCTGTCACTGCTTCTACTTTTCCCCCTCCTATTTGACAGAAAGTGATGGGACTGGATGCCATGATCTTAGCTTTTTTAATGTGGAATTTCAAGCCAGCCTTTTCTCTCTCCTCTTTCACCTTTATCAAGAGATTCTAACTCCTCTTTACTTTCTGCCATTAGAGTGGTATCATCTTTTATCTGAGGTTGTTGATATTTCTCCTGGAAATCTATTCCAGCTTGAGCTTCATCCAGCCCAGCATTTCTCATGATGTACTCTGCATAGAAGTTAAATAAGTGAGGTGACAGTATACATCCTTGACATACTCTTTTTCCCAATTTTAAACTAGTCTGTTGTTCCATGTCTGGTTCTAACTGTTGCTTCTTGTCTTGCATACTGGTCTCTCAGGGGACAGGTAAGGTAGTCTGGTATTTGTATCTCTTTTAAGAATTTCCCACAATTTGTTGTAATCCACACAGTCAAAGGCTTTATAGCACAGTCAATGAAACAGAAGTAAACGTTTTTCTGGAACTCTCTTGCTTTCTCCATGAGCCAATGAAAGTTGGCAGCTTGACCTCTGAATCCTCTGCCTTTTCTATACTCAGCTTGTTCATCCGCAAGTTCTCAGTTCTTGTACTGCCGAAGCCTAGCTTGAAGGATTTTAAGCATAACTTTGCTAGCATGTGAAACGAGCTATTAACTGTACAAAATCATTATGTCTAAGAACACAAAGGCATGCCTTAGCTTAAAAAGTACATTTTGCTAAAAAAAAAAAAAATGCTAACTATCATCTAACAATTGAGGGTTGCCACAAGCTTTCAACTTGTGAAAACTGTAGTATCAATACAAAGAACAATCAAGTAAAGCACAATAAATGAGATACGCCTGTAAGGACTGATAAAAACTGAGGACTCTGGGTGAAGTACACTGGCAAGTAAGTCTCAGCACTCCTCCAAAACCCTCTTTCTGTTGAGAAACACGTTGCATCAGGTGGGCCATACAGGTAGTATCAGCTTTGAAAGCCATGGCAATCCTGAGTTTGAATTTTAGGTTTTCTACAAGGCAAGGGATAAGGGGAAAGAATATGAAATAGAGTTCAGCCCACAAGAGGTCAGAGACTAGAAAGAAAGTTCTGTCAGCTCTGGATGTGCTCCCACCTCACTGCTCTCTCACTGATACATAAGCATTAGGATTACCAGTGCTGGTCACAATCTATTTGTTATTGACACTCAATAAGTACAGAAACTGGGAGTTTCTATACTTACAGAAACTTTGCTATATAAACTCCAAATAGAAACTTGATATTGTTGTGATATGTAGACTCAATTTTCCCTGAACAGGGTATAGACCAGATCCAGTGTTGTCAAACACGTCTGGTGAATCCAGCCATGAACAGGAGGACCATGTTTCATTTATAGTAGCTTAAAATGCAAAGAGAAAAAACTGACCCTCTTCTACACATCGTTTAAGAAGTACAGTTTTATAGCGTATCTTACTCAGTGAAGGTTAATTCTTCCCTAAGTGATACAGGCAAGAGCCAGAAAGAGGTCATTCTCTTTCATAAATTAAATCCATGTAGTATCCAGCCTGTCTGTAGGTGTTCAGGCTGAGATTATATAGAGAACTCAAATAAAACTTCTCAAAGAGAAAGCTTATCAAAAATGCTATATTTCCATTTATAATTAGTATCATGACAATCCTAAACAGCTAATTAAAAAGCAGAGACATCACTTTGTCAACAACAGCCCATATGGTCAAAGCTATGGTTTTTCCAGCAGTCATGTATGGATGTGAGAGTTGGACCATAAAGAAGGCTGAGTGCCAAAGAATTGATTCTTTTGAACTATGGAGCTGGAGAAGACTTCTGAGAATCCTTTGGACTGCAAGGAGATCAAACCAGTTGATCCTAAAGGAAATCAACCCTGAATATTCATTGGAAGAACTGATGCTGAAGCTTAAGTTCCAATACTTTGGCCACCTGATGGGAAGAGCCAACTCATTGGAAAATACCTGATGCTGGAAAAGATCAAGAACAGGAGAAGAAGTGGGTGACCAAGTATTAGATAGTTGGAAGGCATCATCGACTCAATGGATAAGAGTTTGAGCAAACTCTGGGAGATAGTGAAAGACAGGGACACCTAATGTGCTGCAGTCCATGGGATCACAAAGAGTCAGACACAACGGACTGAAGAACACTCATATATGAGAAGATAGATTCAGAGAAGGATAAAATTCACAAAGCTGATAAAAGCTGGGGCTGGATTCAAAGCTGGGTCTACCTGACCCCAAATGGGTTCCCAGGTTTTGAGGACATACATTGGTGGGTCACACCAGACAGATACCTGCAGGGTAGGTGGGGGGCCTTCAGTAGTGAGCCCCCTTCAAATCTCAAACCATCCCATCTTTCTCTCAACAATAATTACAAGCCCACCAATTTTTAGGACACAAACTCTCAGTCATTAACAGTCCACCAGGATACAGTTTTAGTAACCTGGCTAACAGGCCACATGTATTTAACTGAACAAACATTAGTCCTCTCAAAGTCACTCAAACGACTGTAGAAAATTCTGAAAGATTTATCCAAACAGGTTTGAAAGCCACAAAGAAAACAATGTAATTCAGCAGTTGTTCACAGCAGGAGTTTTGCTAAAATAACTCACAACGGGATACACTAGAATGCCTTTCCCATTCCCACAGTTGGTAAAGGACAAGCAGCATTTGAGGACTAAAATATTTTCAAATTGCTCTATAAAATTAGACATATTTCTTCAATCTTTCTCACTCTGGCTCTTGCTTTCTTTCTCCCCCTCTCTCTCCTCTAAATTTGAGGCTCTTTCTTGTCCTTCAAATCTATTGTTCAGTTAATTTGTGCACGCTGGAATATTCTAATTTAAATCCGAGTCTGGGACATTCTATATTTTGTTTCTAGCTGTAAGAGTGTGAATGCCATAAATAACATGTACTGTGCTGTTCTCTGTTCCTAAACAGTCTGATAAGCTCATATTGAAACGATTTCAGCAATCACATTTGACAGCTCACTAGGATCCTGTTAAATCCAGCCTCCCAACCAGTCCATTACTCTTGCCAGTTTCCAGGAGGAGGAGGCATTCAGACACCCACCTCTAAATAAGAGTTCTGGTGGAACCCTCACAGGAGAGGTATACTCCAGCTAACAGGCCGTCAATCTGTCAGTATCTCTTAAGATTCCTTAGCTCTGTCCAGCTGGATGTCTGGTTCAGAGCTGAGAGAAAGGGGAACCCAGTGGGTGGGGGTCCTGTCAATTTCATTTCCCAGGATCCATCTGCAAACTTGCGTCAGACCAAAGAAGCACAAACCAGATCCACTAGAGGAGCAACATGCACTTTCTTTCTCCTAATTAACTCATTCATCCATTAAGTAAATAGTAATTGAATACTTACTAGATTACAAAGACACCATGTACTGCTATAGAGAACTTTGCAACCGGACACCTCTAGGGCCAATTCTTGACTCCATTATACATAGCAATATAAGCCTCCCTAAGGTTCGTAACGGAGGGGTCGAGAAGAGTCGGACACGACTGATCGACTTCACTTTCACTTTTCACTTTCATGCATTGGAGAAGGAAATGGCAACCCATTCCAGTGTTCTTGCCTGGAGAATCCCAGGGACGGCGGAGCCTGGTGGGCTGCCGTCTATGGGGTCAGACAGAGTCGGACACGACTGAAGCAACTTAGCAGCAGCAAGTTTCTTAAATTTTCAAGGCCTCGGTTTCTCCATCTGTAAGATGGAGATAATAGGGTTCCTATGAAGATCAAATGAGATAATGCATTGTGTAATGTAATGTATGACTCCAAAACATTAATTTCCTTCCTGTCTTCTCCCCTTATTCAGCCATGAAAAGAACTGAAGTACTGATACATGCTAAGTGTGGGTTAACCACAAAATCATGTTAAGTGAAAGAGGCCAGACACCAAAGATCACTTGATCTCATTTATATTAAATGTGCAGAATATATTAATGTACTGCACACTGAATGGTTAATTATATGTTATGTGAATTTCACTTCAATAGTTTTAAATGTCAAAAAAGGAGATTAAAGAAAGGGAAGAGGAAAAAATGGGACAAAGAAGGAAAAATAAACTGCTCATAGATGCTGAAGAAAGAAATACCCATAGAGATATAAAGATGCTAAGAAAACAAGCAGTTCAACTGAGAAATCAATTAGAAATTGCTCCAATGGTTCCAGTCTCTTTCTCTTCAGTGACACAATTGAGGTTTGAAATCATTCTTTTTAAACCTTCATTTTTTATGCCAATATACAGGAGCCTATATTCTAACTAGCCTAAAAGTCCTGGCAGTTACTGAGTCTAGACAGACAGAGGGTTAAGTTCAGCAAAATCCAAAGAACTCACCAGACCCTCTCAATCTTGGCGGGAAGGGTGGGGTGTTCAGAAGATCAGACAGAGGCAGCAGGGAAGCACTGAGCAACATGGGATACCTGGGGAGGTCACCATCCTAAGTGGCAGACTTAGGGGGCCGTGAGTCCTGCTAAGAGTGCCTACTGTGCTGGGCCTGAGGGTTCTGAAACACAGAGGCTCCCTGCACTCAGAAGGAGGGTTCAAATGTTGCAGATGAAAACTTAAAATAGAACAAGAGGGGCCAGTTTCAGTAGAAGACCCTTCACTCCTTTCACTTAGCACTGGTCCTGTACTCTTTATCTACAGCTGGGAACTTTGGTCCTCAGCAGTCTAATCACCAAGAACCAACTTTTACTGAAATCTACCAAAATTATAAAATGCAAATGCATATCATTTTATTTTCCTCACAGAATAAAAACATTTATAGTAAATAATAAAAATTTTGCATTACCTTTTATAAGTTGTTTAAAAAATCTTACTTTTAAAAGAATGTGTCTGCTGCTAAATATATTCAAGGATGGCAGAACAGCACATAAAACAAAAGTATAGAGCTGTACACTGTATAGCAGCATAACTAATATACATATTTCTAATGTGTATCAAGAAAAATAAATGTATCCAAAATACCAAATGATGAGGGGATGAAGATCTCACTTCTTTAGGGTCATAAGGCATTGTCCGGTTAGACCTACCCTAACATTTGTAGAATAGGGGCAAGAGTACAAATGGAGGCCCATAGATCATATGCTGTGAAGTGTATGCCCCCCCTATCCGATTCAAGATAGGCAACTCCTGTTCACAAGACCCCTAGCTCCTCCTGGCATTCTCCTTTTAAGTTCCTCAAAGAACCTGAGGCTGGAATCCAGGTTGAATGTAGAATTCTTCAACTTCTCAGAGTCCTGCACTAGAACAGAGCTATGCCAGGAGAGCCCCCCATACCCTGACTTTCCCCCTTTTCCCCACCTCAGTTCTATCTTCCACCACAAGGGGTATCTATCGAACACACATCCACAATACTGGCCCTCAGCCACCCCTCAGACCTGGGGTTCATCCACTTCAGGTGAAAGAACCTGAGAAGGAGGTCAGAGAAGACCCTAGAATAAGGTGTAAGACCATTTGGGCAGAGAATTCTAGGACTCCAAATATCCACAGCAAGGTCTAGAAGGAGGGGCCACAGGCTGTGAGTAGGCACATCTCCTTGGATCTGTGGCTTCCCTATCTTACAGGGAAGGGAGAAGATAAAGAAGGGCCAGAGTGGGGTCCTTCAGAGCTATGCTCCTCAAAAGTGTGCTCCATCAACACAAGAGTGGATACCATCTGGGAACCTATTAGAAATACAGAATTCTAGGCCCTGCTTGGATCCACTCAATCAAAATCTCTAAGCGAGTCCCTATGCACATTGAAGTTCAAGTATGGGACTAGGATAGGGCCTCTTTTGTCCAAATCAAAGAGTGACGTTTTGCCTGGCAATTGTCAGAGCTTTAATATACCACTTAACCAACTTCAAAAGTTAAGCTCAGCTATTCCAGATGAAATAACATTCCATTCATGTGCATGACAACACAGGGACTTAATTCTCCAACAACTCAGGCAAAGGATCCAAGAAAAGTGGAATGCTATGGGTCCTATCTATACTTCTGGGTCGAGACTGAGTCGTGGAGTTTTTAAAAATTGTAACAGATTTCCAGAAACTTTACTAATTCTCAGGGCATAATATCATCAGAATATAAGTTAGACACCAAAGAAAATCTGGCTCTACAATTTAAAGTAGGATCCCACAATCTAATTATTATATTTTCAATTAAAGCTAGAGCTCCTGGTACATTTTTCCAATGTTTCTTGAATTTTCAGAGATCTGTGAGCATGTTCAGAGCAGGAATATGTTAATTAGAGAATTTCCAATAAGAAGCTCAGTCCACATCTGATAATTAGGAATGTTAAAACAATTCGCTGACCCTTTAGAGACTCTTTCCTAGTGTTAGCTGCCCTGGGGATTCATAGAAGGCCACATCACAATTTCTACCACTTGTCACTTTTGCTGCTGCTTTTGCAGACTGTCATATTTACAAGTCTTCAAGAAGCAATTTGGTGAGCCAAGTGACACTGAAATCCTGGCACTCCCTTTTTCTATTGTCTGCCTTTAGGGCCACTTTAACTTCACCCAGAGCACTTCTCGGTTGAAGATTTTAGCAGTGCAAACCCTCACATCCCGGAGTGCAGGATCTTGCCTTCAGAACCTGAATGTCCCTTGGTATCCTAGAGTGTCTCTCCTCTTCACCGAGTGGTGAATGGGACCAAAACACAAATGTGGAGGATTCTCATCTAGTAGCAGTGAGACCATACTTGACACTTCACCATGCTGCTATGTGTACTATTACTGCTAGGTGAGCCGGGACACTGGGGCTCTGATTATGTTTTGAGAAATACATGTTTCCAGTAGAACTGAAGATGAGACAACAGAGCAGAAATAGAAAGAGAAGGAGCAAGACCAGTCTGAAAGTACTAGGAGTAGAAATAATCTCAGTAAGATTGCTTATGATGGCTGCACAGTATGCTATTTTCCAAATGTACACATTCTCCCTCAATTTTCACCACCCTATTTATGGTATACGTTATCCCCATTTTACAAATGGAAAATGAAGGCTTGATTGTTTATGGAAAATCACATAGTTAGTGAGCCATGATTCAAAACCAGGTTTAGCCAACCAAACTCAAAGTTCTGGACCAATGTGTCATACTGTGAAGAAACCAAAGACTCCAGAAGATTCAGTCAGATCTCTGCATGCTGGATTACTTCAGTATAACCCAAAGCTACCTCCTAACTTTCTCCTGGTGCACTTCCTATCTGTCTCCTAGTTAGCCTCCACATTTGGTCAAATCTTTTAAATTTTAGCTCCCACAGATTCTCCACTTTCTACTTTTCATTTCCATTGCCACTGGCCTAGTTGGGGCCTGGCCACTTCTCTTTGTTACTGCAACAGTGCTCTAACTGATTTCCCTCCATTCAATCCCTCACTTCTGTGATAGTGAGGAACCTGAAGTCAGAATCAATGTCCCCAAGCAAAATCAGGACACAGCCTTTCCATGGAAATCATCCAACTTCTTAAAAGGCACAGTCTCATACTAACCTCCCTTGCTGTCTTGCCTTCCACACCACTCTTCTTATACTGGACCCAAATGATTGCCTCCCCCAAACACAAGACCATAACCTCGATCAAGGATAATTTCATTCCCCAGGGCTGGGATGCCCATCTTTTCATTCTCTTCAATCAAAATCAAGTCCTTCCTTCAAAGCTCAGTCAGGAATCTCCTATCAAGACAGGTCTTCCATTCCTAAGCATTCCCACATGGTCTTGCCTTTCAGCTGCTTTTATTTTATGTCATAGGTTTCAGCTTGCCTGACTCATGTGCTACATTGAAAGATTCAAGGTCATCTTTATAAACACAGTACCTACAATGCTTTTCACAGGGAATTACCATCTGATATGAACCTCAAGTGAGAATTTTCTTTTAAAGATTTTTAAAACTTTAGATTCGTCAGTAAGAATTCTGAAATTCATTGCATTGCAGATTTTGTTTTTGTTCTTATTTATTTTTTTTCCCCCTGGCTAAAAAGCTAGAAATCTCTATCATCAGCTTTTGCCCTATTCTAATTTCTATCTTCTCTAACTTTATTCTCTACTTTCTACCTGTATTTTACTATTTTATGTTTCCTTTAATTTACCTCATTTTCTATGGAAAAGATGGCATATAAATAAATAGTTGTATAAATAAAGACTAGATTTTTTAGTAATGACTGACAACTTGAATTGAAAGTAAGATCCCATTGGGGGAAAAAGCGAAGAACTCAGCCTAAGTTCGTTACACTTTCTGTCCATAGTCAAAATGGAAGGATACCGGACTAGAGCAAGAAAGCAATGTGCTCTCTGAGACTCAAAGGGCGCTACAGTGAAAAACAGGGGTGGCTGGGGGCTGCAGTACTCTGAAGCTACAGCCTTAAGCACTGAAGTCCAGATAGTAAACAAGTATCCAACAAATGGAGAATTATCTAAGAATTTTTTATTTACCTTTGACTTCCCAAATCCAGTCCCAACCATAAGTGACTGCTTGTTGTGCATGGCACAGGAGCTGGAGAAAACTATACTAGAGATTGGTGATATACCAGGAGAAATTGCAGGAAAGCTGGTTATTTACAGGAACCCTCTTTGATGCAAAAATCCCTCCCCACTCGTTTCTCATTTCATTTGAATGTAACTACTGACCTCAAGGAGAAATGAAAACCAGTGGAGGGGGCGAGAAATAAATGGGGCAGACTGCAGTGGCCCCTGGTTCATAGGAGTTACTAATCCATTCGGCTAAGGCAGAGGGAAAAACCAGGGCTGAAGCCAGGGGGCATCCAGGTTCCAACACTTTGTCCCTATAACTTACTAGCCAGGTGACTATGGAAAAATCATCCACCTGTCCAAGCCTCAGTTTTCTCTATCTAAAATGGGAATAGCTATGCCTTCCTTACAGGGTACTTTGAGGATCAAATGAAATGATGTGAATTTGCTTCATAAACTCTTGATTAACAAGAATGTTATTTTCATTTCAACAAATTTTTATTGAGAAAAGTAACAGCACAGAGCATAGGTTATAGACTCCAAAAACCACAAGGCCTAGGATTTAAATTCCAGTTCTGTCACTTCCTAGTTTTATGCCCATGGACATGTTACTGATCTCTCCAAGGCTCAGTTTTCTTCTTTGTAAATGGGATAAGAGTGACAATCTGATAGGTGTACCATGAGGAGTAAGTGAGTTAATTTTTTATCTAAAGAAGGCTGGCATATCATAAATACATGCTTCATAAATACATTGACTGTGAATATCCCAGAAGCCAGGTACTACACTGTGCACCCCGGGCTCCCTCTCGCCCATCCCCAACCCTGCCACACACCACACACAGTAACAAGGGATCCCATCAGACCTTTCACACGCCCAGACACAACTTAACCCATGACCCAAGCACTTGGAGATAAATGATAAACTTCTCAGGGGCAGAAAATCAGGTGATAACCTCAACAAGGGGTTTATAGCTGGAATTCTCCTGAATTTCAAATTTCAGATTTTCATCCTGTCCTTGTTGTCACTTAATTAATTTGTAGTCCCTCTCCATAACTTGCTCTGATTCATTTATGCTTGTGAAATGTTCAGTTTTTTAATAACATTTTTTTAAATGAACTATTATTATGACAGCTGTGGAGAAATTTCACTTTGGTGTTGAGAAATGTTTTATACACACCTTTCAGCTTGCCCACGTTCAGGAAAGACATGAAATGCAGGAAGTACAAAAAAATCACTTTTTTGGATGAAACTTTTACAAGGTCTCTCACCCATCTTTGTGAGTTTTGTAGTTTTGTTTTTGTTTATATGTTTATTTTAAGTTGAACATTAAAGCAGGAGAAGAACATCTTTTCCCTCTTCCTGTTTACCTGGCATGGAGGAGGTAACCCGATAAAACTTCAATGAGGCCAAGTAAATTTTGTCACTCTTGGATAATTCATTCTATAATTAATCAAGGGTTTTATTTGAGGATGATTAGTGTCCGGCCATATTCCAATTTTGACATTCTAAAAATATTATCCCATGATTGACTACTCTTTTGAAGTGCAGCAGAAAACTGCATTACCAAGCCCCAAAAATCCTCTGTTGACACAGAGGGAAACCTCTAATTACATGAGTCACTATAGTTTTACAACTGAATAAACTGTTAACTAAGTTGGAAAAATTATCATCAAGATGATAAAGGTCATTTGGAACTCAATGCCAAAGCACTCCTGACTTATACTTTTCAGAGAATGACCACTTGTAAAGAGACTGATGTCTGGGAGATTAAAAGTGAAATCTAATATGATTTCCCAGATCTCAATAGGCTGCTTTATACTGACTAAAAGGAAAAGCAATTTCCTGGGCATGTCCCTTTAGCCTTTTGGTCCTATGAGTATGTATGAGAATCCATTCTGTAAGTCATTGTGCTAGCATGTTATAAAGATGACTGGCCCTTTGGCTTGTGATGTAGTTTGGCCATACATACGCAATTTTCCACTACTCTTTTGTTCCTTCTTTTCCTTCAAAGTTTACATTTGTACAGCTTCCTTAATCCTAATTTCTTAAGGCATGGACCAAGCCTTTTTATATATTTAATGCTATGCATACAACTATTGTTATCTGTGGGAAAAATCAGGAAAAGGATACACTGGACTTCCTTACAACTATGATCACCTGCTTTTCTCCTCCACTGATCTCCAAGGCAGTCGAATTCACACAATTGAGGGACTGCCTAATAACCTCGTCTTCTTTCACCATGAGCCACTGAGTAAAGCTGGAGAGCCTGCTACAATATTAGGAACCATTCCTCTCTTACAAACTCAGAGAACGAAGAAAATCAATGTAACAAGCTTGGGCACCAGACCTTACTCTCATTCCTTCTTAACTTCTGGGGAGTTAACATTCTAAAGGGCCCTTTTCACACCTAGGGTGCTTCCACACTCTACCTGCTTAACATGGAATTTAATAGGCCATTTAGTTATCCTTTCAAGAGGGTACAGCACATTCATTCAGTAGAGTATTTCCGCACATATTAAAATTGGTTGTGAGTACTAAAATTCAAGGCCTTGATTGAAAAAAATATTCCTTTTTCCTAGCTGTTCAACATAGGATTATTTCAGTACTGAAGGGAAACACAGAGCAGCTGCCAAACACTCTCTGTTCATGTCTCTCCCTCTTCCGCACAATGTCTTACCCTGAGTTACTGACTGTGGAAAGAAGCCCTGCTTCACTGAAGCAGTTATGCTCCCATGTTTCCAGCCTACAGAATGTATAAATTCACATAATAATCACAGGATATCAGCACTAGAGAAGAGCCTACAGACTTCCTGCTTGAAGTCAGGACAAGTGAAGTGATTTGTCCAAGGTCACACCACTAGTTAGTGCCAGAGCCTGGACTAGAGACAGCCTAGTTCTGGCTTCCCAGTCCAATGCTAATTCTCACTATATTTCCTAAGACATATTTGTTTTCTTCCAAAATCCATCCAAATAGCATTTGCTAGAGTTGTAGAAATGCCTATGAGAAACTGCCTCTGCAAAGCCAAAGGGCAAATACCAAATACAGAGCCAATCGATCTCAAACTGCTTGGGAAGATCTGTGGGTCAAGAGGCAAGATCATGGCAGGCAGCCCTGCTTTAAAGGATTCTAGGCAGCTGGTAACTGAGACCTCCTGTTTAATAAAATGACATCCTCTGGTCATCCTGCAGGAAACCCCCTGGATAGCCCTGGTACTTAACTAACCGAATATCTACTCATTAACACCTTCTTTATTTCTGAATGGGTAGTCATTTTAATGGGAGATATAAATAGGGACATGTTAGACCAGCTTTTTCTCCAGAGTCTGATACTTCTAAACCTGTGGCGGATTCATTTTGATGTTTGGCAAAACTAATACAATTATGTAAAGTTTAAAAATAAAATTAAATTTAAAAAAAAATAAAGCAAGACAATCGTGCTTTAAAGAACATGTTTAAATTATGGAGCCTTGTGGTGTTGGAGAAGACTCTTGAGAGTCCCTTGGACTGCAAGGAGATCCAACCAGTCCATTCTAAAGGAGATCAGTCCTGGATGTTTTTTGGAAGGACTGATGCTAAAGCTGAAACTTCAATACTTTGGCCACCTCATGCGAAGAGTTGACTCATTGGAAAATGAGACTCTGATGCTCATCCCAGACTCTGATGCTGGGAGGGACTGGGGGCAGGAGGAGAAGGGGACGACAGAGGATGAGATGGCTGGATGGCATCACTGACTCGATGGACATGAGTTTGGGTGAACTCCAGGAGTTGGTGATGGACAGGGAGGCCTGGCATGCTGCAATTCATGGGGTCTCAAAGACTCGGACATGACTGAGTGACTGAACTGAACTGTATCTAACAAGTTAAAAAAACACCTGCTATATTGAATATATATACTTTGGCCACTTGATGCAATGAGCCAACCCATTGGAAAAGATCCTGATGCTGGGAGAGATTGAAGGCAGGAGGGGAAGGTGGTGACAGAGGATGAGGTGGTTGGATGGCATTACTGACTCAATGGACATGAGTCTGAGCAAATTCCAGGAGATACTAAAGGACAAGGAAGCCTGGCATGCTGCAGTCCATAGGTCTCAAAGAGTCAGACATTACTTAGCAATTGAACAACAATAACATATTGAATATATAGTCTTCTAATTCCAAAGATATTTTGTCAAAATGAATTCATTGTTTTAAAATCATGGTTACAATAGAAAAATGGGCAGAAAACCTAAAGAAGACATACAGATGGCCAACAGGCACATGAAATAGTTGTTCAACATCACTAATTATTAGAGAAATGCAAATCAAAACTATAATGATATATCACCTCATACCTGTCAGAATTGCTATAATCGAAAAATTCACAAACAATAAATGCTGGAGAGGGTGTGGAGAGAAGGGAGCCCTCCTACACTGTTGGTGGGAATGTAAATTGTTACAGCTACTATGGAGAGCAGCCACTATGGAAAACTAAAAATAGAGCTACCATATGATCCTGCAATCTCACTCCTGGGCATATACCCAGAGAAAAACATGATCTGAAAAACATGTACCCCAGTGTTCATTGAAGCACTATTTACAATAGCCAAGACATGGAAACAACAGAGGAATGGATAAAGAAGATGTGGTATATATATTCAGTGGAATATTACTTAGCCACTAAAAAAGAATGAAATAATGACATTTGCAGCAACAAGGATGGACCTAGAGATTGTCATGCTGAGTGAAGTAAGTTAGAGGAGAAATATCGTTATGACATCCCTTATATGTGGAGTCTAAAAATAAATGATACAAATCAGCCTAATTACATAACAGAAAGAGACTCACAGACTTAGAAAACAGACTCATGGTTGCTGAGGGCGAAGAGATAGTTAGGGAATTTGGGATGGACATGTACACACCACTATAAACAAAATGGATAACCAACAAAGACCTAATATATAGCATATGGAACTTTGCTCAATGTTATGTGGCAGCCTGGATGGGATGAGAATTTGGGGGAGAATGGATACATGTATACATATGGCTGAATTCCCTCATTGTTCACCTGAAACTATCATGACATTATTAATTGGCTATACCCCAATATGAAATATAAAGTTTTTTAAAAATAGAATAAAATCATGGTTAGGTTTCTAAATTAATCCCCAAAGTCTATTTCAAAAACAAAGTATCACAACATGCTACAATAAAAATGGAAGAAATCCCCACTGATGGTCTATCACCAGATAAGGACAATCTGAAGACAAGAAGTCTTTTCCTAAACTCTTAAAGTGCTAGCAAATGAAAAACAGATTCAGTGAATAAAGGATATGGAAAGTGAAAGTTGCTCAGTTGTGTCTGACTCTCTGTGACCCCATTGACTATACAATTCATGGAACTCTCTAGGCCAGATACTGGAGTGGGTAGCCTTTTCCTTCTTCAGGGGATCTTCCAAACCCAGGGATTGAACCCAGGTCTTTCAAATTGCAGGTGCATTGTTTACCAGCTGAGCCACAAGGGAAGCCCAAGAATACTAGAGTGGGCAGCCTATCCCTTCTCCAGCAGATCTTCCTGACCCAGGACTCAAATCAGGGTCTCCTGCATTACAGGCAGATTCTTTACCAACTGAGCTATCAGGGAAGCCCCAAGGGTGTGGAAGGCATGTGAAATTTCTGAATAGAAATTCTGAGTATTTCTGAGGACTATTAAGGTTGATTACAATAATAGAGTACTTTCAATGGAACTATGTGGGCTGTGACTTACGAAAGACGGAAAAAGGAAAAAAACATGAGAAGATGAAAAGAGATAAAGTCTAGTGAGGTTTGGTAGATAGTTCCCCGTCTGTCATCGGGTGGTACTACTGACTTGGGATAGGTGGGCCACTGTGCCTTGGGTAAAAGGGTGGTAACGATAGTCATCAGAAATGCTTCTCAAAGGTGGTTCCTGACAGCAGCATCAAGACCCCTTGGGAATTTTTCAGAAATGCAAAACATCGGGCTCCACCCCAGACCTAATGAATCAGAAAGGTTTCTTTTTCAACATCTAGCCCTCCAAGTGATTCTTATGCAAGCTAAAGTTTGAGAACTACTCACCAGTAATATGGAATGAATAACAGCAAGAAGATGTTCGTTAGGCAGGATATTGGCAAATCGAGCAATTTGGCTGTATCTCACTAGTGACTGTATTGTTAAGGACTGGTTCTCAAATTTGGCTGCACGCTGAAGTCCCTGGGAAGCTTTAAAAAAAACCCTGATGGTCTGGTTCCACCCCAGAGATTCTGACTTCACTGACACAAAGGTGTGGCCAGGGCATCAGGAGTTTTACAAGATCCCCAGGTGATTCTAATATGTAACATTTGGAAAACAGTGGTGGAAAGCAATTCAGTCATATTATGCACTCAATTTATTAATAAACACATCTTATTCTAGACCCTTTCCTCTTGGGTACATGGTTAAACTTGTGCTTTATAACGTATGTATCACTGGGAAACCATGATCAGTTGGGGTCTACTTCCCATAGGCCAGTAGCTGTCAACAAGGGGCAATTTTGTCCCACTCAAGGAATGTCTGGCAATGTCTAGAGACATTCGTTGTCAAAATAAGAGTGGAGAAAGTTCACTACTGAAATCTAGTGGAGAGAGAAGGCAAGCAAACAATGATCTGGCTTCAGATGTCGTTAGCGCTACTTCTGAGAAACTGTGCTACAGACAAATCAACTATTCTCTATTTTAACTCCTGTACCTTAGACTGGATGGAAGAAAGGGCGGGCTTGCTTCACAGGCTCAGCCATCTTGGCTCATTTGAGCCCTACCAGAGTCCCTTTCTTGTGTAGATGTCTGTGTGAAGTTATCAGGTGCCTGCTCAGTTACTAATAAAAACAGTGCTTCATTTTCCATTCAGATATGGTTCTTATTGCATACTTTCTGTTGGCCAGAATCCCCAGAGGGAAGAAAGGATAAGTGGAAGGATTTAGGTACCAAATCCTTTGCTCTAGCAATTCCCATGACTAGCCTTGACTTTTCATTTGCAACTGTCCATGTTTTTTTTAACTTATCAAGCTGAAGAGTAGGCAGAATAGAGAAGTGAAATGGGAACAGGGTCATATTCAACCAAACATAAACTCGACCTATGCTCTCTGCATTCAGACAGATGCTGGGAGCTGCTGATGGTTAACCCTTGAGTACATAAGACATGCCTGCTGCTGAGAACAAACTCTGCTACAGCACCCTACACTTATTCATCTGTTTTTATTCTGGCTTAAAAAATCGGTAGAGCATAAAATCTTTTACCATCTACTGTGTTTCACCCCAAATCTTCAATATCCACACTTTCAAAGATTTCCACACAGATTCGGAGCAATTTATGTCAGCCCAGGTGTTTCAAGTTCCAGGTTGAAACATTTGGTTAATTAACATCATGCTGCAAACACTCAAAATCACTTCAGCTGCCACTAGAACAGAACAAAACTCCCAAAAACAAAAACTGTGGGGAAATGCAAACAAATAGCGGTATTCTGTGAAAAACAATATATGATTTTAGCGACAATAAAAGCAGTAAGAGCTTTCTTGAATTAATACCATGTTCCTAAAAAAACAATTTTCCAAAGTAAATTATATTGAATTTGAGTGAAGACTTCAAAGTACACATATTTATAAGGAGAATGCAGCTATGTGCGGGATGCCAAACCATTACCACTTTCTTGAAAAGAAAAAAGGTGCAGTGAAAAAGCAGGGCAAACCCCAAGAGTGGCAATCTTGGAAATATCCAAAGAAATAGCCATTCTTCTATTGAAAACCCCAAATGGCTTTTCTCCCCTCATTTCAGAGCCACAGTGCTCTCAGCTATGGTTCTCTTTAGCCCCCTCCACTTCCCACAGCCCTACTCAAGGTCCTAGTTTAATGCCTGTATTTTAATTCTTTTAAACATTCACTCGTGCCTTTCTTCCCAATCATTTTCAGAAAAACTCACTTCTTTGGAAAGAGGCCTGAGGAGGTTCTGTCAGAATGCATTTTTTTAAAGTATTAATATAGACTGTAGAGTGTTAAGAAATAAATGCAGTTCTCTTAGTTTTGAGGCAGGGGTCAGAGTGAGGTTCGTTGAGTATTTGATGTATGTTCTTCTCTTCCGAGGACTAAGGAAGCTGGGAGGTGAGAGGGGAGCAGTTCTGGCTGAGCCTTGCTTGGACTCCCAGGCGGCCTTTGGGTGGGACTGGTCTGCAGTGACTGGAAGGCCCACAGCTCCACTAGAGAGCGTGTGCAGGAAGGGCTCTCACGTAAGATCCCAAGGGTAGAGACAAGTTCAGTCTCAAACACTGCCTCAGATAGAGGCAGTGGGAAGGGAAGGCTGGGAAGACACTAGAGGGCTGGGAAGACACTGTTTGAATACAGTATTTTGTGTATTACTCAGACTACTCCCAGGAAAACCTTCTCACCCGACAAGTCCCGGCAGCCATGGGCTTGTAAATAAAGCCCAAAGAAACAAATGCAAAGACCTGTTTGCCCACCGTGTCTGAGCTATTGGGAACTGACACACCTCTTAAGAAGAACATAATAAAGAAACACAAAAGGGAGAAGAGAACAACATTCAAGACAAGAACAAGATGCTGCTTCGATTCATCTGTGGTTCCAGAAATCCAATAAAAATTTGGTAGGTTGAGAGCTGGCAAAGACTCTCTCCTTAACCAAATGTTACACAGGTTCCTTCGAGTCCTCCTTCAACTAGGCTTCATCCTCACGTCCTGTCTTTGGCTTGTCTAGTCCAGTTGTAGCAAGAATCCTGCTAAGTCATTTAAGCAAGAAGTCCCCTACCCTTGAGATCTCCTTTTAGTAATTTCCATCCACTGACCTGCTCATCCTGCTCCTTGGATATGAATTCCCATGTGTCTTTGTATCTAAAATTGTGCCAGTTCTATATTGGAGTCTCTTTTCCTTTATTACAATAGTTACTGAGTAAAATCATTCTTCACCACTTTAACTAATGTCAGGATCTGGTACCCAGAGAAGCTGGGAGACCTCCTAGGCATGCCTGGCAGAAAGGACATGAGAAAACATTTTGATCTACTCAAGAGGACAATGCAGAGCAGAATGAAGCTCCTCCAGCAGAATGAAGAATGAAGTCTTTGAAACAGTGCGAGGCTCCAAACCACACACATCCTCCCTGGTGCCAAGTGCTATAAAACAAAGTATTTATTTAAGCAAGTGACTATATGGATCTGCTCAAAGACTGGGGAACATTAAACAATCTTTGCCCCTCTCCCTTAGGAACAGCATCTAGTCTTTCTCTTGTGTCTCAGTGGTCTCTCTGTGGGTTTCCATCTTCTGAGCTCCTTTTTGCCTGCTCCTATTCCCATTTTTAGTTAGGAAAGAAATTTCCTTCCAGAGAAATCTGACTGGCCCATTTCACCCTTGAGTGGGAAGAGCCTTTTGCTGGCCAGCCCACTGATTGCTGTCTTTGGATCACTCGTGCACCTGTCACCCAGTCAGCCATGTTTAAGCCCGGATCACGTGGAGTAAAAAGCAGTTATCCTCAGAGAGAGACTGTGGGCATGAGTGACAAGTTATTGCTCATGATAACTGTTACAGAGTTAGAGAATTAGCAAGTTTTCTCATATCTGATTGAAAAGAAAAGCAAACACCTGAGGAGTATTCAGTTCTACTAGGACAAATATAGATAATTTAATTTCTTGAAGTCTATGGTGAGATCTGTTCCTAAATTATTCCAGACAACACCTTAAAAGTCCTCCTGAAAATAAAAGTCCTCCTAGACAACAGAATGGGTAAGAAACAACCCCCAAAGTGCCAAGAGTGAGGAAAAATTTTGACTAAGTCAAAAACATGGCAAAAAAAACAACAAAAAAAACATGGGTAAATGTAAATTCCGAAGAGTTAATAAACTGTAGCACAGAATTAAAAGATAGAGTAAAGAAAGGAGCTGAGGAAATAGATAAACAAAGCCTGAGGTTAGCTCTAGGAATCGAAGGAGGGAGGGAGAGAAGGAGAGAGGGAGGCAGGAAGGGAGGGAGGAAGGAAGTGGGCAGAAGGGAGTTGAGCCTGTCCTCGGCATAGTGCTGGGTGGAGACTCAGTGAACTACTGCTGCCATGGCAGACTCCAGATAGCAGAGTCCCTAGAGTTGATGCTGATTTTCCAGTTCTAGGTTCTGGCCATTTTTGTTTCAACTTTCTAATTCCAAAGATCCAGTTTTGCTATTATTGCCACCTGCAGCTCTATTACTTGAAGAAGCCCACTTACAAAAGAAATCTATACACACACTGGGCCTCATGCATCTAACATAAGTAGAAAGTGGCATAAAGAAGTGTTCTGGACATTTTCTGCTATAAAAATGATGTTTTTTTTCTTTTGTATATACAGTGTAATAATTCAACAAAAGAAATTCTGGTCTCAACAGTCAAGGCCTGGAAAAAATCAGACAACAGACTTAAGATGAAATTAAACACAGCATCAGAATCACAGCCTAGATATTATGAGTCCTCACAAAAGAGATCTCTAAAGCTCCAGCCCTGTCAGAATCTTTGAATAACTGTGGAAAATACAAGATGTGCCAATAACTGGGGGACTGGCAAATGTCATTCATGATTTCAAACTAAAGAATAAGATAGATTCAAAAAACTGTATAGAGGTCACCTTGGGAGAGAGTTTGGGAAAAATCTCTGAAATGGTTTATTAAAAGTAATTGTTCATGAGAAGCCAGAAAGAGAAGCTTCAATCACCAGAAGGCAGCAAAATTTTACCCAGAATCGGCCATATCTGCCTAAGCATTTTTACCTTTGATTACACCGAAATGTGGACTTCAACAATGCATTTTACAAAGTCTCTTATGATATTATACATTATAGGGGGAGGGGAGGATGTAAAACTTGTCATAAACACAAACCATTCCCAAAGTTGACACCCATCCCAAGAGAGGTTTCCAGCCGCTTGCCATAGAACTCTGTCCTTGCCCCATCTAGCTGAACATTTTCATATGAAGTTGAATAAAGACAGTAATAATAATAAAGGGATACCCATAAAGTCCTGGGGCTTCCCTAGTTGCTCAGAGGGTAAAGCATTTGCCTGCAATGCAGGAGGCCTTGGTTTGATCCCTGGAGAAGGAAATGGCTACCCATTTCATTATTCTTACTTGGAGAATTCCATGGACAGAGCAGTCTTGTGGGCTACAGTCCATGGGGTTGCTAAGAGTTGGACACAAATGAGCAACTCTCTCTCTCACACACACACACACACACACACACAATCCTTAGATGTCACAGAGCTGAGAAAGGTATCAGATACATCAAAACTAGAGAGGTTTGACAGGTGTTGAGAGGTGGATAGGATGTAACATTTTCTACTTGGGTCTATAAGCAATTACATAAATAGAGGCTGAGGGATACCCAGATTAAAGTAACAGTAAAGACTACATTTCTGGAAAAAGAATACATTTTCAAAAATGTAAAGTTAAACAAGATTCAGTGATGGGACAAGATCATCAGTAAAGCTAGTAAGATCAATTGTGTTCAATGTGCACATGGCTTCTGGGATTACAGAGGCAAAAAACCCTTTCTACTCTGGACCATAGCTGAAATATATCTTTCAGTTACAGTGATACATTTTTAAAGTAATGTACATTCACTGGAAAATAGTTAGAGGATAGTTACTAGGATAATAAACAAGCCCTAAATCCTATCATATGAGGAATGACGAACGGGGTGTGTGCATATATAAGAGAGGCAATACGTTGTCTAGGTATCTCCAAGGGAGAACTTAGTGATAAAGCCATAGAATATATTTTAGCTCATTTGAAAATAGAATAGGCTTCCATGGCAGATGCTGGAAGGCCCCCAAACCACTAAGTTATACAGGAGGGCCAACCTTAAATGGGTGGCTGGATGAGGTAATCCAGTAAGGTCTTTTTAATCTTGAGTCTATGCTTTTTTAAAAAAAATATTACTTTTTAAGTCTTATATTCCTTTTCAATCATGTCATTTCACAAAATACACTATTGCTCCCAATTACAAATGGGCTTAAATCCATACCCTTAGACCTACCATTAAAAGCCCTCTACCAGATGGCTTCATTTGCCTTTGATTTTAGTTTCACAAATACTTATTGATTACCTACTATAATGTGGACACTATTCTAGGAGCTCAGGATATAAAATCGCCAATGATCTTTGGCCTCAAGGAGCTCACAATATAAGGGGAGAAACAATTTTAACATACTGCTGTCAGAGTGAAGAGACAGAGTGGGCTCAGTGTGCTACATCACTGGAGCACAGAAGAGGAGTCCACTAGCCAAGCCAAGATGACCTGATGAAAGACTTAAGCTGGCAATATAACTCTAGAGCCACATCCTGGACCTTTCTGTATACTCTTTCTGTTACATATTAGAAAAGTAACTTCAAGTAGTTTAGACAAGGTCAATGAACTATTATGAGATGAACTCTGTTGGGATAGAAGGGGTGTGGACAAAACCCTACTTTCCCAAATCCATATATCCAAGAAGGGATTTCTAAGGTCCTCCTTAGGAGACAGATTTTCTGTTTAAGGCTTCTGGTCCATCTAGCCATTCCCTAAGGAAGGAGATTGTGATTAACACTAAATAAACTCTGACATCCACTGGATCCAGTTAACCAGGGAGTTAGATATATGCTCCACAACCAGCTGCTATTCAGTAGACCCAGGAAAGTCTTTGTTTGCCAGTTCCAATTTTTCCAGCAGTCTCCAGATTAGAAGTCTGGGTAACACTCAAAATTCAGGCAGTATGGTAAGGGGCACCACAGTGTTCTGCAATCTAACCCATGAGCAGAAAACCCTAAATAAAACAGATACTTTGTCCTATTTACTGAAGTTCTGTTGTTCATGCTGAATTTAGCCAAACCCTGAAGAAGAGAGTTGAGTGGTAACATTTGAGCATCAAACCCTACTCTGACTCTCTAGCAGATTCTATCATAGAAGACATGTTAGAGTTAAACATAATACAATAGTTAAGTTAAACCATGGAAAGCAAATGGTATTTTTTAACTGAATGATGTTCATGAGGATCAAGAAAAGAAAACATATTGAGCAGAAGATGTAAAGGTACAAATCAAGCTGTGAGATGGTTCATGCACTACAAGGGATCCTGCTGAAAACTTATTCCCCTGTGGATCTATTTAAACAGTCCACCTTAAATGCTGATATTATACAGGGCTATCGTATAGTCACACCATGGCTCAGCATGTGCATAATATAATAAAAACCATTCTCATAAATAGAAAAAAAGTTAACTTTCACAGTGAGAAACAGCTTAACTACATTATAGTATTCAACTGTGTGCCTATTTTTAAATTGCCTTAAACCGCTCAGAAGGCAATGACCTAATCAAGAAAGAAGCATTTCCTCATGGAGTACATGAAAGCACCATTTAAGATCAGGAGTAAAAGATGGCAGCATCTCTCCCAATACTGAAGATCTCTCTGTGGCAATCAGATGTCCCAACTGCAAACTTCCTTAATAAGTTCACCCCTCTCCAATACTTTCCCCTTCCAGCCACCCACTATGCAACCAGGCCTAGCCTGCACACCCATTAGGACCCCGACACAAACACCCTACCAATGACTTTGTGACTTCCAATATTTCAACCCTTTCCTGGAAATATGCAATGTAGTTCTCCTAAAAAAAAAGCATCTCTGGAGAGTCAGTGACTTTACTGCATCCTTTCACTTTGAAATAGTCACCAACAAGCAGTAAGATGAGTTCAGAGCAAGCAAGGACTCAAAATAGTTTTGTGTTCCTGATGTAGTCAGCAGACCTCTATTGTACCGAATATCATAGGTATAGAGATTGCTGAGGACAAATGACTGGGTTTTAATTAGGTAGCAATTCAGATGAACCAAGGACGTAGGAGCAAATTATCACATTAAGCATACTAGCCAAGAAACAAACATCTAACAACAACAACCAGCTCTTCTAGATACCAAGTAGGCCAGGTCTTGATAGGAACCGCTTTACAAGCCTAGGATGCAGAGACCTACAGCTTGCGTACTGGTTGTTGAAATATTCAAATGTATTCATGCTGCTGCTAAGTCGCTTCAGTCGTGTCCGACTCTGTGTGACCCCATAGACGGAAGCCCACCAGGCTCCCCCGTCCCTGGGATTCTCTAGGCAAGAACACTGGAGTGGGCTGCCATTTCCTTCTCCAATGGGTGAAAGGGAAAAGTGAAAGTAAAGTCACTCAGTCGTGTCCGACTCTTAGCAACCCCATGGACTGCAGCCTATCAGTCTCTGCCATCCATGGGATTTTCCAGGCAAGAGTACTGGAGTGAGGTGCCATTGCCTTCTCCAAAATGTATTCATACTGGTTGGTAAATACCCACTGCCCTGATACCAAAGTTCCCCCTGCCACTAGGATGGCCACTTGGATTCCTCCTAGAGGACCCCTCCCCCACAACATGATAGATAAAGGATGAAAACTTGGCACAAAATGGGCTGTCCAGGACTCTGCATCAGCAATATAGCTGATGTCCACTCCTGGCATGGGCATGGACATAGCAGCCTGCAGGCTACAGTCTATGGGGTCGCAAGAGTCGGACACAACTGAGCGACTAAGCACATAAACATTTCTGGCATGGATCAGTGACCATGCCAGGCCGGTTATTAAAGATGGTGACTATCACCAAAGCCCACCAGTGCAGGGGTGCAGGAGTGTCCTGTGAGCATATTATGATTCTCTTTCTCATCTTTATATACAACTCCCTCTTTCCAACACATATATGGACATAGGATTAAGCTCTCTGCATAAGAATCCTCTGAGAATGTCTTAAAATCACAGAGTATATATCACTATAAAGAAGACACTGTGCTGGATTGTGCTGTGCTTAGTTGCTCAGTCATGTCCAACTCTTTGCGGCCCCATGGACTATATAGCCCCCCAGGCTCCTCTGTCCATGGGATTCTCCAGGCAAGAATAGTACAGTGGGTTGCCATGCCCACTAATGCTGGATTAGGAGTCTTTATTGTTTTCATACATTTTTAGGGCAATTCAAACCTTTTAGTTGTGACTTTTTTCAATATTCAAATACCAAGTTTCCATTGAAAGTCACTGGCATCACTTTTATTAGACTGGCTAGGCTTTAACCACCCCCATCAGAGCTAGGCCTTCCTTCATGTAAAAGGGGATAAAGAGAGTAAGCCTTTACACCTGCAAGTGAAACCCTAAACCTGCCTTCAGGGTCCTTGTAGTTGGAAAAAGTAGAAAGTTTTACAATAAACTACAAAGATTCGTTTTTCCTCCTGTTTGAGAACAATAAACTTCTGGTGAATGCGGGATCCAGGCAAGTAATTACTACTCAGGCACACGTCTCAAAGAACTGCCTGAAAGCATCCATTGATAATCTCCTGTGAGGCCTAAATTTTCCCTGTACTCCCAGTCCCCAAAAGAAACTGGGTCAAAATGAAAGCAGACAATGAGCCTCAAATAAACAGAACAGAATGCGCTTCTCTTCTCTCATGTGTTGATGAGGGAATTCAAATACTGCCTAAGCAAGACATAGCATTGCTTATTCTCAATGCTGAGTGTGGTAGGAAGAGTAAATGAAGAAAAGGTGTAGGGGCAGAGGTGGGGGTGAGAGGCTGCCACTGACAAGCAGACAGAACGTTCTGAATTCTAGATTGTTGGAAATTGTGACAATCCTAACATTTTCTTAGATAAGCTCATGGACTGCTTTATACCTGTGCCTAAAAGTATCAAAACTTCTTCAAAAATATATCTAAATATACCTCTGCTGCCGCTGCTGCTGCTAAGTCACTTCAGTCGTGTCCGACTCTGTGTGACCCCATAGATGGCAGCCCACCACGCTCTGCTGTCCCTGGGATTCTCCAGGCAAGAACACTGGAGTGGGTTGCCAGTTCCTTCTCCAATGCATGAAAGTGAAAAGTGAAAGTGAAGTCGCTCAGTCGTGTCCGACTTGAGCGACCCCATGGACTGCAACTTACCAGGCTCCTCTGCCCATGGGATTTTCCAGGCAAGAGTACTGGAGTGGGGTGCCATTGCCTTCTCCGAAATATACCTCTACCTCCCAGTAACTATCTGCCTGCAATGTGAGAGACCTGGGTTTGATCCCTGGGTTGGGAAGATCCCCTGGAGAAGGAAAGGGCTACCCAACTCCAGTATTCTGGCCTCTAGAATTTCATGGACTGTAGAGTCCATGTGGTCACAAAGAGTAGGACACAACTGATCGAATTTCACTTTCCCAATAACTATATAGATCAGTGGAACTGATAGGAAAAAACCAAGAGCTAGCATTTTATTTATTACATTCAAAGAAAGAACAAGGTCATAACGACTTGATTAAATGAATACTACTTGAGATATACTACTTGTGACAGAATACAATTTGGGACTTCCCTGATGGCTCAGATAATAAAGAATCTACCTGCAACACAGGAGACCCAGGTTTAATCCCTGGGTTGGAAAGATCCCCTGGAGAAGGGAATGGCTACCCCCTCTAGTATTCTTACCTGGAGAATTCCATTGACAGAGGAGCCTGGTGGGCTACAGTCAATGGGGTTGCAAAGAGTCAAGACATAACTGAGCAATTAATACTTTCACTTCACTTGAGAGATTTAAAAAAAAAGAACACAACAATCATTCTTACCAGAGGTTTGAAAACTCTTTAGATGTCATCAATAACTTGGAGGGGTACATAATTTTCACATTTATCATCCTAAGCAATGTCAGATGGATGAGATATCAAACTCAATGAAGAAACATCAGTCTATTGCTGTGACTAATATTCTAAAGTTTGATCAAAGGTGCTTATTTTTTCCCATTTATGTTTACTTTAGGTGCTAGGCTTGTGAAAGATAGGAATCTTTGTAGATAATACATATATACATGTATTGAAATGACATTCAAGAGGCACAAGGCAAGTTAGGGAAAGTGAGGCCAGGGCTAGTATCCTGCCTCTGGAATGCCAGGCCAGTGTTCTTGCCCTTCCCCTGGGCTACCTCTATCTATGGCCATGTCTTCAACTTGGTCTTGGGAGACATGTCCAAACCTTCTCCCCTTGTTTTAATTACAAGTCTGGTGCTCTTAATAATGAATATCACCTCCTGACACCCACTCCTTAAGAGCCTTCTCTTTTCACTAAGACTTCAGTATTAGTCAACAAGCTTGCAGGTGAGAATGTTCTTCACAAATAAAAAGTTAAACATAAAGAAGATGTACATATGTACAATGGAATATTACTCAGCCATCAAAAAATGAAATAATGCCATTTGCAGAAACATGGATAGAACTAGAGCTTATCTTCAGGGCTTCCCAGGTGGATCAGTGAGTGAAGAAAGAATCCACCTGCAATGCAGGAAATGCAGGAGACACAGGTTCAATCTCTGGGTTGGGAAGACCCCCTGGAGAAGGAAATGGCAACCTACTCCAATATTCTTGCCTGGAGAATCGCATGGACAGAGGAACCTCGCAGGCTACAGTCCATGGGGTCACAAAGAGCTGGATATGACTGAAATGACTGAGTTCACACAGAAATTGTCACACTGAATGAAGTAAGTCAGATAGAGAAGGAGAAATATCATATGATATCCCTTACATGCAGAATCTAAAAAGACATGATACAAATGAAATTATTTACATAACAGAAATAGTCTCACAGACTTGGAGAACAAACTTATGGCTGCCAGGGGAAGGATGGGAGGAAGGGATAGTTAGGGAATCTGGGATAGACAAGTACACATATTTAAAATGGATAACCAACATGGACCTATCGTATAGCACAAGGAACTCTGCTCCATGTTACATGGCAGCCAGGATGGCATGGGAGCATGGGTACATGTACATGTATAGCTGAGTCCCTTTGCTATCCACCTGAAATGATCACATTACTAATTGGCTATACTCCAATACAAAATAAAAAGTTAAAAAATAGACATTAGAGTGCATCAGGGAAGGCCCATATAGAGCACATCCTATTCATTTATACATGGTTTGAGACATTAAAATCAGATTCATTGGAGAGATGTGCATATCTGCATATTCGTACAATCATATTTGTGTTCAAATCTATCTTGATAAATCTCTAAAAGCAATACTCATATCAGACAAAATAAACTTTAAATTAAGGACTGTTACAAGAGACAAAAGAACGATACTACATAATGATCAAGGAATCAATCCAGAGACCATGGTGCTAAATAAATACCAAGTTAAACTTCCTCCCTGAAACAAAGGGCTAAGCCAGACAATCTACAATTACTTTTCAGGATTTTTTTCTAACTGTATATATAAATGTCCCTCGGTATGGACTGGAGTCAAACATCACACTTGAGTTCAACTTTTTAAAATTGTAGCAAAATACACATACCATTTTAACCACTTTAAAGTATGCAATTCATTGGTATTAGGTGCATTCATAGTATTACGCAACCATTCAGTTCAGTTCAGTTCAGTCGCTCAGTCGTGTCTTACTCTTTGCGACCCCATGAATCGCAACACAGCAGGCCTTCCTGTCTATCACCAACTTCCAAAGTTCACTCAAACTCATGTCCATTGAGTCAGTGATGCCATCCAGCCATCTCTTCCTCCATCGTCCCCTTCTCCTCCTGCCCCCAATCCTTCCGAGCATTAGGGTCTTTTCCAATGAGTCAACCCTTCACATGAGGTAGCCAAAGTATTGGAGTTTCAGCTTTAGCATCAGTCCTTCCAATGAACACCCAGGACTGATCTCCTTTAGGATGGACTGGTTGGACCTCCTCAAAGTCCATGGGACTCTCAAGAGTCTTCTCCAGCACCACAGTTCAAAAGCATCAATTCTTCGGCGCTCAGCTTTCTTCACAGTCCAACTCTCACATCCATACATGACCACTGGGACCATTACCACTGTCTAGTTCCAATACCTTTCATTACACTGAAAGGAAACCTTGTAGCCATTAGTAGTCACTTCCCATCCCCTACTTTTAGTAACCTAATCAACTACTAACCTGCTATCTATCTCTGTGGATTTACATAGTCTTGACATGTCCTGTAAGTTGAATCATATAATATGTGGCCCTTTTGTCTGGCTTCTTTCACTGAGAATAATGTTTTCAAGGTCTATCTATGTTCTAGCATCTATCAGTACTTCATTCCTTTTTATGGCTGAATAATATTCCACTGTGTGGATACAGCACATTTTGTTTATCCATCCACCACTGATAAGGACATTTGGTTTTCTTATACCTTTTGGCTACTGTAAGAAGTGCTGCTATGACTATTCATGTATTAAGTTCTTGTTTGAACAACTGTTTTCAATTCTTTTAGGTGTATATCTAAAAGTTGAATTGCTGGATCATATGGTAATTTCCCTGGTGGCTCAGAGGTTAAAGCCTCTGCTTACAATGTGGGAGACGTGGGTTTGATCCCTGGGTCGGGAAGATCCTCTGGAGAAGGAAATGGCAACCCACTCCAGTACTCTTGCCTGGAGAATCCCATGGACAGAGGAGCCTGGTGGGCTACAGTCCACAGGGTCGCAAAGAGTCGGACACGACTGAGCGACTTCACTCACTCACTCATGGTAATTTTACATTTAACTTATTTAGGGACCATCAAACTGTGTTTCTCATGGGCTACATCATTTTACATTTTTGTTTAATTTTATAACTATTATTAAATAACATGAACAGTCAGTGCAGGAACAAGCAATTATGCTGGCTTCTTTGTATTGCCCGGATTCAGTTCATTGGACACCTCCGTAGACAGAACCTTTTGGTCACTCAAACTAAAGCACCTCTTCCTCCCTATACCCAGGTACTTACAGGCTACTATTGCACTCTTCTCACAGCACTTTCAGATTGTCTGGAATTATTTATTCATTCATTTGCTTGTTTATTGCCTGTCTTTCTCTTCTAGAATGCAAGCTCCATGAGAGTGGCACTGTTTTGCCTTGTTTTTCACTATATCTCCAGTGCCTAAAACAGTACCAGGCACAAGTAGGCATTTCTTTAGTGAATAAATAGTACTCAAGGCTAAAAGGAATTATTATAAGACAGAGGAAGATCCAGACTCAGTACATATTAATTTTCTTACTTCTTGAAAACAAAACAATTCTGGATGGCAACCGGCTCTAAAGGCGAAAGAAAGAAAAGAAATGTGGCCACAAAGGCCACCCAATCAGTGACACCATTGACCAACCATAGACTGTTTAGTTTCAATTGTGCATTAAGGCTCAGCCTCTATTTCATAGACCAGTCACAACTGCAACTGGTTGGTTTTGTTCCTTAGGTTAAGACAAAAGTGCTTAGCCCTTAATGTAAGTTTGCTTCAGGCTTTCGCTTTGTTTTGTTCTGTCTTGTTTATCAAACGGAAGCCTCAAAGAATTCACTTTAACATCAAAGCAAAAAAGTCAAGTTACTTTGTAGGATCCTTCAACGTGTACACATCTGCTTTTATCCAGCTTGGGTCTTTTTCACAAGGATCAGATTCTTGCTGTTTGAATAAGAGAGAAAGAAGAACAGAGAGAAATGTTTGAGTTGAGCACAAAGCCTTTCAAATGTCTCACTCTTTCTTAGGAGATGAAGACACCATGGCTTCATGCAGTAAACTGCTTATTCAAAGACACAGAGCTCCCTGGTGGCAGGGCAGACTGCCCATCTACACTCACCAGTAGAACATCAGTTCCATGAGGGCAGAGACCTCGCCTTTCATGGTCACTGCTTGATTTCAGAATAGAACAATGCCTGCAGTCTACTCAATAAATGTTTCCTCGGCTCCACAGTGCCTCCATGTTTCCAAGCTTTCAGAGGCACAGAACAAATACACGTGTTTTCCTAGGCTCTGCCGAACTATCTGAATTTAAAGACTGACAATAAACACCTTGGTTAGAGTCACATGGGCTGCCCTTGTGGCTCAGCTGGTAAAGAATCCACCCACAAAGCAGGAGACCTGGGTTGGATCCCTGGGTTGGGAAGATCCCCTGGAGAAGGGAAAGGCTACCCACTCCACTATTGTGGCCTGGAGAATTCCATGGACTGTATAGTCCATGAGGCCGCAAACAGTCAGACACGACTGAGTGACTTTCACTCACTTAGAGTCACATGAGGATGTGCTGCGGAGTGAATTCAACAGTCAGGGCCTGTGGGTTCTGCAGGTATAGAAATGGCCTTCTATGGGAGAAGAAGGCCAATGCAGTCCTGTTCAGGGGCTTAGGTGGAATCAGGGGACATTGGTGACAAAGCTGTCTCATGGGAATTCAGGGCTTGAAAACATGATTATCAGATTCCTAGGCTTTGGCTTATTTACTTATTTGCTTTAGAGATCGGTGCTGTTCCTCAACTAAAATAATAATAATGGTGGCATATCATGGATAGTCAAACTAGAAAATTTTGAAATCAGAGTAAATCTTTTAAAATTTTGGTATTTCTAGGCAGGGCAAGAGGAACTCTTAGTGATGGTAGGGGTGGTTCTTGACCAAATCATCTGAGAAAACAGCAGTTTTCAATATCCTGCTCCTTGGCACACCTGACCACTATGGGCTTTCAATGTTCAGAAGATTCTATTTTTAAAAATGAAGATATTGGTCCAATTAAAGGGCTCTCAAGGCTTTTCCCACAAGGGCTACTAATTAACCTTTCTGGGATTTAACAAAGTTTGCCCTACCATTGATATCTAAGGTTTCTAAAAAAAAATCATTATGATGCTACCTTGATTTTTTAAATTTTATTTTCCTCTCTTCCTAGTCTTGTGGGTAAGGGGCAAAAAAGAAAAAATGATGCCAGATATGCTTCATCTTTCTCCTTTCGATTACTTTTTTGTCCTGAACCAAGAATGAACAGTGCAACTGGGGCTTCCTGCCTTCTGGCATATGGAGTTGTCATCCTTGACATCAATAGAGTTGGCAAAAGCCTCTGTTTTCTCTTTCTTGGGCTATTCTGAGACATGTGACTGCAGATGTAGAGTTTGACTATCCTCAGGTTACTCTAAATTCCAAGTAAGATGAAATCAAGAGTGTCTCTGTATATCCCTGTTTCCGATCCTGTTTTTCAATGTCTCCCAGCATCACCAAAAAGCTCTTATACTTAAGCACTTTCCACATGCAAAGAAAATGGGGGCTCCAAGATGACTGAGAGAGTAGCTCCCTCTCAGAGCTTATAATCTTGAGACACATGAAAGATTAGAATGTGTAAATAAGAGATAGAGAATATGTGATTTAAAATGAGGATTTAGAACTGAGAATTTAAAATGGAATACTACCTTAAAGATGGGACAAACTGAATGAAATCCAACCTAAGATTGAATGCCAGTTTCTCAGGAGACTTCTATAGGCCAAGGCTTTGGGAGCAAAGTAAAGGCTAGAGAAAGGAAAAACACAAAACATAGAAAAAAAGACAGTGAAGAAACTAGAGAAGAGAAGAGAGGAGAAAGAGGAAAAGAGAGATAGACACACATAAACCAAGAGGTCAACTAGGCAGGGAAAGAGAAAATGTTGATGGGGCGGAAAAAGGGAGTTGGCAAAGGCAGCTACTACTTGTCCAAATAACATCTTTGTGCATTGAAAAACCACTCTTCTTCCTTAAGCCATTTTTTTTTTTTTTGCCATATGCCAGGGAAAATGCCACAATAATTACCTCTATCTATGATGACAAAAGGGTTAGAAAGCCTCTTGATGAAAATGAAAGAGTAGAGTAAGTGAAAAAGTTGGCTTAAAGCTCAACATTCAGAAAACTAAGATCATGGTATCTGGTCCCATCACTTCATGGGAAATAGATGGGGAAACAGTGGAAACAGTGTCAGACTTTATTTTTTTGGGCTCCAAAATCACTGCAGATGGTGATGCAGCCATGAAATTAAAAGATGCTTACTCCTTGGAAGGAAAGTTATGACCAACCTAGATAGTATATTGAAAAGCCAAGATACTACTTTGCCAACAAAGGTCTGTCTAGTCAAGGCTATGGTTTTTCCAGTGGTCATATATGGATGTGAGAGTTGGACTGTGAAGAAAGCTGAACACTGAAGAATTGATGCTTTTGAACTGTGGTGTTGGAGAAGACTCTTGAGATTCCCTTGGACTGCAAGGAGATCCAACCAGTCCATTCTAAAGGAGATCAGTCCTGGGTGTTCTTTGGAAGGACTGATGCTAAAGCTGAAACTCCAGTACTTTGGCCACCTCATGTGAAGAGTTGACTCATTGGAAAAGACTCTGATGCTGGGAGGGATTGGGGGCAGGAGGAAAAGGGGATGATGGAGGATGAGATGGCTGGATGGCATCACCGACTTGATGGATGTGAGTTTGAGTGAACTCTGGGAGTTGGTGATGGACAGGAAGGCCTGGCATGCTGCAATTCATGGGGTCGCAAAGAGTCAGACACAACTGAGTGACTGAACTGAACTGATGATGACAAAGAATGTGATGGTGCTTCCTAGAACCATGCAGTGCACATCTTCAAAACTATGCCTCTAGAAGATCTGGATGAGCAGCTTCATGAATGATCGGCAACATCCTATAGAACCAGAAGCTGAGATAATCCAAATTCCGAAGCTGGCTTTATGGGCTGTGAAGCTATGCTGTTGGACATATAGACAAATAGAAAGGCTCCACACTTGGTTTAATACTCTGCTGTCACCATTCTAGTATTCTTAACAATTTTTGAACAAAGGGCTCCATATTTTCATTTCCACTGGGCCCTGAAAATTATGAAGCTGATCCTGGCTAATTTCAAACTGAATTTTCCCTGGTTGGGTCCATCCCCAAGAAAAATATGTAACAAAGATTTGAACTTTTATTCTAAAGACCTGAACAGGAAAGTACAGAGGTAGGTGACAAACAATTTCAAAATGGATAATCACAAATCGAGAGCAAAACTTTTCATTTCCTGGAAAAGGCAGGCATTTGGGGTCTGTTTCAGACCCATTATTTGTTCTCAACTAAAAAGCACAACATAAAGCCACATTTTGTGTGAGCCAGTCCACTCCTTTTCAATGAAAGAAAATTTTAAAAAAAGAAAAAGAAAGAGAGAAAGGTCAACTGACTTCCTAGGGAACAGAAAAATGCAGCCTGAAAAAAAAAAAAGTTTACCCAACTTTGTCCATGATACCAAAACAAGCCTTTGACCGTTCTCAGAAAAAACATGACAGCACTTTTTATGCTGTAAGAAAAAGTGGTCTTCACTGAGAAAAACCTCAGAAAAGAGGCCTTGACGATGGGTTTATGCAAAAAGCCCAGTCTCCTTGCTATGAACTTTGATCTCCTTTACAGGCTAAAAAATAAATAAATAAATAACTGTAAAGAAAATAGAATGTTCTAAAATTATCTATAGACATTTATCACTATTCTGGGGTTTGGAACTCAGACACTTTCTTCTGATGTATCTGAGTGATTTCTCCAAATAAAGCTAAGGAAAATGACAAAGAATATCACATTGTGTGGATCGTACAGAATTGCAAACATACCTATTCTTTGGGGAAAGGAAGTGAATCCAGGATTTAGTTACAAGCCTTGCTTCCTAGGCCACAAATTTCTGCAGCCTATGTGTGCTTTCTTTGGCTTGCTTTGGTTTTGGTTTTTATTTATTTTTGTTTTTCCATAATTAGCAACTGTGAACACACATGTGCAACAAGGAGCACAAAAGCATGGCACAGGATAAGCAGTCACTGCCCTGGGGTCAGAAATCACATCTCTATTTCTCTGCCTACTGATTTCTTTCACTTTCTAGACTCTCATGCCCCAACTTTAAAAAAGAAATTGCTATCTCTCCACTGAAATTCCACATCTGTTCTTGCATGTTACCATTTTTTCCCAGTAGGTCCTTGAAAATACCTAGCAAAGTCATTTAAAATCCTGCCTAATAACTAAAAAACTGGACCATATCTATGTCTATTGCTTCTTTCATCTTTTGGGCTCAAGAGTCATAGTCACTTGTTTCTTCATTGGTCTTATAACTTTTTTTTTTTGCAGACATTTTTTAATAGAAGAAAAAGAGACTAAATAATATTTATCCAAAGAAAAGGCCTCATCTTTCTTAGTAAGATACTGTTGGGGAAAAGGGGTACCGTGTCATTTAATCTATAGTCGACCTGTGGATCTTTTGGCTGCACGGTGCTGGAGTGGCGAGTGGCCGAGAGGAGACACCCTACATCCAAGGTCAGTAGTGGTGGCCGTGAAAAGATACCCCACATCCAAGGTAAGAAGCAGCGGCTGCACTTTGCTGGAGCAGCCGTGAAGAAATACCCCACGTCCAAGGTAAGAGAAACCCAAATAAGATGGTAGGCACCAAGCGAGGGCACCAGAGGGCAGACAGACTTAAACCATAATCACAGAAAACTAGCCAATCTAATCACACGGACCACAGCCTTGTTCAACTCAATGAAACTAAGCCATGCCGTGTGGGGCCACCCAAGACAGACGGGTCATGGTGGAGAGTTCTGACAAAACGTGGTCCACTGGAGAAGGGAATGGCAAACCCACTTCAGTATTCTTGCCTTGAGAACCCCATGAACAGTAAGAAAAGGCAAAAAGATAGGATACTGAAAGATGAACTCCTCAGGTCGGTAGGTGCCCAAAACGCTACTGGAGATCAATGGAGAAATAACTCCAGAAAGAATGAAGAAACAGAGCCAAAGCAAAAACAACACCCAGTTGTGGATGTGACTCATGATAGAAGCAAGGTCTGATGCTGTAAAGAGCAATATTGCATAGGAACCTGGAACATTAGGTCCACGAATCAAACAAATTGGAAGTGGTCAAACAGGAGATGGCAAGAGTGAATGTCGACATTTTAGAAATCAGCGAACTAAAATGGACTGGAATGGGTGAATTTAACTCAGATGACCATTATATCTACTACTGTGGGCAAGAATCCCTTAGAAGAAATGGAGTAGCCATCATAGTCAATACGAGAGTCTGAAACGCAGTACTTGGATGCAATCTCAAAAATGACAGAATGATCTCTGTTCATTTCCAAGGCAAACCATTCAATATCATGATAATCCAAGTCTATGCACTGACTAGTAACACTGAAGAACCTGAAGTTGAACGGTTCTATGAATACCTACAAGACCTTCTAGAACTAACACCCAAAAAAGATGTCCTTTTCATTATAGGGGACTGGAATGCAAAAGTAAGAAATCGAGAAACACCTGGAGTAACAGGTAAATTTGGCATTGGAGTACAGAATGAAGCAGGGCAAAGGTTTGCACTGGTGATAGCAAACACCCTCTTCCAACAACACAAGAGAAGACTCTACACAGGACATCCCGAGATGGTCAACATTGAAATCAGATTGATTATATTCTTTGCAGCCAAAGATGGAGAAGCTCTATACAGTCAGCAAAACCAAGACTAGCAGCTGACTGTGGCTCAGATCATGAACTCCTTATTGCCAAATTCAGACTTAAATTGCAGAAAGTAGGGAAAATCACTAGACCATTCAAGTATGACCTAAATCAAATCCCTTATGATTATACAATGGAAGTGAGAAATAGATTTAAGGGACTAGATCTGATAAACAGAGTGCCTGAAGAACTATGGACGGAGGTTCATGACATTGTACAGGAGACAGGGATCAAGACCATCCCCATGGAAAAGAAATGCAAAAAAGCAAAATGGCTGTCTGAGGAGGCCTTAAAAATAGCTGTGAAAAGAAGAGAAGCAAAAAGGAGAAAAGGAAAAATGCACACATTCGAATGCAGAGTTCCAAAGAATAGCAAGGAGAGATAAGAAAGCCTTCCTCAGTGATCAGTACAAAGAAATAGAAGAAAACAATAGAATGGGAAAGACTAGAGATCTCTTCAAGAAAATTAGAGATATGAAGGGAACATTTCATGCCAAAATGGTCTCAATAAAGGACAGAAATGGTATGGACCTAACAGAAGCAGAAGATATTAAGAAGAGGTGGCAAGAATACATAGAAGAACTGTACAAAAAATATCTTCACAACCCAGATAATCATGATGGTGTGATCATTCACCTAGAGCCAGACATCCTAGCATGTGAAGTGAAGTGGGCCTTAGGAAGCATCACTACAAACAAAGCTAGTGGAGGCGATGGAATTCCAGTTGAGCTATTTCAAATCCTAAAACATGATGCTGTGAAAGCACTGCACTCAGTATGCCAGCAAATTTGGAAAACTCAGCAGTGGCCACAGGAGTATAAAATATAAAAGGTCAGTTTTCATTCCAATCCCAATCTCACATGCCAGCAAAGTAATGCTCAAAATTCTCCAAGCCAGGCTTCAGCAATACGTGAAATTCCAAATGTTCAAGCTGGTTTTAGAATAGGCAGAGGAACCAGAGATCAAATTGCCAACATCTGTTGGATCATCGAAAAAGCAAGAGAGTTCCAGAAACACATAGATTTCTGCTTTATGAAATATGCCAAAGGCTTTGACTGTGTTCAGTTCAGTTCAGTTCAGTTCAGTCGCTCAGTTGTGTCTGACTCTTTGTGACCCCATGAACTGCAGCACGCCAGGCCTCCCTGTCCATCACCAACTCCCAGAGTCCACCCAAACACATGTCCATTGAGTCCGTGATGCCATCCTACCATCTCATCCTCTGTCGTCCCCTTTTCCTCTACCCTCAATCTTTCCCAGCATCAGGGTCTTTTCAAATGAGTCAGCTCTTTGCATCAGGTGGCCAAAGTATTGGAGTTTCAGCTTCAACATCAGTCCTTCCAATGAACACCCAGGACTGATCTCCTTTAGGATGGGCTGGTTGGATCTCCTTGCCATCCAAGGGATTCTCTAGAGTCTTCTCCAACACCACAGTTCAAAAGCATCAATTCTTCACTCAGCTTTCTTTATAGTCCAACTCTCACATTCATACACAACCACTGGAAAAATCATAGCCTTGACTAGACGGAACTTTGTTGACAAAGTAATGTCTCTGCTTTTTAATATGCTGTCTAGGTTGGTCATAACTTTCCTCCCAAGGTGTAAGTTACCTGCCTCTTGAGAAACCTCTATGCAGGTCAGGAAGCAACAGTTAGAACTGGACATGGAACAACAGATGGGTCCTAAATACGAAAAGGAGTACGTCAAGGCTGTATATTGTCATCCTGCTTATTTAACTTATATGCAGAGTACATCATGAGAAACGCTGGGGTGGATGAAGCATAAGCTGGAATCAAGATTGCCGGGAGAAATATCAATAACCTCAGATATGCAGATGACACCACCCTTATGGCAGAAAGTGAAGAAGAAATAAAGAGCCTCTTGATGAAAGTGAAAGAGAAGAGTGAAAAAATTGGCTTAAAGCTCAACATTCAGAAAACTAAGATCATGGCATCTGGTCCCATCACTTCATGGCAAATGGATGGGGAAACAATGGAAACAGTAGCAAACTTTATTGTTTTGGAGCCCAAAACACTGTAGATGCTGACAGCAGCCATGAAATTAAAAGATGCATACTCCTTGGAAGAAAAGCTGTGATCAACCTAGACAGTATATTAAAAAGCAGAGACATTACTTTGCCAACAAAGGTCCGTCTAGTCAAAGCTATGGTTTTTCCAGTAGTCACGTATAGATGTGAGAGTTGGACCATAAAGAAAGCTGATCCCCAAAGAATTGATGCTTTTGAACTGTGGTGTTGGAGAAGACTCTTCAGAGTCTCTTGGACTGCAAGGAGATCAAACCAGTCTATCCTAAAGGAAATCAGTCCTGAATATTCATTGGAAGGACTGATGCTAAAGCTGAAACTCCAATACTATGGTCACCTGATGTGAAGAACTGACTCACTGGAGAAGACCCTGATGCTGGGAAAGATTGAAGGCAGGTGGAGAAGGGGACGACAGAGGATGAGATGGTTGGATGGCATCACCGACTCAATGGAGATGAGTTTGAGCAAGCTCTGGGGGTTGATGGACAGGGAAGCCTGGCGTGCTGCAGTCCATGGGGTCAGAAAGAATCGGACATGATTGAGTCACTGAACTGAACCTTTGGATGGTGACTACATAGCACTCCAGAGGGCTGTGGCAGGACTTCTCTCAGCTCTCCTCTCCTGCCCCCAGTCAGACTTCACCAAGCTACTGTCCTGCTCTTGGGAAAGTCCACATGTGCCTTAGGAGGGCACTATTAGCTTCTCTATCCTTTGCCTGCCACCCCTATGCACTTGGTAAAAGTCCGTGGATAAGTTAGAGGGTCATGCAGGCTTGCTCTCTGGATAGGGATCCTTAGCTTTCTAAATAGTCATGTCAGACAACATGCATCTACTCAAAGTTAGTTAAAATTGGGCTAGTTTCTCCTTACTCTGCCTATAACATATTCATCCCCTTCCTACCACTCTTCCAGGTATGAAAGCAGTCCTGGGTTTTTTTGTCTCCTAAGAAGAGAAAGAATTTACATATATTTCTTTGTGTCCTTGGCTCTGCCACTGGTTAAAAACACTTGGAATTCTGTTGCTTATTCTCATTGGTAGAGTAGAGGTCAAAGTCTCCTGCAATTTTCAAAACCTGAACTAGAACTCAACTCCTACTTTTAAGGAGTTGAGTTGAATTCTACATGCAGCCTTCCTCCTGGAACCTAGGGCTCCTGGCCAGTCCAGCCAGCTTCTTTGAGCCCATCTGCCAGTCCCTGTAGCATATGCCAGACACTTTACTGGAAGATATTTCAATCAAACTCCTACTTTGGAAATCCTGAACTTCTCACTTCATGGAATTTTCACCCCTCACTTGGTTCTGTTTTCAGTTCTCCAGGACTAACTGCCTTTAGTCAGTCTCCCATTATTTTTTCTCTTCAGCTTTTCAATTTACCAAGTATTGTCTTTTTAAACACCAGTGTGGTTCCTGATTCTCCTCTCAGTTGATCTGTTTCTTATTACCTTGGGTAATGGTTCTTCTCAATTGAATATAATCCTTGGTCCCTTTCACCTGGAGTGCTCTCTGCCAGCTCACCAATGAGTGGCATTTGGAGTGGTGTTCCCTTTTCTTCTTATCAGGACTTCCCTGGTGGCTCAGATGGTAAAGCGTCTGTCTACAATGTGGGCGACCTGGGTTCAATCCCTGGGTTGGGAAGATCCCCTGGAGAAGGAAATGGCAATCCACTCCAGTACTATTGCCTGGAAAATCCCCTGGACAGAGGAGCCTGGTAGGCTACAGTCCATGGGGTCGCAAAGAGTTAGACATGACTGAGCGACTTCACTTTTCACTTTCCCTTTTCTTCTATGTCAACCAGGCTCTACCCCAGAAGCAAGTCTAACCCTGCTCACTGGTACCATTCTGATACCCTATCACCCTCCACCTCACTTTCCACCTCACCTATAGATTTTCTAGACTCAGAGCCCACCCTCCAGTTCTTACTTTCCAGTCTATCTCTTTTATGCTCCACATACATACAGTTCTACCCCAATCTTTTGGTCTTTAGATAGACTTGCACACCACTCTCCATTTACCTGCTTTGTGATGGTTGCTGCTCAGTTGTTAACGTTACAGTACTACATGGGGTTGGGGGGAGGGCTATATATTCTAGACTTGGAACCTCATGTAACTAAGCACAGAATGGTTTAATTGCACTCTTGTAAAGACTGAACTATGCAGAGTATATATATTATCATAGTTTAGTGTAAAAATGAGATGCCAACAATTCTTTTCAGTCTAATGTTTGCATGAGAATCCAGTAAAATATCTGAATTATCAAAAGCATCATGAAAGCCAGCATCATGATATAATGAAATGTTTCTAGAGGAAAAAACAACAAGATAGTCTTTCTTCTATTTGCATATTCCATGAAGAACTATGCTAGAATGTCACGTGTATGTAACAAGGACTATCTACATGTTTTACTCTGCTCCTTTGCTTCATCAGTGATTAGGGTGTCCTGAGACAGCTTCTTCTCTTTGGGAGGGCTGAGCTTCAGGTGGTAAAAAAGGGACATGGGAGGGAGAGAGGGCTACAGGTGTCTTGGTCCTTCCAGTTCTCAGTGCATTTGCCCTGAGGTTTGGGGCCATCCTGGCACCTTTTCCTGACATGACTTCATTACCCACAATATGGAGATTGAATTACTTCCTTGCCTGCTCACAATAAGTATCCAGGTTGTGAAAGTTAATGTCTATACAGCACTGTATGTTCTTTGACCCAAAGGAGCTCACCAAATGCAGAGTCATATCATAGTGATACATTGCCCCTGTGGTTTAGTGACTTCCTTAATTTAGGAGAGAATGAAAAGGTAGTTCAAAATTAAAATGTTTATGATATGTTGAAATGTTCCTCATGGATCCTTTGCTAATTTCCTCATATTTGAAATTACTGGAGAGAGTGGGAAAGAGCTGGAAGGGAAAGAATGGATTTTACACTTTCTTTGCTTCTGTGCCAGTTTCTAACACATAGAGTTTTCATCAAACAAAAAGTCTAAGACAGAGATGGAGTGAATTTTGACTTAGGATTAAGAAGACTTGGAGGTCTAGTCTTAGTCGAATCACTTATTCTCTATGTGACCCCAGTTGAGTCGCTAATCTTCTCCAAACCTCAGTTTCATACCTGTTAAATGGGGTGATAATAAATCTGCCTGCCCCCACCACTGCTGTGAAGATTAATTTAGATAGTGTATGTTAAGGACGCTACACATTAAGTACAGTGTATAAGCGACACAAATTCTTACTGCTGTCATGTTGACTAAGATCTTTGGAATAAACTCAATTACATCACTTGAATCTTCACCCTCATCAGATAAATATACTGATGATTAGTAAATTAAGTTCCATTTCTGTAAACCACAAAAGAAAAAAGTATTTCTGAGCCAACACCATCTTAGGCCCATCTAGGGATATGATTTATACATGTTGCAATACCCCCAGGAGCACATGTATGAAACTTAGCATTTCTTCTTACTTCTATTTCTTTTTTATCTCCCACGAAGTAAAATTCTAACTCTTATAAAACATAAGGTATGTAACAAATTATCCTGAAAGGTGGGGTGATGTATTTGGCATGTTGCTTCAGAAAAAAATAATATGATTGAAAACCAAACCCTACCATGATAAATAGTATATACTAAGAATGAACAACGATTAAATATCTGGAAATCTAATCATGTAATTCAGTACACTAACAGAATCAGAAATCCAACCAGATTACTGTCTCAGTAGAGGTTAATAAAGCTCTTGACAAGAGTCAATCCCAAAATGATAAAAATGTATTAAAAGCACATTCACTAAAATGAGAAAAAATACAACCAAGTTTGCTATCGTTTCACCACTAAGAATTCAACTATGTATCAAAGGTCCTAAATAAGGTAATTAAGAAAACAAATGAGATATAAATATTAGAAAAGAATATCTAGAAGATCTAGGAAAATCAAATGAAAAGAAATAAAAGGCAAATATTTAAAAAAGTTTAATAGGTTGTTCAGACACAAGGTCACAATAGAAAAAACAACTCTTCTGCACACAAGCAACCAATTGAAATGTCAAAGTATCAAGAACATGTATGTGTGTGTGTGTGGGGGGGGTGTCCAATATTCAATAGTAAACGGACTGATAGAAGTGAAATACGTATGTGAAGAAAACCATAAGCCTTTACTACAGGGCATAAATGAAGACATGAAGAAATAGAGAAAATATCAAAATCTGAACAGAGAGATTCAATTTTTACCTGTGAATTGAATGCAATTTCAATCAAAATCACAAGATTTTTTATGGAACTTATCAAATTCCTGATTCTAAGGTCCATTAAAATTAAAAGGAAAATCTGCAAGGTCAACAAAATTTTGAAAATGACTAATAATGAGAGGAAATATCTTATTCGGATGTCAGAATATATTTAAAAGTTCTAAGACATTTTTTTGTAAACCCTAAACTCCGAAACGACTCTACAATAACTGACAACTAGATCGCTGAAACAGACTTCCCCAGCGGCTTAGCAGTGAAGAATCTGCCTGCATCGCAGGAGACGCGGGTTAGATCCCTGGGTCGGGAAGGTGCCCTGGAGGAGGGCATGCAACCCACTCCAGCAGTCTTGCCAGGAGAATTCTATGGACAGAGGAGCCTGGCGGGCTGTGTTCAGTGGTGTCACAGGGAGTCACACACGACTGAAGCGACTAAGCACAGGTACACACAAGACGACTGAAACAGACGAGAGAAGCAAGGAACAGAACATGGCAGAAAGTAGGATCGCTTATGTGAAAATCAGCGTATTATCTCAGTAGAAAGGACAGACCTTAATGATTCTGGGAAAGCATACATTTACTGAAGGAAAAACCCCTCTAAATTTGCACCTAGTACCATACATAAAACTGAATTCTACAAGGAACGAAGAGACAAAAGTGAGTAGAAAAGTCTTCAGTATTACAAGTAAACAGCAGAGAATTTTTTAAATATTAGGATAAAAAAGCCTTCTTAAATAAGATAAAAATCCACAAATAATAGAAGTTATTGAAGGATGCAACGAACAAAAATGTAAAGGCTTTCTACACCAAAGCACAAAGATACTACTTACACAAAACGTATACATTAGTTCAAGGTTTTCCTTGACCGTCTTGTTTTCTGCATTTCTAATTTTTACTTCATAAAATATAAATATTGCATTTATAACATTGTTTATGCAAGGTCTACATCCCCATTTAGCTCATCCCCTTCCTACCACACTCAATTCCAGACTCTGCTTAGGGAAAATGTGTAAAATTAACCAATATCAGAGAGGAAACTATTTAATTCCCATTTCATTTCCATTTTCTCATATAGGGAAATGGGCTTCAAACTGAAATTGAAGACTAATTAGATGAAAAAAATCAAGAGAGCATGTAGTCATGTTAACTGGGTCCCAGTGTCCTGGTGCTGAAGGGTCCTAATCCCCCAGGGCGCTGCTAGTATTTGTACTGACAGGTGTGACTAGTGCCCCACTATAAATCTGTCTGAAAGTACAGCAGACGGGCCTGAAGGTGAAAACTGGCACTGTTCTTAATTCTTTAGAACAGGAAAAAACATTGATTCTGGAAATTACAAAATAATTTATTTTTTATTAATTGAATACTTTTAACTGAAATAATTTAAAAATAATAATTTTAAGCCTATGACCCATCAAGAATATAGAACTGGCTGTTTTTACTTCTGTAAGTCTGAATTTCTGTTTTTTTCCCAGAACTCCCTCAGGCTGTGCAGTTTGCAAACTAGACCCTTCCTAGAGACAAAAGCTCTTCTGGGTCCCTTCTCTGGTTTTCCCTGACTCAAAGCCATCCTTCCAAAGAGGGATTAGCAACACAACCCAGGTAGAGAAAGAAGCATTGGGGGGATACGGAACAAAGAATGAGTCAAGAGCAAGTGGAATGTCTTATTTTTTTAAGAACTGTAATATTTGGAGTTTTTTCCACATCTAAATAAAGCTCTTCACTTTTAATTTCACCCCTTTTGAATCTTTTCATACCAATACTGCACAACAGCCCAAATGAGAAATTTTCTGTCATTTTCAAACTTTAATAGCAAATTTGTTTGTTTTATACCAATTCCCAACTCTCTGCCTTAACGTATTAAGTAACACAAATGTCATGTTCTACCAATAGTAAACAGGCTTACTAAAATAGAACTCTCTGTATTAACCTTATAAATTTCCTACGGGCCAGAAAAGAATGAAGTAGCAAAACTCAAATGTTTCTAAACCCACAAATTACCATGATGTTAATTAACTAAGCTGACAAGCATAGAACATTCCAGATGAAGAGGTCTGTTTAAGATGCTAGAGTTTGGCTACACTATATGTATAGAAAAATTAAACCGTTAAAGCATGCAGTATATTTTTAGCCCTGAGATGATGCTACATAGTTCTAAATTCGGTTAGAAAGGGCATAAGAAATACAAACTAAGAAGACTGAACTTTTTAATATACGGTTAAAACAAGTATAGGAAAACAGATTTGTGGCACATTAAAAATATGGCACTTCCAGGTATATAAGTATACATATAACTCTGCCTCCTTTCATAATATCATTAAAATGACCCCCAAAATACAAAACAACAGGGAAAACTTACATCCTTTAAGGAATTTAAAGAGGGTTACATTCACACAACAGAAATTTCAAGGTATTTCTATTTAATGAAAGAGCAGATGGTATTTGTCTGTAGAGAAGGCATGACCATATATGTAACTCTCTGGCACAGAAGTGGGAGAGGCTCCAGCAGAAACTCATTAACACTCATTATTGTGGGGCAACTGGGAACTTACCTGAACCCCAGCAGGGTTTGCAGAAGCATCCAGGCAGGGAAGCCTCCTGGGTGGGAAATTCTCTGCTTTCCCAGTTTGCCCTTGATGCTGATCTCTGTACCAACTGCAGAACAAGAACACTGTCCAGGCCTCCTCTTGGTGGTCAAGCAAGAATGAAAAAGAAACTCACTGGCACAAAGCTGATGTTCCTTGTCACCAATGCTATGGCTTCAGCTCTCTCCCAGCTACTCCAGGCTGCTAGATTTCTGAAATAAAGCAATACTAAGACTATTCCTTCTTTCCTTTATCTGTACCTCAGAGAGACCATCTGTGTCAGTTAGCAACTTATTGACTGTCAACTCCAGTTCACTCTTCTTCGCTCTGCTTTGTAAAACTAAAGCTGAACCCTGTAAACATTTCTTCTTTGCCAGCTGGTAAAATATTAGGCTTTGTCAACAAAAGAAGCTGGAGGGCCCCTGCAAGGCACAGTAGCAGAGAGGGTTTCTCTTCCTAGTTCTGGTGTGCTTTTCTTCTTGCTTCTGTTGCATTCCTGCAGCAGTGTGTTTGAGGCCCAGTAGTATTTACTTTCTAGTGAGTTTTTCCAGTACCTTAGTGCACACATTCCTGTGGACCTCCCCAAGCCCATTGACACCATGGTGGGTGACTTCCTGTTCAACAGCTGTGACCAGCTGGTATTTCAGCAATGGCTTCATGTGGAACGGCTCTGGTCAGCTAAGACTCAGTGAATTTGTCTACTACACTGAGCTGCAAACACACCCTTTCCAATGAGGTCTAATTTTCAACCTTGTTTGGACAAGAGAGGATCTTGCTTCTAAATTCTTAGTTTCTTCCTTGCTTTGTCCCCCTCAGCCATAGAGGAATCAACTATTCCCTGCATTTGCCATTCAAGTGTTCCTCAGAATCCTCTTATCCTTTTTGCCACTTAACACCTTTGATAAGTTAATAATACTTTACATTACATTGTACCTCTTCAATACATTGGCAAGGTTTGCCTCCTGACTGAACCCTGCCTGTTGCATTGTCTCAATATTTTATGTCAACAAGTAATTTTTTAATGAGTGAACAAAGGAGAGAGTAAGAGTGAAGAACACCGGAAAAGATGCTGTTTAAAAAGCACTAGAAAAAGATGTGGCCAAAAGAAGCAAACAGCCACAAAGTGTCAAAGCAAAAGCATTCTTGGGAAATTGTTTTGCTTAAAGAATCAACAGAATATTTATGAGGATTTCAAATCTGTCTTTTCAACTAGATTCAAGTTGGTACTTTATACACAAAACCAGAGCAAACTCTCATGAAGAGGAAACTTCTAAGACAGTATAAACAGATTTGCCAAGTTTAAAACCATAATCAAGATAGGGAATAGCAACTGGATTCTAGGAGAGAAAATAATTAACAATGTCTCATTTCAAGAAAAAAATTAAACATCAAAGCAAGGAAAAAAAAAAAGGTTAATAGCAAAGAACAGACTGATTCCAGACTTTTCCTCCACAACATTAATAATTAGAAATAAAGTGAAGCAACAACCACTGAGCTTTGAAAGAAAAAAATTACAATACAATTTTTCAATATCCAGGAGTTATCATTCTTAAGTAAAGACAACAGAAAAAATTCTCAGCATGGACAAAGTTATAAAACATTGCATTAAATATCCTTGCTAAAAACAGTTCTCAAAAAACACCCAACTGGTAGAGAAAGGATTCAAAATTAAGAGCTGAAAAAATGGAGAAGTACTATTATGAAAAAACTGATAGTAAGCATGAGTTCAGAAACTAAATTTTCTAAGTAAAATTAAATGTAATTTATAAGATCATAAGACAAAGAAAATTCTTAAAATTTTTTAAATTAAAATATTAAAAGAAAAATGTAATAAAATAATTTAAAAATCATAATAATTTAATTCTAAAGTTCCAGGAAGTTGTCAAAAGATGTTATATTTCTTATGTTACACAAGTGGAAAATCAACAGAGTATTTCATTTATGATTTGACAACTAGAGATAAAGTTGTACACTAATTATAAAACTAATTTTAACTTAAAAGCAATGATTTCCAAATCACAAAAGGTGAAAAGGACAAAGAAACATTATATACATGCAAAGGAAAAAGGCCAACATTACACCCAAAACCATGTTAAGTGGTTGAGAAATAAATTTACTATTTTTCTTCCTTTATATTTTTCTGTACTTGCCAATTTGTTTACAATGACCAAGTATAATCCATATAATCAGGAACAAAATAACAGATATTAGAGAAGATCCTGGAACTCAAAGCTAAAATTTCAGAGATGACATTCCTCCTACTGTTAACTGCAAAGTATGTCAATCTACATAGACCTACAACTGCCTCCATAAGCCCAGCAGAAGGAGACAGACTAGTCATAAGATGGAAACAGTGAAAGAGAGTGCTGTAAAGGAAGTCTTTTCCTTCTTTATTTACTGTTGGTTTTGGGCATTTTTTGCTCTGTGTATGTATTTGTGTGTTTACCATGTCTATCTGAGTTCTCAGTGGAGCTATGACCAATAAAAAAGTCCAGGTCTGATCACTGATTAAAGAATATCAGAAAAATAAGAAATTTTTGAGAAATCATCTATAATCCAATGTCTTGTCTCACTCGTGGAGAATAAGGCTGAGAAAAGTAAGTAACTTGTACACATTCAGCCAGTAATGTTAGTTCCAATAAATGTATGGGATTAGCCAAATACTATAAAACTCATAGTTTTATGAAGCCTTTAGGACCTCAGACAAGGTTCAATAAAAATGCCCTGTTGAATATGTAGGAACTTACTGAACAGAGTAGATATCTAAGTTAAAAGCCTGCTCTAAAACTTTATTAATTGGCTACCTTGTCTTCCAGATTTCAAAACTTGCAGGTTGCTCCTTTGGGTGTCCTTCAGCCTCTGGGCCTAAAACTATTGGAGACGCTGCCCAGCTAGTAGCCAAACTTGGATTAGCCCCTCAGCCATTCCAAAACCTAGGCTCATACATCTTCCAGTTGCTATCCCTAGGAGAAAGCACCATTAAAGATAAGATATTTACAAATAAAAATAGTTAATAGATTTAAATGTAAACGGACTTGCAAACCGGAGAAGACAATGGCACCCCACTCCAGTACTCTTGCCTGGAAACTCCCATGGACGGAGGAGCCTGGAAGGCTGCAGTCCATGGGGTCACTGAGGGTCGGACACGACTGAGCGACTTCACTTTCACTTTTCACTTCCATGCATTGGAGAAGGAAATGGCAACCTACTCCAGTGTTCTTGCCTGGAGAATCCCAGGGACGGGGGAGCCTGGTGGGCTGCCATCTATGGTGTCGCACAGAGTTGAACACGACTGAAGCAACTTAGCAGCATCAGCAGGACCTGCAAACCTACGGAAGACCCAGTCCCTGATTCTGTAACAGCCCACAGTAGCTTTTACAGATACTTAAGATCTGAAAAACCTAAAATTTCTTTTTAGACTATCTGTCAAATACTAGGCTATTCTTTTCCCCCAGAACATCAAAAGATTTTTTGCCAACTGCATGCCTACCTCCAGATTGAGATAGAAAGTGCCTTGAAAGTGTGTGAGCAGGGGTACTTTTGGGTCTACGGTGCGTACTTACAGGGAAATTAAGCCATTAAATTTAGTCAAGAGCTTTTACAGCTGTTTTGCTATTTTGCCAAAGCTCTTTTATGAAAGATTTGGGAATCATTCTAAAATACCAGAGTGGATTTTTAAAGAAAACCAACCCCAAAGATACTCTGCCCTCTCCAGAGTACCTGGAAGTGTAACTGAAAATTTCCATTTGGGAGAGGAACCTGTGGGTGATAGAAAGAGAAGTTCTGGGCATGCTCCAGCCATCCATGTCATCACTGTCAAATCCAGGTAGAGACCCACAGAACACAGTACCAAGGTGCATAGGTAGTCATTTCATCCACATTCTACTTGGTCTAGCTTATATTTGCATGTAAGGGTAACTAAGACATAAGTGATTCTTCCATCTGACTCAAAATGTTACATATGTATATACATATATATCAGTTCAGTTCAGTCGCTCACTCATTTCCGCCTCTTTGCCATCTCATGGACTGCAGCACACCAGGCTTCCCTGTCCATCACCAACTCCCAGAGCTTGCTCAAACTCATGTCCATCGAGTTGGTGATACCATCCAACCATCTTATCCTCTGTCATCTCCTCCTCCTCCTGACTTCAATATTTCCCAGCATCAGGGTCTTTTTCAATGAGTCCGTTCTTTGCATCAGGTGGCCAAAGTATTGGAGCTTCAGCTTCAGCATCAGTCCTTCCAATGAATAGTCAGGACTGATTTCCTTTAGGATGGACAGGTTTGATCTCCTTGCAGTCCAAAGGACTCTCAAGAATCTTCTCCAACACCACAGTTCAAAAGCATCAGTTCTTTGGTGCTCAGCTTTTTTTATAATCCAACTCTCCTATCTATGCATGACTACTGGAAAAACTGTAGCTTTGACTAGATGGATCTTTGTCGGAAAAGCAATGTCTTTGCTTTTTAATATGCTGTCTCGGTTGGTCATAGCTTTTCTTCCAAGGAGCAAGTGTCTTTTAATTTCATGGCTGCAGTCACCATCTGCAGTGATTTTGGAGCCCAAGAAAATAAAGTCTCTCACTGTTTCCCCATCGATTTACCATGAAGTGATGGGACTGTATGCCATGATCTTTGTTTTTCGAATGTTGAGTTTTAAGCAACTTTTACTCTCCTCTTTCACCTTCATCAAGAAGCTCTTTAGTTCCTCTTTGCTTTCTGCTATAAAGGTGGTGTCATCTGCATATCTGAGGTTATTGATATTGCTCCCAGCAATCTTGATTCCAGCTTGTGCTTCATCCAGCCTGGCATTTCACATGATGTACTCTGCATATAAGAGTCAGACACAACTGAGCAACTTAACTTTCTAACTTTCACTTTCACTCTGCATATAAGTTAAACAAGCAGGATGACACTATACAGCTTTGATGTTCTTCTTTCCCAATTTGGAACTAATTATATACATATATATATATATAATACATATTGTGTGTGTGTGTATATATATTATATATATATGTATAATTTACATATTTGATCTTAATTCTGCCTTCACTATTTCTGCTGAAATTGAGATTTCATAGTTGAGATGGCTTTATAGAAAAGTGCTTCAGATTCTTCAATTAGCAAATCCCTTTGGGCTCCCCAGGTGAATAAGGGTAAAGAATCTGCCTGCCAATGCAGTAGACACAACAGATGCGGTTTTGATCCCTGGGTTGGGAAGATCCCCTAGATTAGAAAACGGCAATCCACTTCAATATTCTTGCCTGGAAAATTCCATGGACAGAGGAGTCTATTGGGCTGCTGTTCAGGAGATTGCAAAGAATTGGACACGAATGAGTGAATGAGCACACATTCCTTATATAAAGGTTCCATACAGATCCATTCTGTACTGAATTCTTCTCTCTTGGGCATAGTAATGGATAATGACTTAGGATAAATTTAGATTTGCACAGAGTAAGAATAAGGAAAAAGCTGACAAATGAGCACTATTTCCTGGGAAAATTTGATAAATAAGATCTCTCAGATACTTAAGACTATGTCCCCAGACATGACTGCTGTCTTTCTAAACTCTCTGGTATCAAAAAGATAAAAAAGAAGGTAGTAGATGGTGGTAGCTCTGTGTTTGTGTATGTGTGCTTATGTGTAAGCTCTATGTAATTCTCTCTCACATACCCAGATGAAAGACAGTGGGCAAAATTATTTCTCTGCCCCACATATTCAAAGTCCTATACCTCAAAGCAACAATATTTAAGTAACTAAGGAATTAATTAACTAATTAATTAACCTGGCATCAGTGATCCTCCAATTATTTATGAGGACACTTTTATGGGTCAACTAAAGAAGCCTTGCTAAGAAAGAAAAGAGCTTCACAATATAATGGCAAGGTTAACCCCTCTGCTTTATACATCTGTACTTTAGCCCTCAGGGATATGCACGTGTACACTAACAGGTAGCAGCTTTCTTTGTCATCAATTTTTCCTTTCACCACTGAGATCTTTTTTCTTCCTTTAAAATTGGTTTATGACGCTTTGACCAATATTATGCAAAGAGTTCTATGAGGCTTTTCAATTTCAAAGCATGCTAATACACCAAAAGCTTCCACTCAGGAATTGGCAATGGTCACAAACCATTCCTTGAATTTAAATAAAGAGACAATGCATTATTGGGAGGCATGGGCTTCAAATGCCTATAGGTACATTTCAAAGATACAACGTGATGGGAAATATTCGCAGTAGATATCTGTTATGTGCCCACTTGGCCAATATGAATAAGGAAAATAAAATCCCAAGTAGATGTCCTTAATCTAAACCGTGCTGTTTTTCTTTCCTTTTTCAAACTACAGCGGAACTCCTTAAATAATCCAGAAATGATTCTCTGGAAATTGAAAGTAGTATCAGAAAGTAGTATCCCTAAAATAAATTTGATAACTAGCTTTGCCAATAGAGTATTCTGGGGTTGGATTAGAATTAGGGTTCAAAACGAGCTATTTTTAAATCACCCATGACCTTGAAGTCTCTACCAACATTTCCTTTTCTATCCTGGATATCAGATTTCAACTTTTAAAAAGAGTACATGGATATCTGCAAAGTGTTAAGGAACAAAGAACTAAGAAAAAGCCTAAGTGACAGCTGCCAATATTGCTACCTTTTAGGAGATCTTATTACTATGTATCTGCTCCCAGGACAGTTAGAGCCAACCAGAAGGAAAAGGATAAAATTCAGTTTCCCTTTGTCTTACTCCCTGGAGTACTCAATTCCTAATTTGGCATTTTTATTCTTTAGGAGAAGAATTACTAAGGTGCCTTTAACATTTTAAAGTACTTTCTTTTAAAAAGTCACCCTGAGAATTTCACAAAAGCCACAAAAACTTCCATTACAAAAGATAACAGAACATGAAGAAACACCACTGAAGAGGAAAAGCAACAGGCTGCATTTACTTGCTTTGATAGCATCTCTTTGGACAGAGGATGAACCCCATAGCTCTGTACAACAAAAAGGGTGGAGCTCTGTATATATACCCATGTGCTAAGTCATCCTATTGTCTTAGATGCTAGAGAAGACCACGCAAAGTTGTGTAGGGGTACTTTCTCTAATCATGGAAATAGTCCTCCCCTCATCCTTTATTTCCAGTTCTGAGACTCTCTCAGCAGTTCTTTCCTCCATAGACTGCTTTCAAGCTAATAGTCTTCTCTTCTAAAGTTCGTCTCGATAATAATATTTAGGCTTGACCATTTCTGAACATGGGCTCTCACACAACTCAAATTCTTCAAAGTTGGGTCTTCGGTGCTATTCACGACCATTGCAAAGTTTGGACTAATGTGAAAATGGCCAGGCTATAAAGCTCTTAGTTGACAAGTGCACAAGAAACAGCAGACAATGTTCCCAACATGGCCAGTGGGTAGTTTCATGGTGAGTCCACTCTTTCATGACAATGGAGTCAGGGTATCTTCAACCCACCAATAATATTTGGACAATAATGAGTTAATTTTCAGAAGGGGAGGGGAAGACTTTTCTATAAACTTCCAGGAACATTTTAAACAGCCATTATTGAGCTATCAAAATTTAGTTCCTATGTATGGAATGCATTCACTATAAATAAAACATGACATTTCTTCCTCTTTACAATTTACTAAAAAGTCTAGCCAAGCATGAACTTTTTTTTATGACATCCTGCTTATTATAGAGATTTCTGCACATGACAGAGAACTGGCTTTCTAGACAGGACTGTGCTTTTCTGTTGTTATATTATTGTGCTGCTGTTGTGATTGTTTAGTTTCTTTCTTCTATAAAAGTAGAGTGAATTAAAAAAGAGAACTTTGTGATATGCATGAGCAGCCTAACAAAGCCACGCTCATCCGTTTAAAGTTCACATAGAGCCCCAAACAGAACTGAAAGACCAAATTAGTAGTTAAAATAACTCTTAAACAAAATCATATGCTTTAGCCATAAAGCAGGATGCCATATACTCATGATCCTTTTCCATCTGGGTTTACTGCTTTGTTTTTTAAATTTTAGCCCCTTAAATAAGTCTCTCTCTTTTTAAAATGACTACCAGCCTCAGATTGGAAACCAGCTTTATAACCTGGCAGCCACTACATTTGTGTTGCACACCTGCTCCCCTAATACCCACCACCTGATTTCTATAGTGCCGTAGAGACAGAGACACATTCATCTGGGACTACTCTCAAACCTCCATGTTTACCCAAATCACCCAGGAATTGGTTACACCTAATTGTCAGGTCTCACCTTGAAAGTTTCAGATTCAGAAGATCTTAGATGGGGCCTGCAATTCTGAATTACATACCAAGGTCACTCGGAAAAATCATGGACTACCACATTTTGGAACTCATTCATAAGAGGAGTCTGCAACTCTACTCCCAGACTGAAAAAGCTGACAGCGTTCTCAGAGTGTGACAACATGAGCAAAGCTTGCTGAAAATGCTCACAACTCACAGTCACAAAGCAGAAACTCAGGATTGCTTGATCCGGGAAATATAGCACTCTTCCCCAACCCTGATCAGGGCGCATCAGGTACAGAGCAATGTAATACGGTGGTTGAGAGAATAAATCCTGGAGCCAGATTGCCAAGATTCAAATCCTTACTCAAAGGAATTAACTTCTCTCTGCCTCAGTTTCTTAAGTTATGATATGGGAATAGTAGTGAGCATCTACTTTACAAAATTCATGGGAAGTGAAAGTGTACCAAATTAATAGGAAGTTTAAGTAAACCAAAACATGCAAGGGATATAAAACAGCATGTGACATATATGACATGCCCAGCAACTGAGCTGTGTGTGTCCAAACCCCTGCTTAAAATGCAGAACATAGAATAGTCACTGAAGAAGAAACTTGTAGAATCCCTTTATTCAAACTGAGGGCCAAAGGGCAAGTTTCCAGTTTTATTCATTCACATTTGCATAACGAACATGCTACAGTCATTTTGCCCCTCTATTTGGCATTTGCCATTTCTGTCCCTTCATCTCCCTTCCAGTTGGCTGGTTCCTCCTTCCTCCCCTATCCAAGGGATTAGGGTCTTGGATTAGCTAGCCCCAGGCTGGGGGTTCAATGTCATGAACCAGAAGTCTCCATAGGAGCAGGGCCATATCAGTATGGGTCCCTCCAAATGCTTTGGTTTCAGGTTGAAACTGCTCCACCTAAACCATGACTGCGCATCCTCATCACCAAGGATTTGTCACAGAAATTGAAGGAATTTAGTTCCCTTTTCTAAACACTTATTTTCTAAGCCTTTTGTGCCTTCAGTTCAGTTCAGTTCAGTTCAGTCGCTCAGTCGTGTCCGACTCTTTGCGACCCCATGAATAGTAGCACGCCAGGCCTCCCTGTCCATCACCAACTCCCGGAGTTCACTCAGACTCACGTCCATCAAGTCGGTGATGCCATCCAGCCATCTCATCCTCTGTTGTCCCCTTCTCCTCCTGCCCCCAATCCCTCCAAGCATCAGAGTCTTTTCCAATGAGTCAATGCTTCGCATGAGGTGGCCAAAGTACTGGAGTTTCAGCTTTAGCATCATTCCTTCCAAAGAACACCCAGGGCTGATCTCCTTCAGAATGGACTGGTTGGATCTCCTTGCAGTCCAAGGGACTCTCAGGAGTCTTCTTATATACCTTTAAATACACTCAACTACTCCTCCTGATAATTCTTTTTAGATGATTAGTGTTGCTGACACGACTGACGTGACTTAGCAGCAGCAGCAGCCTCAGCAGCAGTGTTGCTTAACCACATAACCTTGGGAGATTCACCCACATTTTGGTCCTTGTTCTCCATTTTCCATCAGCTGTCAATCTCTAAACTCCTTTCCTCATTTGTCAGATATAGAGGTTCTACCCAATTGGATTATATTCTCTTATGGTCTATATTTTATAACTTGATCCTTATTACAACATCAGTTCAGTTCAGTTCAGTTACTCAGTCGTGTCTGACTCTTTGAGAGCTCATGGACCACAGCATGCCAGGACTCCCTGTCCATCAACAATTCCTGGAGTTTACCCAAACTCATGTCCATTGACTAGGTGATGCCATCCAAACATCTCATCCTCTGTCATTCCCTTCTCCTCCTGCCCCCAATCCCTCCCAGCATCACAGTCTTTTCAAATGAGTCAGTTTTTCACATCAGGTGGCCAAAGGATTGGAGTTTCAGCTTCAACATCAGTCCTTCCAATGAACACTCAGGACTGATATAATTTAGGATGGACTGGTTTGATCTCCTTGCAGTCCAAGGGACTCTCAAGAGTCTTCTCCAATACCACAGTTCAAAAGCATCAATTCTTTGGTGCTCAGCTTTCTTTATAGTCCAACTCTCACATCCATACACGACTGCTGGAAAAACCATAGCCTTGACTAGATGGACCTTATTGGCAAAGTAATGTCTGTGCTTTTTAATATGCTGTCTAGGTTGGTCATAACTTTCCTTCCAAGAAGTAAGCATCTTTTAATTTCATGACTGCAGTCACCATCTGTGGTGATTTTGGAGCCCAAAAAAATAGTCAGCCACTGTTTCCATTGTTTCCCCATCTATTTGCTGTGAAGTGAAGGGACCAGATGCCATGATCTAAGTTTTCTGAATGTTGAACTTTAAGCCAACTTTTTCACTCTTCTCTTTCACTTTCATCAAGAGGCTCTTTAGTTCTTCTTCGCTTTCTGCCATAAGGGTGGTATTATCATATCTGAGGTTATTGATATTTCTCACGGCAATCTTGATTCCAGCTTGTGTTTCTTCCAGCCCAGCATTTCTCATGATGTACTCTGCATAGAAGTTAAATAAGCAGGGTGACACTATACAGCCTTGACATACTCCTTTTCCTATTTGGAACCAGTCTGTTGTTCCATGCCCAGTTCTAACTGTTGTTTCCTGACCTGCATACAGATTTCTCAAGAGGCAGGTCAGGTGGTCTGGTATTCCCATCTTTTTCAGAATTTTCCACAGTTTATTGTGATCCACGCAGTCAAAGGCTTTGGCATAGTCAATAAAGCAGAAGTAGATGTTTTTCTGGAACTCACTTGCTTTTTCTATGATCCAGTGGATGTTGGCAATTTGATCTCTGGTTCCTCTGCCTTTTCTAAATTCAGCTTGAACATCTAGAAGTTCACAGTTCACGTATTGCTGAAGCCTGGCTTGGAGAATTTTGAGCATTACTTTGCTAGCATGTGAGATGAGTGCAATTGTGCGGTAGTTTGAGCCTTCTTTGGCATTGCCTTTCTTTGAGATTGGAATGAAAACTGACCTTTTCCAGTCCTGTGGCCACTGCTGAATTTTCCAAATTTGCTGGCATACTGAGTGCAGCACTTTCACAGCATCAACTTTTAGGATTTGAAATAGCTCAACTGGAATTCCATCACCTCCACTAGCTTTGTTCGTAGTGATGCTTCCTAAGGCCCAGTTGACTTCCCACTCCTGGGTGCCTGACTCTAGGTGAGTGATCACACTATTGTGATTATCTGGTTCGAGAACATCTTTTTTGTACAGTTGTTCTGTGTATTCTTGCCACCTCTTCTTAATATCTTCTGCTTCTGTTAGGTCCATCCCATTTCTGTCCTTTATCGAGCCCATCTTTGCATGAAATGTTCCCTTGGTATCTCTAACTTTCTTGAAGAGATCTCTAGTCTTTCCCATTCTGTTGTTTTCCTCTATTTTATAACTTGATCCTTATTACATCATAAGAGATTTATTTTCCATATTCCAATGATTTGGAAATGCTATCACCTTGAAGAGCCATGTTTAGGGCTCTATCCTTGTACCAAGACTTTTTCTTGGATAGTATTAGTGAAAATCATCAACATAGGTTTGAGTTACACTTCAGTTACCTGGTCTTAGCCATCTGTGTCACCTACAAAGCAAACATGATCTCAGTAAATGTGATTTTGCCTCTATTCGGTCATCAGGTATTGGCACCAAACCCAGAATTCTAGCACTAAAGCCATCTAAGAGGATCATGTACTATAATTTACTTGATTCTCCAGATACAAACAGGCTTCCCTTGTAGCTTAGCTAGTTAAGAATCTGCCTGCAATGCAGGAGACCTGGGTTCAATCCCTGGGTTGTGAAGATCCCCTGGAGAAGGGAAAGGCTACCTGCTCCAGCATTCTGGCCTGGAGAATTCCATGGACTGTATAGACAATGGGGCTGCAGAGTCGGACACAACTGAGCGACTTTCACTTTCACTTTTCCAGATACAGACACGTTTTTGTTTAAAGAGACTTTCTCAAAGATACATAGGAGGTGGTTTATAGTTTCCTGACTACTCCAGCAATCTTTCTACTGATTCAGTTTCACAATGAAACTATAAAAGCCATATTCATCAAATAAGTAGCTGCACATGATGAGAAGAATGACAAATACATTAGATGACAGAACTAGCTTTTAAAAGGCTGACACAAGTTGACACAATAGAAACAAATCAAATCAAACATATTAAATAGGAGCTAACATATAGTCTTAGACATGGGTTTTTAAAAGATTTTAGGATTTTAGAAGTTTTATTCACAATTGCCTGAACTGAAATGTGCTTCAAGTGTGTGAATAGACAAACTGTGATATATTCATATAAATGGAATACTACTACACAATAAAAAGGAAGGGACTACTTCAGTATACAATAACAAGTGAATCTCAAGCATGTTATACTGCATAAAAGAAGCTAGGAGCAAATTATGCATGGTGGATGATTCCATTTCTGTAAAATTATTAAAACTGCAAAACTAATTTAAAGTAACAGAAAGCAAAGAAGTGGTCGCCTCAGTCCAGAGTTGGCAGAGCTTTTGGCTTCAAACTGACACAAGGATACTTGGCAGAGGGATGGAAATATTCTCTGTATTGACTGAGTGGTGGCTTCATAGGTATGTGTAGTAGTCAAATTTCATAGAACTTTATACTTAAAAATGAGTACATTCTACTGAATATAAACTAAAACCCAATAAAACTTTTTAAAAATATATTTTAGATCTATGGAGGGTGGGGAAAGCTTGATTAATAGGTTCCACCTGCTATCCCATGAGAACCATGATTCTCATATTAAAAAATATTAAATTTTAAATGATTATAACCTTTCAATGGAGCAACAAAGTGACATAATTGCAGAAAGAAAGAAAAAGAGTGCAATCTTAGGTTGCCTTAATTGACTATATTTTTCAGATGAAGGAGAATTGTAATTCCATTATACTATGCATTAGTCAAAACATATCTATACTGTCTTAAGCTTTCAATTTGTCCACCAAATTACTTTTTGGCTTATTACAAAGGGAAATATATTTTAATTATAAAATAAGTTTAAAATGCAAATAACTAGAAAGAAGAAAATTAAAACTATCCAATGTATCTCCACCTCAAAATAATCACAAATCATATGCTGGACATTTAGTATATATATATTCCCAATCTTTTTTTAATGTACACGCATGTATAAAAAAGATATAATGTTGCTATATAAGCCATCATATGTGACTTTTTTGCCTAAAAATATAATGCGCCTGTTTTCATGTTGTTAAATTTTCTTCTTTGTCATTTGTAATACCTGCTGAGTCCTGCAAAGTACTACCAATCCCCCATTCTTGAACATTATGATCATTCAAAGTTTAAAAAAAAAAAATGATCAGCAACTTTGCAATTATAGCTAAATTTTTATTCAGACTATGGAAGGCTTCATAAGGATAAACTCCTAGTAGTGGAACTGCTAAGAAAAAAAGTATGCACATTGTTAAGGCTTTCAGTACCGCAAATTGAGAACCATATTTGAGATGCAGACAAACTGGAAGGCCTCCAAAGGATGACAACCAAAATGTCCACACATGTCTTTGAGGCAGGCTGGAAGGGTGTACTTGGCCTGGAGAAAAGAAAACTTAGAAGGAAAGATAAATTCCTCCAAAAGGGAAAGGGTTTTTGTTTTCTTGTCTGCTGCTTTGTTTCTCACTTAAAGTTGATTCAGCAATACACTAGGTTCCTTGAGAAAGGGTAATTTACTATGTTGCTCATTAAAGTACTGCATCTCAGCTACAAAACTGCCCATTTGTGCTGTGCTTTGTGATGCGAAAGCTGGCAAGTTGCAATTCATTTCTCCTTTGCCCAGTTAGCCTCTACCAATAGGCAGTGCACAGAGTCAGACACGACTGAAGCGACTTAGCAGCAGCAGCAGCAGAGGAAAACTGGAGAGGGAAAAAGGGCTAGCTCCTTCCATGTTTTTCTGTTCTTGTCAGTATTCCCCTTGGAGAAGGCCTTCATCTTTCTTGACCTCAGAGTGTATTAGTCACTCAGTCATGTTCTACTCTTTGCAACCTCGTGGACTGTAGCCTGCCAGGCTCCTCTGACCATGGGATTCTCCAGGCAAGAATACTAGAGTAGGTTCCCAGAGGATCCCCAGGGGATCTTCCCAACCCAGGGATAGAACCTGGATCTCCTGCATGGCAGGCAGATTCTTTACCGTCTGAGCCACCAGGGAAGCCCTTGACCTCAGTAATTAATTCCAATTTGTAGTTTTTCCAGCAAGGCCAGAACCAGACTCATCTCAGAGTTTCCTCCTCAGAGTTCTGGTTGCCAGCTCCCAGAGGATCCTTCTCTAAGCCCTCAGATTTTAACAATTCTGATCTCTTCTCTTTGTTCCTGTTTCAAAAGGTGATAGCTACTTTCCACAGTTACTCCCTCCACTTTTCTTAACCTTTCATTTTTCCCATATGTACTTTGGAATTGTTTAAAACTGTTATGAATTATGAAGCACCACAATTCTTTATGTTGAATTCTCTCTGTTGAAATGACAAATGTGATTCTGGTCTTCTCAGTGGGCCCTGACTGACTAATACTGTTCCCCATCACTAGAGCTAGGTAAATTGAGAAGGAATTACTTCTATTCTAGGATACTGTAAAGGAAATTCCTAGACTAAGGGAAAGTTACACTGGATCAATAGTCTTAAAATGATTTTTATCAATGCAACCCTTTTTGCAAATACAATTTTATGCCGAACTCAATACGATAAAGCATGTAAGAGGGAGCTTCTTTGGCTAAAATAGGGGTACGGAGCATTCTGGCCCTACTTGCATGGTCCCACTCAACCAAAGGCTTCTATAGAGTCTTGCTCCACTTGTTCTGCCCCAACCTTCTGTGCAACTCTTGGGTTTAGTAGAACACAGTCCAGCAACCACTGACCCAGACAACTTGAGCTCCCTTCCAAATCTTATGATTCTGTGACTGTGCAATTCATCTTGCACAGTCCCAGGACTCTCTGGAGATCTACAGAGCCCAGTAACAGCTCCAGCAGTACAGAAGTCTCCTGCCCCAGGGTGACTGATAGATTCCTGATGACTGATAGGCATCCCATTATAGCCCCATCTTTTGACCACAAAGGAAACCAAGGAATCCTTTTCAGTACGGCTGGGGGTAATACAGTAGAGAAATCATTATTATTGTAGCACTGCCATTCCAGCTGTTAAGTTAAGGACAGGTCAGCATTTTTCATTATAATTCCTCTTCTTTTGGAGCTTTCTAATGTGACTTTAAAAATATGCTCTAGCTTAAAGTTTGGCATGAAAACTCTTGGCTCCAGGCTGTACTTTCTTTCAGTGAAGCTACTAAAAATGTATTTAGCTACTTTAGAGCTCAGAGAGGGCACTGAAAGTCCTGAATAAGAAAAATCTGTCCTTTCAAATGCTCTCTACCCCCCATGCCCACCCTCCAGAAAACTATTAGGCTTTCTTTTCTCAAAAAAAAAAAAAAAAAAAATTCAGGCTATTTGCTGAAAATGTAGTCTTGCTTCTTTAGGAAATTGTTAAAATTGAACCAAGTCTTTGTGATACTCAAACTCTTCAAATGTAAAACAGTTTAATGCAAACAAGATATTTCATATTAAAGGTGGTTTTCCATCACTCATCTTCCACTGTGGTTTGCTTTAAGTTTATGTCTTTACCTTCTTTGATCTCCCAAATAGGGTCATAATGCTTTTGGAACAAATTCCAAACATTTAAATTTTGTATAGGTAACATTTGTAACCTGCAAATACTTTTTTCTTCATATATTTTGATCAGTTGTCAACAAAGGTTGTACATGACAGGTATTAGAACTATTCTATCTTCATGGAAGAAAAGATTGAAGCTCAGAGAGTTTGACTTGCTTAAAACCCTGGTCAAATCCTGACTAGGAAAAAGACTTCCAGTATGCCTGCTTTGTTCTTGCTCTGAAAGGTATGCTGCTTTCCTGAACTGCAGTATCTCCAAACCAAAGTGAAGAAAGCTTAAAAAGGGAGAACATCCAATCCTGATGTTCCCTGGTAACTCAGATAGTAAAGAATCTGCCTGCAATGCAGGAGACCTGGGTTCGATCCCTGAGTTGGGAAGATCCCCTAGAGGAGGACATGGCAACCCACTCCAGTATTCTTGCCTGGAGAATCCCCATGGACAGGGAAGCCTGGCAGGCTACAGTCCATGCGGTCGTAGAGTCGGATACGACTGAGCGACTAAGCACACAGCACATCCGATCCTGAAACTTCTGCAAGCCTGGAGCAACCTGTTCCATTGATGGGATTTTCTTATCTGCCTCTCCAGGAAAAGTACCTCCAATCAGCAGAGGTTAGGGCTGTTTCAAAGTCCTCACTCTGCCTTTGGGATATAGTTCAAGTCACAACCAAGGAAATGCCTTTGTCCCCAACCATGTGCTAAGAACAGCATGGGCTATAGAGCCCGAGAAATGTAGGCTGAAATACTAGCTTTACCACTCAAAACTGGGAACAGCCTTTATTTCCACCTTTGAAAGAGAATTTTAAAAAATAAAAGCAAACAAAAGACACTGCCTCGAAAGATTGCTGTGATCATTAAAAGCAATCAATATGCAAGAAAAATTCAATGAATCATAGTTGCTCATACATAAACATTTTCTTCCAAAAATCTAGTAAAGAGAATAAAAAAAGAAAAAGGAGGTATTCCACAGATATTTGTTGATAAAATAGAAGAATACTATGACTGAGCACACACGCATGCCTGAATACTCTTATCCTAAAAGATGAAAAATATGCACCATCATTTAATAAGATTACAACTAAGGATGCACTGGAAAATGCTGTTGTAAAAATGTCCTTACAGGAATCTGGCTGCTTGTAAGACACAAGGACTCTGAGCGTATTGGGTTTCTATGAAACCTGGCCTTAAAATTCACCTAGAGACTGTGTACTATGATTCCAAAACAATCCTTTATTCCAATTTCAAGACACTTCATTTGGTAGTTTATCCATTATCTTTTCCAGCATTCTTGCATTTGTAAGCATTTCTTGAGTATCTACTATACCTCAGGCATTGTGATAGACACTGGGATGCAGAAGTAAGCAAGCCAGGACTCAGACTAAAGTTAGCTGGGAGGCATCTGCCTTGGATACACAATTTAAAGGGGCTCCAAAAACTCAATAATCAAGATAAATAATATTTTGATGTAATATTTTCAGTATTCAGTATCAATACAAAAAATCCACCATGAATAAAATATCAAGATTTTAAATAAAGACAAGATAGTACACAGTGCTATGCTGAGTCATACAGCAGCTGAGGCAGAAAGAAAAATTAGTAATAATGATCCTGTTCTGTTTGAAATTTTGATATTTTGTCCACCGTGGATTTTTCTGTAATAATACTGATTACATCAAATCTTACAGTAAAACGCTATTAATCTTAATATGATGAGCTTTTGGCACCCCCTGAGATTTCTGACTCTAATTCTGGCCCTGAATAAGACATGTCTCATAGTTGGCTGAAACCTGGAATTCCATAGTTGCCAATGGGGGGAATCTAGGGACATTAAGGATATACTGCAAATATTGAGACTGAGAAAAAGCAAGGGGCAAATGGCACAAGGCTGGTCAGCAGCAACACCTGAAACCAGTCCTTCCACTGGATCGCCCTCTGCTACATCATCAACTTTCATACTCCTCTCACTTATGAAGAAACAGCCTTTGAGGTGGCTCCGCTTGTCATTCACAGTCTGTTTACACATGCAGCTCCATAGAGCAACTGGATTTCCATTGGCAAGGTTTCTGCTCCACAAGGCATTTTTCCAGACTTGCCTGGCTGGCTGTTAGTCACGAGAGTAGAGTCTGCTCCAGACCTGACTGGCTACCATGGATCCCTTAGCTATTCTTGGGTTACACAATAAGCTTCATATTTTCAATGCAGGCCAGGCACCCAAATTCTAGCATGGCACTGAGGATTACTATGCTATGTGGGAATGTGACTGCCAGACACAAATGGTACAAAAACGACCCACTTGATTTCTTTTCAAAATATTCTTAAGCATCCAGGTTCTCTCTCCTAGACTTTCCAGGCTTACTCTGTCCTTACCACATCCAACTCTTTCTCTGTTGCACATCATTATCTGTGACAGCAGAGGCTGTCAGCTGTTAAGTAAATTGGGCTACATTTCTCAGTTTCTCTTGCACCAATATTTGACCTTGTGTCTCAGTTCTACCCAACAGGGCATGAGCAAGGGATGTGCCCATGGACATCATATATCCCATGTGTAATCCACCTTTCCTTTGCTCCTTATATAGCTAAATGGAGAGAATACTGTAGTCCTCCCAGACAATGAAGTCAAAGGTAGGTAGAGCAGGGGTCTCTGGGTGAAACAAGGAAAGCCCCCAAATTCAAAATATACTATGACTGGAAATAAATAAAATAAGCTCATTGTATAAGCCACTGATATTTAGGGATCTGATATAGCAACCAGCCTATCCTGACTGATCTACTTCCTCAACTAGACTATAAACTCCTCACTGATAGTCTCTGTATCTGATGCATCTCGATGTTCTCAACAGCGAGCTGTACACAGAAGGTTTGCAAAAAAGAATTCTACAGTAAATTAACTGCCTCAATTTCCCTCTTGAAGCTGTTATAAACAAGTGCCTCCACCACCATTACCAATAAAATGACTAATGATGAATTACCCTCAATTTCTTTATAGTCTCAAACTTGAAAATGAAGGCAAAAATATTCCTAGAAACCCCAATTAATTATGATCACCAGATAAAATGACTCATTCTTCTTAAATGCCACTTCATGTGCACAATCAGTTAATATCTAAATGTAAACAAACATCCAAAGACAGAAGACAGAGTCAGAATGGGAACCCCAGACACATACTTGAGTTTTCTTCTGGAAAGATTTCTAATGCACTACAGTGTCTTAGGATTTGTTTGTGCTCTGTGAATATCACAGTTGACATCTTGTCAAAACCAAGGGAAATAATTGCATCTCCGAGTAAGAGCATCATGCAGGCAGCAATTTAAATGTGGTGTTGTTTATCAGCACTGATTTACTAATATCTTACTGTATATAACTATGTGTGATAGGAAAAAAAATGTATACGTCCTAATCAAGATTCCAGTATAAAAACAAAATTTGTTATGCTTCAAATTCAAAAGAAGATGGAACAAAGGGAAAGGGGATAAAATAAGAAGCTGTGTTTTTTCCTCTTATAAATAAACTTTTAAGGGAATCTAAGTCTTCAATGTTTTATCTTCAACTGAGATGAGGTGGGCAAGATATAAGCCAGTTTGCTCAGGTCTTGAGGGAGAAGAAAAACAACCTACCTTATGAGGTTATTAAGCTACCACCTCAGCAAGCTGCAGGCATGCTACTCACTTATTACACAAAACCAAAATCTTCTGACAGTCCATAATTATGTGCTGAGAACTCTAATGAATAACTCCGCATCAGAAGGATTCATGGAACTTTGATCACTGTCCCAAGAGGCAGTGGGTCAAGATGAACCTTGAAATCTGATTAACATCACCCATCTTCATCCAGCATTCTAAAAATACTGCTTTGTAGCTCTTCCACATTTCACTTGATTATTTTGAAAACACAGTTTTGTCAAATACCATACAGCAATTATAAAAATATTAGTATACACTATTGAAGTAGATTTAGGATTTAGTTTATATTAAATTTCCCACACATATTCCTCTATGCCATTTTGTTCCCAGCCCATAGCCATTTTAAAAAGTCACATTTTAGGACTCAATGATATACTATATTAGATAGATAACTGGCTATAATTTAGTACCTTTCCTCTACAAGTGAACAAGTTTTTTGAACATCTGGGTTTGAAGTGGTGATTTGTTTAAAATAAGTCACTTACACACCCTTTTCTCTATTCCTCTTGGTTTTAAGATGTGAATCAGGAGAAGAAATTTGATTTAATTGAAGCTAAATCATCAAAAAAAGGAATAGATCCATGCTTGTAGATTCATCAGTAATTCAGTTCAAGTGAGATGTTTATTTGTGTGTGTGTCTGTGTGTGTGTGTGTGTGTGTGTGTATAAAATGAAAACATAATTGCCCTGTGGTCCCTCTTGGTAGGGTTAGAGGACAAATGGCAAAAACTCAAAATACATACTACCACTCCTAAATACTGCATTCAAGGCAAGACATCACTAATCAATACCCCACTCTTTTCAGCTGAGCCTGGCAGTCTATAATCCTTACCACAGCCCTCTAGGTAGCTGCTACCAGACACACAGAATTGAAATACTATGTGAAAATCAGTATATCCAGCCCCAAATTTGTCCTGTTATTAATGAATGTTTGAAGTGGACAAGACTTTAGAAGAGTTTATGCTGTTCAATTCCTCCATTCCACAGGTAAAGAAACTGGGAAATGGAGATGTTAATTGACTTTTCAAAGGTCATATAGTCAATACACAGGGATTTTTAAATTAAAATCTTTGAACTGATTTTATATTATTTTCAGGTATGAAAGCATGCACAGCAAGATTTAAGAATAAAGGGGTTCAAGAAAATCATTTCAGGTGTGTTCTATAAACTAAACAAACAAAAAATCTACCACAAAAAGTACAAGGAGAGCTATAGAAAAAAAATCACTCTCTACCTTTATATTCATGCAAGATCCTTAGTAAAGCTTACCATATACTCTTGCTTCAGGTACCCTGTGTTAACATCAATAATTTCTGATTTCACTTGCTATTTCATGCCAGAAAAAAAGAGGCAATACACGTAGAAAATATCTCCAGAGGAAAAAATGCCTCTGCTGGACCATTCTGAGTTCATCATCATTTATACCATGGTCATATCTGATTGCCCATCTCTCTCTACAGGGTCACATGGAGATCATCAGTGCTTGGATACCATTCAGAGTCTGAGGCCAGGCTTTACAAACCAAAGCACACAGACTTCTCCAGGTCCATTTAATAAAGCTTATTCTATGTTTCTAGCTTAGTAGCATTGAAAAGACATGGAGTCCTCTGGGAAGAGAGAAAACAACTATGAAGCCCTCAAAACCACTCATCTCTCTCTCTCTCACACACACACACATGCACACTTTTCCCAGACTTTACTTAAATTGACGGCCCACAGAATATCCTTCATCTTGGGATTCTCTAAATTTGAAGAACCTCTGAGAGAAATGTTAGTGCAGGGGGAGGGAAAATAATGGCAAACTGCTAATGCTATGAAGCCAAAAGCCTCCAGCAGGTTCCCTGTGGTGGAGAAGAAACAGCCATGAGAAAGGACTTCACACAAGGAGACAGGAGGAGCAGCTGGGGAGGAGGTGGAAGTGGGTGACAGAGACATGAAGCCAGAAACGGAGCTGTGAGGAAGAAGGGGAAAAAAGGCTGAGCAGCCGAAGGCTGGTGGTTAAAATAACTCGTGGTAACAGAGTGTTCTTTGTTACCACACACTGCTCTTTGTTATCACACATTACAGAAAGTTATAAACAACAGAAGCATGCCGTACACTAAGCTACGCTTCAAGTTCCAGGCTCCGGTGACCTAACAAACTCTTCAGCTTCCCTCTTGCGTAGATTGACGCTGTTTCCAGAACACCATGTCAGGGCTGTGGCCATTAATCTGTATATCTCAAGTTGCACACAGGGGCCTTCTGTAATATCTGGAACTGTGCTGCTTCTTTCCAAGAACCCTCCTGCATTCACACTGATGCAGGTCAGAAAGGGTTAGACCCATTTGTGATGAAAAACAACTATCAAGTTTTATAAGAGAAAGGATGCGAAACTTTTCTTGGGGAAAAAAAAAAAAAGATCCAGAGAAAATGATCTCATTTGAGTTTATACATACAATTAGATACTCAACAGAAACAACAAAACAGCTTGCCAGTGAAGGCAGTGGACAGACACTGCTCACTGCCAGAAATGGACTGCCCGAGGCGGCTTTGCAGAACCTTCGCTCTCTCCCTGCCTTGATCGTCATCCTTTACAGCTACCATCCTTCACACTACAGGCAATCAACTCTCTTTCCTCCAGCTCTCACATTTGGTTTCACATTTACCAACCACCCTGGGCAAAAGTCACTGAGTAGATGGCATGAGGAGAGATGGAATGCTCAGTCGTGCTGTTTCTCACGATGTCCATCTCATAGCCAGTCGCTCATAGTTCATTTCCTTTCCCCTCAAGGCCCTTCACTATGACCTTTCTTTCCTTGCCCAGTAAGTCACATTCTCCCTCAGAAGCCAACATTGACTTTCTAATTGCCAAAGTGTTCTCAGAGTCTTCACTCTACCTGAGTTCTCATAGCAGTGTTAACAGTGGTCAGACACTACAGAACACTTTCTCCTTGTTCTAACTTTCATCACTGTGCAATTCTGGACTGTGTCTCATTCTGCGTTGGAAGCAATCACTTTGCTTCTATCACTGATGACTTTATTCACCTGCCATTTAAATGACGGTTTCTAGGGATTCCCTTTTTTCTCATTGCTTGCTCTGAATTCTGAAAATGTTGTTTCTCACTAGACCATTAGACAAAACCATGTCTAATTCATCCATGAGCATCACTTAGCAAAGGTACAAATCCTGAGATAGGAGCATGCCCAATGTGTTCCTGTTATCATCAGAGCCTGTAATGTTTCTCCTTCTGTTGTATCTCTCAGATCTTTCTTATCTTCATTTCCACTGCCACCTTCCTGTCATCCTGTCCAGGTAGTAGCCAAAGTTATAATCCTAACCCTATCCCCAGATTTATGCTTTCTCCTTTGCCCATTCCATCCTTCAGAGGACCACCAAAAGTATTCTTCCAAAAGACAGATATGTCTTATATTCCTACCTTTCTCACACACCTTCAGCCATTCCCCTTTATTCTTATACAGGATGACAGTTAAACTTCATGAGATGAGGAATGTAATGTCCTCAACAATTCAGCCTCAACCTCCAGAGGTTTACTGCTACATGTATCCTACACTCCAGCCTTACTGATATACTCAACATGTATTCTGTCTTCTATTTCTCTGAACATATGGTTCTTTCTTCCTCATTATAGTGAAATCTCATCCCCAAGTCCCAGCTGAAGGATCATGACCTCTATACAACTGTACCAGCCCCAACTTGTCATCCATTTCTTCCCCTGAGTTATCGGAACCCTTACCCATACCTTTTCCAAATCACTGAATATGTTATATTTCAAGTTATATATTTATGTGTATCATACAGTGAACTCTCAGGAATCAGAATCCCAGTCTTGTATTGCCAGTGCCTAATACAGCACCTGGCACATTTGTAGAATGTTTATTATGTAGGATTGAATTGAATGACATTTTAAAAGGATCTTCCAGAAATAAATCTTTTACAATTAATCAGACACAGAAAACTGTGAAAAGCAGGTATCTCTAGAAAGGAAAGATGACAGAATGTGTTAATAGACAGGCTTACTTTCTACTGTATATTCTTTCATAGAGTTTTAGATTTTTTAAAATATTAACACGTACTACTATTCAACATGGTCCAAGAAGGCACTATAACATATGCCTGGCACTCTGCATAGACAGGATTTTAGGCATCATGGAACAACTTCATTAATCAAATAAACCTATGAACTTACATACTCTCTATGTAGATTATTCTTTCTTTCCCTTCAGTTCCCACAGATCCACGCTGCTCTTTATTTGTAGCATCTGGCACAGTCTAACTGATAATGTTATGATTTATAGATGTGTCCTCCATGCTGGGTAATGAACTCCTAGAAGACAGGGACTCTCTACTTCTCACCTCCACAGCATCTACAAGTTTCTAGCATATACTGCATACACTTGGCAGTCAACTTGCAATTGTTTAATAGGATTGGTCTGACCAAGAAAATATGACTAAGTTTCAATTTTGAAAGAGCAACAATTGTACTAGTTTGCAGCTAATAATTCATGTTAAGTGCAAGCAAGGAAGAGAAAAATCTAAAACACTGCTACTAGGTAACAGCAATAAATATTAGTTTACTATGCTCATATTGAGAACAGAGGTAGAATAGCTACAAAAACGTTATCAATTTTTTGTTTTGTTATCCATTATTTAGGTTGGGGATACAACATATATTTTACTTTCAAGTGAGAGTCTTGAAAATATGCATGGCCAATACTGTATAGAACCACCATTAAGTGAAGATGATAAAAAGTTTTGAGATAAAAGAGGAAAAGGCAAATGGATTCTGAAATAATATCCTTACAGACAAAATAGAAAAAAAAATCAGCAATTTCCAAATAGATCTAAAACCTAATTGGTGAAAATACTTCCAACTAAATCCTTTAGTGCCTAGGAAACAGTTTGAAAGTCCCCTGCTATGAATAACACATAGCATACAATGTGGACTCTATCCTCATAGAGCTGAAAATACAGTTATATTAACAGCCACATTAAAAGTTAGAAAACAATAGAAGACTTAAGAAAAAACGTGCAACAACATAAGATTCACATATGTGAGATAAATATTCATTGAGTACCCATATTCCTAATATGGAAATACACAGTCACATTCCTTTGTGAGGTGACGGTCCATACGTACCCCGTTCTATTACACAGCACATACCTGACCATTTTTCCATGAAGTCTTCACTTTTCTTCCTCCAACCCTTTCTTCCTCCCTCCACCTTCACCATACACACAGAAGTGTTCTCTCTGGCTCTTAAATACATCCAGAGATTTATCTATCCCTGTTTATACCCTATACCATTATCCCCATTTTGTATTACACTTACTTACAGCCAGGTAATTGACCAATGAATTTTAGATCACTTGCAGATAAACTTCACATTTCATTCACTAATAAACTCTCAATGCATTTGCCACAGTGAAACACAGCTGATCAGCTAGTCAATGTCTGATCACGGCATGTTAGATTCGGACTTCTCTATTCTCACAAACCCTGTAAGAACTCTACTTCTCAGAGGGAGGAAAAATAAAGATAGGAAAGGCGGAAAGAACAGAAGAACAGTTAATACCATGTAGATAAATCCTTCTTATCAAGGCAACTTGCAACAATTAATTTATTGACGTGCCTCCTTTCGGAAGAAAGTATTACACCTTTGTGGTCCCATAGCCTCATCAAATCCTTGATATAAAACATATGTTTAATGAATATTTGGAAAATCAATTATTTAAAGAGAGAGAAGGGTGAGAAAAATAAATGTTCTCAATTAGTATCTATTGAAATGAGAATGAATGAAGGTCAACAGAAGAGAAGGGCAATCCTCCTTTAGTCTCGGTGACTCAGTAAGATATCTATCCCTTAAGCCAAATTTGAAAAGATATTATAAGTAAAAATTCACAGAACAATTATCTTTTTAAAACTGGCTGTTCACTAATTTAAACTATATTCAATTCAAGAAATATTTATTGAGCACCAACTATATATGAGGTGTGTTTCTGATATTAGGGAGGAAAGAAATAAATAAGATTGTCCTTCCCTCAAGGACCTTACAATTTAGTGTCCTGTTCCTTGTAACCTGCAGAACTTTTTACTATGATGCAAAAAACATGATGACATTTCACAATATTTATGAAGTCCTATGTTTTAAAATCATGGCCAAAAGAGATATACTAATTCTCCTTTTCAAGAAGCCTGAGTACTTCACAGCCAAATCCTACATGGCAGCCTGCCAGTCCAAAGGGCCTCACCCCAAAAGGCCTGTATTCCCTCCTCAGAAACAAAATGAAATAGACAGGTCTTCAAATGGAGTTACCAATGACTTAATTTTGAAAGAAACATCTATATCCACATGTCTATGTTAAAACAAAGTTGGTAGGAAGGCTCTCCCTCATTTCCTTCAAACAAAATTTCAAGGTTGGCTTTATCTTTATTTCTGTGGACTAATCATAAATATTCATATCTGAGCTAGTTTTTTATGCTTCTTAATAATCCAAATATTAATGCTTGTCACAACTGCAATGTGTCCATTTAAGCTCAGGTTCTATGGGGATACACTACTCCATTATATAAAGGAGACAAATATCACCTATAAAATAGTTCAGTTTAATGAATTTATCTCAAAAATGAAAAACAAAAATTCCTGAAAAGTCTAATCTTAAATAGCAGACATAATGAATAGTATCTTTTTCTCCTTCACAAAGGTTTTAAAATAAAACAAATGTAAGTATATATCTATGCTTGTATGAATATATATTTATATATAAATATATAATATTAAGGATAATATAAAATTGTGTATTTCCATACATGACTTTAAAATTCAAATATATGAAGAAAGGGGAAATGGAAATATATTACTATTTCAAAATTATTGGGGAATTACTGAGGAATAGTATTGCCAAAATATAAAAATACTAAAAACATAAAAAACTAAATGTTCAGGTGTCTTCACTAATTAAGTAGTGACGAGAGGAAAATCCACATTTCCAAGGGATCACATAGAGGAATACTTCTTTTCATTCAGGAGAAGTGGAATTTCCCCTTAAGTACCATGTTCTTGGCATAAGGGATGTTATGTCCAAGAAGTCTGCTCCTTGCTGGGTCCCTTCTGCCCTGTGTCAGTGAGAGCATCCTGTCTGGGCTCCTGGGGACTTCAAAGTGTGTATTTCCCATTTTCATCCCATCTAGATCAATTTACTTGTCCCAGAAATAGTATTAGAAAGAGCCTTGATAAGATGATCTGCACTGCCTTTTCACTTCTTCAGAGGCCCAGTGTCCTCATCATCTTCAGAGAACTCTAGACTTCTTAATATTAGCTTCTTACCTATAACCCCCAACAGATCCAAAATTGTGGTCTTAGCTTAATAAATATTTGATTCAAGTTTAAGAAAATCCCTTAAATTCATTCATATTGAGGATCTTAAGCTGACACTCAACGAAAACAAAACAAGCAAACAAAAGACTTGACAATATCTACTATGATGTGTCATAAGAGAATTCATATTTTAACCTTCTTTGGGACTTAAAAAAAAAAAGCCTTCCCAGAAAGGATCAGGGAAGCCAGAGCTAAAGGTAGAAGGAAAAAAGAAAGCTTCCAAGACCACTGAACCCACACTGATGTATGCCTGACATACTCAGGCCACCTGATCCAGGACATGGAAACCAAGCTGGAGACATTCAGGGTGGTATTAAGGCCCAAGACACCAAAGTCAGGTGGGTTTAGGTTCAAATTATGGCTCAGCTCTATGTAGCCACCATGGCAGCTGTTGCGCTATTTCCTCCTCCACAGAGATTCTAACGGTAGTTCCCTCATAACGTATGTGAAGTGGAGGGTGATGCACTCTACACCGCTAGGCTGGCATCAGTACTCTCACTGCTATTGCTGGGACCGCTGCTATTACTCCTGCTAGCATGCTCGAGTCACTAGATCATGTGCTCTATGGAGAAAAGCTTCATGCAAGCACAGTGGTTACAACTGCAGGCTCTAGAATCGAATTTCAAATCCCAGCTGGGCCATTTTCTGACTTAGGTAAGTTCCTTGAACAATTATTTAACCCCTCTGTGCCTCAGCTTCCTTATATAAAAAGAGGATGATAACATCCATGAAGTTACCGTGAGTGAAGTATGTTAGTTGCTCAGTCATACCCAACTTTACGACCCCATGGACTGTAGCCCACCAGGCTCCTCTATCCATGGAATTCTCCAGGCAAGAATACTGGAGTGCATTGCCATTCCTTTCTCCAGGGGATCTTCCTAGCCGAGGGATCAAACCCACGTCTCCTGCATTGCAGGCGATTTTTCACTGTCTAAGCCACCAGGGAAGCCCATTGTGAATGAAGTTATATATATAAAAGATTTGCAAGAGTTGTAGGTAGTAAGCATCTTTTTTACTTATCCTTACAGTGTGTGAAGTAAAAATAGTAATAATAATAATAATAAGCATACAAAACCATTTACTATAAGGTAGGTACTTTGTTGGAGAAGGCAATGGCAACCCACTCCAGTACCCTTGCCTGGAAAATCCCATGGGCAGAGGAGCCTGGTAGGCTGCAGTCCATGGGGTCGCGAAGAGTCAGGCACGACTGAGCGATTTCACTTTCACTTTTCACTTTCATGCATTGGAGAAGGAAATGGCAACCCACTCCAGTGTTCTTGCCTGGAGAATCTCAGGGACGGGGAAGCCTGGTGGGCTGCCATCTATGGGGTCGCACAGAGTTGGACACAACTGAAGCAACTTAGCAGCAGCAGCAGCAGGTACTTTGTTAAGCTACACACACACATATGTACATATGTATGTATGTATATTTAATTATCCTCATTTACAGATGAGGAAACCAAGACACAGTATAAATAATATGTTGAGTGGCAGACTCCCGAGAGTCATGATTTAAACCTAAGCCATCTGGTTTCAGAGCCCATACTATTAATCACTATGCAATGCTGCCTGAAAAAAAGTTTAAACAATGAATGAATTTTCCTGCTAGACAAATACTGAAGAGTCAATCATCTTGACTCTACTGTTTTCAATAAGAGTGGACAGTTCTTGCAAAGTGCACACAAATGGAGGACAAAGGCAGAAAAGGTCAACTCAGCGTTCCCTATGCAGGCCTGGCAGGGGCTTTCCAGCCAAAGTCAGAACATGAGGGTGACTTAAAGACACAAAAGGAACTCAGAGCTTTGGCCTTGAATCCACAGTCACTTAGTTTATAGCATGTTTTAAACTGACAAGGAGCAAACGCTTATGTTGGGCTTGGCCTTCTCTGGTGCCATGAGGGATTATATATAACCAGAAGACTGGATATTGGCCTTGAGGAAGCTTACAGGAATGCAAGGCATCCTCAGCTTCCATCCAAACCCAGAAGTGAGGTTCACTTATCCATTTACAGCTTCCCTAGATTGTAGTGGGTATACTGGGCTTGTTATTCACAGCCATTTGAATTTTAGGCCATTTGAGGCCAAAGGCATATTACTGGTCACAACAGGACAAGCTAATCAGAAGGCTTTATCAATTCTTCAATATTCTTGAGGCCTCATCTCATAAAATCTCACTCCAAAAACCTAGGAATCTTAGGTCAACCGTGTATTGAATCAATATTTTGCCAACGACTAACTCTTGGGGATAATTTTTTGCTTTTTTCATGATCTTTGAATTCAGTTTCCCACAAATGGCTTAGCTTTGGATTCTTCTAGATCATCTTTTCTATGCATGCTTCCCAATAAAAGACATTAAGCAATCTAAAATCTCAACTGAAACCACCAGATGATGGACAAAAAGAGACAAGAAAGGAACGTGGCAGGGAGAACAGAGCGACTGAGGAACAATAAAGACAGAATGGATCACTGAATTCTTTAAAAAAATGAACATTTTTCATCTACCAGATTAGCAAATATTAAAGTTTGCTGACATACTATACTGGTTAGCTGTGGGAGAAACTGCCACTCTCATACATGGCTAATGGGTGCAAATCAGTACAACTGCCTATGGAAATGAAATCTGCCAATATCTATCCAGTTTTAAATGTACACACCCTTTGAATAAGCCATTCCCTAAACATAAACCTTACATACTTGGATGCCACCTCATGCTAGACCAAAAAGATATCCAAATTCTGAGTACTTCTAAATTTCAGTAGAGAGATTAATGAACAGGTTTCATGATAACCACAGATATAAAATTATTCATATTATAACTTTGTCTTAATTATGTTTGTCAAATTATGTTATAACAAATGTGATGTCCAAGCAGACTGAGATCATACTTCGCTCGTATTCCTTTGGTGTCTAAATTGGGAGATCTGTTTAGGTAGCTGCTATGTGTTACAGAGTTCAAGGGTAAGGTTTATTGGATAAAGGGGCAAGCTTTACTACAAGGAGAAAATGGTCTGGGTTTGAGGAAAGGGGGACATACAGGATCTAATCCCTGACATGGTGACTCATAATAGGAAGGGATCTCACAAACCTGGAGCGTCTCAGAGGAGTAACCCTTGGGACTTACCCCAAAACATCTGGCTTAGAAAACCAACAAGGGTTATGTTCAACAGAACCTAAGGGCCATAGGGAACTGAGTTTTCCCCTTTAAAGGGCTCACAGGCAGTCTCGTTTGCCCCAGGACCCAGTGCCAAAGAAGCAATTTGCAAAGTGCCTGGGCTGTATGTGAAGCAGATCCATCTGCTAATTCAGGATCTGCTGGAGGGGCAGGGGATAGCTGGGACTCTCTCCAGAGGTGGAGGCACTGGCAAACACCATTTCTGCATTCTCACTCTACCCTGCTAGCACAAGTGGGTGTGTGTGGACATGACACCCTCCTGCTGTCTTGCTAAGGCCTTTGGGGGCAAGAAGGTGCAACACTATCCTGCTGTCTCGCTAAAGCCAGCAAGTACAGGCAGTTGCAGCACTCTCTTGCTCCCAGACTGCAGCGGACAAGCATGGGCAGTCATGACACTCTGTAGCTCCTTTGCTAAAGCCAAGGGCACAGACAGACAAAGTACTCTCCTGCTGCACTGCTGAACTCAGAGAGCAGGCTCTGCCCCCTTCGCTTTCCGGTTACCTTGTTCAAGCCAGCGGGCATGCAAGTCAACACAGGGCACACTTCTAGATCATCTGCCCTGGTGGTCGAGGAGGCTTGTGTGTCTGGGCTCTATGTGATTGTAATAATCGGAAGGACAGTTCTTGGCAGGCTACCACCCTCAGGGTACCACACAGAAAGCAAAGTAAAACATATCCCCACTCTTCATGCTAAAAAGGCCTATTTATTTGTCTCAGAGCTTCCACATAAGAGATAGACTTCAGACTTGCCATACACACATCTAGAGGCTACAGAGGCACGCCAGGTAACATAAGCAGGGGGACACTGTCCTTGAGCACTCCCTGGCCTCACTCCAGCTCACTGATACCTTCCAGTAAAGAGTGTAAACACTCATCTGGAGTTCTATTTTTGCAACTGTCGCCCAGGGGACACCATCTCCAGATCTCCTGATATGGAAATTAGCAGAGTTTATGATTTCACCCCACGGGACTATACATATTTATATACTTTAAAAGCTGCTGCTTGAGGGTCTGGCTTCTAATCAGCCTGAAACTGGTGCTGAATGAGATCCCTCCCCTTGGAACACTGACAGGTCTTGGCATACTCTCAACAACAGGAACATATAAATAATAAATCAGGCTGCTTAGACAATCATAAAGGTACAAGGGACAATCAAGAACTAGGGCAGGTTGAATGATAAAGTTCACCACTTACACAAGGCCACTCCTTCAAAATTGAGAGAGGAAGCTGTCTTGCTAATACAGAGAAACAAACAGAGTCAAGCAAAATGAAAAAAAAAAAAAAAAAAAACAGAGTAGTATGTTCCAAACAAAAGAAAAAAGTAAAACCTAGAGAAAGATCTTAATGAAACAGAGATAAATAATCACCTGATAAATTAAAATAATGATCATCAATATGCTCACTGAACTCAGGGAGAAGAACAAATGAACACAGTGAAAACTTCAACAAAGAAAGAAAATATAAGAAAGTATCAAATAGAAGTTACAGATATGAAGAACATGATAACTAACATGAAAAATATACTAGAGGATTCAACAGCAGACTAGATGAAACAGAAGAATGGATCAGTAATTGGAAGACAGGGCAATGGAACTCAACCAAAAAGAGCAGTAAAAAGAAAAAAGAATAAAAAAGAGAAAATAGCTTAAGGGACACTTGGAACAACATCAAGCACAGTAACAATTGCGCCATAGAGGTCCCAGAAGGAGAAGAGAGACAGAGAAATAGGCAGATAACTTATTTGAATAAATAATGGCTGAAAATTTCCCTAACCTGGGGTAGGACACAGTCAGGTGCAGGAAGCCAGAAATCTCCAAATAAGATGAACTCAAAGAGATTCACACAAAGACACATTATAAATAAAATAGCAAAAGTTACAGAAAAATCCTGAAAGCAGCAAGAGAAAAACAACTTATTATATACATAAACTATCAACAAATTTTTTAGCAGAAATTTTGCAAGCCACAAGGGAGTGGCATAATATATTAAAACCATGCAAAGGAAAAAACTTCCAACCAATAATACTCTGGCAAGGATATCATTCAGAATGGAAAGAGAGAGAACGAGTTTTCCAAACAACCAAAAGCTAAAGAAGTTCATCACTAGTAAAATGTCCTTACAAGAAATGTTAAAGTTGCTTCTTTAAGCTAAAGAGAAATGGCACTAATTAATAACAAGAAAGCATGTGAAAGTAAAAATCTTACTGGCAAAGGTAATTATAAGGTAAAGGTAGCAAATTAATCACTTTTAAAGCTAGTATGAAGATTAAAAGACAAAACAATAAAATTAACTAAAACTGTAATAATTAACTAAGGGATACATAAACTTTAAAAGATGTAAAATACAATACTGAAAACATAAAACGTGGTGGAGGGTAAAATAAAAATGTAAGCCTGTGGAGTAAGTTCAAATTTAGGTTGCTTTCAACTTAAACTGTTAAATACATAAGATGCTACATGAGAACCTTACAGCAACCACAAAGCAAAAACCTAGACTAGATGCCCCCAAAACTGAGACAGAGTCTAAGCACAACACTAAAGAAAGTCATCAAACCATGAGGGAAGAGAGCAGGAGAACAAAGAAACAGAGAGGAACTACAAAAACAGGTGGAAAACAATGAACAAATAGCAATGAGTGTTAGTCGCTCAGTCATGTCTGACTCCCCACAACCCCATGGACTATAACCTGCCAGACTCCTGTGTCCAAGGGATTCTCAAGGAAGAATACTGGAGTGGGTTTCCATTCCCTTCTCCAGGGGATCTTCCTGATCCAGGGATCAAACTTAGATCTCCCACAATGCAGGCAGATTCTTTACCATCTGGGCCACCAGGGAAGAAAATGAATTAAATTCTCAAAAGACAGAGAGGGTGAATGGATTAAAAAAAATTATTCTATATACTGCTTATAAGGGGCTTATTTCAGAAATAAAGACATATACATACCAAAAGTAAAGGGAAGGAGAAACATAGTCCATGCAAATGGAAATGAAAAGAAAGTTGTTGTAGTTATACTCATATAAGGCAAAACAGACTTCAAAATAGACTGTAACAAAAGACGAAGAAGGGCATTACATAATAGCAAAGGGGTCAATCCAACAAGAAGAAACAACATTTGTAAATAAATATGTACCCAACATAAGAGCACCAAATGCATAAAGGATATATTAGCAACCTAAAGGGAGAAACTGACAGTAATACAATAACAGTAGGGGACTTCACCACCCCACTTACATCAGTGAGGAGATTATCCAGACAGAAAATCAAAAAAGACACATCAGGTCAGATGAACGCATCAGGAAGCACAGGTATTCTCTGGTTTCAGTGAGCAGGGGCTACTCTAGTTGTGGAGCGCGGGCTTCTCATTGCAGAGCGCGGGCTTCTCATTGCAGAGTGCGGGCTCGAGGGTGCACAGGCTTCAGTGGCTGTGGCACATGGACTTAGACGCACCGCAGCACGTGGAATCTTCCCAGACCAGAGATTGGACCTGTATTCCCTGCACTAGCAAGCAGATTCTCTTAACCACCAGTCCACCAAAGAAGTCCAAGAGAAAATATTTTAAGGGGAAATTATAAAAAAGGACAAAGATAAGTTTGTGCACCAAAGTAAATAGATAATTTTAAAAAAAACAACTTCTGAGTCACTGAAAGTAACTTAAAATCTGTTTTTACATAATACTAAAATAACCAGATGATTTGTTGTTAATTGACTCTATTTAGAATAATGCAAATATGAGTGTTTGTCTCCTTTTTCCCCACCAGTCGTGTTATAAAGACATAGACTGAATCACTCTTACACTTCATCCAGGAAAAGTTTCAACTGAAAGGCCATCTGTATTGTTAACTCATACTCAAAACAAAAGTAAGGCATTCATCCTATGAATAACTCTAGAACTCTAAGCTCTCAATGGCCCATTCTTTAATTTGGTGACCATTTATAATTTTTAAAAAGTGGCGTTGGAGGATGAGGGAGTATAGTTGTTACTCGAGTACTTAAATCTAGTGGCTAAGGGATTAAACAAAAATTTATAGTGGAGTATCTTTAATCTGAGGTTATGTGCAGTGGAGACTATTCCCTTCCTGAATTTAGGAGTTATGTGGGATGTAATCTATTTTTTCAAAACAAGGCTATAGAGAGGGGAAGAGAAGAGGCAGAGGTGGCATAAGGGAAAGACACCTTATAAACAATAATGGAATAAAGGAAACAAAAGGTGGAATAAACTAGAAAAAAAGTCACTCTTCACTCCATGGGGAGGGTTCTGTTTGCAGAAATCTTTCTCCCAAGAAGCACCTACCAGTTTGGTGAGCAGCTAGCCTCCAATATGTTAGGGTAAGAGCATCCTTTCTTAGGATTTCCTTCCATTCAGATCCACAAAGAACCAAGATTGTTTCTACTGTAAATTGAGACAAAAGGAAAAGTTTCTTCTAGGTTTGAGAAGAAAAAAGTTTGAGTCTCTGCTGAGTGAACACCTGCAGCACAAACAGGATGGCTACCTTGTAAGAAGGAACAGAGAGAAACACGATCCTACATGAAATCCTGGCTTCAAGGCTCATCTTCAGGCAGAAGCGTGGCTCGCCTGACGCTCACATCACTTCCTCTTAGAAATCCACCCGTGCACCTCTGTGAAGGCAGATAGAGGGAGGCGGCATCTCCTACGAACACTTCCACTTCCACTAGTTTCCTCCCTGTTCTGGGGCTTTTAACTGATGATATCATAGTGAGTATTTCAATGCAAGATGTCAGTCTTAAAATATCACACAGTGACCAGAATATTTTGTCAAGATAAAACACTTTCTAAAAATATAATCAAGGGTGTGTGCTGTGCCGTTGTTGTAGAATGTGAAGCACTTTGTTGTCAGTAACATCTTTATTACATCCTGACTATATCCCCTGGAGTAGGAAATGGCAGCTCACTCCAGTATTCTTGCCTGGAGAATTCCATGGACAGAGGAGCCTGGTGGGCTATAGTCCATGGGATCGCAAAGAGTCAGACATGACTGAAGTGACTTAGCACATATGATCAACATGGGGAGTTTACTGGGAGATGATGTCTCAAGAACCCAATGGTTCTGGGTCTGCATCATGCCCAAAAGTAGCAGGAAGATCCATTATTCAGTTAAAGTAACAAAACAACAACCCAGAAATCCAAAATATTAAGCTTCCATTTATTTGTGGGTCATTTCTGGGACCTATTCTATTTCATCACTCTATCTGAGTGTTCATTATAGCATTCTTGCAGCTTTATGTATGCCAGAAATAGTTCATAACTTTTTAAAGTCAGGGCCTCAGTATCACAGTGAGAGGCCCACAGATTCTTCTACACAGCAGGGCATTGTATGATTAAAGAAGGAAGAGCTGGTACAGTTAGGAGATATGAAAATAAAAACAAATTTCTATTTCTCAGAATTTTCTCACTGAAGCTATGAAAAGATTCACTTTCAAGACTTGGTAATACTTTCTTACTTAAATGCTAATTCCTTCCTACAATTCTGAGTAATGACTGCCTTTTAAAAATTCTGCAGCAACAAACACAGCCATGTCATTCACTGACCTTGGTATATTCCTAACGAGATGTCCCTCTGTGATACAAGAACTACTGATGGGGGATGGGAATAATGAATGGGGGAGTGGAAGATGAATGATATATAAGGGACACCATTAACATTTTCCATGAGCAGGATTGATATGCAGTGTAATAGAAACATAATAAATTGCTTCACTGATGAACTCTCACCCTGCAGAAAGTAACTCGTGGGTTTAGCAAGACAATCCAGTAAACAAATTATTCTGAGAGATTAATTGGATGTGAACTAAGGCCTCATAACATTTCCTTCTTCCAAATATATACTGTACAATAGTACCTTACAACTATCAGGATGGCTCTAAATTTAATTTCAAAGTTGTTGAAAAATTCTTCTAATCCCTTGCTATAGTGTTATTCTTCTTCAACTTTTTGCTTTCTCTTCATAGTGAAAAATACCATGATCAAAGCTGAGACATAAAAATTCCAGGGATCTTGACTCAAATATAGATAGACTCATGGTTTAATTTCTCCTTGAAGCTTATTCACTTGTCTCTCCAAGCTACCTCTCACACACTTCTGAAAGATATTAAACAAACCTGCATGCAGAGCTCAAAGTAAGGATACCTATGTCCATGGCAGGGTGTGATAAAACTGGCTTTGAAACTCTACATAAAAAAAACTAAGATCAAGGCATCGGGTCCCAACACTTCATGAAAAATAGAAGGGGAAAAGGTGGAAGCAGTGACAGATTTTATTTTCTTGGGATTCAAAATTGCTACTGATGGTGATCGCAGCCATGAAATTAAAAGACGCTTGCTCTTTGGAAGGAAAGTTATGACAAAGCTAGATAGTATATTAGAAAGCAAAGACATCACTTTGCTGACAAAGGTCCATATAGTCAAAGCTGTGATTTTTCCAGCAGTCATGTATGGATGTGAGAGTTGAACCATAAAGAAGACTGAGCAGCAAAGACAGAGGATGAGATGGTTAGATAGCATCACCAACTCAATGGGCATAAATTTGAGTCAACTCTGGGATATAGTGAAGGATAAGGAAGCCTGTTCTGGACATTACTTAGTGACTGAACAACAACAAAAATAAAGAAGATTCTGTCATATAACTTACTAACTTGGACAATTCTCTCACATAACTTCTCTGAGCCTCAGGTTCCTAGTCTGCCAACTCAATGGACATGAGTTTGAGTAAGCTCCAGGAATTGGTGATGGACAGGGAAGCCTGGCATGCTGCAGTCCATAGGGTCGCAAAAAGTCAGACATGACTGAGTGACTGAACTGAAGTGAACTGAAAATGGAAATAATAAGACTGCCCATTCGGCCTTCCATACTAGATTATACAACAATAAAATGACACATACTATACAAGAGGATGTTTTGAAAGGTATAAAATGGTATAAAAATGAAAAGTTGTGGTATTCTTATTCTTATTTAGTTGTCTGTTTTTATATTTGTAATAGAAATCAAATTCTTACAACAGAAACCAGACCAGGTGCTGACAATGAAGCTAACACTGGCAGATCTTTTTCCTCCCATCTTAATCAGCCTTAGTGCCCACCAGGGCTGATTGGTTAAGCTACACACTACCCTAGTCACTAAATTTCTTACATGCATTTTTTTATTCCCACAAACCTGATCACTTATGAAAACAGGACAAATAATGTTGGGGAAACACGAGAGCATATCAGTATATTTTTAATTGAGGTGGTGTACAACAAAATAGTATAAAAGACACCTGAGTAATTAGGAAAAATATGATTTTTAAAAGTTCATTTCTAGAACTCCTTGAAAATACATGGTTCAGAGATCAGTTCAGTTTAGTTGCTCAGTCGTGCCTGACTCTTTCTGACTCCATGGACTGCAGCATGCCAAACTTACCTGTCCATCACCAACTCCTGGAGCATGCTCAAACCCATGTCCATCGAGTTGGGCAGGCCATCCAACCATCTCATCCTCTGTCATCCCCTTCTCCCCCTGTCTTCAATCTTTCCCACCATCAGGTTCTTTTCCAGTGAGTCAGTTCTTCACATCAGGTAGCCAAAGTATTGGAGTTTCAGCTTCAGCATCAGTCCTTCCACTGAACACTCAGGACTGATTTTCCTTTAGGATTGACTGGTTGCATCTCCTTGCTATCCAAGGGACTCTTAAGAGTCTTCTCCAACACCATAGTTCAAAACCATCAATGCTTCAGCACTCAGCTTTCTTTATGGTCCAACTCTCACATCCATACATGAATACTGGGAAAACCATAGCTTTGACTAGATGGACCTTTGTTGGCAAAGTAATGTCTCTGCTTTTTAATATGCTGTTTAGGTTGGTCATAGCTTTTCTTCCAAGGAGCAAGCGTCTTTTAATTTCATGGTTGCAGTCACCATCTGCAGTGATTTTGGAGCCCCCCAAAATAAAGTCTGTCACTGTTTCCATTGTGGGCCCAAATATTTGGCATGAAGTGATGAGACCCAAAGCCATGATCTTAGCTTTCTGAATGTTGAGTTTTAAGCCAGCTTTTAAACTCTCCTCTTTCACTTTCATCAAGAGGCTCTTTAGTTCTTCATTTTTTGCCATAAGGGTCATATCATCTGCGTATCTGAGGTTATTAATACTTTTCCTGGCAATCTTGATTCCAGCTTGTGGTTCATCCAGCCCAGCGTTTCTCATGATGTACTCTGCATAAAAGTTAAATAAGCAGGGTGACAATATACAGCCTTGACATACTCCTTTCCCAATTTGGAATCAGTCTACTGTTCCATGTCCAGTTCTAACTGTTGCTTCCTGACCTGCATACAGATTTCTCAGGAGGCAGGTCAGGTGGTCTGTTATTCCCATCTCTTTCAGAATTTTCCACAGTTTGTTTTGATCCACACAGTCAAAGACTTTGGCATAGTCAATAAAGCAGAAATAGATGTTTTTCTGGAACTCTCTAGCTTTTTCTATGATCCAATGGATGTTGGAAATTTGATCTCTGGTTCCTCTGCCTTTTCTAAATCCAGCTTGAACATCTGGAAGTTCACGGTTCACATACTGTTGAAGCCTGGCTTGGAGAATTTTGAACATTACTTTACTAGCATGTGAGATGAGTGCAATTGTGTAGTAGTTTGAGCCTTCTTTGGCATTGCCTTTCTTTGGGATTGGAATGAAAACTGACCTTTTCCAGTCCTGTGGCCACTGCTGAGTTTTCCAAATTTGCTGGCATATTGAGTGCAGCACTTCCACAGCATCATCTTTTAGGATTTGAAATAGCTCAACTGGAATTTCATCACCTCCACTAGCTTTGTTTGTAGTGATGCTTCCTAAGGCCTACTTGACTTCACATTCTAGGATGTCTGGCTCTAGATGAGTGATCACACCATCATGGTTATCTGGGTCATGAAGATCTTTTTTGTACAGTTCTTCTGTGTATTCTTGCCACCTCTTCTTAATATCTTCTGCTTCTGTTAGGTCCATCCCATTTCTGTCCTTTATTGAGCCCATCTTTGCATAAAATGTTCCCTTGGTATCTCTAATTTTCTTGAGATCTCTAGTCTTGCCCATTCTATTGTTTTCCTCTATTTCTTTGCACTGATCACTGAGGAAGGCTTTCTTATCTCTCATTGCTCTTCTTTGGAACTCTGCATTCAAATGGGTATATCTTTCCTTTTCTTGTTTGCCTTTCACTTCTCTTCTTTTCTCAGCTATTTGTAAGGCCTCCTCAGAGAACCACTTTGCCTTTTTGCATTTCTTTTTTGGGGGGATGGTTCAGAGATAGATAACAATAAATTTTTGTAATGATAAAAATATGTCTTTTCCAGAATAACCAAATTCAAAAGAACAAAAATACATCATCTTATAAAAGATGAAATGATTGTACGTCAGGTAGCAGGGTCTTTCTATAACCAAATGGACAGAAACAGTACTGTCTCTTTTTAATTCTGCAGAACCTGAGTGGCTATTTCCACAACTAGTATCATAGAATTGTATGGTATTTTAAGTGGAATAAGGGGAAAGAATGATTCTTTTAAAGTGTCCAGGCCTAGAGAGCCATTCCACTCACCCACTGTACTACCATACAGTTGTAATTAACACAGGTAAAAACTTCCCTGATGGATGAAATTTCATATGGTCTACAGACGTGGTATTACTCCAGGATCCTCTACTTGCAATACACCAGGGAGTATGCAAAATAAATGATGCCCTAAGTTGGGCATTGTAGCTGTCCTAGTGGGGGTAGGAGCAGGAACTAGGATTGGGATCCCCACAAAAGAGCAGAATATGAAATGGAATAAACATAACTCACAGTAGCTTTGTGGAAGGCTGTGGTGGATTGGAAAAAGTTCTGGTCAAGGAGTCTGTGTCCTGGTTTACAATCTAGTACTTACCAGTGGTAAAACTTCAGTAAAGTCACAGGGGCTGCTCTGCTCCCTTATTCTAAAATGGAAATGAAAATTGCAACTACCTTTTCTACCTGTAAGGATTATTGTGAGAATCCAATGAGATTATGCACAGGACACTGCTCTATAAACCTGACTTAACAAATGGAAGAGGTTATTATCTTGGGTAGAGTTCAGCTTCCCAACAGTCTGTCTCAAACCATGAAAACATTTTTTCCTTGGGGCTCCAAAGTATTGTCCAAATATAGCTGTTCTACTTAACTTTCTTCTGTCATGAGCATAGTGGGATTTTTATTATTCCGTATAAGCCATACATGGCCATTTTCATTTGTCAGTGCCTATTATTACCACCACTGGTCATTCTATAAAATACCTCCAAATCCAGTCTTGACTTAAAAAGTCTCATGGGTAGAACAGGTTAGATAAACAATCAGTGTGCTATATTTTGAAAATTATTCTTCTAGGATAATACATGTAAATACTGATAATTATACCTATGATTTTCCTGATGAGCTAGAAAGTTGTTTGTTTTAAAATTGCTTCCAATTAGCTGATTTTGAAAAGCTTAATCTTATAAGCACTGCTGGTTTGACATAGTTGTAGTTCTCAAGGTTCTTTGGCTTTTCTTACTGAAGTTAAGTAGTGATGGAAAGGAAATGGCAACCTACTCCAGTGTTCTTGCCTGGAGAATCCCGGGGATGGGGGAGCCTAGTGGGCTGCCGTCTATGGGGTCGCACAGAGTCGGACACGACTGAAGCGACTTAGTAGCAGTAGCAGCAGCAGCAGCAGTGATGGAAAGAGCCCTTTCCTGTTAATGAGTCATTTACATCTAGTGTCGTCTCTATGGTGGCAATAGTGGTAAAGAACCTGCCTGCCAATGCAGGAGACATAAGAGACACAGGTTCGATCCCTGGGTTGGGAAGAGCCCCTGGAGTAGGAAATGGCAACCCACTCCAGTATTCTTGCCTGGAGAATCCCATGGACACAGGAGCCTGGTAGGCTAAGTCCACTGGGTCACAAAGGGTTGGACATGACTGAAGTGACTTAGCACATTATTATCTAGTGTCACCCTTTCAACAGTTTACTCTAAATGGAAGAGTGAAATGGGCTTCACTTCTAGAATCAAGAGGATTACAAGAACATCACAAGAACACAGTGAAGTTGCGAATTTGGACCTCTAAATTTCTGTATATTTTCAGTACTATGGTTTCACTATGGATACTAAAATTGAGAAGTTTAACACTGAAAGGGATTATTCTCACCTAAGACTAGAATTCTGACTTAAAATATCATACTAGTTCTGCTCTAGATACTTCCCTATCAGAGGAGGATACATTCTAGATACAGCCATTCTTCTAGAACAGGGAACCAACCTTCCATTTCTATCAATATTTCTATAAGGAAAGGCAATTCCAGGTTAACTAGGTACTTGAAACAATTTACATCCCTTCCTACTATAATCCTGGAAGCATTTCTTCATCGAGTTATCAGAGGTTGCAGAGGCCATGGCTGAGGTCTTTGGTGAAGCCAGAGAAGAAGAGGTTCTGCTAGCTCTCACTTGGAAATGCCAAGTGAAGATTCTTTAAGCCAAGTATTTGTGTTTCAAGCGGTGGCTATAGCCTCAAAATAACTGCCCTATCTTCACATGAATAAGGCAGGTAAATTCAGGCTTCCCTAGCTCAGTGGATCTCAATCTGCAACAACATTGTCCCTCAGGAGACATATGCAATGCCTAGAGAAGTTTCTGTCACAACCAGGGATAAAAGGGGTGCTACTGGCATTTGATGTGTAAGGCCAGGGATACAGCTAAACATCCTACAATGTTCAAGACAGCTGCTCTTCAACAAAGAGTCATCTGGTCCACAGAGTCCACAGCGTATGACGATGAAGCCCTGCCCTAACCTCGTATAAGAAAGTCCCTAGAAGAGACATAAATTCTATAAAATATAGACTTACTTTTATTAAATATCACTATTTTTAAGTAATGAATGTGGTTTCATGGTCACTAGATGGGAATACAAACACAGATTTTAAGCACTGTTACAACCTCCATTTTCTCTTTGCTCTCACTTTCAATAACTCTGCACAGAAAGAAAAACGAAAGTGAATGAGTAGATGCTAGAAAATGGGGGCAGATGGAAGGAAACAGAAGGAAAAAATAAATATAAAAAAATTCCTATCCTTTCTGTGGATATAGACATGACATAACACTTCAGGCAAACAAAAGAGGCATCCTGTTGGAGCCAACAAAGTTTTATTGCCATAGACATGAACATCATAAAATTTTCCAAAAGCTAAAATGTAAGGTTTTGTTCCCTAGCTTTCATAATCCACAGTAAACAAACTCAGTACATGGTATACAAAAGGTTTTTCATTAAGCTGTTTCTAGAGTAAGAAGAAATGTAGTTGTATGCCCTTAAAATTATTTCCATAGACTCACAGTGCTTTAATGGCCAAGAACAGAATCCCTGAGCCTTTTCACATGATCTACACATTCAGAACATGAACCCAAGTACAATGCCTGAGAGCCTCAAACCCACAGCCATTTCATATTGCTCCCTGTCAACATTATGGAGATGCTGGTGGAGCTGGCTGTCTATGCAGAAATCAGCCAGATTATTGAGAACATGAATTCTGGAGCACAAGCTACCATCAAATTCACTGAGAGATTAATTTATTAAAAGACAGAATCTCACTATTGGAAAGGGAGAAAAAAATTACCAACTGTTTTTCGAATCCCCTCAACAAACATTGACCAAGAAGTCATCCAATCTGTTCCTGGATTCCTTGTCATTCCAATGACAGAACTGACTTAAGACTATTTCTTGAAGCTCACACACTGTTAAGTCCTGTATAAAGAAAAATATATGGATCCTATTATTAACAAGCCCCCAATTTCAAGAGCATAAGATTCTGATGGTAGAAACCTCTCTTCTCTTGAAGCATGTCCTCCTTGTTTTCTGTCTGCCTATTTTCTGAGCTGGAGACATAAATACAGATACATCAATGGTAGCCAACTTAAAACAACCTCTTCAACCTTATCTTTTTGTCTTCAGCAGCACCTTGAAATTCTCCTAGATATACAGGAAATAGGGCAACACAATACAGCAGGGCAAAGGAGATACAAGGTGTTTGGTAAAGAGGACTTGATTCATACTACTCACTTCTCCTTTCACTCAATTCATATGGGATTCAGGAGTGCAGACACCAACTTTTTCATGACTTTACTTCTTATTTCGACTTTTAATCAAGTCAGTCAATCTCATAACCTTGAATACTATCTAGACACAGGTATCCCCAAAACTGTATCTGCCTTGACTTCCCTGATCTTAGACTCACCCTGGGACTCATACCACAGGCTGCTCAAACTTAACAGGTCTAAAACCAAACTCTGTTTTCTCCCAAACCTCCTACCATCAGTTAAGGTAACTCCCATCCTCCCAGACTCCAAATCTTGGAGTCACTGCTGACACTTCTGTCTCCTACACCTTATATCCAATCTGTTGATAAATTCAATTTATTGTCCTAACTTCTGCCACTGGACATGAGCTGGAAGACCAGACAGAAAGCTACTGCAATGATCCCAGTTATGGAGGTTTGGTCTTCCTGCTTCTATTCCTTGTTCTTCCTCAATACACACTCCATACAGCATTCAACAATTACATCAAAACAAAAAATAAATCATATCATCCCTCTCCTCAAAACTATCCTTCCTCCAATTAAAATGAATAAATTTATAAAAATAAATAAATAAATATTCAAGGAAAAAAAAAAAACTATCCTTTCATGGCCCACAGGCCCTAAACAATCTAAATCCCATTTTCCCCCTGAATTCCTTTTCTCTTTCATCCTTGTTCATTCCATTCCAGCCATCCTGGACTCCTTGATGTTTCTAGAAAACACCAGGTCAAAACTACTGCCTCAAAGCCTTTACACTTGCTGTTCTCTCAGTGTGAAACCTTCTTCCCCCAGGTATCTGGATTATTTACTATCTTTCCCTCTAGACCTCCAAGAGGACAGAGAGTTTGGGGTCTGACCTGTTCACTGCTATATCTCTAGGTCCTAGAAGATTGTTTGTTATGAAATAGTTGCTCAGTTGCTCAACAGTTGAGTGAGTGAAATAGAAACAATCATCAGGAGCCTTTTTGTCTTGTACCTGAGGGTCACTTTTGGAGACCACACAGAGAGTATGCACACCTACAATTAGATGAATGACTCAGTATTAAAATATAAACATAAATCAAATACGCAAAGGTTTTTAAGTGAAAAAATTATACAAACAACTTTATGACATTTTCCATATTAAAATAATTTTCTTTTATATTATGATTGTTTGAATTGTATACAATGTCTATGTTAGTAAAAATAAAAGGTGAAACCAAATAATTTAGAAATGGTCAGTACAATGTTTTTTAGAAATGTATGCATTCTGTATTTAAGAATTCTAAATTTCCCCCCTTCCAGACATTTTCAATTAAACCTATTCTAATCTTGGCTAAGTGAGAATCCAACTTCAAAATTTCACTCCCAGGCACACCTGTTTGACAAGTGCAGCAGGAACCTGTCAAGACATTTGGCAGCACCATTCCTTCAGAACACAATGGGCTTTTTGGCTGGAGGGCAGCCGGAACCATTATTACTCCCTGATGGTAATTAGCAAGACAGTCCTCCAAGAAAATGTACAATCAGACAACTAAAAATGTTTTTATGAAACTCCTCCTTGAAAATAAATCATTGACACTGCAAATGGTCAATATGTACTCTTAATTTTGAAAATTGCCCATTGATCTACCAAGATCTATGCTCCTGACCCTGTGGTCTAGTGAAATTCATTTTTCTGAAGTTCTGAATTCAAGAGAAGTGACAGTAACACAGCTGTTGATTCTGATTTACTACCTCAATGGAGAAAGCATTTAGAGTGATTTCTCCATTATCTGCTCAGAAGATGTGGCTCCTTCTTGCTTAGTTCCATCATAAAGACCCCATTCCATGAGCATAGCACAAAACCAGGGTTAATATCTAAAGATGATCTTCCCAGGACACACGATTGATAAAGATCAGGAAGACCCAGACAGCCCGAGCTGCTGGAGGCCTCACCAGCAGTGGGTCAATGCACTGAGTTGTTGAGGGAAATACTTGCTACAGGAACAACTAGAGATAATTGCTGCAAACTCAATCCTTGCCTCAAGAACCTAAATACTTCCCACCTCAAATTATCATGTAATTTGGAACTTTCAGAAAAAAATAGCACCTGTCTCATATTTGTATCCCAGCACACCTCCCACCAACACCTTCCACAAGTTTCAACAAATGCAGCTGCATTACTTGAGATGGGCCAAAAGGTCAGGGCCCTGAAACTTTGTCAGCTTGACTATCTAAAGCCACTGGAAAGCACTCCATGTGTTTCAGAGAACAGGTAGACACTTCACTACACAAAAGCAGCTTTGTTTCTGTATATGTGACGCTGCCTAATTAGAATCAATGATTTTTTTTTTTATTGTTGTTCTTGATAAGCTTGTTTGCCTAGCTTTGTTTTCCTAAAACACTTTAAACGTCTCTAGGAAGAGTGAATGTCGGCAGAACACTGGGACAGGCCTTGAACCAGGGCTGTGGTATTGCATGATGTTTACAATTTGTCATCCTTGGGGGTAATTTTGCGAGCTTAAACACACTAAAGGACCTATTATAAAGAGCCAGGCAATTTCATTTTGTTTGACTATATTTATGGAAATGGACCAAAAGTATCCATAGAGGCACATTGTCATTTTTTCCTTTTGTGTGTGCCAGTTCATGACCAAAAGCAAGCATTCAGAGAAGAGAAGAGCATTTATGACCACACTGTGTGTATCAAATAAGTTATTTTATGAACAGATGGGGAATATTGCATTTCAGGGTCTTAGTAAAATAGCCCTTCACACCACATTTCTGTTCAAAATGGTGTATCTCTGTGTGATTCATTTATGACCTTGCCCTTGATAATGAGCAGATCTCCCTCAAGGGTGAGTGCCTGTGGGACATAAAGACATCACACATCCTCATGACTTAGAAAGATGATGAGCAGTGGGGAATTATGCACCAAGAACATGTAATTTGGACAAGGTGGGAAAAACTGAGTAATTCACTTGAGATAACAAAAGTTTTCCCAGCAGTGGTGACTGTATGGCAATGGAATCCTTGGAGAGTAAATAACAAAAAAATGGTTGGGCTGGGAAAGATTTAGTAAGTTGAAAAGCAAGTTATAGAAGCCAGCACTGATAAGAAAAAAGAAATGATCTTTTACAAAACTGCTTTGATGAGATAGGTTGGCTGTTAAGAAAAACTCAAAGATCAAGACTTGAATGTTGCTTTTTTTCAAAGGGATAAAGAGAGCATGGATAAGTTAGGGATGAGGCAGGAGAGGGATGTCTAGTTCCCTACTGCAGATACAGTGTTCTGTGTTTAATGTCCTCCTGTGCACACATAAGGACCACACTTCCCAACCTCCCTTGCAGTTAGCTGGGGTCATGTGATTGAGTTTGGGCAGTGGGATACAGGAAGAAGTGAAACATGTCCTTTGTAGATCTGCCTTCCAAAACTTCTGTACAATTCTCAGCATGTTCTTTCACCGTAGACTCAGATTTCAGAACTATTAGATAGAAGGATGCTGAGTCACTATACAATCATGAGGAGCAAGCTGTATTATATATAACACGCACCAGAAATAAACCTTTATTCTACCAAGCCACTGAGATTTGGGGCTGTCTATTACAGAAGTTAGATTATCTTAATATATTCCAGTAACATTTCCTTGCTATCATTTGCTTTTCAAATATCATACTCTTGTTAAAGAGACTCACTCATCTCATTTTTAAACAAAATTATTTCAGAGGCCTTTAAGAGAAATGGAAAAAATTAATTTGCTTTCAGATCAGAACATAGGATACCTAAGGAAAAAATGGCTGGCAACATTTTCCGAGGTGCTTGAAGGAACAAACTGTCCTTTTCTTTCCTAGAAGTTAACTTAAAGACTTTATTTGCTTATTTTTAACTTATTAGAGAAATTTTCAAATCTTCTCACAAGCAGAAACAATAGAATAATAATCACCTTCATGTATCCATCACCTGACTCCAAAAATATACACACATACACACACATATATGTATATACATATATATCTACATATATACTCAGATATAAATAAATAGATAAGTTGATTGCTTGGTAAGTAGATAGATATGTATGTATATACATTTGAGAACTACTATATGTTATTCTAATCATTGAGCCAGGTGCTATGGGTAGGACTTGAATAACTATCTTTGAATACATAGTTAAAAAGAAGAGAATATATGAGCCTCAGACTCACAAATTACTTCACTCAGAGGGCTACAGTGAAGATTAAAGTAATCCAGTAACTCAGAATTATAACACAAATTTTCTTTCCCTTTTCATTTCTCTGAAGGAGTTTCTAAGGGAGAGGTTTAACACTTTCTTCCTAGTGAAAATAGTAGCTACCCCTTGGGAAGCCAGGGCACTAAATCTTTTCTCATTCACCATTTATACATACGAATTTTATTTTTGATGAAGTTCTTTCCCAAAAGCAAGCCTTGACTAGATGGAAGGAAAAAATAAGGAGCAAAAGCATGGGGTCCTAAGGCAGCATGGAAATTCGGAGGGAAAGAGACAGTAAGAGACACCACAGATGTAATGGAAGACAAATTTCCATTTCAGAACTTTGTTTAAGGTGGGGGTCCCCGTTTTCCCTTCATTACAACTGTTCTTCCACCTCCAAATCCATTCTCTTGGCTAACAAAGCCCCATTTTGTGGTTTCACACTAGAAACTGTGACTAGGGATGGAAGGCAGAAGTGGCAGAAAACAGTTTAGTTGTAGCAATATTTCTCATCAAAGGATGAGCTTACCAGGACCAACATCCATGCCCCAGCTTAAAAATTAAAGCATTTTTTAAAAAGCTTGCTTTAAAAAGAGAGAGAGAGAAAAGAAATTGTTCTGCACAAGCCTGTTCTGCACAAGTTCTGCACAAGCTTGGTAATTTTAATAACAAGATCAGTGAGATGCTCTATCTGCAATACTCCGAACATCTAAGTCTACTGATGCTGGCTCCAGGCTGGCTCTCTGGTCACACAGGCAAATGGCCTGACCTTGGGAGGCTCAAGCCCCACAAGAGGTGAGTGCTTCTCGTGTGGACGATGCTCATGTGACAAAAGGCCAAGCTCTCCTTTCACTCTGCCTTCCCCAGTTCAGAGAGGCATGAAGACCTAAGGTGTTCCGGACTGAATCGCCAGGAATGGGTGCTATTTTGATGAGAACTGACGTAATGTGCATTCCTCTAACCATCTCAAACATTTAGCTCTGCTCTGTATTAATGCAGTCTGAGCAGAAAAAAATTCCGAAGCAAATCTTAGTAGTCAGAAGGTGGAGGGAAGTTGGGAAAGGGCTGACAAGCTCAACATGATGAGTACCAGTCCAACCAAAGTGCTTAACAGTACTTTACTCTCTTTACAGATTATAAAAGGAAATTATTTAACAAATGGAAGGCTACTCATACACAGATAACATATACAGTCTCTGTCCATATCTGTCGTTCTACATAACTTGTCAAATAGCCTTTGGTCCCTAGTCTTCCTCAGGTTTTTTTTCCCTTTAAAGTCCACCACAGAATAAACTTTTATGTTTGTCTCCATATAGCAGTTTCTCTGGCTGATCACTTGGCAAAAGAAAAATTTGTGTTTCATCTTAGAACTAACAAGAGATATGTTTCAATGAAGAATGAAACTATAAACTTTGGAGACAATGAGATGGTTTGGGGGAAGTCAAAGTTTCATTTCACATGCACTAAAGCGGAGTGCTTCATACCTTAGGGATGCTGCTTTTAAAGATTTTTGTTTTAACCAATTTTGCATTTGTATTAACAAATGCATTTGCATTTGCATTTGTATTAGGTGTGTAATTTCTTCTAGTTTTCAAAATATTACCCGTGTTTGATAGTAAAAGTCCTTTGTTATTAGTTCAAAGTAAGTTTCAAGCCTCTCTTCCCTTTCCTACCTAGTCTTGGACCATTGAACTACCTACGAATTGTTTCTTTCCTGGACTCTTTGACCCCCGAGTTATCACATATTGTGGTGCTCCACTCGAATGGCTTCCTTCCTTTTCTCTGCAAGAATCACTGTCTTCTTTCAAGATGCAGTCACCTTCCTTAAGACTCTACATAGTTGGAAGCTTCTTTCCCTGTTTTCCCATTAAAACAACTTGCATAGACCTATATCAGAGCCCTTGTTTTCACTGTGTAAATAACTATTTTCATAGCCGTCACCTCTCCTTAAAAGAATGTCCCATTATTTCAGTACCTACCCAGCTTCTAGAACAGGGCATGGTACATGGCTTGTACTGAGTGATCCAATGAATGAACGAGCATGCACTAATTGGGTGGACGACACATCAGTGCACATACTATTTGGTAGGACAACTATACATCCTGGTTTTCCCAAGACAAGTCTGGTTTATACCAATATTTCAGGAAAAGAGAATCCCTTTCACACTCAAAAATGTCCCAGTTTGAATAATAAACTATATGCTCACACTAAGTTCAATTACTCATGCACATTGCCCTGTCTGCCCAGAACTAGGTGATCTCATTTTCCAGTTTCTCAATAACTTTTCAAATTAATCATTTTTAATTCTTAAAAATTCAAAAGTATTAGTTGTTCTCTGTACTCACATCTAGGATCCATGACCCAAGAAAATAAAAATAGTGTGCTGCAAAATAAGAACACACCAGTTTCATTCCATTTTCTCATCAAATTTCTATCTAAACCAACCTCTGATACAAGTGATGACACCTAACCAAACCAACCAACCTCCTCTCTGGTTGAGGCTGCCCATAGTTGGAGTAAATGGAAAATTGAGGCTGCTCACCCAGGTTTTGTGTTTGCCAGCCACATATCCACTGTCCAAGATTGCAACATTCATTGTCTTATTGATAGCACAGAAGCCCTGATTCAGTAATTACAACAGAAACTAATAAATCTGCCCAGAAAAAAAAAAAATCTCTTTCCACATCATTCTACCCAAAGTTTGAACAAAACACTTTTGAAACACCAAAGAAAATCAGGACACTTCTTTCATGAAAACATAACCGTGGTCTTTCACTCTACATACTTGAATTGTATTTGGACTCCAAAGATATCAACACAACCTCTCAAAGCAAAGGTAATCAAGAAATATTCCAAAGGTCACAAAAGGCATGTCTAAAAAACTGCCAAACTAATTTTTCACACTGAAACTAGGAAAAACACGTTTTAAAATCTACATATGAATAAACCTCAAAAGATCTGAAATATATTCCCTTAATTAGATCACTTAGGAAAAGATTACCATAATTTTTTCTAATTTTAAAAACATTATTTCAGAGCATGAAATTAGAGGAAAACCACAAAACAAATATGAACTAAAAGGAACATTAACCCCCATGTAGTTAATGATTTTGCTTAATGAGGATAAAGCCTCAAATATTTAGCCTCTTAAAGTTTCTCTCATTATCTATTGATTTTCATTAATACTAGACGTGCAGGGCAAAGAAACATAAACCATGACTTGCTACGAAATGTTTGCCCAAATCTGCTATGAATTTATTTTCAGGACAAAGTTCATGAAAGGCCAGTTCCCCAGGTAAAGTGGATTAAATACCTTCCAAAGGAAAATAAAATCAAACTACTACCAAATGGAAGCTTTCTAAATTGTATTTGGGGACGTAAAATCCAATTTGACAGAAGCCTTATAAACTGTGGTCAATGCCCCATCTGATGAGAATTTCTGTGGTTTTTTTTTTTTCCCCATACTAATGGGTTTGTAATTTATGGTGACATATATATGTCTACACTATGTTGGATATGTACATACACAGATAGATATGGTGGTATCTCCTTCTTATGTAAACTTGCTGGGAAATAATTTTGTGATTTAGTTGTATCTTTTTAAATCATTGAGTTTGCATTAAATATTTGACAGACTGATGCCTTGTGGGATACGATTTGGAAACTATCCTCTCTCTGATCTTTACCAGATGTTTCACTGGTGATACTTCGGCCTCAAGAGACAAAGAGGATATTAATGTTAATTTTATTTATTTAATCATATCAGGCAGATTTGCTAAAAGGAAAAATTCAATATTTTGGTAATTTACCAACTCTTCAGAAACATCCATAGTAGCAAAAATGTTTTGAAGATAATTTTATATTAAAAGCAGAAAGGCTGCATGCATGGTAGTTGGAAGGAAAAACACTATATTACCTTTAGAAATGGGAATAATGTGACAAATCTGTCAGTTCCACTTTTAACTCAAGAGGCAAAAAGGTGGCAATGACATTCATTACTCAGCACAGTCTCATCCCAATCTTTTGGGGCTGGTGCACTGGGACGACCCAGAGGGATGGTGTGGGGAGGGAAGAGGGAGGAGGGTTCAGGGTGGGGAGCACATGTATACCTGTGGCGGATTCGTTTTGATGTTTGGCAAAACTAATACAGTGTTTCAGGTTTAAAAATAAAATAAAAAAAAACTGACTATTAATTGTAGAGAGAGAATACTCTGAATATGAAATGGACACTCAGTTGAAAGCCTTCTGCCACTACCAGAGCTACTCTGTAATCTTATCTCGTCTTGAATTTTATTCCAAGGGAACACAAGAGTACCCTAATCATTGTCAGGGCATTGATGATAATGAAAATGTACTTTCTATTAAACAGTGCCTCCCTACACCTTACCTGAGATAACAGGGGAGGCTTTCATCTCTCTTGAGTTCAATGTCAGAATGTGGAAGCTTTTAGAGGGCTGATTCTCACCCTTTTGTACTTTAGAATCACCTGGAAAGCTACATCCCCGACCAATTACATCACAGACTCTGGGAGTATGGTCAAGTTATGGGTATTTCATAAATCTTTTCAGCCAATTCCAATGTCAGTCAAGGTGGAAAACCACTTCCTTGGAATAAGTAGACAATGGCCAAACAACTTATTAGTCTCAGAATAATCACTTAATTTTCCTAGGTTTTTTTCTCCTCATCTTAAAAACTGTTATGTATGGAACAGAGTTAGACTGTTATACTCATTGATTTTCTTTTCTTTTTAGATAAAAATTTATATTTATAGTTGTAAAATATTTCAAATGAGCAGCAACACATAGAGAATATTATAAGATACCTATGACACCTGTATTACCACCACTAAGCTAAAATAATTTTAATACTTTTCCATCTTTGTTTCATTTCTGTTATTCTTTGGATAAAAGATAAAGCAAAATCCCTACATCCCATATATTCCTATTTCTTTTGTCTCTAGAAGTATCTACTATCCTAAAGTTATCCTGCCTACATGATTTTATTGTATTTTGTATTACGTATTAAGTAATTATGTATCTATGTATCTACAACAACTATATAACACTGCTTAGCATATGTTTAAATACACATAAATTGTATTACACTGTATATACCCTCTTGCATGTAATTGTTTCATTTAATATTGTTATCCATTTATCCATGTTATTTATCAATATATAGATACATCGGTTTATATACAGTACATTAATTTTCAATTTCTTCATATTATTTCATTAGGAATAAGCCACAGTTTACTGATGTATCTTATCTATGGACAGATAAGTCATTTATAATTTTTTAAAAAACAAAGGTATAATAAAAACCTCTTTGTATGTCTTCCTGACACCAAAAGTTGCTCCAGGGAAGACACTTAGAGTTTTGTTATACATTCTCAACTTCATGTTTGCTAGATAGTCACAATTTTTTCCCCAAAATAGTTAGACTAATTTACTCTCACTAGTTTCTCCATATTCTCCAACATGTGACACTATGAGAATTTATTAACTGTTGCCAATATGAAGATTATGGAGTGATAACTAATAGTTATGCTTAGATGATATTTTTCTGAGGTTCCTTCTGTTCAGTTAATTTGTGGTCACCACATCAAGGCTAAATCTTATCAAAATAATAAAGGATGTGGGGGGAAGAAGCCTTCTTCCACATTTTACAATGAATTTACTTTTCCTCAAGAAATGTCTTACATGGCTAAAGCTGGCTCATGAACCCATAAATCAGGCCATAAAAGAGGAATGGGGACATGGCCCCAGCTCTGTATTTATTTTCTTGTATTCCATAATCCAATGTTACTTAAAAAGCAAATGACCCAATAGTCAAGCCAAAGCAAATACTGTGAATTTTGCCAGGCAAAATGCCTGCGGAGAAATGAGTCAATTCATACAAGATTCAAAGCTGTCTTTGGTCAGTGACATTTTCATGAAAATCTGTGGGTGGGTAAAAGTTTTGCAAAATTCCTTTTTGCTATTGGATAAAATTCATCCAGGAAAAATAAGCAAAATTTAAGTGGTGACCCACATTCCCCCTAATTCCCTTATTAACACTCCCTAACCTCCCAGCACAACTGCTTTCTATTGTGTACAAAGGCCAGGATCAGTGTTTCTGATCCTGGCAGTGGAACCCTGCCCCTCTGCTCACTTTGCTCTGATCAGATAGGCTTTCTCATGATAAGTACTAGCAGACAGAGTGTACCCGGCCTCATTCAGAGCACTTCTTCCTGGGAATGCTTTCTAGGTGTTGCACACTCTTCGATTTAATGGCAAAAAGACCTACTATGTTACAAACATTCTCAGTGAGCACTCTGTTGGAACACTTAATGTAGCTATCATTAGGGATGGTTAGTGTACACCTATGGGCTTCCCTAGTAGCTCAGCTGGTAAAGGATCCTCCTGCAATGTAGGAAACCCCAGTTGGATTCCTGAATTGGGAAGATCCCCTGGAGAAAGGACAGGCTACCCACCCCAGGATTCCTGGGCTTCCTTGGAGGCTCAGATGGTAAAGAAGCCACTTGCAATGCAGGAGACCTGGGTTCCATTCCTGGGTTGGGAAGATCCCCTGGAGGAGGGCATGGTAACCTACACCAGTATTCTTGCCTGGAGAATCCCCATGGACAGAGAAGCCTGGCGGGCTACCATCCAAGGGGTTGCAAACAGTCAGACACGACTCAGCGACTAATCACAGCACACAGTGTACATCTATAGTTTTGGGTTATACTTTATGTTGTCCTTTAATGAACATGAAACAGGGATTTGGGAAAGAAACTAATTATAAAGCTTCATTACTTGCTCTGAGTTGATAATTTGAAACCTTATCATCTCAGAAAAAAAAAAATTGAATTCAGCAAAGTTATACCTGGAAATGCTCAAAAGTTTTGATACTTCTGAGATTCATCAGTGTTAAGGGTGGTCTAAGCTCAGGAAGGTCTAAATAGAATAATATCATGCCTACAAGTTGCTGTATTAGTAGACAAAAGTGAATGGACTCAGGTATTTTTTAATATAGTACTGATATATTCCAGTTTCTGATTTAACTGAGGTCTGTCTGCCTGCCTGCTAAGGCCTTTACCCCTCCAGCACTTTGCCATTGGCTGGGAATATCTTTGTAATCAAGGCTAAGATTGAAAAGAGAGCAGCTGGTTGACTTTCCAGAGAAGCAGTAAGAATGAGATCTACAGAAGGGTGGAGTTGTTTGGGTGGGAAAGAGAAAAGAAACCATTCTCTTCTTCCAGTAAGTTAACCAAGTAATAAATTAGCAATCCTCCCCCAGTTCTGCCACCTAAAGTCCTGAGTGATCTAAATCCCAGAGTTCTGGGTAAGGCTGAGGAGTTACAGTCAGAGACTCTGAGAATGTGCTCTCCCATGCATGAAATGGAATTTGGCATCAAGGGAGGACACCAGTGGTAGCCTCTTACTGTAAGCAGGCTGTCACTGAATAGCCCTTTCACACACCCTTCTTTTACCATGACTTCCAGAAGCTCATTGGGCTGCCCGTAGTCATGGTCACCAAACACAACTGGGTCATCACATCTTTCCTGGGTCAATAAGCTAAGGGAGTGAAAATGATGACTAACTCTAACTGTGGTCCACAGAAAATTAGTAGCAGTTAAACATAAGTAAAACAAAAGTGGACTAGGCCTTTTAATTTAAATTACTCCTAGTCTTTGCAGCATGTGACACAGCCATAAAAACCCAAAGATCACTTCATGTCTCCAAAAGAAGAACGTGGTCATTTTACTTGGCAAAGATCTTGAGCTTTTAATCAACTACCATCAGTTTCTAAAAAGTGAGAGATGAAACAGATGAGTTTTAATAGTTCTTTCTGTTTGGATTCTGAGAGTGCAAAGACTGGTTTTGCAAAAGGCAGAAACATGCATCTTTTTCAGATATGCATCCACATTACACACAATATGTCTTCTCTCCATGGGCTACAACTTGAGAGGATTACTAAACTTTCAGAGCAAAATTATTTGCTACCAGTTAACTACAACCTTACAAATCAAGCAGATGACATGTAGCAACATAACAGTTTTCAGAAGACAGAATGCTCATGATATGTATGTTTTATGGGAAAATGGATGTCTCCCTGCTAAAAATATAGAGTCCCAAGATGAGAGCTACAACATTAGTCAGCCCCTAAGAAACCCTGTACTAATACATTTGCGCTATAACATGTAAGTTAATGCTTTGTGGGCCTTAATCTGATATGCTATTAAATTTAGCAATCTAAATTTTGCAAAGATTTCATCTAGCAGTGGGGGTGGGCAGACCAGGTGAGAGAGAGTAATCATTTCCCATACCCATCTTGAATAATATCATGAAACTAATACAATTATGTAAAGTTTAAAAATAAAATAAAATTAAAAAAAAAAAAAAGAAAAACTAGGCAGATGCCTACAAACATTCACCTCTCAGCTTATTCTTTCATTGAAGCATTTCTATTTTTAATAGTCATCATGCACTTTAGCAAAAGTCAACTTTACAAAGTTATACGTTTTTTCAAAATCTGGGAACAGTTGGGAAAATAGGGAAATCCTATTGCACAAAAATTAATTTTGCAATGCAAAAAAAAATTTTGGGGGGATAATTCAAGCCTTTATGTTTATTTCAGTAAAGCCAAATCCAGCAAACTATTTTCAGCCAGGATTAGTCAGAACTAAAAGGTTGGACTGTTTTCCTTCAGAGACTGAATGTCTCTCTTGCCTGCAACAGGCCAGTGTGTTCCAAACAGAGTAAATGGAATTGCCTTCAATTGCTTGTCTCTTTCTGGCATTTTTAATGCAGAACCTTACTGACAGAGTAAGGTTTTGTTGGCTGGAATGCAATTATTCTTTTCAGTCATATAACCTGGCATTCTTACAATATATCAGCTTCAAGTTTTCCTTAAGAAAAATCATAACATGGGGCATAATGTAACGACAAGAAATGCAATTTCATTCCTCCAGAAATTCTTAAAACCTTTTCAAAAGTACCTACTGGATGGTGAAAAAATTGCTTCTAATACTTGCCTTACAACTACCACCTGTTTGGTTTGTTTTTACATGAATCCGACAACTTGGCCAATCTATAATCAAACATTAACATGGCAAATATGGGCCATATTCTTTATTATCAAGACATACTACAAAAAGAAGGGACTCTGGCTGTGGCGCCACCATCTAAATAAGTTCCTTTTCAAAATCATATATATATATATATATATATATTTCACACATTAAGTGACCTGCAACATATTCAATATCCAGGAAATACCTACAATTCTCAGATTTTTAACTCTAAAAGAAATATTCTTGTCCATCTGGACTAACATAAAACACATGCTCTTCTTTTTCCAAGAGTTAAGCGAGCTGTCTGAGATTGTGCAAAGCCACCCTGTGATCCCAAGTGTGATGTCCGGCTTGTAAACCCAGAGGGTTTCTGTTAGGTGTGAAATGATTGTGCAACCATTTAAGAGTTATATTATTCAAAAATAGTAAATTTTGCAAAGAGAGATAGTTCCAGGATTGATGATGTGAAAGGGGGAGATGGGGAGAAAGACACCATGCCAACTTCTTTCAACACCAAAGGCACAGTCCCCTCTGGGTTCTTTGTCTTTATACATTTTCACCCAATTTCCTCTCCTTAAAGTTCAGGGAGATCCAGTCAGATTCTGCTCCTGTGGTATCCCTGAGTGTTTTAATGCTGGCTATAAATCATTAACTAGTCTCACAGCCTTGGAGTGTGCAGTGTGCAGGCCCGTGGGTGTATGCAGCAACATTTTTACTAGCCAAGTTGCTAAGTGTGAGTTCCTTTCCAAATATCAGAACCATCACTCTAACCCTAATACTCACCCAGTTATTGCAGGGAAGGGGAAGTCACTGAATATTTACTTTGGAAAAGAGCTAAAGCTTGCTGGTGGTGTGGTGTGTGTTTCTCTGCCCTGCACATTTCAGCAACTTTAACCTGGTGCCTGATGGGAATCAATTTTCTAAGATTTTGGACAGTGTGGCAGATGAACCTCCCCTGATCATATACATTTGCAGAAGAGAATCTAAAGTGGAGAGATACCCCAGCCATTAATAATTAAAGAAACTTTCCCCTTCCTCAGGCTGAAGAGGAGTCAAATCTCATGGATACCTAGACCTCCAGCACCCAAACTCCATAAAAGAAAACACTCCCCAACTTGTGGCAGAGTTTGGAAAACCACATACACCTTCAATGGCTCCAGGGGGCTTTAGCAGACTCACCGAACACTTGTTGGGCTTTTCCCCCGAGTGAACTCTCATGTGGATCAACAGTTTATAGCGGGCATTAAATGGCTTGTACCTTCGAGGACAACCGGCCCAGAAGCAAGTGAAGTCTTCCCCTTTGCGCTGGTCTATATGAACCTTCTCGATGTGCCGCACAAGTTCCTCCTGCTGGTCATATAAGGCACTGCAGTCGATCCAGCGACAGCAGTGCTTGCCCCCAACGTCATCCATCTCCCCATCCTCCTCCAGGGTGGCCTGAGGCAGGGCCAGCGGCTGGGCCTGGTGGACCAGCTCTGGGTGCTGCAGATGCGGGTGGGCATGGTAGGGTGGCGGGGGGCCTTGGGGCTGGGGCGGTGGTGGCAGAGGAGGCAGAGAGGGTGCGGGGGGCAGGTCCAGGACGCCGCCAGGGAAGTCATCCAGGCGCTCCGTCTTCAGCAGGCCGGCCGTGTGGCCGGCAGGGTCCGGCAGGCCGTGCTGCACCACCATGTTGTTGACCAGGCCGGGTTGGAGGCCGCCGTGCTCCAGCTGCTGCATGCGCTCATACTCCAGTGCACCGTCCTCATCATAGGCCGGGAGAGCCAGGCCGCCGCTGGCCACTCGCACACCCTTCTGGCTGCTTGGCATTGAGCACGGCTGGGGAATACAGCTGCCTCGCACTCCCAGGAAATGCCCGTAGACCTCAGGCTGTGGAGACATGTTGGCGGGGGAAGCCCTCGAACCGTTGATGTAGGCGACCAAGGACGTGGGCGAGGTGCGGATGATGGTATTGAAGTCTATCCCGATGCCATCGGACAACGGGGACAAGGACAGTGCTCTCTTCTTGGAGCGGGCCGAGTGGGACCTGGCTGAAGAGTGTCGGGGACTGGGGTAAGGAGAGTGGCTATTTTCCATACCGAAAAGGTAGGGTGGCAATGAGTTAGAGACACTGTTGCTGGACATGGCTGTCCCAGGAGGAAGGCTAATTAGGTCCCCTAGATCAGTGCCATTCTGAGAGTTGTGGTTCGAGGAGAGCGAAGGGAGAGCCCTATAGCCGTGCGACCACTCTTGTTTCACGTTCAAGGTCGACTGACTTTCTGTCAGACTCAAATTTGAGGAGGCCAAAGACTCTCGTGAAATAAGGGACCTGGAACAGCAGCCGGAAGAGGGGGGGAAAAAAAGACAAACATTTTAGCAGGATATGGATTGCTTAAGACTAAAAGAATATTGCATTGACAATCTGTTAAGTACTTCCCCTAATTGCATTCTCAGCTAAACACACATTCTTTGGCTAAGATAAAGCCCAAGACTTTTAGTTCCAGGTACATAACATTTTACCAAGATGAAAAACAAAGGCTAATGCTTATTGGAATAATAAAACAAAGATCTATTGTTATAAATAATCTAACACTTCAATGATAATAAATAGTCCTTGCTATATTTTTATATATCTTTTTTACTACAGAGAAAAATTAGAGACCTAGGAATAATTATTGAAAACCAAATAAACAAGTATTTACTAAGTACCTACTATGTGCAACACACTACAAATAGGCATTGTTAGGAATACAAGTCTAAACAGAGTCCCAGCCTTTGAATGAAATCTATTTGGTAAGGTAAAACATAAACCAATGCTTAATCTGGGGGGGAAAAAAAAGTAAATCAAGGTCAAAGGGTCATCCAGAGGATTTAATGATAATTTCACAAATTTGTTCTACTGATATCAAGGAATTTTACATATTTCTATAAAAGACAGCAATTCACACTATAAGTAGTCAGTAGTCAGTCACAACATCAAATTAACCCAGAAATAAAAATTATATATAAAATACAGCTGTAATATATAAAGGAGTGACAACCTGAAGTCAAGTCATATTTGGAATTCTGCATGTGGGTCATGCAAGGTTTTAATTACACCTGCAGTTTTGGATCTTTCCATGAGCTGCTGTCCTCAAATCAGAGCAGATTTGCACTGAGAACAAAGCTTCTGCTTTAATTACTGTAGCAACAATTCTCCTCCTGTCCTTCTTACCCTTTACAAAACATGCCTCACATGTCACAACATTTATCTGAATATCAAAATGCTTTGTGTTGTAGTCTAGCCACTTTAAAATTCATTTTGCTTTAACCATGATATCATCACTTTAAAACTCACTGAAGGGAAAAGCTATGCCTTTTGGATGGAAACATTGTCCCAAAGAGGCTAGACACAATTTACCATACTCCCAACTCAGAATAGTATATATTAAAAAGCCAGCTTTTTAATATGTGCTTTTATTGGCTTTTTACAGAGTCTTTTTTCTGACAAAAAAATTTTAAATATTGTATAGAATGTCTGTCTTTCCCAGGATGAGCCCACTTCCTACTTCCAGCTGTTATAAAGCAACCTGTTGCAAAAGAACTGAGGGAAAATAGAAGTATTCTCATCCCATCTGTTCCTCTTACTTCTTTTCACAAAATGGAAGCCAGGAACACTGTTTCCTACAAGCATGAGAGATTAGCAAGAAAACATCTCGACTCTGAAATGCACATTATTAGGTGAGAGATAACACCATTGTCAATCTGGTGTTTTCATCCAGTGATGAAAATGAAGTAATGTTTACCATTGACAAACAGCAAGAATTTAAGTCCAGTTGCCCTAACACAGATTTTCTTTTCTCTGTCCAGATCCTTATATTTGGGCTGAAGTCCTTTGCAAGTCCCAAAGTAGTTTCTGAACCATCTGCTTTTTAATTCCCCATGAATGCTTTCAATTATTTTCCCAGCACACCCACAGCATGTAGCTTTCCCTGCAGATAACTCCTGGTGATAGGATGTCAAGGGCCTTTTAGTCCCTTCCCCAGGGAGATTCAGGAATTGCTTTCAGACCCAAGTCAAATCAGTAGTCATGTCATATATAAGGCAAAGACAACTGACTTTGCTTTACACCGAGGTTGAGGTGGTTTATATAACATTCTTAAATGGTGCATTTGCCTGGTCACTGTCATACCAGAGCATTTCAGATTTGTAAGCAGTGAATTTGTTGTTCAGTCACTCAGTGTCCGACTCTTTGTAACCCCATGGGCTGCAGCATGCAGGGCTTCCCTGTCCCTTACTATCTCCCAGAGTTGGCTCAAATTCATGTCCATTGAGTGGGTGATGCTATCTAACCATCTCATCCTCTGTCACCCCCTTTTCCTATTGCCTTCAATCTTTCCTAGCACAGGGTCTTTTCCAGTGAATCAGATTTTTGCATCAGGTGGCCAAAGTACTGGAGCTTCAGCTTCAGCATCAGTCCTTCCAATGAATATTCAGGGTTGATTTCCTTTAGGATTGACTGGTTTGAGAGATCAAGAAAGGAGATCAAACCAGTCAAGCAGTGAATAGCAGGTAGGAAGTATTTTACACACCTGTATATGTTTTGCATTTGAAATTATACTATTTGGTTTGAGGGCTGCCTATAGTAAGACATGTTCATTTGTTCCATTGTTAAGAGCTGTTCCTTATTTTTCTTAAAATACACCTAAATATGACTTGATTTAAATTTGAGCATAATTCCATGCAGGCACATTCCTTAACTCCTTAGATATCTCAGTGTTCTAAGACAGTTATCAAAATTTTTTCAGAAAGCAATTCTATGTCCTATTCACTAAGGCAATAATATGAATGGAGAGCTCTCTTCTTGAACACTTAATAAGAACAAAACTTCCAACAAATGGCCTTTGCCTAGCAGCCCACCTCTCTTCTGAGCGATTACCCAGATCTTTTAATATTTCAAAGTTCTAATCCATGAAACCTGCCCCAAACATAGTAGCTCTCAGTAAAAGCTCTCTTTCCAGAAAAATTATATTCTGTCTATATTGAACCTTAAACATAGCTAACTTCAGGCATCTGTGGGTGTTGTCTTCCTCAATAAAATTCAAAGACCTCCAATAAAAGGTATTATTTTTATCTCTGCCAGTACCCACCAGAGTGTTAGATGAAGTTTGCCCCCCCAAAAAAGTGTTGATTAAGGTGAGTAAATTAATATAATGATGGCCATTTTTAACTTACAAAGTATTTTCCCTATATATTATTCCACTTAATACAGCCTGTGAAGTAAGCAAATTGGAATTTTAAAATAACCTCTGTTTTACAAAGAATAAAACCAAGATTCTGTGAAATTCCTCCCAATGATTGCAAAAAAAAAAGGGGGGGGCCAAGAATCCTTAAATAAGTACAAATAAAGCAGCAGATTTGATAAGCAGTCACTTAGTTGGATCAGATATATCCTCTATTGTTTTCCCCACATCATGCCCAACACATGGTCCGTAATGCTCATCTTGATTAAAAGATCTGTTATAAGAGACTTAAAGTCACACAAGCTATAAATGGAACCCACATTTTCTCTTTTCTTTCTGAAACAATATGTTGAATGATTGAGAAAGATTCCAAAAACTTCTTTTCTATAATCCCTGCTGCTACCCACACCAGGCCTACGGGAAAGAAAGTGAAAAAGAGCTGGGGTTCTATCACCATACTGAGAGAAATCTCCATTTCTGGATGTTCATCTAATCCTAAGCATATTATTTCCTGGGACGAGTTAATTTAAAGCTATATGTGAAAGAAATATAACTCAAACAAAATGAAAGCAATATGAAAAACTTAAGAAATCATCAGTGAAATACGTTAGGGAAGCTGGTGAAGCAAGAGCTCAATAACTGTACTGGGGCCATAAGAGGTGTGATGACCAAGCCAAATGGCTCAAAAGAAATACTTATTAACAAGGAATTCCTCAAAAAGGGGTGCAAGAAAATGACTATATAGCTACATGTATACATATATATACATATATATGTCATGAAAAAGAGATGTGCAACGAAAGAGTTACAAAATTGATCCAATAAAGTATTACTTATAATACTGAAATAAATGGAAACAAATGCCCAGTTATAAAAGACTGATAAAAATTAGAGCTTTATTTATATACTTCTTAATAAAATGGAATCTTGGGCAGGAAGAAGTCATTATATGATGATAAAGATTTTTTTTAACCACAAAAGATTATGACAAAGGAAATTGGTTATATTAACTGAAAAAAATAAATATAATACTATGTAGGTCACTATGATGTATATGTTTGCCTACTGGTGGCTCAACAGAATCCGCCTGCAATGCAGGAGCTGCAGGTTCCATCTCTGGGTCAGGAAGATCCCCTGGAGAAAGAAATGGCAACCCGCTCCAGTATTCTTGTCTGGAAAATCCCATGGACAGAGGAGCCTGGTGGGCTACAGTCCATGGGGTCGAAAAAGAGTTGGACACGACTTAGTGACTAAACAACAAGAAGAAGGATATATGTCAAAATTTCACCCACGGTTGCCTGTGAGTGATGGGATTCAGGATGACTATCATATACTGTCTGGTGCTTGTCCACAGTTTTCCACATCTTCTACAATTAGTAAGAATTACATAGATAATCAGGAAAAACAGTAATAAACTTTACAGTTTTTTATAGGACAACCATCACTCAGATTGAACAGTTTAAACTTCCACCCAGCCTCACCATCCCAACTCCTCCTTCTCGCCTCCCCCCCACCCCCGACCCTCGGGCATGCTCCCAATAAGTAAAACACAAAGCTGATTCTCTCTCCATCCTATCTTTATCTCTAGATAGCAAAGTGCCTTCAGGTTGAACTGTTGCCTCCTATCCTCTATCTCTTCTTATGGAATACACAAACCAGTTTAAGTATCACAAACAAATGCAACCTTTCCAAACTGCTAAAAGTGAATTTGATATTTTACCAAGCTCCTTCCCAACTCCTGTTTCTTTGCTCATCCTGCAAAAAAATTATTTCCATAGAAGGACTCACAGAATACATAGTTAAAACATATGTTAATGCATCTCTAAGATGTTGTCTTTTAAGTATAAAAATTTAGGCTAAGGAATCAAATATGCTAGAGAACACTGAGATAATGACCCTTCCCTGCTCGACCCATGAAAGGGACTGCACTAGATACATGCATGGTTGGAGCAGCCTGTGCCCTGCCTACCTTTAGTTTCTCCATTAATTATGACTCTCTGCCTTCAAGGCATGGGCTGGACTTGCCACAGACAGGAAGCTGAAGACTTCCCAATGACACCTACCCCATGAGTACAGTTAATTTTACATGCAATACTCAGCAAGTCTGAAGAGTCCCTCAAGGCATAATCATCAACAGGAAAATGACAGAAGCAGCTTTCCATCACACACACAAAAATCTCAGGTGAAAAAAACACATTCCCATCTCATTAAAAAAATTGGCATAAAAAAATCATCCAGGAACTGTGATTTCAGAGTCTTGAATAGCAGCTAGGACAGTGCAGAGACACAAGAGGGAGAAAGATAAGAGGAAAAGAAGGAGGAAGGGGAGGAAGAAGAGGAAGAAATAGAACCCAGAACTGCAAGGCATCTCAGCAGATTCCAGTCCCCAAAGAAGGGTACAGAGGTCCACAGAACAGAGGTCCAATTCCTTTGCAAAATCACAGCTACAGCAGATCCAGGACGCAGGCAAAAACTTTGGGTTGTATTTCTCCAAGAAGACTACTTGTAAAAGATGAAATAATTCATTTCAAACATAGAAATAGACCTTACACATTGCAGAGTATTTTGGTTTTATGTAGCCTGTAATATCAACCTTGAGAGCTATAAAAATCTGTCTGAGATAATTTCCCTATTTAATTATCTCCCATGAGATAGATATATGGCATTTATTGAATCTACTTATTTCAGCACCTAATCAGGCATTGTGTTGAAATGTTATGTAACTCACACATGAGAGTATGTCTTCCCAGATACATCATAAAGTCTGAAAAGTCACAATTTCTATCTTTAACTTTTCAACTATCTCCCTAAACTTCAACTATTGTATTATGCAGAACATAGATATTTACAATACTTGGTTAGACAAGTGAATGGGTGGATGGACAGACAAAACAGACTGTAAAGCAACCTTAGGATACTGCAACATGAACACTGAAAAACGAGCAGCTAAGACAGATGTACATGGAACATCTTATCTTTCCAGGCCATGATATGACCTTTACCAGGAATCAAAATATTAATATACTGGTATTTATTTAGTCACTGGGGGCTTCTCAGGTAGTGCCAGTGGTAAGGAACCCACCTGCTAATGCAGGAAACATAAGAGATGCAGGTTCAATCCCTGGGTGGGGAAGATCCCCTGGAGGAGGGCATGGCAACCCACTCCAGTATTCTTGCCTGGAGAATCCATGGACAGAGGAGCCTGGCGGGCTACAGTCCATAGGGTCGCAAAGAGTAGGACATGACTGAAGCGACTTAACATGCACACATTTAGTCACTGAGGCCCCAAAATCTCAAAGTTGGCATTAATTTCACTCACACGTTATGACAGAAAGTACTAAATCATTCTTCCCAGTTAAGATGGTATTATGGCACACACAGTTTTTATACATCTTCCCCTACAAAGCTCAAAGTAAAAGAGCTGCTTGAGTGAGTGAGAGAGAGAGAATGAGTGTGTCTGTATGTGTGTTGTGTGGGCATGTGTTCAGGAAGAAAAGGGAAAACACTCATGGGTGTGATTATAACATAAGAAGGGGGAAAAAAAAGTAATTTGAGACCTGGTATCTGAAGGAGGTATATTCAGGTTGGCTGCATTCATTGCCCTCTGTAAGCTAGGACTGATCTGGTTGCATGCTGTAGAGACCTGGCTTGCTGGAGGTGAAATGGGTCCCAGTCGCTGAACCATCATGGGACTGCTGGTGACCACTAGATTGTTGCAGCTGCCTTTTCCAATGGACTTGCACTGAGGCCCAAAGCCAAGAGCCCCTAAAAACAAATGAATCAGGTTAGCTTCCATGTCCCTTACATCAGAAATCAGTAAATACACATATGTGCACACTTATATCAGGACTCATCTTTAAAGACAGTCCTTAGATCATCTTTTTTTTTTTCAGTATTAGTGAAACCAAAAAGCTTTCTGTAATTCCAATGAAAACTCCATAATGCTACAATAGAAACCCTTCTATAATCATCACTCATACAAAATATGCTTACATTTTGCCCCTTCTACATTCAAGTGTCCAGTTATATTAAGAATCATATTTTATCATCTCTTTACCTAAAGGGTTAAGGTGGTAAGTAGGTGGGATTACTTATATCAAACCATGTATTTTCCAAAATAGTTAATATCTTAAATCGCCCAGCAAGGAAAGTTGATACTACTGACAAAAACTTGTTTAACTGGTTCACTTCATTCAAGTCTGGCCTTCCAAAAAGCCTCTTTAAAAGGATATAGTCTGGCTGTGTCTCTCCAATCTTTATTTTTCCTCTTCACCCTGATATATTGCCATTGGATGTATACCCAATTTTTTAAAAAATCAGGATGAGACAGCCTTAAAACATCATTTTAAAAGTAGTATGTTAACCAAATTTGACATAGATTTTTTCATTTCATTAGCAACAATCTTTGAATGTAGTAAAAATTTGGTACATAACCAGAAGGGAAAGAAAAAAAAAAAGAAAGAAACCCTCAAGAATCTGTGCCGTTACGGAAAAGTGAAAAGCAAAGAGCAGAAAGGTAAACACTGCCATGACTCATTTAAAAAAAATAATAATAGTCATTGAATCATTCTAGACATTCTTTTTACATGGATATACTTTTTCAAACATTTTTTGCAAACTACTTAGTCAAGTCTCAGTTCCCATTTCTGGTAAATGAAAAGAAATATGATCCTAGGTTTTCTGGCAAATTAGGCTCTAAAGTTTTCTCACCAAATTCCTCATCTTTCTCATTGATATATTTGGGATCAAAGTAATAGAAAAGCATCACAGTAACCTTCCTTACTTAGCTTTAGGGAATATAATATTTTATTTTGTCTTTTTAAAAATTAATAGCAAAAAAAAAAAAAGACTTTTCCATCTTTTGTAACATTCTCTTCCAAGAGCCCACAAAACTAAGGATAAACAAGACCTTAGCATAATCACCAACACTCTCATCAATGAACTCACATCTCCAAAGAGCTAGGACAGTCACAGCATCTTTAGTAAGCAGGAAGCCTTCTCCAGTCCAGGCCTCTGGGAAGCTAAAATCCAAGTGGTAACTGACTTGCCCAAGGTCACACAGGGATTTACTGACAGAGCAGAAACAAATTCCATGAGAGTGCATTTTCAAGGCACCTGTGTGTTTAAGTTTAGGTGCTGGATGCTTCATTCCTCCCTTGGATACTTTCCAAGATCCTACAGAAACGTCTCCTAATTTTTTCCAGATACACAAATCAGAACCTACCCCTCTCCCTGCTGCTTATATCTGACGCATCCTCTTGTGCCTTGAAACATCAGTCATAGATAGTCTCTCTATTTTCATGGTTCATATAACACTGTACCATCAGGGTTTCATCTTGATACCAAGAGAGTGGGTACATTTTTGTGCAATGATCATAAGCTTAATATCTTTTTAAATTCCAACAAGCTACATGCAATTTGATTTTCAAACTCCCTTTTTACCTTGGAAAAAGGCAATGTCCAGTATATAAGACACTTGAATTCCATCCCCAGGTTCCATCCCTACCAGTCACTGCTACTAAAAGCAATATTAGATGTCAGGTGTTCTGTCCAATTCAGTGTCATGTATTTAAGGAACTCACTCATTTCATGCCTGTTTCCTTCACAATAAAAAGGTATTAATATCTACCTCTAAAACAAAGACATATTAGCAGCTGGGACAGCATACCCAAGAAATGCTATTTGGTGCCAAAGCATATTAATACATCATTTCATCAAATCTTAGATGCCATATAAGTCATACCATTATTTCATATATTAGTAAAAACATCAAACTGGTACATGGTGTTTCTATTTCACAGATATTCTGATGTGAAAATAATGCACACCTTAGAATAGATAAATACCAATAAGATTGCTGAAAAAATTATTTTAACCCTTCTCTTGCTCACACTTTTCTCTCTGCTAGGTACAGCCTTACCCTAACTTGTCTACCTAGTGATCAGCCTCTCTCTTCAAGGATCATCTTCCCTATGACTCCCTTCACACACTACCAGCTGGGCAAATCTAATCAATTCTTCTTTTCGTTCCCCCACAGTCTTTTAGAACAAATTTGCCTCAGCACCTTCAGGGAACTGAAATGTTTACATGACTGTCATCCATTTATACTTGATTGCTTTTTAGAGACAAAGCTCTTGCTTGAGACATCACTGCTTCTTCAGCACCTAGCCTAAGGCCTGTACAGTACACAATCAAGTCTGTCAGTGAAGCTAAGAAAGAATGAAAATAAAAGATTTTAATATATGATATTAAATACTGAGACATTATTTACACTAAAGTCCTCCTGGTCTTCTTGTTTAAAACCATGCCATTTTTCAAAAACAGACTCCAACTAAGTCAGTCCTTTGCTATTTCTCCACAGTGTGCCTAATGAGAGGTATGGATGGAAAATGAAGCTGTGGGAGTAGTAATTATAAATCCATCTTCCTAGGCTAGAATTTGACACTGGTCAAGGCTGCCCTGGTAACCCTATACCCTGGATTCTGACATTCATAGTACTTTTTCTCTGACTGTAATAAAGAAACATTAGTCCTCCCCTCCCCAGTGTCTCCATCATTTTCACAATAACACCTCCTACTCCTGAATTCACTAGTCAACTTGAGCTGTATCTAACCATAGAGGAGTGACAACTTCTGACAGGTATTACATTCAGTGTCCATGAAGCTAAATTTCTTAGAAACATATTATATTTGTGGAGCAGCTTTAAGAATGTTCTGGAAAATGGCATCATCACTCTCACACGTGGAGACAAGTAATACTTTGACCAAGAACCACTGTGCTCAATGCAAGCATCTAACTTCAATTTTTTTCATAATTCTGGACAGAATGAATACCTCCAAGTTGCTCACAATTGTCTAGTGTATTGTAGTTTGGGCTCTGGAGACAGCCTGCTTGGGAACCCAAAACCCAGGATGGTTGTGTGACTTGGACAAATTACTTAAATATTTGTGTTTATCTCTATGTCTATGTCTTCTCATTTGTAAAATGGAAATAGAACACTACTTCATAAGGTTGTTGTGCATCTAGTATTAATTATACACACAAAGGACTCCACACATTGCCTAGCACATAGTAGGTACTGAATTGATGTTGGTTGTGATTTTTGTTGCAGCTGTTGTTATTGTTCATGCCTGTCATCACTTTTTTCCCTGCATTCTTTCTTGAAGTAGGAAGAAAACAGTTCTTTATAATTCCCTGCATAAAACAAGATACAAGTAAATGATACTATTTAATTCTTTACCCGTTTCCAATGTTCTTTCTGCTTTAAGCCTGGAGCCAATTTTTTTTAAAACCAGGTGTCATCACAGATAGAAGAAAAGTTTTCAACTGGCCAAGTCTGAACGTTCCTTGGCTTGTCATTCCCTGAAAACAAACCATAGAACTTTTCTGACTACCAGATGTGCCAACTACTTGTGTGCTGGTTTTCATTTTTAAATACTGCTTATTTTTAGAGATTGTACAATGTTTTTTAAAAGTGTGTTTACTGCTCAAATAAGGATTAGAGTGGATGGCATTCTAAGTACCACATACATCCTAGCCAAAATCGCTGCATGTTGGTGGGAAGTACAAATGTTTTGCATTTCCTGAACTGAGAGGTCATCTTAGCAAGGCCGTGTTTTTAATTAACATCTTCATTAGTTAAAAGAGTTCTCTTGAAGTCAAATAGCTGACTATGTTGCAATTACCCCTGCTGAGGCTGCATCTTTCAGAATGATCTATGTTTATTCACTGGTTCCTCTAAAAATGACACAGATATTGGGGGAACATAAATGACACATATATATGAGAGGTAGTAAGGAAAAGTAATCAGTTCTTTTTGTGGTTTTTATTGTTCATTCAACTGACCAATCAAATGCAAACCATGAGCTGGGCAGTCCCTGGAGACAATGGTGAGCAAGACAGACAAGAGTCCCATCAAGAGTCCCATCAAGAATCCAAGAGCGGCCAATGAAGAGGAACACCAAAACAGCCATTCTATAAAAGAGAGCCCTGCTCCCAGGTTGGGTCATATGAAATGTCTTTCTTTACAGGTCAAACATGATCAAATAAGAGCAATTTCTATATGGTTCAACCCAACACATATGCAGAGTGTTTTGGAAACAGAAATAAAGCATACCAAGATTTCAGTCTGTCTCACCCATCCACTGGCTGTGTGACACTGAGCAAGGTACTTAAAAGTCTCTGTGCTTCAGTGTCCTGTAAGGTCCCGAGGAAAGTAATAGTAGTAATAGTAATAGCCCTAATACACAGGGCTCTGTGAGGATCGAAAGGGTTAGTATATATTATCATAATTTTACCATCTTTAAGGATCAGGGCTTTCTTCCCAATCTTTCATTATAAAACATTTCAAATCTACAGAATAGCTCTAAGAACAGTGCATGAATCCTCTATCTAATTTATCAGTTGATAAATTCCATCTGTGGATCTATCTAACCATCGTCCATCTCTCGCTATATATAAGCCTATTATTGTTTTATTATGCCCTTCACCCCAAAATATGTAACCATAACACAATCATCAAATTAAGACATTTAGCAATGATATAGTACTAGTATTTAATGCACCATTTATATTCAAATATTACTAATTATCCAATAATAACCTTTAGAGAAATTGTTTTCCAATCCAGGATCATGAATTTCAAAGAAATATTTTGCAGAAGTGGATCTTCAAGAAAGGAATGGCAAATCAGTAGACACTAGGGAGCTGTAGGTTGTTAGAAAAGTAGAAAATCGGAGAAAGAAAAGAGGAGAGAGGGAACAGCAAACAGCACAATAACTAAAAGCATGGATCCCTACGCTAGCTCCACCACTGATGGCCGTGTGACCTTGGGCAACTTACTCAAGCTTTCTTTGCCTCGGTGTTCTGAGCTCTAAACGGAGTTAATACTACTATTACTTACCCCAAGGAGTTGTTTTGAGGATTAAATGATCTAATATATGTAATATATATAGGGCCTGGGACTTATGCATTATAAATGTTAGTTATATTTTATTAAAGAACTCATTTATGGTACCTTTCTGTTATTTCTAGCACCTCTTTTCTTGAATGACCAAGGACTGCATGCTGATACTTCCCAACCCAAGACCTTCCACTTGACACATCCCCCTCCGATGGACGGCACACTTCAGGCCTTTCCTCACTCCCATCTTATCTTACTCTTAGACTCTCCCCAGCTTTCATTCATACTCCTCCCTGGAACTAGAGATAAATTCTTGCATACTAAACATACTAGGCTTATTATACAGTGTTTTATCAAATTTGTAATGTTTTACTGCAGAGATACAGTAGTGACGACTTTCATGAACACATGCACATACTCACTTGTGTTCATGAAGTAGTAATGTGTTACTCTGAAATATTAGTAAAGCAAGGGTAAATGGCTAAGAACACCAAAAGAAGAGAATCAGAATGAAATTGCTAGCTTCCTTATTCAGGAACAACACATTTAAATTTAGTGTATGTTACAAACAGTCAAAACTGCACAAAACTTATGAGATGAAAGGACTACTGAGCAGAACATCCTGCCTCCATGGTGCTAATAACTCCGTAGAGATAAGACATACTCACCTAGGAACAACCAGATAATAAGAATAAAGCATGAAACTGAAGTACAGAGACAGGAGTTCAGAAACGGGGGAAATCTCTATGTACCGGATAATTCACTGAAGAACAATCTTAACCAAAAAAGCACGTCTTTTAGGAAGTCCAAAGGTTTTCAACGATAACAAATTATGTGAGGTCATGGACAAATCCACAGTCATAACTTTGGGAAACTCTAATTAACCATATCCCTTTATTACAGGTCTTCTCAGAGCCATTATAAAATGTAAATGCATATAATAAATCTCTGAGAGGAGCAAATAATACACAAAATATATTTGTTTAGGGTGCTTTTTTTCCCCTATGACTCACCCAAGATTAGCATACTAAAGCACACTCTTTAGAAAACAATAAGCTAAAACTGAAAGACAAATGAGCACATGAATGAGGAGATAGTAAGGTGCAGACATGGAAACAGCAGGGAGGAGGCATGGCATGTATTAAGGAAATGAGAAATCAGAGTTGCCTGCAAGAAGGGGATCTCACCAGAAAAAAGGGAGAAAATAGAGGACTTGTGGAGTCAGGTTGGTGGGCCTGAATTAACAACTGGACATTATGTATTCACCAGTGGCATTACTTCATGGGAAATAGATGGGGAAACAGTGGAAACAGTGTCAGGCTTTATTTTGGGGGGCTCCAAAATCACTGCAGATGGTGACTGCAGCCATGAAATTAAAAGATGCTTAATCCTTGAAAGGAAAGTTTTGACCAACCTAGATAGCATATTAAAAAGCAGAGGTATCACTTTGCCAACAAAGGTCCATCTAGTCAAGGCTATAGTTTTTCCAGTGGTCATGTATGGATGTGAGAGTTGGACTATGAAAAAAGTTGAGTGCCGAAGAATTGATGCTTTTGAACTGTGGTGTTGGAGAAGACTCTTGAGAGTCCCTTGGACTCCAAGGAGATCCAACCAGTCCATTCTGAAGGAGATCAGCCCTGGGCTTTCTTTGGAAGGAATGATGCTAAAGCTGAAACTCCAGTACTTTGGCCACTTCATGCGCAGAGTTGACTCATTGGAAAAGACTCTGATGCTGGGAGGGATTGGGGGCAGGAAGAGAAGGGGACGACCGAGGATGAGATGGCTGGATGGCATCACCGACTCAATGGACATGAGTTTGGGTGAAGTCCAGGAGTTGGCAATGGACAGGGAGGACTGGTGTGCTGAGATTCGTGGGGTTGCAAAGAGTCAGACATGACTGAGACACTGAACTGAACTGAACTGAATGGCACCAAACCTGGCTGCACATTAGTGTCACCAGGGAAGTTTTTCAAAAATGCAAATTCATAGGCTTCACTTCAAACCAGCTAAGCCAGATGCTGTGCTGTATTTGGCCTGCTGACATGCACCTGGAGCCCTGTGCTACAGACAGTGGTGCATCTCACTAGAAGCCAAGCTCAGCCACGATTAATTGGTGGAGATAAGGATAAAGGATGGAAGAGTACATTAAAGAGAAGCTGGACAAACAACGAGGAGAAGCCCACATGGTGATAAATGACAGCATAAGAAAGCAATGGTTAGGGAAGCAAGTTAAGAGATTATATATAATATATAATATAATTAAATATTATATTTATATAATTATATATTATATTATATATCATATTATATTATATATTATGTAATATATTATATACTATAATTGATTGATAAAAGATTTAGGAGATAAAGTTTAAATTATCATCTGTAAAACAGCCAGTTAGTAGGAAGCTGCTGTATAACACAGGGAGCCCAGCCTGGTGCTCTGTGATGACCTAGAGGGTTGAGATGGGAGCCAGGAAGGAGGCGATACACATAATTATGGCTGATTCCTATTGTTGTATGGCAGAAAACAACATAACATGGTAAAACAATTATCCATCAATTAAAAAATAAATAAACTGGAGGAATCAACCTGCCTGACTTCAGGATCTACTATAAAGTCACAGTCATCAAGACAGCATGGTAGTGGCACAAAGACAGAAATATAGATCAATGAAACAAAACAGAAAGCCCAGAGATAAATCCACACACCTATGGACACCTTATTTTTGACAAAGGAGGCAAGAATATACAATGGGGAAAAGACAATCTCTTTAACAAGTGGTGCTGGGAAAACTGGTCAACCACTTGTAAAAGAATGAAACTAGAACACTATGGCAACCCACTCCAGTGTTCTTGCCTGGAGAATCCCAGGGACGGGGGTGCCTAGTGTGCTGCCGTCTATGGGGTCGCACAGAGTCGGACACGACTGAAGTGACTTAGCAGCAGCAGCAGAACACTTTCTAACACCATGAAAATGAAGTCGCTCAGTCGTGTCCGACTCTTTGCTACCCCATGGACTGTAGCCTACCAAGCTTCTCTGTCCATGGGATTTTCCAGGCAATAGTACTGGAGTGGATTGCCATTTCCTTCTCCAGGGGATCTTCCCAACCCAGGTCTTCCGCATTGTAGACAGACGCTTAACCATCTGAGCCACCAGGGAAGTCACATACACAAAAATAAACTCAAAATGGATTAAAGATCTAAATGTAAGACCAGAAACTACAAACTCCTAGAAGAGAACATAGGCAAAACACTCTCCGACATAAATCACAGCAGGATCCTCTATGACCCACCTCCCAGAATATTGGAAATAAAAGCAAAAATAAACAAATGGGACCTAATTAAAATTAAAAGCTTCTGCACAACAAAGGAAACTATAAGCAAGGTGAAAAGACAGCTTTCAGAATGGGAGAAAATAATAGCAAATGAAGCAACTGACAAAGAACTAATCTCAAAAATATACAAGCAACTCCTGCAGCTCAATTCCAGAAAAATAAACGACCCAATCAAAAAATGGGCCAAAGAACTAAACAGACATTTCTCCAAAGAAGACATACGGATGGCTAACAAACACATGAAAAGATGCTCAATATCGCTCATTATCAGAGAAGTGCAAATCAAAACCACAATGAGGTACCATTTCACGCCAGTCAGAATGGCTGTGATCCAAAAGTCTACAAGCAATAAATGCTGGAGAGGGTGTGGAGAAAATGGAACCCTCTTACACTGTTGGTGGGAATGCAAACTAGTACAGCCACTATGGAGAAGAGTGTGGAGATTCCTTAAAAAACTGGAAACAGAACTGCCTTATGACCCAGCAATCCCACTGCTGGGCATACACACCAAGGAAACCAGAACTGAAAGAGACACGTGTACCCCAGTGTTCATCACAGAACTGTTTATAATAGCCAGGAAGCAACCTAGATATCCATCAGCAGATGAATGGATAAGAAAGCTGTGGTACATATACACAGTGGAGTATTACTCAGCTATTAAAAAGAATACATTTGAATCAGTTCTAATGAGGTGGATGAAACTGGAGCCTATTACACAGAGTGAAGTAAGCCAGAAAGAAAAACACCAATACAGTATACTAATGCATATATATGGAATTTAGAAAGATGGTAACAATAACCGTGTATATGAGACAGCAAAAGAGACACTGATGTATAGAACAGTCTTTTGGACTCTGTGGGGGAGGGAGAGGGTGGGATGATTTGGGGGAATGTCATGGAAACATGTATAATACCATATAAGAAACGAATTGCTAGTCCAGGTTCGATACAGGATGCTTGGGGCTGGTGCACAGGGATGACCCAGAAGGATGGTATGGGGAGGGAGGTGGGAGGGGGATTCAGGATGGGGAACACATGTATGCCCGTGGCAGATTCATGTTGATGTATGGCAAAACCAATACAATATTGTAAAGTAATTAGCCTCCAATTAAAATAAATAAATTTAAATTAAAAAAATAAAATAAATAAAGAGGAGGAAAATTAAATAAATTTTAAAAATTAAAAGGAGGAGGTCATATAAAGGTCATTTTTGTAACTCCAGTTTGAAATTAATTACTCATTACCAGATAATAAATAAAGTCCTAATCCAGATTAATTAAGATTCCCATGAATTGTGGCAATGTCCCACCACTTTGCCCCTGGAGTTCAGCTTGAATCTATCAAGTTTATCCCACAAAGAATATAACTTTCACACTAACACTCTTCTAACCTTAGTCAGTATTCAGGAATGTTGGCCACCAAGTATGGAATCACCAGCATTACTCATTTCATTTTATCCCTGCATTAAATGGAATCGTATTTATACTCTGCGAGATTAAAAAATATCATATTGCTTTCTGTGCCACTCAGTGCCCTGGATTCCTGGACAAGAAGTCTCAGTCTTCTTACTCCCCACCACTGGGCACTCCTGATAAGACGTTATTAAGAATACACAGCTCCAAACCACCTCATAAAGATGTAAAGATACATTAAACAGCATTCCCAAACTTTATATTCTAAAGTCCCATCAGTCAGCTATTGTACATCAATTATCAACTAATTAGTACAGAGTGCTTATGCTGACCTTTCTGTTCTCTCTTGTAATGATTTGCCAAGTTAACTGAAACCTGCTTTGCTCCATAGAGACTCTTAGTGAAGCAAGAGTGTTAAATAAAGTTCACCAACAATTAGCCTAGAAAACCAAAGAGGAAATGTAAGCACATTTTACTGCTTTTCCCTGGACCAATTTTCTAACAATCCCATGGGAGAAGAGCAGATACATTTGTTAAATAAGCAAACCATTACTCTGAAAAGCTGAAATACCAGTACTGGCATAAATTTGTCGCTCATGGACTAGGTATTCATTTATTTGTGCTCCTGCTTTGTGCTATAGTATATACTCTAGGGAGTCCAGACACATAGATAAGGTAAACAATTGTTGCTTACTATCAAATCTAGTAGACTTACATCAAGGCTTACACATGTGATTAATCTATAAAGATATATGAATTCAAGGTGAAATTACACTTGCTCTGTAAAAAAAAGGACTTCCATGAATATAAGAAAAGATGCACGATACTGGATGCTTGGGGCTGGTGCACTGGGAAGACCCAGAGGGATGGAATGGGGAGGGAGGAGGGAGGAAGGTTCAGGATGGGGAACACATGTATACCTGTGGCGGATTTATTTTGATATTTGGCAAAACTAATACAATTATGTAAAGTTTAAAAATAAAATAAAATAAAAAAAAAGAAAAGATGAGAAAAAAAGAGGAAGGAAGCATACTTTAATGGGAAAACTGCCTCAGTTTCCCCAAAACCATGAACAGATCACATTTATTAAGCACTACCTGTGGGCTTCGTGCTGTGCTATAGTAATGGAGGCCTAGGCCATTAGGTTTTCCCCCAAAGAGCCTCTGACCAGTAGGAAAGAGTTTTAATCAACACATGAAATGATTAAGAAACACCTGATTTTTTTTAATTGAATGAAAGATCCTTTAAAATCTACAGTGCTTTACAATTTTCAACAAGTTTCACACATGGGATTTCATCTAATCCCATAATAACCTTTTGCCCCCTACGCCTATATTGCCCCTCCCCTCTTCTCTCTTCCCACTGGTAATCACTGGTTTGTTTTCTTCATCTATGAGTCTGCTTCTTTTTTTGTTTTATTCACTAGTTTGTTTTATTTCTAGATTCCACATATAAGTGATACCATACAATATTTGTCTTTCTCTTTCTGACTTATTTCAGTTAGCATAATGCCCTCCAAGTCCATTCACACATTGCTGCAAATGCAAAATATTATCCTTTTTGATTGCTGAGAGTAGTATTCCATTGTGTGTGTGTGTGTGTACGTCTGTGTGTGTGTGTGTATCTCATATCTTCTTTATCCATTTACCTGATGATAGACACTTAGGTTGCTTCCATACCTTGACAGTTGTAAATACTGCTGCTATGAACATTGGGGTGAAGGTATCTTTTCAATTAGTGTTTTTTGGATATATACCCAAGAGTGGAATTTCTGGGTCATATCCTGAGTGGGGAAGGTCACCTGGAGGAGGGCATGGCAATCGACTTAAATTTTAAGTCGATTTAAAACTTTAAATCGATTTAATTTTTAAATCAATTTAAATCTAATCGATTTAAAATTTTAAATAAATTTTTTAAAATTTATTTAATTGGAGGATAATTACAAAATTGTGATGGTTTCTGTCATATATCACCATGAATCAGCCACAGGTATACATGTGTACCCTCCATCCTGAGCCCTGCTCCCACCTCCCTCCCCACCCTATCCCTCTAGGTTGTCCCAGAGCACCAGCTTTGGGTGCCCTGCTTCATGCATCAAACTTGATTTTATATATGGTAATGTATATGTTTCAATGCTATTCTCTCAAATCATTCCACCATCTCCTTCTCCCACTGAATCCAAAAGTCTGTTCTTTATGTCTGTGTCCACTCCAGTATTCTTGCCTGGAGAATCCCAAGGACAGAGGAGCCTAGACGGCTATAGTTTATAGGGTCGCAAGCAGTCAGACATGACTGAAGTGACTTAGCACGAACATAGTAGTTCTATTTTTAGTGTTTTGTTTTTCTAGTAGTCGTGTTTGGATGTGAGAGTTGGACTGTGAAGAAAGCTGAGTGCCAAAGAATTGATGCTTTTGAACTGTGGTGTTGGAGAAGGCTCTTTCGAGTCCCTTGGACTGCAAGGAGATCCAACCAGTCAATCCTAAAGGAGACCAGTCCTGGGTGTTCATTGGAAGGACTGATGCTAAAGCTGAAACTCCAGTACTTTGGCCACCTCATGTGAAGAGTTGACTCATTGGAAAAGACCCTGATGCTGGGAGGGATTGGGGGCAGGAGGAGAAGGGGATGACAGAGGATGAGCTGGCTGGATGGCATCACTGACTCGATGCACATGAGTTTGGGCGGACTCCGGGAGTTGGTGATGGACAGGGAGGCCTGGTGTGCAATTCATGGGGTCGCAAAGAGTTGGACATGACTGAGCGACTGAACTAAACTGCACTGAACTGAAGGAACCTCCATGCTGTTTTTTTTCCACCATGGCTGCACCAGTTTACATTCCCCGCAACAATGTAGGAGTGTGCTCTTTTCTCCATATCCTCACAACATTTGTTATATGTGTTCTTTTTTTTTTTTTTTTTTTACCATCTGAGCCACCAGGGAAGCCTTATATGTGGTCTTCTTGATGATAGCTATGGGGCTTCCCTCATAGCTCAGTTGGTAAAGAATCTGCCTGCAGATGCAGAAGACCTGGGTTCGATTCCTGGGTTGGGAAGATCCCCCAGAGAAGGAAACAGCAATCCACTCCAGTATTCTTGCCTGGAAAATCCCATGGACAGAGGAGCCTGGCGGGCTACAGTCCACCGGGTCGCAAGAGTCGGACACGACTTAGCGACTAAACCACCACCACCATTCTGACAGAAGGAAACATCCAATCTTAAACTGAGCTGCCATGTGCCAAGCAAAGAAATAGATTAGACAAGAAAAAGAGCTGTTAACTGGAGGAAGATTGGTGGAGGAGGTAAAACTTGACCTGAGCCTTTTAATGGCCTGAGGGGAGAGGGAAGTACGAAGAGGAGGTTTACCAAAGTGAAGTGAGAAAAATGTGCTTGGAAGAGAACTGGCAAAGCTGCCCACTATCAAAACCTCTCACTGTATGGAACAATGACTGGGATCCCCTGTCAGATAGTAGGTGCTCAACAAATGGATGAATGAATAAATAATATCACTTTTAACAAAAATGTAGTTCAAGGTCACAAAGTGAGAAGTTCCCTCTTAAAAGTGAGCTGTGATGTAGAAGAAAGAAAGAGCTCCCTGGTGAATACAATTGTTGATATATCCTTAGTCCCTGAAGAGCTGAAAATATTAGTTTGCTGCATCTTTCCTTATTCCCTACATACACACATACACATCTTGACATGAAGGGAGAGTAGTCTAAGGCAGTCAGTGTAAATCACCAGAACTTGTTCTTTAGGATCTAAGAGCTGGTTCTAAGGGAAAATCTCATTCAATTCTTCATAACCAGGATATCTTCTTAGTATCTAAAAGTCATAACTTATAGTCATCATTAAAAGCTACTGGGCTAATATCATACTAACTCCTCAGAACTGTCCAAAGAAACATATACTGTATCATAATTTTTGTCACACATTCTACATAGGCTTACAAGTTCAAATGGGATGCCCAGAATCATATGACCCAAAGAAATGGGAGGCAGTTATAGAGATCACATTCTCTTATACTAAAAATTTTCACCCATATTTCCAAGAACTGGAAAATACTTGGCTTCCTGAATCCAGAAGTCACACATCATTGTTCAACTGTCTTATGAACAAGATATGTTTTGCTTCTAGGCTGTAGATTCTCAGCTTGTGCTCTAATGTCCATTCAACAGCCTAGGTACAAGCAAGAAAATTTGTTGAGCTGCTACTTGTATTTTGTGCTCCTTTGTCTCAAGAAAAATTATAAAAGGGTCAAAAGTAGACACTGCTTGATTTCATTATTTCTTCTAGTCCTGTTCAGTTCAGTTCAGTCCCTCAGTCATGTCCGACTCTTTACGACCCCATGAATCGCAGCATGCCAGGCCTCCCTGTCCATCACCAACTCCCAGAGTTCACTCAAACTCACATCCATTGAGTTGGTGATGCCATCCAGCCAGCTCATCCTCTGTCGTCCCCTTCTCCTCCTGCCCCCAACCCCTCCCAGCAACAGAGTCTTTCCCAATGAGTCAACTCTTCGCATGAGGTGGCCAAAGTACTGTAGTTTCAGCTTTAGCATCATTCCTTCCAAAGAACACCCAGGGCTGATCTCCTTTAGAATGGACTGGTAGGATCTCCTTGCAGTCCAAGGCACTCTCAAGAGTCTTCTCCAACACCACAGTTCAAAAGCATCAATTCTTCAGTGCTCAGCTTTCTTCACAGTCCAACTTTCACATCCATACATGACCACTGGAAAAACCATAGCCTTGACTAGACGGACCTTTGTTGGCAAAGTAATGTCTCTGCTTTTCAATATGCTATCTAGGTCGGTCATAACTTTCCTTCCAAGGAGTAAGCGTCTTTTAATTTCATGGCTGCAGTCACCATCTGCAGTGATTTTGGAGCCCCCCAAAATAAAATCTGACACTGTTTCCCCATCTATTTCCCATGAAGTTATGGGACCAGATGCCATGATCTTTGTTTTCTGAATGTTGAGCTTTAAGCCAACTATTTCACTCTCCTCTTTCACTTTCATCAAGAGGCTTTTAAGTTTCTCTTCACTTTCTGCCATAAGGGTGGTGTCATCTGCATATCTGAGGTTATTGATATTTCTTCCAGCAATCTTGATTCCAGCTTGTGCTTCTTGCAGCCCAGCATTTCTCATGATGTACTCTGCATATAAGTTAAATAAGCAGGGTGACAATATACAGCCTTGACGTACTCCTTTTCCTATTTGGAACCAGTCTGTTGTTCCATGTCCAGTTCTAACTGTTGCTTCCTGACCTGCATATAGGTTTCTCAAGAGGCAGGTCAGGTGGTCTGGTATTCCCATCTCTTTCAGAATTCTCCACAGTTTATTGTGATCCACACAGTCAAAGGCTTTGGCATAGTCAATAAACTGTGGGGAAGCCTAAATCCACTGAGATTACCCAGGTGCTCTGAGTACCTCTGAAGAGAAAGCCAGAGGAGAGACTGCCCAAAGTTGGGAAGAACATCAGTTTTACAGTACCTTGAGTAGTGAGGCAGCTCTCAGCAAAGGCAATGGGGGTGGAGAGAATGGTTGCAATGGCAAATGTACCAAGCCTAGGCTCTAGGTCTAGGGGCTCCCAGCTCTGGCAAAGGTTTCTGTGCCAAGCACATTGATTGGCAAGCAGCAGACTTCCAGAGACCATGTGGGCTTGGCTAAGTAGGCACCTACCTCAGTAGTAACCTGGACCAAAAATCACAAAAGCTTTTGCTATATTCTGCTCTGTATAAAGACCCTGTGATCTTGTCTCTCTGGCAAGACATTGGGTTCTCCAACCAACAATGACTGATATTAAATTTCAGGGTTTTGGAGTCTGATTTGTTTTCTTTTAAAGGAAACAATTTAAAGAACTCTTTCAATTATGTGAGAGTTGGTAGAGTAAGTCACATCCACTACGGATTCAATTAAAATTAGAGAGATTGGAAGGCTGAAATATCTACCCTTTGGCTCAAGCAACTTGAAACCTGTCATTGTGTAAAACTATGTAACATTAACTACCAAAATATTTTTAAAAATTCTAACATCACAAGTCTCAACACAGATAATCTAAGGCCTACATAGTGTAAGTTCCCAGTGTGTCCTTTATTTAATGGCATTTTTGAACTTAGAACTAGAGTAATCCAAGCATCTTTGTAACTATAACTGGAATATGAGTTAATATTAATGTAATTGTGACTGTTTTATCTCTATACCTTACAGGTGTTAAATTCAGACACTATATCAACAATAACTGAACAATAATAATGAAGTTAGGCCAAATGAAAAGAACATCATATTCAATCCAAATTCTTTCTCATCAGTACAAAAAAGCAATCATAACACAGATTGACACCAGTATTAAAAAAAATCTAGATTAAAAGTGATGTTTGAGTTCATACAAGTCAATACCAGAAAAACAAACAACCCAATCAAAAAATGGGCAAAGACCTAAACAGATCAAAGAAAACATACAGATGGCTAATAAACACATGAAAAGATGCTTAACATCACTCATTGTTAGAGAAATGCAAATCAAAACTACAATAAGATATCACCTCACACAGGTCAGAATGGTCAGAATCATCAAAAAATCTATGAACAATAAATGCTGGAGAGGATGTGAAGAAAAAGGGAACCCTCTTGCACTGTTGGTGGGAATGCAAATTGATAGAGCCACTATGGAGAACTCCATATGGAGTTCTCCAGTATGTAGAATCTCTAGTATGGAGATTCCTAAAAAAACTAGGAATTAAACCATCATATGACTCTGTAATCCCACTACTAGCCATATGCTCTGAACAAACCAAACTGAAAAAGACACACGTAACCCAAAGTTCATTGCAGCAGTTCTATTTACAATAGCTAGGACATGGAAGCAACCTAGATGCCCATGGACAGATGAATGGATAAATAAGCTGTGGTACAAATGTACAATGGAATATTACTCAGCCATAAAAAAGAACACATTTTAGTCAGTCCTAATAAGGTAGATGAACCTAGAGTCTACTATACAGAGTGAAGTAAGTCAGAAAAAGAAGAACATTTATTATATACTAATGCATATATATGGAATCCGGAAAGATGGTACTGATGAACCTCTTTGCAGAGGAGCAATGGAGACAGACACTGAAAACAGACTTATGGACATGGCTGGTGTGGGGCAGGGGAGAAGGAGAGGGTGGGAGGTATGGAGAGTAACATGGAAACAAATATTACCATATGTAAAATAGATAGCCAATGGGAATTTGCTGTATGACTCAGGGAACTCAAACTGGGGATCGGTAACAACCTAGAAGGGTGGGGTGGGGAGGGAGGTAGGAGGGATGTTCAAGTGGGAGGGGCCATGGGTAAACTTATGGCTGATTCATGTTGATGTTTGGTAGAAACCAATGCAATACTGCAAAGCAATTATCCTTCAATTAAAAATAAACAAATTCAATTTTTTTTAAAGTGCTGCTTGTAATTTTTTGGTGATCCATCTCCTAAAGCAAAGGGAAAAAAAAGCAAAAATAAACAAATGGGACCAAATTAAACTTAGAAGCTTTTGCACAGCAAAGGAAATCACTAACAAAATGAAAACACAACCTATGGAATAGGAGAAAAATATTTGCAAATGACATGACTAATAAGGGATTAATATTCAATATATATAAACAGCTCATACAAACCAACATCAAAAAAACAAACAACCAGATAAAAAAATGGGCAGAAGAATTTAATAGACATTTTTCCAAAGAGGAAATGCAGATGGTCAACATGAAAAGATGCTCAACTTCTCAAGTCATCAGGGAAATGCAAATTAAAACCACAATGAGACATCACCTCACACCTATCAGAATGACTATCATCAAAAAGAACACAAATAACAAATATTGGTGAGGAACATGGAACTCTGCTCAATGTGGCAGCCTGGATAGGAGGAAATTTTGGAGAGAATGCATACAGGTATATGCATGGATGAGTCCCTTTGCGGCTCACTTGAAAAGATCACAACATTGTTAACTGGCTATGCTCCAGTACAAAATAAAAAGTTAAAAAAAAAAAATGTTGACAAGGATGTGAAGAAAAGGGAACCTTCCTTCACTGTAGGTGGGACTGTAAATTGGTGCAGTCACTGTGGAAAACAGCCTGGAGGTTCCGCAAAAAGTTAGAAATAGAACTACCATGACCCAGAAATTCCACTCCTGGGTATATATCCAAACAACAACACAACGGCAACAAAACACTAACTCGAAAAGATACATGCACCCCAACATTCATAACAGCCCTGTTTACAGCTACCAAAGTATTGAAGCAACCTAAGTGTTTATCATCAGGTGAATGGATAAAGAAGATATGGCAAATACACACACATACACACATATACAGACAATGGAATACTACTCAGTCATAAAATTTTTTTTACCATTTGCAGCAACATGGATCACCTTGGACTGCATTATGCTAAATGAAATAAGTCAAAAAAAGAAAGACAAATACTGTATAATATCACATATATGTGAAATCTAAAAATACAACAAACTAGTGAACAAAACTGGAGAAGGCAATGGCACCCCACTCCAGTACTCTTGCCTGGAAAATCCCATGGACAGAGAAGCCGGGTGGGCTGCAGTCCATGGGGTAGCTAAGAGTCAGACAGGACTGAGCGACTTCACTTTCACTTTTCACTTTCATGCATTGGAGAAGGAAATGGCAGCCAACTCCAGTGTTCTTGCCTGGAAAATCCCAGGGATGGGGGAGCCTGGTAGGCTGCTGTCTATGGGATCGCACAGAGTCGGACACAACTGAAGTGACTTAGCAGCAGCAGCAGTGAACAAAACAAAAAAGAAGCAGACTCATAGAGAACAAACTAGTGGTTACCAACGGGAATCAGGAAGCCGGGAGGAGTTATAGAGGGGAAAAAGGTAATTATGGTATTATATGAAATCATGCAACAAATTTGAAAATTGCAAAGCACTATAGACTTTAAAGAATTTTTCATTCAATTAAAAAATAAGTAGTGCTTATATTCTCCCTAAAGTAATACTTTATTGTAGTATTATTACTTATCTGAGTTTGAATATGAAAGCTGAAAATATATATGAATAAAAAGTTGAATGCTAATTGAATTTAAATTTATTTCCTAAATAATTTACAAATTCTTAGACGATAATTAATAACAAATCATAAGGAACATAAAAAATCTTATGGCTTTAAATATAAATAGGAAGGAAAGAAATAAAATCTCTCCCCAATTCTCCAAATGTCAATTAAGTAAAGGTCTTGATTTGGTGGTCAAAGTACCTCCTCTTTTGATTGCTCCACATGAACCAAAGTATAAACCGCCAGAATTTGTTCTTCTCTTTATTCTAAACAGCCATAACCAAAAAATAATAATAATAATAACAACAAAGAAAGACAGCTGTCTCACTATGATCTTCTTGCACAATTAGACGAACATGAACTTCAATGTAAATCTACACTTTGAAATAAAATATTACAATAAATAACTAAGAATCACTGGGTAATATTAGCTACTTACAATGAGCAGAAAAATTATAAAGATACTGCTAAAATATCTTCAATAAAGAAAAATATTTAGGCAATCATCTTAGGTCATTCTAACTCTAAATTCTCAAAATAGAGTCAATATAATTTGCTTCTAAATAAATCTTCTTAGTGGGCTTCCCAGGTGGCTCAGTGGGTAAAGAATCCACCTGCAATGCAAGAGACATGGGTTTGATCCCTGGGTCGGGAAGATCCCCTGGAGGAGGGCATAGCAAACCATTCTAGTATTCTTGCCTGGAGAATTCCATGGAAGCCTGGCGGAATACAGTCCATAAGGTCACAAAGAGGTGGACATGACTAAAGCGACTGAGCATATACACACGAACCTACTTAGCAGGTTAATGAAATTAGATAAATTTTAGCACTTACAGATATACATGCTTCAGAGTCACAGTACTTTGAGAAACCAAGTTATATCTTAAAGTTGAAGAATTAGTGAGAAAATAAATCACTTTCACCAAATTTCACAGTATCCCTTTCTTCTCTCTCATACTTATTAAATACTAGATAACAAAACCTACTCTTTTAGGTACTTATCTTGTTAAATATCCAGAAAAAAAAATAATTAAGGAATGTATCTTGTCTTTGGTCTTCTGCTTTCAAGCACAGCAAGCTATTTATGGTGAAACCATCACAAATTTCAGAAGATACTTTGTTCCATGTTCAAATTCTAGAACCAAGCCAATGAGAAAAAAGGGGGGGAGGCGGGAATAGAGAACATCTTCCTTCCTCTTTAAACACAGTAAGCACCTTTGTTTGGAGAGATTTTCCCATCATCTTCTTTCAAAAATGTGTCAATCAGAGTAATCTTGGGGAGGGTGGGAAGATATGGCAACAGGGATCTTTGTTATTGTACTTCGGTGAAGGTAAGGAGATGAAGATTGAGAAATCTTGTCCCGTGAATACTGGCTGCTCTGTCATCTGACACCAACAGCACAAGGAATTCTAGAAACACCTCCCTCTAGAGGAGGAAAGGCTGGAGTCAGAAAGAAGTTTGTAAAGACAATAATTCAGCTTAACTGACTTGTTTTTTGACACGTAGCCTTGAAAAGAACAAATTTACCTCAGAAACTTGGCAAGTACAAACTGATTTTTTGATAAGTTTTAATGTGCATTTTACTAAATGCATGAAGAGAAAGTGAGGGAGAGAAAGGCCAGGTATCCAAAGACAGGAAGGTTGTCAGGTTTCTCTTTTCTGTGTCATTTTTGTTTAGCCGGTCAAATGAAAATTCAAAACCATATAATTAGATGGCTGTTTATACATGATTAAGCATGAGCTCATTGGACTTTACATGCCAAAAAGTCAGAGATGTGGTTAAGGGCAAGAAGGAACTATTAATAAAAGGAAATAAAGCTGTAACACATTTTTCACTTATGAATAAAAATAATTCAAAGCTCTCTAGGTGGAAAAAGAGGAAAAAAATCAACCATGAGTAGGGGCAAGAAACCAGATAATTTTATAAATGGTTACAATTCATGACACATAAAACATAAGCCACTGGTACAAAAAAGCTTGATTTTCCTCCTCTAGGATTCTAATCCTATTTTTGTTTCCTGTAAACATAATTCACAATGAGAACATAACAAAACTTACCTGTATTATATTTCTTTAGAATTGTTCTGGGAAATATTTAAGCAAGAACATGTTGTTCATTTAAAAGAGTTACTTGTTCTCTTCATAACTGTCTCCAGCAGTAATCCTCTCTGGAGAAACCAATAGCTGTCAAGCGCCCTTGAAAAAGGCAAACGTCTCTCATTTTTCACAACTGCAACATTTTTCTTCCCAAAATGAAGTGAGTCCACCAAAAGCAAGGTTGAAATAGCCATAACCTTCATAAAGATAAGGCTGACTTTCTCAGGTCCCCCAGAGAATCTCTGGTCTTAGATTGGGGCTTGTAAAAAGTGGTGAATCAATTTCTTACAGAGATCAACACCAAGCTATAGGTGAGGTCAGTGGGAAAGTCTTTCAGATGACAGAGAGAATGAACTGATCCAGGATCAGACTACTTACTCCACCTTAGGTAAGGTTTTCAAGCCACTATTACCATCTCTCCATATTGGGAAAGTACACCAGTACAGGTCACCTCCAGGCAAACTCCAGAGATGGTTCAACTGTGTGTGCTATTTTCTCAATCAAATAACTCTTTGGGTTGCTAATGCTGTGACTGCTGTGATATTACAGTTAAATGAGCAGAATGAGTAAAGGCCACAGGAAGCCCAATACACAGTCTTTAAGACTGAGACTAAAATGAATCTTAATAACATTCAAAAAGACTGTAATGCCTAAGAATTAAACATTGAATTTTATAGCCTGGCTGTGAGAGCAACATCTCCAAGTCACATCAGTTCCTTTTCTGTCAGACAGACCTTCCATCTCAACCTCTCTTTCTCTCTGCACCTCTTCTTCTATCCCCAAACCCTCACACACACGCACATATGCACACACACACACACACACACACTGATCATCAGCCAGTTTTGACTCCAGGAGCTATCTCCAGTCCTTTATGTATCTGCCCACTGGATTCTGAACAGAATATACTTCGTTTAAACCTATATGATAAACTACAAAATATGGAGATGCCTAAAAATCCCATGTCCAAGAAGCTCAGATGATCATAGAGTGGATATCTGAAAAGGCTCAGATATTTGAGACAAAGCACAATACTCACAACTAAATTGGCAATTTTAACCTACAAAGCTTTATGCATTGTCTATGTGTCTTTTATAAAACATGTACTTTGTTCTAAAGATATTTTTAAATTATTGACCTAATTTGGTTAAATAAAGTTCTTGTGTGTATGTGCTCAGGCGTGTCCAACTCTTTGCGACCCCATGGACTGCAGCCAGCCAGGCTTCTCTCTTCATGGGATTTTCCAGGGAAGAATACTGGAGTGGATTGCCATTTCCAGCTTAGGACATCTTCCCAACCCAGGAATCAAACCCACATCTCTTGCATTGGCAGGCAGATTCTTTACCACTGGCACCATCTAGGAAGCCCCAAATAAAGTTCTTAACACACTCATTGAGTGTTAAAAGCCACCCAAAGCTGAGGGAAGAGTACACGTACATGAAAACTCTTTATGAGCCAGAAATTAATGAATTTTTGTCCTTAATGTTAAAAGGGGAAAATCTTGCTAAATTAATAAATATTGATTATTTCAAACAGTTTAATATCTACTATAGTTTCAGATAAGAAATGTGATAATTTATTCCTGAACAATGTGTGGCATGTAACTCAAAACTGCCTTTCATCAATAATTAATATTAATAATTAACAAGGATAAACAACAAAAATACCATTTGGAAATGTTTCAGCCTGGCCCTTTCCTCATTCCACAGTCTGCCTATTGCCCCCCTTTACCCTCTACGTGGGGTTAATAACTAAACTTCTCTCATCTCTGACATGCAACACTACCCAGCAGCAATCTTCCCAAGAATGTGCGCATGAACACGTAAGATTGAAAAGAACAAAAGTCTTATCAGAGTCACCTGAATCTGGCAAAAGGATTTCTAAATTAGCATCTGCAGTTTCAATCTACTCAACAGTGAATTGGGTTTTTCTCCAGTAAGGACAGAACCCTGAATAAAGTTCACATCAGGCACCTATTCTCCTACCTACGACAGAATGTCGTATGTCTTTAATATAGGGATTAGCTTAGTAATCAAAATTTAACAGTCCTGCAGATAAGCATAGTGGAAGGAGGGGATAAGCAAAAATTACTCATTTAAAAGAGGATAGGACCAATGTACCAGGATTCTATTTGGCACTCATTCTGAAGAGCATTCAGTTAAAATACGTTGCTCTTCTTTCTCCATTTTGACCGTCTGCAGAATAACATCTTCAGAGTCAAATACATTCACTCTTATTGGTATAATCAAAGGCATTTCACCCACCACCTGCTTCTTACTTTTCTAGCCACTCTGTCCTAGCACACACTCAATATTTACAATGTTAAAGTCCATTGAAATTCATCTCTTCCAGCCATTCATTCCTTCACCAGAATGTTATGAAGGTAATATCCTAAGTCCCTAAAAGTTCAACATCATGGTATATTTTCATTTCTCACAGAACATACAAATTCTATAATCCCTAATGCTCTTCCTCCACATATCTCCATTCCATGCTTTACCATTATTCTTTTTGAAAAGTGATCAGAATCACCAACAAAAGTATCTGCTTAGGTTACTCATGTTCTCAGGATGTTTGGTCACTGACATTTAAAAGTGTTTAAAAGTAAAAAGCTCTTCCACTGGGGAGCTTCCATAGGCAGTTTGTGTAAAAGTGTGGAGATAAAAGGTGCTTATATCTTTTCCTTGGCTGGGCGCCTCAGACATCTGTGCTCAGAGTACTTTGCTTACACTTCCAGGGCTACCTGCTCTTTGGTTTCACAAAGTAGAGCAGAGGGCTTGTAAATTCAGGCACTGCTAGGACATTCAGCAAGGGGTGGTGTGCAGAGAGGAAAGCATCTAACATATGCAGCCTAAGAAACAATGTCTCTCATCAAGCGGAACTGCTGGTGAAGTCAGCCAGCACTGGCCGGCATGAACAATACTGGGCAGGTCATTAACTTGCCTGCTTCAGACTGCGATGAGCTCACCCACCTTTCTGGAAGTGCTATTTTAGCTGCTGAGTTTATACAAATAAAACCCATAATTTTCTAATGGCTAAACTAGGAATGTGTTCGAAAATAGCTCTCTGAGAACCCTGCAGAAGCCACACAGGGAACTCAAGAAGGTGTGTCTGCTGTTGTTCAAGTTTGCACACATCTTCATAATCGCTACATATGTATTACCCTGAAAATAAGCAACCACATAAGTAACGGCAATTTAAAAAAAAAAATGTGGTTAATGCATTGTGTTTTCTCCCTCTCCTTCTTTTGCAGAGGAAAAAATAAGTTAGTTGTTAACTACACAAAGGAGTTAACATTTAACTTTGAATACTGAGAATGCTTTAGCTCTCAACCCCTTCCCCCTTTTATTATAGTGAAAATAGGTTCAGGAAAACTCTTACTAATTATCGCAGATCCTAGATGAGATCTAGCTCTGTTAGTTTCCTTGCTGTGCTTACAGGAGGCCCCTTCATACATACGCCATTCCAGGAGTCAGGAATCCCTACCCACCACCTCTAATAACCCTACAATCCCCAACTCCCATCATTAAAGATCAGCTAACATGCTATTCCCTCCTTGAAACAAACATTCCAGAGTCCTGCTTCCTATTCCAAGTTTCAGGTGCTTTATCCCTCCTCTAAAAACCCAGGTAATGTTATTTTTGCATCTTTTATGTTACTGATCCGTTCTACTTTATATATTACCTGTACCTTTATCTTATCTTTCCCTCTTTTACAGGGAAACTGGCAGGAACATTAGGATAGAAAACTTACCTTATCTACCATCAGCCCCAACCCCTCATCCCCAGATCACATCTTGCTCAGGGCAGACACTAACTAAATGTAAATGCACAGGTAATGTATTTTACCTTTTATTGTAAATACTGAGCCACTTTCCACAGGTAGATGGGGAGAAAGGCTAAAAGGAGAAAAGTTTATTTAAAACAGAGAGATCGCTGGGAGGCCCCTAGTGAGGGTGGAGAAGACCTCTTTTCTGTTGCCCCTGCCTTCTTAACCTGTCCCCCTCTTTGGCACCTCACAGGCTGACTCTACATCTTATTACAGACACAGTTTCTCTCCAAGGACACAGCCCTTTCCAAACTGTTGGACTTGTCACCTTTTCTGTGAAGCCCTCCATGAAAACAAAAGTATAACAAACCTCTCTCTTCTCTCCCTCTTATTCAGTTCAGTTCAGTTGCTCAGTCGTGTCCAACTCTTTGCGACCCCATGAATCTCAGCACGCCAGACCTCCCTGTCCATCACCAACTCCCGGAGTTCACCCAAACTCATGTCCATCGAGTCAGTGATGCCATCCAGCCATCTCATCCTCTGTCGTCCCCTTCTCCTCCTGCTCCCAATCCCTCCCAGCATCAAGGTCTTTTCCAATGAGTCAACTCTTTGCATGAGATAGCCAAAGTACTGGAGTTTCAGCTTCAGCATCAGTCCTTCCAATGAACACCCAGGACTGGTCTCCTTTAGGATGGACTGGTTGGATCTCCTTGCAGTCCAAGGGACTCTCAAGAGTCTTCTCCAACACCACAGTTCAAAAGCATCAATTCTTCGGCACTCAGCTTTCTTAACAGTCCAACTCTCACATCCATACTTAGCTATTCATAAATATCACAAAGAAGATACACAGGTTACCTAGATATTGACTTAGTGATCATACTTCCTCACCAAGAACTTATACTTTTAGTACTGTTTCTACTACTACTACAATAATAAAAATAATACATCCGTACATTAAAAACAAAATGAAAGCTAACATTAGTGGAAGATTCACTTGGTACCAGGATGCCTGGCTCTGTGCTTGGATTAACCAGTCAACTCACACAACAACCCTAATTATCACCATCCCATTTCAAAGAGGTGACAACCCGAGGCTCCAAAAACAGTAATTTGATGAGTGAGGATTCAAACTCAGGTAGCCCTGCTCCAAAAATATACAAAGATGTCCATGAGCTCATATATCCTTGACCATCACCCTCCACATGACGAGACAGATAGTATTATTAATAAATGGGGAGAAGATAGAACAAATGGAAACTGATTCTTCTCTCCCAAAGCTGGAACAAACACTCACTCACAGCTTCCCACATCTTGGTTTCCATATATAAGCAACAGTAAGGAACCATACTTTAATTTGTCCCCTGTAGGTGCCATAAATGGTGTCACACATGCCAAGTATAAGATGAGACTATTGTAACCTTTACAGCAGTAGTTAAATGTCCATTATATAACCCCACTCACTTTCAGGAATTTTTGGTACATAAAATCAATCACTCAGTCAGGGGTTAAATTGCATAGAAAGAGAAGGTAAAACAGATTAACAGAATTACAACACAAAATGACGTCTGCTAAAATAAGGTAAGATCCAAAAACTGTTGGGACGCTGAAAAGACAACAATGATGACGATGACAATGACAATATTTAGGAACACAACACAAAAGTAAGTAACTCCATGAATCTTACTACAGAAAGTACTGATTTTTCTATTGATTTATAGTCTTGTGTGCACAGTTCATCAGGACAAATATTCAAGATGTAAGAATATGATAGATACTTGCATGCACGTGTGTACACACCTACACACACACTCACACAAAGGAGCACAAAGACAGGGACATAGTGTGTCAAGTTCAACAAAAAGTAAATATGAGACGTGCCTTGAGGGGACAACCTCTTATGAAGTTCAACAGGGCTCCTTTCTATTAGAAATCTCAACCTTAAAAACAATATAAATGAAGCCTTTACAGGGAATCTTTTCTAAAATTCTGCCTTAAAATTCCATCTTTCAAAACTGCACTGACCTAAAAGCAGAGTCTAACCAGCCACCAACTGTCCCCAGACATGTGGCTGCTCTCTGCTTTCACTGTGAAATAAAAATAAGGTAAAAAGAATGCGGATGTATGGGTGGGCAGGGGCAGCAGTATGGAGATGAGAAGGGTCTATGCCTTCTGGAGCCAAGTCATAACACTGGGAGGCTAAGTTTGGTTTGTGGCTTTGTAGCTGTGTGAACTTGACCAAATCACTTAGATTAAATTTCCCGCCAGGTGTGGCTTAGTGAGAACATATAATGAACTATCTTGCTCCTGGCCTGGCACAAACCAAATACTCAATAAGTATTCATTTCCCTTCCTACCCACAGATCACACTGAAAACCTTTCATCTCTCATAATCTAAAAGACTATCTTCAAACCAGAATAGATAATGAAATCATTTCAAGAGTTTCCCTCATGAGAAAATGATGCAGGCATGCTCCCACCGTGCTTTGAATTCATAGATTTATATGTCAAGAAGAACTAATAGAGATCATGTTTCCAATCTCCTTATTTTACAGGTGGTAAAACTCAAGTTCAGAGAGGTAAAGTGACTTGTCCCAGGTCACACAGCTATTTAATTGCAGTCAGGATGAAAATCCAAGTGATTAGTACCCAACCAATCCCACTTTCTACTTCATCCTACTACATTCACTGGACTTGCTTAATAGTGCAAATACCTCTGAGGCAGTCAAAAATGTCTTTTGTTTTCAAAACGGAATGAAAATGGCAGATGGAAGATTCCTCTTCCACCGTAAGTGCTGAGTTTGGGACAGGAATGTTCATGAAGAGATGAAAAGCCAGAGGAGAAAAGGAGTAAGTACAAAGGAGAGAATAAAGAATGAAAAAGGACACAGAGACCCTCTATTTCACAACTGTGCCCCCAACTCAATTCCATTTGAGTCCACAAATTTAATGTAGAAGTGCCCCAGCCAGATTCCCCTCCCTTTTATCTACAAGCCTAGATAGAGGATAAAACAGCCGCCACTCTCCCAGATTAGACAAAATGTATGAATTTTCAGGATAAGAGAGTAATGAGATTGTTTACCTTCAATAGTTTAAAAAGAGGTTCAGTTTGAGTTTGCTCAAATCACTTTAAACCTCGGGTGTCAGTAGAACCACTGCTGAAGCACAGGTTTTAGTGGAACCAGTGTCTGCTTATTTACCTGCCAAATATAAATTTGCCATGGAACCAATGTTCAGGCTGCTTAGGACAGCAAGCACCTTGTTAAGGAAAAGGAAAAAAAAAACTAATTTTAGCATATCAAACTTGACGGCATAATTTTTTTAAATATTGCCATCTCAAAGAAAGGGTACAAGCAATGAGTGAGGCTATGAGATTATTTCCAGATATAATAATAATTGCAGAAGACTATCCAATTAGCAGTTAAGCACTGAGGGAATTCCTTTGCATTGTGGCCTTACTGTCTTTGTTCTGAAGAAAAATTCTGCCTTCAGGAGTCTAAAATAATGAAAGAGTTCTTCATTATGTCAGTGAGAGTTTGGAGGGAGTCCCCATGGCACAGGGACCTTGCCGGGTAATGAAGCGTAAGAACTGTCTATTCCTAGTTTAACTTGTTCATACCTTCCACAGCAAGGGGGAACTGTGGCTGAGGCCGTGACCAAAGGAGACCCTTTGGAAAATAACAGAACCAGAGGCAATTTGGGTTCAGATTCTTAGTCCTCCTTGGGCCAAACTCTTATCTACAGGCCTTTCCAAAAAAAAAAAAAGGAAGTAGAAAAAGGAATCATCATATAAAAATTAAGTTCTATTCAACAAATATTTATGGGATGCCCAGCTGACATGGGCTTGTACAACTGGAAACCAGAACTTTAAACCCTCCAAACCCCATATCTCACTTACTCAACCAAATACTAAGACAATTTTTCCCCATTGCCCTTCAAACCTTTGTTAGTTGCTACTTCTGTAGCCAGTAAAAGCTCTGCTTCCTCCAACATCATTCAACTTACGAGTTGTGTGACCCTCAAGAAGGCAGAAAACAGCTTAATCAAAGGAAGAGCTTTCTAAAAAGCAGAAGTGACTTGGGAACACTTGGTAAGGCAGAGTTCTTATCCCTGAAAGAATACAAGGAAGGGTTGCCGGGATATTCCTGAGAATGTAGAAGGGAAAGGAACTGGAAGAAAACATTTTTAAGGTCATTCCCCACTGTATGTAACACCCCAAAAGACTTAAAACATAGTGTCAACTTTCATATTTTATGTAACTTATAGGAAATTTAAACACCTTCATCCAACGGCTTTTCTGTGAGTGTGCCTCTTTCTACTCTGGGCTTCTACTATGTGACACAAGGCAGGTAAATTAACTTCTCCAGGCCTCACATTTATCGTCACTTAAATGAAGGCAAGAGAGTAAGTAATCTCACAAATCCCGTCCAGCTCAAACATTTTCTGGTGGACATTGACTTTACCCTCTCTCCTTTTTACCAAATTAAATTTAGGAATTCTATATACCATAAAATCCCCTAAAAATCATCATATAGGAAAAGAACAGTACATGAAGGTGACCACACATAATATAAATATGACAAAAGCAACAGATTTCTTGTATACTATCAATTATGAATTTCAAAACATAATGAAAGAAGTTTAATTTAAAAATACCCAAGATTAGCATGTAATAGGAAAAGAATGACTTCTTGTTCTGAAGACATGAAAAAAATCTATATACCCATTCTTAGGTGAGAAAACTAAACACAGTAAGTATGCTGATTCTTCTAAACTATTTCAGAGACTTAGTGCAGGGTTTCCCAGCCTCTGCTTAATGACAGTGTGTGCCTTATTATTGTGCCAAATAATTCTTTGGACTTTTTTTTAAGGGAGGGAGGGAGACCATGTGCATTGTAGGATGTAGACCAGCATCTCTAACATCTACCCATTTGATGCCAGCAGCACTCCCCCAAGTTGTTGATAATCAAAGCTAAATGCTACCCAGACATTGCCAAATATCCCCAAGGGACAACAACGCTCGAGTCGGGAACTGTTGATTTAATGCAAAGTCCTAAGAGGACCTTCTCTATTCACTACCTGACAAAGCACTCTAAAGTCCATATGAAATAATAAACTATACTAACAGTCAGATTGGGTTTGGGTGGACTCTGGGAGTTGGTGATGGACAGGGAGGCCTGGCGTGCTGCCGTTCATGGGGTCGCAAAGAGTCGGACACGACTGAGCGACTGAACTGAACTGAACTGTCAAGAAGTCTTTTAAAAAGAAGATAAATACATTATACAGCTCTGAAAGTAAAAACTGAAATATAGAAGGAAGAGTAGTTAAACTGAACAAAGAATCAGACAGAAGAAAAAGACCATGACCTCAGTTAACTCAGATATATAACAACTAGCATATGATGCCATTACAAACAAGTAGGAAAAAGGAGATCCTTCATTAAATAGTAGTGGAACAACTGTTTAGTGTTTGGGGAAAAAAATCCAAGCTAACTCCATATTCACATTATATATGTTCCAATTATCTATTGCTATATAACAAAGCACCCCCCAAACTTAAGGTCTTTAAAGCAACAATTTATTATTATCTCTTGTGGTTCTGGGAGTTGACTAGGTCAGCAAGGCACCAGTCACTTGGGGTCTCGCATGCACTGCAGTCAGATGTCAACTAGAGCTGCAGAGGCCTCTAAAGCAGTTCCCTCATATCCTAGTTGTCAATGGGAACATCTGAACATGGCCTCTGCATATGGCTTGGGCTCCTCACAGCACAGAGGCTGACTTTTAGCATATTTAAGAGCCATGCCTACCACAGGCACAGCATTACTTACACCATATATTGTTGGCCAAAGAAGTCTCAGGACTCACCCAAATTCAAAGGGGTGAAAAAAAATAAAGTAAACTGGTAAATAAAGGAACTGGTAAAGGAAATGGTAATAAACGAAGTGGTAAAGTCACACTAAAGAAAAGCACATGGAATGCGAAAGATGGCTTCAGTCATCATTTGAATATATGATCAGCCATAATATACTGAAATAAATTCCAGGGAAATTAAGAGTTAAGTATTATTAATAAATATTTATTAAAAATAAAATATAAAATAACTGAAATAAACTATATCTAAGACTTTTTTTTATTTTAGGATGCAGAAGGCAGAGATAAATAGATATAACTACAAAATTATTTTAGCTCAGAAAGTACCATAAACAAAATTGAAAACCAAACAAAAGACTAGGCAATTACCAGCATTTTATATAACAAAGCAGTATGGACTTAATATGTAAAGAGGCCTTACAAATCAATAACAAAGACAAACATTCCTATGGAAGAAAATGTCAAAAGACATAAACAATTCACCAAAAAAGAATCCATCAGATAAGACATAAAATAGACACTCTCAATGTTCTGCTAGCAGATTGAGTAGAAAGTATAAAACATGATCTAACCTGTCTGGGAACCAACTTGGTAATACAGTCAAGGGCACTTAAAATGGTCACTAGACCCAATAATCTGCCATCATTTAAAAAGATATTTGTGATAATATAGCTTTAACAAAAAAGAAACCAAACTTAAATATAGTATACTTCTCACACACATAAAAAATATCCACTGTACTTTCAAAGAATACATGGGGAAAGTTCATAGCATAAGGCAGACAAAGAAAATACAAGAAAACAAAATTTGTTTAGATATTTATTACCACTATTATCTATCACAAGATATTCATACATATTTATTTCCTAAATATTAACAAAGGATATTTCTGTATCTGGGGAATACTGATACAAGTAGATGATTTTACATTGTTCTTTATAATGCTTTAGTATTTAAAATTTTTTCTATGGTAAACATGTATTTTTATACTCGGGGGGAAAAAAGCTATTTAAAGAAAAAATACTACTATTAATGGATGAAAAACTGAAAAGGTCACACGTTACTAAGTTATTGCTGAAAGACTAAAAAGCCAGTAAAAAGTAGGAGAATAAACACGATTGTGCAGCCAGTGATATCAGGGACAATTACACCTGGAACCAGTGACCCATTATATGGCCCATTTGGTCTGCAATCAAGTCATTTTCCCAAGCTTATGACCTGGCCATGACACAGATTCTCATGTAGTTGTTCAATGTGACTGCTCTATAAACTTTTCATTTTACCCTTTCAATATTCAGCCCATTTGTTTTCTTTGCACAGTGGATATCTGAAATATCTTCTTCAGAGCTTTATTCTTTTAATTTCACCCCCATTAAATTGTACATATCCTTGTTAAGGACAACCCTTTAAGCTGCCAAGAGTCACTTACACCGAAGCATGAATAAACTTCAAACTCTTATCTAGTGAGGAGGGCCCAGGATGTCTTAGAGAAAGAATGAATATTTTTTAAGAAAGAAAAGGATATCAGATAGGAGTCTAGAGGGTATCTGAGACAAATTATATTCTCCCCTAACTGTGACTTCCCTGAAGGGTATTCCTGAAACGTCCTTCCCTACCTTAATCTGCATGTAGTACTGCAATGGTTCTCAAAGTGCAGTGCCTGAACCAACAGCATCAACATCACCTGGGGACTTGTTAGAAATGCAGATTCTAGGACCCACCCTGTAACAACGGAATTAGTAGGGCCAACCCACTGGCATTTTCACAGGCCTTTCTGAAATGCTAAGGCACATTCAAGTTCCAGAAGTATTGCTCTAATGTCCATTAGAGTCCCTGCCTCTCTATCATTCATATGCATTATTACCATGGGTTTTAATGATTTGTCAAACTCCTTTATTAGTATAAGAATATCATTTTCAGAAAGGTGTATGAGGAAATTAAAAGCTACGCATTGAGAGCTAAACTCTGTGATAATAAGGCAGAGAATAGGTGTCCATGGCTGAGTAGGTAGCCACTGGATAAAAAGGAAGATGGCCACTGATAAAGGTCAATGTGAACGCTCTGTTAGGGTCAATAGTTTGCCTCCCAAATTGCTGCAACTTGCAACAACCACCAAAGTCAGAGTGGTTTTGCTTTCTTTTTACAATTGGAGCTCTCAACAGAGCATGTCTTCACATCCAGTTGAAAAAAGTCCAAAAGAATTCCTGTTGTACAATGAAATGTTCATCTCATGTTATTTAGTTTAGCATCCTTGGTCTTTCTTTGGAAGGGAAAGGGGAGGGAGGAAGATGCATATTTTTAGAACGAAGGAACAATTTATCATTCAATGAAACAGCACAGAGGCTTAAATCAAGTGTGTGGAAATAATATGTTGTTATTACTAGTCTTAACTCTTCTAAATTATAACCTATAAACCCTGCAATGCTTGACTTAAATATCCCATCCACATTTGCAGGAAATCTAAATGGTTATTTCCTCTTTTATTGCATGCATTACAGAAGGATTTACTGTTGCTCCACAAAGCACATATGAGGAGCATGTTATCCAGGACGTCAGTGTAACCAGGCACGATTGATAAGCACACAGCCCACATCACATATGTATTCTGGGAGCCTTTATGTGCAGTTAATTAGTTTAGCTATTGCTTTCATGGTTCATTTAGAAGCTTCATGCTTCATTAAATATCAATAAATTGTATCCTCAAAAAACCTTTTCAGTAAAAATACGATTGTGTCTTCAAGTGATAATCTTGTTAATGGATGTATATATTGCAAGCATGTCTATCAGGAATGACAAAAAACTCTGAATTGCCATGGCTGCAGTACCCTGAAGAAACATGCAAATTTTATTCTATGGTTTAAAATACATGCTTCATCCACACATATTTTCTTACAGTAGGAGAAAAAAATCTTTTTTAACTTTCCAAAAATGATGCTTCTTTTACGTTTCTATTTTTATTTCATCAAGAGTGCCTACTTAGGTTTCATAAGCTCATTTTATCCATTACATCAATTCCAAGCTCTCTTTATTGGAAAGACAAGCTTTCAGCAACTTCTCATAGCATGAAAGAGAAGTTTTCAGGAAACATGTGTTCTTCACTTCCCTGATACACACATCCAGAGAGGCCAAGGGTCATGATTACTGGGCTTATCCTGTCAGGTATTAAGTCAACTCTATCAGTGAATGTGGAGAAGGCAATGGCACCCCACTCCAGTACTCTTGCCTGGAAAATCTTATGGATGGAGGAGCCTGGTAGGCTGCAGTCCATGGGGTCGCTAGGAGTTGGACACGACTGAGCGACTTCACTTTATTTTTTCACTTTCATGCATTGGAGAAGGAAATGGCAACCCACTCCAGTGTTCTTGCCTGGAGAATCCCAGGGACAGGGGAGCCTGGTGGGCTGCCATCTGTGGGGTCACACAGAGTCTGACACGACTGAAGCGACTTAGCAGCAGCAGCAGCAGCAGCAGCAGCAGCATCAGTGAATGATCTGGGCTGTTCACTGAATGCCAGGAGCAGGTGTGTCAATTGAGGAGGGTCTGGATGAGGAAAGAGGAGCTTCATCTACCTAAGCAGATGGTCCAGTTCACACATCTTCTCTGTGAAGACATTCTCAACCTCCTCAGACATGAAAGTTATCACTCTTTTCCTTACTTTTCTATCAGTTCAGTTCAGTTAAGTCACCTCAGTCATGTCCAACTCTGTGACCCCATGGACTGCAGCACGCCAGGCTTCCCGGTCCATCACCAACTCCCAGAGCCTACTTAAACTCATGTCCATCATGTCAGTGATGCCATCCAATCATCTCATCCTCTGTTGTCCCCTTGTCCTCCCACCTTCAATCTTTTCCACCATCAGGGTCTTTTCCAATGAGTCAGTTCTTTGCATCAGGTGGCCAAAGTATTGGAGTTTTAGCTTCAGCATCAGTCCTTCCAATGAATTTCTATAGCTCTTTGTTAATGCTTCCATTGTGGATCATATTATAATCTATTATAGTTATCCATTCATTCATTCATCCACTCATTCAACAAAATAGTAAATGAGACAAATAAGATCTGCTTTTTCATAAAGTATGTATTCTCATGGTGAGGAGATACACAATGAAACAAACGGATAAATGAACAAGATAATTTCAAACAAGGGTAAGTGCCATGAAAACAGAAAACAAATAGATGGGCTTAAGAAGCATGAGCAGTGGTGGGAGGGTGTTACTTTGGACTGAGTAGCAGGAAGGCCCGTGAAAGAGATGGCTCATAAGCTGAGACACAAATGGTGAAACTAGCCATGCAACAACATGGGCAGAGTCCTAAGCATAGGAAGCTGCCAAGTGCAAAGACCTAAAGGCTGATCCAGCTTAGCATGTTGGAGAAAGGAAAAGAAAATCAGGCTGACTGAAATGTACTCAGCCAAAGGGGAGCATGGTACCAGACAAAGATGGAGATGACTTAATCTTTTGACTTAAGACTATAGCTCCTAGAAAAGTAGGCCTGTGTCTCACATGAGTTGGTAGCTCTAGTCCTTAGTCTCATATATGACATATGATCAACAAATCTGTGTTGAATTAATAAAGTAAATGAACCATTTCTCAAGGTCATACATGAAATACTGAGGAATTTTTTCTCTTGCTTTGTATAATTTGCCTTCTCACAGCCCCAACTTTCAACATGGATGATCATGATCATCTATGCAAAGATAACATATCATGGACTCCTAATGCTGGAGAAGATTCTTTTAGTTGCTTTTCCATCAGTAATAATGAATTTGTGCTTGGAAATCGCTGATGGTTCTTGTGACCAAGAATGACATATGTTCAGGAGAGGAGAACCAGAAGTTAAAAGGCAAACCAATAAGGTTTCAATAAGTAGCTTAAAAAGCTCAGACTCATGCCCTGAGATTTGTTTATTTATTGATATTTAGTACTTAAATTCAGAGAAGGCAATGGCAACCCACTCCAGTACTCTTGCCTGGAAAATACCATGGACGGAGGAGCCTAGTGGGCTGCCGTCTATGGGGTCGCACAGAGTCGGACACGACTGAAGTGACTTAGCAGCAGCAGTACTTAAATTCAGCCAATAATGAACAACCAAGAATTAACATTAATATTAATGTCATCACTGTTATCATCATCATTATCATCACTCTGAACATGAAATAATATAAATGAACCTTTCCAGTGGACTCTATTATCAGGATGGAGGAAGAAAAAGAGGAAAAGGAGACAGCTTACTAGAAATACTTTCATTTCTTCTCTACGAAACATTTTTAGTCCTTTCAAAATAGGTTTATTTTGCCCCCTTGGTTTCTTTCTCATATCAGGCACGGTAGATGGGAGATCATTTTTGAATAACGGATGAATGAACACCTGGTTTCACTTCTTCAGAATAAGCCCCAGTAGTGATAAGGAAATAATCAGTTGACAATGACAAGCTTTGAGACCACCACAAATGCAGAAAGCCAAGTGTTACCACATTGGATATGTGTGGGAAATGCAAACTTGCAGAATTTATGCACACCAGTAAAAACTCCAAAGGGGCCTGACGCCAGGAAAATGCCGTATTTTGTCAGAAAGTACATCTCTCACACAGAAGCAGGTCTGGCATAACTCAAAGCAACATTAAAAACAAAGTAAAGTGGCATGTGATACCAGCCTTGCTGCCTGATGACAGAATTCGCGAGCTGTCTTCACTCCGAGCTTTTCAGAAACAAACTGAGTCCACAAAGCCCCAGCCTATTTGAGTTTTGTCTTATTATCACGCTGTTCTCTGCAAAGTCCTTGCCTTTTAGGTAACTAAGATATATTTTTCTCATTACAACTTTAAGATTCCCAAGTTATAACTGATAATTTGATCCTAAGGAATTCTGTACTTTCCAATCTATTCTACAGCCAAGATAGTGTTTCAGAAATGCTAACCATTTTGAACCTCTGGAAGCATGTAGGTGACTTCAAAACAATATTCAAATCAACTGACAAACCATGTAATAGCACTTCTCTTCATATTCATTGAGTGACCAACATTCAGAATTTCACTGGTAATCATTGTAGTTTATAGTACACTGATTTTATGAAAGTCAAATTTTAAAAAATGTCAGCCTATTAAAAATCCAATTTTTGTCAAGTGATTTACCATTTCCACAACACCTGTTCTGAGCCCAGACAATAAGAGTAAAAAGAGCTTTTATTTACCCTGGACAAAGGAGCCATGATGACAACAAACAGCATCCAAATCACCCCTTTGTGGATGCATTGTATATTCTCTCCCCTCTTAGTCAGCATCTATTTGTCTCTCTTCCTCTCATCCAGCCTTGATTATTAGTAGCAATAGGTACCTTACTTGCTGCAATAGTTTTTGAGGGCTGCCATAACAAATGTACCACAAACTGAGTGGCTTTAAATAACAGAAATTTATTCTCTCAAAGCTCTGGAAACTAAGTCCTAAATCCAGTTGTTGTGGGGTCATGCTGTCTCTGAAGGCTCTAGTGGAAGACCTTTCCTCTTCTTAGCTTCTGGCAGTTGACAGTAATCAAGCCTGGACAGTTCCTTGTTTTGGAGGCACACCACTCCACTCTCTACTTTGGTCATCATGTGGTGTTCTTCCTGCGTGCCTTCTGTTTTCATGTGGCATTCTCATCTTGGTATCCATGTCCAAATCTCCCTTTTAAAATTAAGATCTAGTTATTGGATTAGGCCCCACCCAGCTCCAGCATGAAATCATCTTTTAACTTGATTACAACTACAAAACCCTATTTCCAATTGAAGTCAGCACATTCTGAGATTCTGGGTAGGCATGAATTTGAGGGGGCACTATACAACTCAGTATGACTGCCAAGCAACATCCTTTCAAGGAGCCTGAAGAACACTGCTCTCTGAAGAATATTTGCAGACGAAATAACTGCCCATGGAAGAAGAGGAAAAGGAAAGTGACAAAATTCACACACAAAAGAGCCTAACAGGAAAACTGCCAACAGCCTGGTGATTCTAGGTCTAAATTATTCTCATGCATGAGGTCAATCACCAACAGATTCATCATGCAAAAATATCTACCCAGCCACTGACTCAGGAAAAATGACTCTTTTGGCCAAATGAACTTCTCTGGAACCAGGTCCCTAAGTGGAACAACTTCCACTCAACTCTCAGACTATCAGAGGGAGACACACTAAAACCATAATCACAGAAAACTAGTCAATCTGATCACATGGACCACAGCCTTGTCTAATTCAATGAAACTAAGCCATGCAGTGTGGGGCCACCCAAGATGGGTGGGTCATGGTGGAGAGGTCTGACAGAATGTGGTCCACTGGGCACCATAAGGGAAGGTAATGGCAAACCACTTCAGTAGTCTTGCTTGAGAACCCCATGAACAGTATGAAAGGCAAAACGATAGGATACTGAAAGAGGAACTCCCCAGGTCAGTAGGGGCCCAATATGCTATTGGAGATCAGTGGAGAAATAACTCCAGAAAGAATGAAGGGATGGAGCCAAAGCAAAAACAATACCCAGCTGTGGATGTGACTGATGATAGAAGCAAGGTCTGATGCTGTAAAGAGCAATACTGCATAGGAACCTGGAATGTTAGGTCCATGAATCAAGGCAAATTGGAAGTGGTCATACAGGAGATGGCAAGAGTGAACGTCGACATTCTAGGAATCAGCGAATTTAAATGGGCTGCAATGGGTGAATTTAACTCAGATGACCATTATATTTACTACTGTGGGCAGGAATCCCTTAGAAGAAATGGAGTAGCCACCATGGTCAACAAAAGAGTCCGAAATGCAATCTCAAAAACGACAGAATGATCTCTGTTCGTTTCCAAGGCAAACCATTCAATATCATAGTAATCCAAGCCTATGCCCCAACCAGTAACGCTGAAGAAGCTGAAGTTGAATGGTTCCATGAAGACCTCCAAGACCTTTTAGAACTAACACCCAAAAAAGATGTCCTTTTCATTATAGGGGACTGGAATGCAAAAGTAGGAAGTCAAGAAACACCTGGGGTAACAGGCAAATTTGGCCTTGGAATATGGAATGAAGCAGGGCAAAGGCTAATGGTGTTTTGCCAAGAGAACACACTGGTCATAGCAAACACCCTCTTCCAACAACACAAGAGAAGACTCTACATATGGACATCACCAGATGGTCAACACCGAAATCAGATCTAGTAATATGTGAGGACAAATAGGAGAAATACCAGCAATGCCTGGGCATCACTCTATCATCACCTCCAACAGAAGAAAAGAAACTGAAGTTCATAGAGATTAAGCAATCATCCCCAAGTCATATAGGAGAGTCACATAAATTTACCTGAATCCAAAGCTGATACCTCATTCTTTATGTCTGAATGTGTGAATGTGAGCATGCACGCGCACACACACACACACACACACACACATACTTTAAAAATGATCATTTCATTTACTCTGTTCCTAGAACACATCATTTTCTTAATCTTCAAAATATTATAACCGGAAAACACCTCCGCTATCATCTAACAACAATTTCATTTTATAGACGAACACAGTGAAGAACAGAAATGGTAGTTGAATGACTTGTTCACTGGGGAAAACTACTGACCAAACTGGGAATAGAACCTCAGAGGCTACACAGGTTGCAAGCGCTCCCTCATTCAAGGATACAATACAGTGATCTCCTGATCCTTCACAATAATTAACTTCAACCTTATTTTGTAATTTACTTTATGCCAGGCCAGTTGCCATGTTTTTCTCTAAACATGAAATGGGCAAAGGGTCTGTATTCTGGTTTTAATTTCCCTGACTGTGTGAGTGCACATTTAACTTTCTTCTTCAGACGATGGTGGGTCATTTAGTGTCCTGAAAAGCCAACAGTGTTATTACAACTTGACTCTGACAAATGCTTGCTGTTTGTCTCTCATTTTATCTCTTTGGGTCTCAGGAAGGCAAACCCTGGGAAAATTATACAAAAAGCCCCAAATATCTGAAACCAGCATTGTCCTCACAGGCACATGCTTATAGCATTTCTCTTGAGTTTTATTCTTTCGTTAGCCCACAGCTTGCTAATTAATTGGAATTTTCCAGGGCTTTTGTTGTTGTGACAAAGTTGAACAATGCAAAATCTCATTCCTTCTTGTTAAAGAGGTCCATCCACCCTCCAAAGAGTAGCACAAAGATGGCTGGGATAAGAGGGAGGATTAAGTCAACTTTGAAAGGATCAGACTTCATTAGTTCCTGGGCCCCCCTCCATCTCCACAGCTGCCTTCATCTTCACCAAAACTGTTTTATGGAAATTAATATCTTAACCATGATTTTTATCCAAAGAAGAGGCTGCTTAGAGGGCATTATGTAGGATCTAAAATTAGATGGCAAAGAACATCCTAGAAGCATAGAATAAACAATATCGGGAGGCAAAAAATACTGTACTAGGTGAGAGGGCTACTTAAGGACAAAAATTCATGGATCAGGGAAGAAGGGAGTAAAACCTAGATGAACATTCCCAAGCAAGGCAAAAATCAGACTTAAAACAAACAAAGAGATGCTTAATCTTGGCAATAAATGGTGCCACTTAAACCAAAGATAGCAGAGCAGCTGGAGACTAGAAGTAGGGAAGGGAAGTGATGAGAGATTAATTCTTAATTTTGCTTTTGGTTTCCCTTTCAAGATATCATGGTATGGTATCATGCTATGCTTTGATACACTGGGCTACTGAAACTTGTGGAAATCTTCCTGGGCTGTGTCTTATCCACACTGTGAGAGGCTCTAGAGCAATTCTGCCTTTGATGCTCCATGGACACAGGATAAGAAAGGCTGAAGGGGTCCTCCAACATGGGGAGGAAGCCGTTTCCAACATTGTCCCTGCAGAATTCCTTCTCATATAAACATCTACTTGAATGTCCAAAGCAAAAAAAAAGAAAAAAATCATACATTTTTAAAACTGCATTCTTTTCCACAGAGAAAAAAAGTTTTCTAATTTATTTGTTTATAGGTAAACACAAAAAATATTTTCTAATATCCAGACCTACACATTATGACATGGAACTACTTTCACTGCTGCAGAACCTGGGAGACTTTCAAAATGTCTCCCCCTCCAGACTGATGCCTGACAGGCAATCACTCCAGTCACCTGAGATGCCACACAGTTTTGAACAAGTTGAGTATGAGGTGTCTGTGTAGAAATCCAGATAGAACTACAAAGGCAATTGGAAGGGAGAGCCTGGAAACAGAGCTAGAATAAAGTCCTGGGGATATCAATAAGTATAGAGTCTTCAATGCAGGTAAGATTGTTCAAGAATCACGTATATGCTGCTGCTGCTGCTGCTGCTGCTAAGTCGCTTCAGTCGTGTCCGACTCTGTGCGACCCCATAGACAGCAGCCCACCAGGCTCCCCCGTCCCTGGGATTCTCCAGGCAAGAACACTGGAGTAGGTTGCCATTTCCTTCTCCAATGCATGAAAGTGAAAAGTGAAAGTGAAGTCGCTCAGTGTGTCTGACTCTTAGCGACCCCATGGACTGTAGCCCATCAGGCTCCTCCATCCATGGGATTTTCCAGGCAAGAGTACTGGAGTGGGGTGCCATTGCCTTCTCCGAATCACGTATATAGGGAATGGAAAATCGGGAAAAGGGTAGAATTCTGAGAATCTCCAATGTTTAGGGCTACAGGCAAAAAGGAATCTGCAATGAGAAGAGAAAGTGTCTCTGGGGTCAGGGATGGTGTGAGCAGGAGGGACCAGGGTGGGAAGCCATAATATTTAAAGACATAGACTCTGGAGTGAAATCACTTGGCTTCAAATCCGGGAACAACTGCTTACGGGACTTGGAACCCCAAATAAAATATGGAATCTCTACATATTTCCATTTCCCCCTCTGGAAAATGGGGAAAACAGTTACATATCATATAGTCCTAATGCAATAGCACTTGATATAGTGTCTTGCTCATATTAAGCATTCAAAAAGTTGATTACCCATGATTAATATGTTTATAGGAATAGATACAGAAGGTTATGGGTGACTAGGAGCATCTCAGATCCTTTTCTAGAACTACTCTGCATATACCGAAGAGTAGAAAAGAAAGCCTTGGCCCAGAAGACAGACGGCAGAACCCCATAAGGCAAAGAGAGAACAAAGTATAAGGAAGATGGGGCTTGAGAAAATCTTTACCAAAAAAAAAAAAGAGGATTATGATGTTCGGTTGCCTAAGAGGTGATGTGGAGAATAAACCATAAAAATAACCATTCTTACAACAATGGCAAGTGAAAAAGAGCTGCACTAGAGATGTGAGGTCAAGATCTGACTGATTGCTATGGCACAACCAATGGCATATTTTAGAAAAAGTTCCTTCTCCTTCCCAAACTTCAGTTTCATACAAAAATAGCCAATGAATTCCTCTCCCAGTTTGAACCACTTATGATTTGGGGTATTCCATAATTTAGCCTAAGGTATTCAGTGGCTACAAACGAAAGCAATAACACTGGTGAAGACATTAGGTATCAAAGGAAGCAGAAAACCCAAAAGTTACCTGAAGTTTAAGAAGTAGAGACAGCCATATCTTCCCTTCTTTTTCCTCGTCCATCTGCCCCAAAACCAGAGATAAGAGGAAAGAAAGGATAGGATCAACTGAATCAAGGCTGAAACCAAGCATCGTTCCTGTTCATCAGCAACTCCAACAAAGCTTTTGGGGGAAAGCCAGAAGGTGGATATAAGAAAGACAAAAATTCAGCTAATGTTGATTTAGGTAGAAAATCACAAGTAAACCCATTAACGCTGGATCCTGAAGGACAAAGACCACGCCTAACTAATTCACAATCCTCATTGTAGCATTCAATCAAATAACTCCCAAAGTGAAGTGAATCACCCAAGAGCAAATGTTAGTGACGCAAAGCTGGCACAGGAGCTCGTGTTTGCTACTCAGTTCAGTACCACAGAAGTCTGCATTCCACGGAGGTATGCATTTAACTGGTATGCATCAAATTCCAAATTATAGCATTTCCTAATAAGAGGTTTTATGTGGGAGGTAATAAGAATAATTGACTACAATTGCTAAATTCTTGGGAAATCATTGGATTTCCCCATTTTCATGGGAAGCTGAGAGGACAAACAGGAAAGGAAAATAAAATACATTAAGCCCTAGCTACATGCTAGACAATTTGCTAAGTAATTTCTTGTACATTCTCATATATCTCATGACTCTGTGAGTCTCATAGGTTCTGAGCTTCCCGAGGAGAGTAACAGTATGTTATTCACTCACGAACTTCAGTGCTTGACAAAGTACTTGCACACAGTAGGTGCCCAATATATGCTTGCTGAATGAATAAGATATTCCTGGTCCACAAAGTGAAGATCAGAGATATTATGTATTCAAGATGGTTATGTTTGCTAGTAAAAGTAGCAGCATTAGAATCTGAAGTTAAAGTTGGGATTATCTGAGCCCATAGTATATTTGGTTCCTTCCCCCGCATGAACTACCTTTCATAAACTTTCCTCTAATCCCAAGAAAAGCTCTTATTTTCTAACAGATGCAGTGGCTGATTTTTATCATGCCTATGGCTTTTCCATCCTCTTCTTTAGTCCTAGGCTGTTTTCAAAGTGTTTTTTCCAGATGTGATTTTTGGTATGGTTACTCCTCTCCAATGGCCAAGCACTGTCAGTATCCCGAAGGATACTGATGAGAACACACTCCCAAGGGCCAAGAGCAAGGAAGCACAGAGCCACGGGAAGAGCATGCTGGTCCTGGGCTCCAGTGTACAGTCTGTTCCTAATGTGTAGAGATAACATAACTGGCCTGGTTAAAGGCAATCTTTCCCTCCCTGCTTGTTAGCAAAGGATTCAAATTAAAACTCAGCAAACAAGTCAGACTAATTGTCTTTCTACTTTGTCTCTCTCTCTCTCCTCTCTTCCTTGCCAAAGCGTCAGACCAGATCACTGTTATAAATGACTTGCTAAAGCATATCCAAAACTGAAGGTTTGTTTTTTTTCTAATTATATATATATAAGTCATTCCTTTCAGATATTTTTTATTTGAAGCTGTTAACTGGACTCTACTTTATTCATCCAAGAAAACCCAAAGAAACGGATAATGATTCAAAACAGACTACATTTGAACAGTTCTATACATTATATGCAAAGAAATGTTCCCACAACAAAGTCACTAAATGACTGTCATCATGTCTGAATAGAGGAATAAAATTGAATTGCAATAAAAGCGAGTTGTTTAAAGGATCTTTAGCTCATGTCTACCCAATTATCCTGTTACATTATGTACTGAACAAAGGATCCTGATACTCAGAGTATTAAGTAATAGAAACATTTTGAGAAATAAACCAACATTTGTACTTTAGGAAAGATTTATGTATCATTTTTCTGATTTTATAAGCATCATAACTGTCCCCCAAGCCTTTGACCAGTGTCAAATTTTATTCTAGTGCATATTCTTCTTTACTGTGTTGGGACGCCCTATGATATATTAAGCAAGAAATTCTATGGAAATAAGATATAAGCCTTGGTCCCTAGTTAGGTCTTAGTGAAGTAAAAGTCACTCAGTCGTGGCCAAGTCTTTGCAATCCCATGGACTACACAGTCCATGGAATTTTCTAGGCCAGAATACTGAAGCAGGTAGCCTTTCCCTTCTCCAGGGGATCTACCCAACCGAGGGATCAAACCCAGGTCTCCTGCATTGCAGGCAGATTCTTTACCAGCTGAGCCAGCCTAATCACTGAAACATCATTCTGTTTAACACAAATTCTCTAACTGGATTATATGATCCAGATTTACTAGATTTATTTATTTGTATTTATTTAGAATTTAGAAGATGAAAATCATGGTAGCATTGTAGGAAGATATATGTTATTTAATTTATAAATGATGAGTTATTTAAACAAGTTTACAGTATTCTGACATTTTTTCTCTATGGGATCAAAGATCATCACCACCATTTTCAATGAGGAAGGAGGAAAGAGCTCATTGTTCTGATTCTTGGCATCTCCAACCCCAGTTAATTGTTGGCCAAGGTTCTGCTGCTGTCAAACATTGTCTACCAGTAGCTCTCTTTGTTTCCGTCTCATAAATGAGACCTCTACAGCTTGGCATACACAAGAAACGCATAAAGAATGACATCAAGATTTCTACTGTGCATTCACTGACTTAAAAAAAAGAAAATAACATCATTAGTAGCCCCAGATTCTGGAAGTTAATAAACAGCTTTGAAAGCCCTAAAAAGTTTACTAAGGCTTTCAGATAACACCATGGTGGTCTCAGAAATGTTGTTTTGGTGTAGAGAGGCAAAAAGAACATGCGAGAATGAGTTGAAAGGTCAGGGTGCCAATATCACAGCTGTCATTTACGCGTGATCCAGGGTTTTCTTTTGCTATAAGCACACTGGGAGAATTGGCAAAATCACTGAGGTCTATATACTAAATAACAGTATGGGTCAATATTAATTTCCTGATTTTGATAATTGTAATGCAGTTATGTAAAAGAATTTTCTTGTTTTTAGGAAGCACACATTAAAGAATTTAGGAGCAAAGGGACACCATGTCTGCAACTTACTCTAAATGGTTCAGAAAAAAAAAAGAGAGGGAATAGTGGAACAAATGTAGTAAAAACATTTGAGAAATCTGAGTAAAGAGTATAAGGAAATTCTTTGCACTGTTCTTGCAACTTTTCTAAGTCTGAAATTATATCAAAATAAAATATAAAATAAACCATAGGTGTATAATCAGCAATTGGTGAATATTCACAGAATGCTAATCTAACAGTATCTTCATATACAGGGAGAGACAGAATGATGAGTTTCAAATGGAATCTTAACAAGTAGTAAAGGTATAAATCAGCAATGAAACGGTATGAGGGCCACTCTTTTGAACAGACCGGGGCAGCAGGACTGCCGCAAACACCAAGTAAGTTTGTCTGGCTAGGATGAGGGAAACTGGGCTCGTCAACAGATCAGTTTTGCAACACCACATGTGAGGATGCCACCAAGGCATGAGGCCCGGGGTTAGAGCACCTCCCAGCCTGATAAAAAACCTCTAACGCAATATGCCATGTACAGTGTGTTAAAGTCTTTGAGATAATCACCTAGGGGCATGCACATCTTGTTCTCCAAGCACATACCCAAAACAACATCCCCAAGATCAAGCACTAGATGCAGGCAACACAATGCTCTAACCCCCATGTAGGAAAGTCTCCTTTGAGACGAAAACATACAGTGGAACTCTTTTCCACACTCTGCAAAGTTTTCAGAAAAATACCCTCGTTCTGTCCAACATCTGTATGCTCAGGGTATGTATTTTACTAGTAACTACCTAAATTCATGGAAGCAGAAACATTCCAAAGACTTCCACTATAAATACTAAGTAAAAATCATGAATCTCATAGCTGAGGATCACACACAGAGTCAGGCAGGGAATACAATAGATAGAAACATTAATTGATCAATTAATAACTTTTAAGAAATCATATTCCTAGAACTGTGTTCATAGTACATATAGATCACACAAATGAAGTCATATGAGAGTGAGCAAGCTTTTATCTAAGGATAAGATTTATCACCACCCCTGTACATGGTGAATGCCTTTTTATTAATATCTGTAAGTCATATTTAGCATACCAGACCTTCACTCCTGAAATGCTATGACTTTCCATCATGGAAGGGGTATTTATTACAATTCAATTCTGCAGGGATGAACATGACAATATACATATAAGTACAGTATTCACCAAAACAGGGTAGAGATAAAAGAGTTCTTTTTATTCACTAAAAGAGTTTCAAGAATAGCTTAAGTTAAGCCTTCAAAAATGAAATGTGTTGTACCCAAGCCTAGTAAGAAAGACTCTACAGAAGCTGCTTAGAAAGAGATTAGATTAAAATTTAACCTATTGCATTCTGTTCCTTACCTTAAAAGAAATTATAAGCTGTCTTCAGGCTTCCATTTTTAGTGTTAAAAAACGAAAGAAACAGATGGAATGAACCTCATCTGCTTAATTTGAAAATCAGATGCAGACTTCAGAATTTGGAGTAAGGAAAGACTCTTGCTGTTTCATTGTTTAAGACTTTAACTACCTGAGACAAAAACTGCTTACATCATCCAATGTGGCCTTTGATGCATTGATAAGGTATCATATAACACAAAAATTTATGACAAAAGCAGTCATATGGAAGGAATCTAAGATAGTTTGAACTCTTTCTTTTAATACAGATTAAGTTTAAAACTGGGTCAACAGTGTTTAGATGTTGTGGGTTTTCAATGAGTCTAATTCGGAACTACAGTACCACGCAGAAAACAAATGCACAAATGTCAATTGACTGAAAGATTAAATGACTGGAGAGGGCTGGCTTCTAAGGGAAAAAAAAATTTAAGGGAAATCAATAATCAAAGACTGAGAAATCTCTGTTTTGTTTGTATTTAAGGAAATAATGATCAAAGAGATATTTTTGTCCCCAAAATGAAGAAATTTGCTAAATATTTCTTTTTCATAAGATGTTTCTTTTATATCAGGTACCTTGTATGTAAGGGTATGTAAAAACTGAAGATTAGCTCTAACTCCAAATGTTAGGATCTGAGGGAAAAAAAATTTGTGAACCCAAAATGAATCACATTCAGGCTTGGAAGCAATCTGCATAAATATATATTTTCTTACTTACTTGGAAAATCTTGTATTTGCATCTGTCTTTCTTACTATCAATAAGCTTTCTCTTCTGGAGTAATGGCTCAGCTCCAACCCTTAATATATACAGATTCCTAGCTATCTCATTCCTAAGACTAAATCGGGCACTAACAAGGCTGTAGGATTATCTGGCCCACCAAGGTCATTCAGTGCCCAAACTGAATAACTGATACACCACAAGCAGTTTATCCCACTGAAAATATAGACTTGATTGTAAACATCTAAGGCTATCCCAAATCTCAACATGACAGTATTTTCAAAGTGCTCTTTCATAGGGCTATTTAGCACTTTCTAAAATTTCTCAGAATCCTCCAAGCTAGGCTTCAACAGTATGTGAACCGAGAACTTCCATATGTACAAGCTGCATTTAGAAAAGGCAGAGGAACCAGAGATCAAATTGCCAAAATCCGTTGGCTCATAGAAACAAGAGAATTCCAGAAAAACATCTACTTCTGCTTCATTGACTACACTAAAGCCTTTGACTGTGTGAATCACAACAAACTGTGGAAAATTCTTCAAGAGATGGGAATACCTGACCCGCCTCCTGAGAAATCTGTATGCAGGTTAAGGAGCAACAGTTAGAACTGGACAGGGAACAACATTCTGGTTCCAAATCGGGAAAGGAGTACATCAAGGCTGTATATTGTCACCTGGCTTATTTAACTTATATGCAGAGTACATCATGCAAAATGCCAGGCTGGATGAAGCACAAGTTGGAATCAAGATTGCTGGAAGAAATAACAATAATCTCAGATATGCAGATGATATTACCCTTATGGCAGAAAGCAAAGAGGAACTAAAAAAGCCTCTTGCCAAAGGTGAAAGAGGAGAGTGAAAAAGTTGGCTTAAAACTCAACATTCAAAAAACTAAGATCATAGCATCTAGTCCCATCATTTCATGGCAAATAGATGAAGAAACAATAGAAACAGTGAGAGACTTTATTTTGGGGGGCTCCAAAATCACTGCAGATTGTGACTGCAGCCATGAAATTAAAAGACATTTGCTGCTTGGAAGAAAAGTGATGAGAAACCTAGATAGCATATTAAAAAGCAGAGACATTACTTTGCCAACAAAGGTCTATGTAGTCAAAGCTATGGTTTTTCCAGTAATCACATAGCGTGTGAAAGTTGGACGGTAAAGAAGGCTGAGCACCGAAGAATTGATGCTTTTGAACTGTGGTGTTGGAGAAGACTCTTGAGAGTCCCCTGGACAGCAAGGAGATCAAACCAGTCAATCCTAAAGGAAATCAACCCTGAATATTCATTGGAGGGACTGATGCTGAAACTGAACACTTTGCATCAGGTCACCTGATGCGAAGAGTCAACTCACTGGAAAAGACCCTGATGCTGGGAAAGATAGAAGGCAGGAGGAGAAGGGGAGATGACAGAGGATAAGATGATTGGAATGCATTGCTGACTCAATAGATATGAGTCTGAGTAAGCTCCAGGAGATAATGAAGGACTGGGAAGCCTGGTGTGCTTCAGTCCATGGGATCACAAAGAGTTGGACACAATTGAGTGACTGAACAACAACAAAATATCAACTATAGATAGTGTTACCTAGATTTGAATTTTGGTAGCAAACCTGATATAAAAGTGTTTGAAAAGAATGAATGAATACTGAATGAAGGTATATCATCTGAGATGGTACACAGAGCTTTGAATGTGCTCTCCACAGGTAAGGGTAATAAGACAAAAATCACAAGAAAATCACTAGGAAAAAAGCTCAGGCTAGGCAATACTTATCCCCTCTCTCTGTTAGAATGATTGCAAGCTCTTAGCAAGCAGGGCTGTCTTCATCAGAGGAAATGCTCAAAAATGCCCTCCGAGATTAGACAGATGCTCCATGCGAAGAGGGCAAGGTCTGCTTGTTATCATGTAGGAAAGTAGGCAGAATGCTTGGTTGCTCTTTAAACTTTCTAAAAGAAGTCAGAAATCTGAGTTTTATGGGAAATCCTCTCATTTCTAACTGTTATCTCTGTATTTTTTAACATTATGTGGACTTAACAAAACACATTCTGCCTGAAGTATCCTTCAGTAATATCCCATCTAAATTTTTCTACATGTCAGTAAGAACTCACTGCTTATTTTTTCCTTCCAGTCTGGCAAAGGCTGGGAGGTGGGGGAGCATACCAATATCACTGAAAAAATAAACCAAAATAGAAGTACAATTGGGAAAACCAAGTTTTGTTTTAAGTTGCAAAATTCCAGTAAAAGCTCATACAATATTAAGCCCTTAATACCTTTAATCTCAGTGCTGGGCTGTGTTTTATGCAGTGCTTAGTCACTCAGTCGTGTCTGACTCTGAGACTCCATGGACTGTAGCCTGCCAGGCTCCTCTGTCCATAGCAATTCTCCAGGCAAGAATACTGGAGTGGGTTGTCATGCCTTCTTCCAGGGGATCTTCCCAATCCAGGGATCAAACCCAGGTCTCCCATATTACAGTGGATTGTTTACTGTCTGAGCCACCAGGGAAGCCCAAACTCAGTAACTATGCTCAAACTTCAGATGGCAAAACTTCTATTTTATCACCCGCGTTCCCATCTAACTTTGCCCCTAACTGTTCCTATTTATCATGTCATATACATCTTCTTTTCTTTTTGTAAACAGCTTCAAATTCTCTGAAAAGATGTGGGGCATAACTTAAGTTTTTAAAAAGCCGTCTTTCAGATGTTCGTAATATTCTAATTTTAGGCAAATATATTACTATATTTAGGAGCAATATATTTTTAACACACAAAGTGATCCCTGAGGGGTGAGATTTTTCTGAAGTAAAAATTGTTACTGAAAAACTCTATATCCAGAATTTTCACTGAAAAAAACTGGAAGATTCTTATTTGAAACAATTTATGTCCTTGAGCCTTTAGCAAAATAAGATATGAATTCCAGTCTGAGTACACAGTTAAAATACACACACACATATTCAAGTATATCCATAAAGAAAAAAATAAAAATTTTAAAAAAACCCTCAGATTTCCACATTTCTATCTCAGTTGTAATCCCATGTTTCAGTACATTTTGGCCTTTGTAGGAAATTCTACATAAGTAGATGAAACCATGAAAAGAGGTCCCTTTTGCAGTAGGGACCTCTCTATAGAAGAAAGAGCAATTAAAATAATTTTTACAGAATAAATGTAGATACAAATAAGCAAGGATAAAGCAATAACACGTGACTTTCTTCATATTACAATAAGATGCATTTAAGTTCTTATTATCAGCAAATTAAATAGGACTCCTGTATTACATATATTTAGATAACCTGTGAATTTCAGCTCAAAAAGATTACTTGGACATGTCAGGGAAAATATATACACAAATAGGTAATTTTCAATTCGCTGATTTAAAGTGAAAAAAAAAAAAAAACAACAACAACAAGTTCCAAAATTCCAAAGACAAAGAGCACACCAAAAAACATATAAATGCTTTCAACTTAGAGTATTTAAATCAGAGTATAAGAACTACATCCTGTTCTAAAACAGCATCTCAGTGAGGGTTATGAGAGGGAAAAAAGAACTGGATTAAGCAAAAACAATTAGTATGTATATATCATAAATTATTTAACTGACATTTTTATAAATCTACCACTAGTTTGCCTTTTATTGCATATGCTAAACAAGCAGATGCTAAGTCTATAAACTGTGAATTAACCTCCCTTTTTAATTAATTGTTCCTTTGGAATTACTGGCTTTTAAATCCCATGCTGCAGTTGCTTTAAGAGATGTATGCTGATCTTGCATCTAGGTTCCCAGGCTATGTTCCATGTGGCAGTAAACATAAATTGAATTTTTAATTACTTAATAATTCATTTGCATTTGACATATATTGGCATCTGACTTGGTTAATTTTAGGTTCTTCCAGCATGGGCCCTCACACCTGCAAGAATCCAGATCTGACCCTCTTCACAGCAAATATGGCTGGTGGCATTCGCAGTAGTGAGATGACTCAGAAACAGGCCAAGGACACAAAGAAAAAGGGACAAATGAACAATGCACCGACGGTGGTGAGCCTCCCTAAGCACTTGGTCTTCTGTACTCAGCTCTACTTTCTTTTAAAGATCAAATAATCCAAACAGGAGGTTTCCTCAGGAATTACTTTAAGGCCTGTCTGGATGGTCTGTTCATATTCAAAATTCTCTTGCTAACTGAACCTTAGATTTCTTCCATTAGAGCCCCATGCTTTTAGCTCCATGCCTTCTCATTAAAAGCAAATGCACCTAAGAAAAGTAGGAACAAAAGCTGTTAATACTGATATTTTTTCCCAGAATGAAGGATTTGACAGCAGTTTTCTGAAAGAGTTAAGAGGCAGATAGAGAGATTTAGGGTAATGGGTTCTAGGTGGATGGAGGCAGACTAAGGAAACTGAAAAGAAATGTCTCCTCCACAGTTTTGGAACTCATTCTGTGCTAGGTGCCTTCTCCTAGTCACAAGTTCAGAACAAAAAGCTGGACCTCCAGCTACTGAAGACAAAGGACGGCGATTTTTATATATCCTCTAAGACACACATGCTAACAAAGTTCTTAGTCATGTCAGTCCACGGGTCCTGAAGAACAGAAACTGCCATTTGTTGTTCTCTTGGAGTTGTCAGAATGATATACCCATCTAGGACTATCCTGATTCTCAGGATTATATCTATCCAAGTGCTCAAAGTATTGGATAAGGAATAAGCTTTCAAAGCACAAGTACTTTTCCCTTTCCATAACTCCCATAATAAAGGACAGAGGCCTGGAATAAATAAAGCAATGGACTAAACACAGACTGAAGGTTTCTTCCACTTCAGTGCTACGTACTATGCTAGGCATATTACCTGTCTTTTCTTGTTTTAATAACACCATAAAAAAGGTATCATTCTCATCTGACAAATGAAAAACCTGAGGTTCAGAGAGTTTCCAAATTCAGTCAAAGTCACATAGATAGGAAGTGATATAGCCAGAACTGACATCCAGGGCTGCTCATTTTCGTGAGCTAGAAGAAGTTGTGTTTAAGTTGCTAAATCCTAATTGAACCCCCACACTGCCATTATATTTTCCCAAACATAAACCCAGAATTCCTTGATGCTAAAAAGACTCAGGGAGTAATTGTTGCCAGCAGAGAACTATGAGTGTGCCAAATGACAAATGACACGTGAAAATCTCTTCTGTTCACAAAACCAAAACAACACAGTGGAAGGCAGGCTCTAGCCTTTTCTTCACTCCTGGTCTCTATCAGAAAATAACCCCAAACCAAGATTTTGGTGGCACTTTCAGTGGAATTTGCAGGAAGAGAAAAAACTAATTTCTTCTCCTCCTCTTACAAAAGTAACACATACACATTGTGGAAAACTGGAAAAATATTAAAGCCAAAAAATAAATGAATAATCATTCATAATCTCACTGCCCAGAGATAATCATAGCATTGTAGGCTATTTCTCCTTAATCTTTTCTCTGTATCTATTCATATTTTGAAATCATTACAGTCTATATTTATATGAAGTTCTATTCACTTAACTGTATGTATTCTAAAATTATTTTAACACTTCTCAAGAAACAACTTGTAAACTTAGTTTTAATATTTCACCATACAGACATTAACAGTTAGCTTAACTGTTTCTTTACTGTTGTGCATTTCACGATTAAAAAACAGTAGAAAATGTTTCAAAAAACATTTCTACCCACATTTCTTCTACTATAGTTCAAATTACCTTGTTAGCATCAATTTCTAAAAGTGAGTTGTTGGGCTATATGGGGGACAAGAGTCAGTACCTTTAATCCCCATATAGCCTGGTTATTCCCCAGTCAGAATGTACACATGGATCAGTCAAAAAGGATGTGGTTTATGAACATCTGCTGGGCTGCAACAGTGCTTACCAGGTGAAAATGTGAATGTATCTTATATATTTTTCAAGCTCTCTATGTAAATATGCCTCCCCCCGAATTTATACCCCCAAACCATGAACTGAAAATTGCAATTTCAACATATTCTGGTTATCCACTATTATCATCTTTGACAATTTGATTGATAAAGGAAAAAAAAGAGAAACATTGCTTTAATCTATATTCCCAAATTCAGTGAGGTTGAACATTTTCTAAACAATGCTCTTTATGAGTGGTCTTTTCAGGCCTCCGTCTACTAGTTGGCAGTTTATGGCCTTGGCTTCCTTTTCATAAGGTATAGCAATATAACAAAACAAGAGGTCCATAGACCAGGAGACATATTCTAGACCTAGACATTGCCATTATCTAGGTGGAGAAGGCAATGGCACCCCACTCCAGCACTCTTGCCTGGAAAATCCCATGGACAGAGGAACCTGGTAGGCTGCCGTCCATGGGGTCACTAAGAGTCAGACACAACTAAGCGACTTCACTTTCACTTTTCACTTTCATGCATTGGAGAAGGAAATGGCAACCCACTCCAGTGTTCTTGCCTGGAGAATCCCAGGGACGGGGGAGCCTGGTGGGCTGCCGTCTATGGGGTCGCACAGAGTCGGACACGACTGAAGTGGCTTAGCAGCAGCAGCAGCAGCAGGTGGAACACTTAGGACTAACCACTTCATACAGATCAAAAGCTTTCAAATTCTGATTAACATGGCCAAGAGAATTTTACACAGAGCCTATTGTAATAGAACAAAAAAAAAAAAATGAAGATTCTGGGGTTGAAGCAAAGGACCTTACTTCTTACACATGGGCCCCTCATAGCTTCTGAGACACCCAGTGGAACCCTAGGGCTCTGAAGAATAAAACAAAATACTATTGAGTAGATTGATTTCTAAGATCTCTTTGAGCTTCTATGAAACCAATCATTCCCAGGGTACAAAAGAAAGCTTAAAAAACACACTAAGATTTGGTGAGTTCAGGAAGCCAGCATCCCAAAGGCCTAGTAAGAAACCTTCATGTGGTAAGTATTCCTGGTGAATCTGAGAGGTTATTTTTTTCTTTCTCCCTGAAAATGCAGTTGGTGCGGAGAAAAAAAGCAATACTGAATAAACTATATAACAGGAAAACAGGAGTATTCCAAATGCTGAATGTTTCCAGCAGATGTATCAGCCATTCTTCAGAATTCACTAATTCCCATCACAGCTTGAGTCCTGGATGAGACAAATCAATGTGAAATATTTCTTCCTCGATTCTTTCAGCTGAAACTGAGAGTCAAAGAACGTTGATTATCTCTACCTTCAGGGAAATATAGTGATTTATGGTGCAAAGCTGGCAATTACTGCATCCTTTCTCAAAGCTTCACATTTCAGTACATCTTTTCACGGGATTTTCTTATGATACATTCTTAAAGATACATTCTTATTTCCAAGTGAACTAGAATGACTGTGGTCACTTGCATAAGGAAGGGTAGGTGGACTGGACACTCAGGGGTGCTGAGAAAGACACCCCTACCCATAAACTTCTAGTCCTCATGACTGACTTCGCCACAGCGCCAGACTATCTATTCACTCTTCTAAGTCACTTTTCTAAAAGATATCCTACAAAAGAAAAAAAAAAAATGGTGCCATAGGAGATAACAGGAGTCATTAACACTAATAAAAAGTCTTTAGGTTGAGTAGAGACCAGAATCTTAAGGCAAAGAGACAGGATAAGGAACAATTGGGGATCAGAGTGGAGATACAGAAAATCTGAAGCTAGGAACATCCAGTGTCAAGACTGCTTAAAACAAAGAAAAGTTATTGAGTGTTGTTGAATTTTACCTGTTACATAGTTTTGCCTAAGGCCTGTCCTACATATATCTTAGGTATTCAAAATTTGTAAGTGCATATAGTTCATGTTAAGCAAATCACAGTTTAACTATGATAAAATTAGGAAAATAATAATCTAAATTTCCTAAAGAAATTCACATGGCCTGATATACCATTTTCTAGTGTATAGAATTATTCTCGATATATATTGATTTATAGGAAATCATTCACCAAAGACACTTTACCATTATCTAACCCTTATCAATTATCCATTAATAATATCAAAAGTCACTTAGAAAAGAAACAAACATCTTTAAGGGTATATAACATAAACAAACACCAGTTATTTAAACAAACAAGATTGAGGATGAGGTTTTACTATCTGAGTTTTTACTTTACAGTTTCTACCAACTTAAAAATAGATGTTTAAAGATACTATGAATTATTTAGGGCTGTAATTACCATGCTTTCTGTTATACAACTTGGCGAACAGCCATTCTGCAATCACAAAAAGTCACACTTAAATCTAAGTTATGGATGGTGCAATAATTCACACCTTGGACATTGTTTCACCTCAGTATCTTACTGCTTCATTAAAGATGTTTATATTTGGATAGTTTGCAAATGTTCAGTATGAAGGACAGAATCTAAATGTGTGAACCAGACAAGAGAAATTTAATGGCAATTTGAAAGCACTGGACTATTAATAATGAACAAGCCAGAAAGTTACTCTTCCTTTCACTGTTTAGAAGTCAGCCCTGGAGACATGCATATATTTTCTTTAAAATTATGAAGACACTATGTAAAACAACTTGTCTTCAAATTATAAAATATGTGCAAGTAGTCCAAAACTTTCAAAGGTGTTCTACCCTAAAACTCCCTTAGCTATACGGCCCTGTTCATCCGGGATAGTCCCGGGGTATTATTATTAGTGCCTCCTTCCACTCTCAAAAGTGCTCAGTTTGGATGACAAATTATTTGGAAATCCTACTTATTCAGTCTCTCTAGTTTTTACCTCAGGATGCAGCCTCTCACAGAAAGAGAAGAAATATAAGCCCTTTTTAAAAACCTCTGTTTAAAATTAATTTCTAGCAAAAGAAATTAACTACCTGTGTAATAGAATTTCTATAAGAAAGTAGATTTGAAATTCAAACTTGAATTTCTCCATGAGCCTGTGTCATATATTTGGACCTCCAACTACATTCTTTTTGCCACTTGACAGATGCCTGATTTAGAGATTTCTCCAGCTCCAAGTTACCAATGATTACCTATGTCAAGGCTGAGCTGGAGAGGGTCAGTGAGGGGCAGAGATAGAGATCCTGGGGCAGTGAACAGAATGGGGGATGCCTAGGAGAGGGTGAAGTCTGGGGAGAATTGAGGGCAAAGAGTTCTGGAGCAGAGTTTCCTATCAACAGTGGCTTCCCTGGTGTCTCAGTGGTAAAGAATCCACCTGCAGTGCAGGAGACACAAGGTCGATACCTGGGTGGGGAAGATCCCTTGGAGAAGGAAACCGCAACCCACTCCAGTATTCTTGCCTGGGAAATCCCAGATAGGGAAGCCTGGCAGGCTACAGTTAATGGGCTCACAAAGAGTTGGACACAACTGTGTGACTGAGCATGCAAGCACACATCACACTCTTATCAGCATGATTTCCAAAACTATTTCAGTCCTTCAGTGATAACCCCACCCTACCCAGATATCTCTACCCTGATCCCCCATATAATCACAGGAAGTAGTAAGACACAAGGAAAGATTACAAGGTGCAGCCTCTTCCTAGCTCAGTGGGCACACTCAGGATGTTCAGCTGCTCTTGGCCTCAGTTTCCTCATCAACAATGAGGAAACCTTCATAATTTTTAGGGTCATTTTGGGATCAAAAGAAAATATTCTTTGTGACTTACTGCCCAGTATTGTACATAGCTGGTGCTCATCAAATGTCAGGACTATCATTAGAAATCTTTTTCTGAAAATTTTCTCTTTCCAATTTTAATTAGAGGTCTTTTCTTTTCAGTTTCATCAGAGAACATGCCTCCCTTCCTTACATAACTTTTTCCTACTCTCCCTTCCCTAAGGCAAGTTACTGGACTGTTATTAAAAAAAAAAAAAAAAAAAGGACCATAAATTCCTCCTGTCTCACACACAAAACTTAGGGGTGTCAGGAGGCAAACAGCTAGTGAACAAACTCTCAAACTGGTTTTGTTCAGATTTACCCAAGTACAGGTACTGGGGGCGGTATCTCTTCTACTGTGTGTCTGCTACCATCTAACAGGCTATCCAGAGTGACACGCTCTATTTTGGAGGTAGGGGGTAAAGGGAATTTCAAGTTCCCTTGGATGTTGAAGCAGGTGTCTACCCCATGTAGGTAAGATGAGCTGAGTGAAGTCTCCAGGCACAGGTGGGTGTCAGTCCTGAAAGGTGAGCAGATGCCTGGCAGTTACCCTCTCTGGGGATGCTTTCACCTGAAAGAAATGTGAAGGGCTTTAGGCATAGCTCCTCTCCACAGAAATCATTCAGAATTGTTCTCTTAAGGATCTGTGTGTATGATCAGGCCATACCTATTTTCTGGACACTACAACTGACCACAGACAGTACTTACTCCATGCAGACACCCTTTTTTTCCTTTATCCTCCATGATCCATGAGGCTTGCAGGCACCATCCTGAGGACCACTTCAGTTTGCCTGCACTTCCCTATCTCTCTGAGTTCTGGTGGATGACAGCTAGGTACTCCAGCATAACTATGTTCATGATATCTAGGCTGCTATTGTCAGTGCCTGAAGAACTGTAGTGGATATTTGTCTTTTTTTGCCTATCCACCATCCAACTCTCATTCTTATATCTGGAAGTTTTCCCACCAAGTATAGCCTTCTCCACCTATGGAAACAAAAAGTACCATACGGTTTCCCAGGCACATGCAGGTAACTTTGCCATTCCCCCCACCAACAGGTGAAGTCTATGTACTCCTTGTATCTGTGCCTGGCTATGTGACTTGCTCTGCCCAATGGTGCATTCACAAATATGACACAAGCAGAGCCTTGAAAAGCACTTGAGCACTGGAACTTATTGCTGCTGGGAACCCTGTGATCACTGTGCGAAGAAGTCTGGGCTACCACCCTTGAGATCAAGAGGCCACATGGAGAGATATTCTGTCCCAATTTTTCAGCTAAGGGCCCATATAAGTGAGTGAAGAATCTTAGGTCATCAAACTCCTGTGAGCTAGTCCAGAATAGGAGAACCACTCCACTAATTCACTGACTTGTAAGACATAAAAAACATGTATTGTTTTAAGCAACAAAGTTTTAGAGTGGTTTGTTATATTGCAATGCTGCTGCTAAGTCGCTTCAGTTGTGTCTGACTCTGTGCGACCCCATAGATGGCAGCCCACCAGGCTCCACCATCCCTGGGATTCTCCAGGCAGGAACACTGGAGTGGGTTGCCATTGCCTTCTCCAATGCATGAAAGTGAAAAGTGAAAGTGAAGTCACTCAGTCGCAACCCCATGGACTGCAGCCCACCAGGCTCCTCCGTCCATGGGATTTTCCAAGCAAGAGTACTGCAGTGGGGTGCCATTGCCTTCTCCTATGGTAAGTAATAAGGTATAGCTCTTCAAAGATACAAACGTATTCATTCTTTAAGTATATATATATAGTGAGCTTTTGTCCCTTTAGGCTTATTAATATGGTTGTTCATTTTGGTCAGATTTATCAAATTGGTACCAACTAGCTGAATTCTGTTGGAGAAGGCAATGGCACCCTACTCCAGTACTCTTGCCTGGAAAATCCCATGGATGGAGGAGCCTGGTAGACTGCAGTCCATGGGGTCGCTAAGAGTTGGACACGACTGAGCGGCTTCACTTTCACTTTTCACTTTCATGCATTGGGAAAGGAAATGGCAACCCACTCCAGTGTTCTTGCCTGGAAAATCCCAGGGATGGGGGAGCCTGGTGGGCTGCCGTCTATGGGGTTGCACGGAGTCGGACATGACTGAAGTGACTTAGCATCAGCAGCAGCTGAATTCTGTAGACAGAGAGTTTAACTGAGCATGGAGTATTGAAGATTTTTTTGAAATGTGACTCCCTTTAGATGGGACATGTACTCTTCACTTCAGCCACATTTTTAACACTTTATAAAGTCCATACCTCCTACAGCCATTTAAGTCACCTGCCTGGCTGTACAGCCATTTTACTTCCCCCCGACCCCAATTTTGACCATTTGCCGTAATAAGTTATGGGGCACAAGGTATAGAAAACTTGAACTTCCTCTACATTTAGGAATATTTGATTACCCATGATAGGACAAAACAGAGATATGAACTGAAAAGTGGATTAAAACTGGGCGAAATAATGAGAAGGCATAAAGACTTAGGAGTAGAACCAACATCTCAGAGACTGTTGGCAATCTAGAAGAGCTCACTCTTCATCTTCCTCTTTTATGTGGCCAAGTTTTTCATGAGTCATGATTTCCCCAGAAAAGAAATAAAAAACAAGACACCACACACATATGCACACCTTATCTTTGACAAAGGAGGCAAGAATATACAATGGATTAAAGACAATCTCTTTAACAAGTGGTGCTGGGAAATCTGGTCAACCAGTGGCGGATTCATTTTGATATTTGGCAAAACTAATACAGTTATGTAAAGTTTAAAAATAAAATAAAATTAAAAAAAAAAGTCAAAAAAAAAAAAAAAAGAATGAAACTAGAACACTTTCTAACACCATACACAAAAATAAACTCAAAATGGATTAAAGATCTCAACGTAAGACCAGAAACTATAAAACTCCTAGAGGAGAACATAGGCAAAACACTCTCTGACATACATCACAGCAGGATCCTCTATGACCCAACTCCCAGAATATTGGAAATAAAAGCAAAAATAAACAAATGGGACCTAATTAACCTTAAAAGCTTCTGCACATCAAAGGAAACTATTAGCAAGGTGAAAAGACAGCCTTCAGAATGGGAGAAAATAATAGCAAATGAAGCAACTGACAAACAACTAATCTCAAAAATATACAAGCAACTCCTGCAGCTCAACTCCAGAAAAATAAACGACCCAATCAAAAAATGGGCCATGGGGAGGGAGGAGGGAGGAGGGTTCAGGATGGGGAACACATGTATACCTGTGGCGGATTCATTTTGATATTTGGCAAATCTAATACAGTTATGTTAAGTTTAAAAATAAAATAAAATTTAAAAAAAAAAAAATGGGCCAAAGAACTAAATAGACATTTCTCCAAAGAAGACATACAGATGGCTAACAAACACATGAAAAGATGCTCAACATCACTCATTATCAGAGAAATGCAAATCAAAACCACTATGAGGTACCATTTCACACCAGTCAGAATGGCTGCGATCCAAAAGTCTACAAGTAATAAATGCTGGAGAGGGTGTGGAGAAAAGGGAACCCTCTTACACTGTTGGGGGGAATGCAAACTAGTACAGCCACTATGGAGAACAGTGTGGAGATTCCTTAAAAAACTGGAGATAGAACTGCCTTATGATCCAGCAATCTCACTGCTGGGCATACACACTGAGGAAACCAGAAGGGAAAGAGACACGTGTACCCCAATGTTCATCGCAGCACTGTTTATAATAGCCAGGACATGGAAGCAACCTAGGTGTCCATCAGCAGATGAATGGATAAGAAAGCTATGGTACATATACACAATGGAGTATTACTCAGCCATTAAAAAGAATACATTTGAATCAGTTCTAATGAGGTGGATGAAACTGGAGCCTATTACACAGAGTGAAGTAAGCCAGAAAGAAAAACACCAATACAGTATACTAACGCATATATATGGAATTTAGAAAGATGGTAACAATAACCCTGTGTATGAGACAGCAAAAGAGACACTGATGTATAGAACAGTCTTTTGGACTCTATGGGAGAGGGAGGGGGTGGGGAGATTTGGGAGAATGGCATTGAAACATGTAAAATATCATGTATGAAATGAGTTGCCAGTCCAGGTTTGATGCACAATACTGGATGCTTGGGGCTAGTGCACTGGGATGACCCAGAGGGAGGGTATGGGGAGGGAGGAGGGAGGAGGGTTCAGGATGGGGAACGCATGTATACCTGTGGCGGATTCATTTTGATATTTGGCAAAACTAATACAATTATGTAAAGTTTAAAAATAAAAACAAACAAACAAACAAAAACAAACAAGACAATGTGTTGAATCTATTCCCACATAACAAATTACTCTGAAACTTAGTAACTTAAAGCAACAATAAACATTTATAATTTTTCACAGTTTGTGTGGGTCAAAAATTTGGGAGCATCTCAGCTAGCCAGTTCTGCTTTGAGGTCTCTCATGAGACTGCAGTCATATGTCACTGGGGCTGCAATTACTGAAAGACTTACTGAGCTGTCCTGTCTCTAGGGTGACTCGCTCCATGGCTGGCAAGCTGGCACTGGCGGTTAGCAAGAGGTGACAGTTCTCCACAGGAGCTTCTCCACGGGCTGCTTCAGTGCCCTTACCACCTGACGGCTTCCCTCAGAGTGAGTGATTCAAAAGACCAAGACAGGAGCTTCTTGGTACTTTTTTATGCCCTAGCTTCGAAAGTCACATATCTTCTGCGATATTTTATTTGTCACACAGGCCAGCACTGATTCAATATGGAAAGGGTATACCCACCAGAAAGATGCATCACTGGCTGCTGCCTCGAACACTAGTCACCACTAGTGTCTTCCAAAAGCAATAGTCTTGATGAATAGGATCAATTGGGGTGTTCAATAAGTTGCCACCATCTTTTGAACACATATTATATGATACCACTCTACTGACAGAACGTGAAGAGGAACTAAAGAACCTCTTGATGAACTGAAAGAGGGCAGTGAGAAAGCTGGCTTAAAACTCAGCATTCAAAAAAACAAAGATCACAGCATCCAGTCCCATCACTTCATGGCAAATAGATGGGGGAAAAGTGGCAACAGTGACAGATTTTACTTTCTTGGGCTCCAAAATCACTGTGGATGGTGACTGCAGGCATGACATTAAAAGATGCTTGCTCCTTGGAAGAAAAGCCATGACAAACCTAGACAGCATAGTATCACTTCATTGACAAAGGCTTGTATAGTCAAAGCTATGGTTTTTCCAGTAGTCACGTACAGATATGAGAGTTGGACCATAAAGAAGGCTAGGTGCCAAAGAAATGATGCTTTCAAATCCTGGTGCTGGAGAAACCTCTTGAGAGTCCCTTGGACAGCAAGGAGACCAAACCAGTCAATCCTAAAGGAAATCAGTCCTGAATATTCATTGGAGGGACTGATGCTGAAGCTGAAGCTCCAATACTTTGGCCAACTGGCACAAAGAGCCAACTCATGGAGAAGATCTTGATGCTGGGAAAGACTGAGGGCAGGAGGAGAAGGGGACAATACAGGATGAAGTGGTTGGATGGCATCACTGACTCAATGAACACAAATTTAACAAACTCTGGAAGATAGTGAAGGACAGGGAAGCCTGGCGTACTACAGTTCATGGGAACACAAAGAATGGGACATGACAGGGATAGAAGAACAATATATAAAAGCATCAATCTAAAATGCTTCATATCTATCATCTCATATGATTCTTCCAACAACTCCTAGTTTACAAATAGGGGAAATGAGTAGCAGAGATGAATGTAACTCATCAAAGGGCCACACAAGAGCTGCTGCTGCTGCTGCTGCTAAGTCGCTTCAGTCATGTCCGACTCTGTGCGACCCCATAGATGGAAGCCCACCAGGCTCCCCCATCCCTGGGATTCTCCAGGCAAGAACACTGGAGTGGGTTGCCATTTCCTTCACAAGAGCTAGTTAATGGCATTTGGTCTCTTTCACTCTAAAGTCCTTTCTCAATCCCAGTGAAGAACAGTTATGTGTGACTGACAAAGATAATAGGCTAGTGTGCTGTCTGGAAAGCATTTCCCACGGTACAATTTGCCCTGGAGAGGCTTGGAGGAACATCTGACTATCTTTGGATTATTAAGGAACTGCCAAATGAAAGACTAATATACAACTTCCATTTATTTCTGAGATACAAAATTGAAACCAGGTGGTATTATTAGATGTCTGGCACAAAAATTTAAATTCAACATAGAACTTTAAGGAAAAATTCAAAGAGTTTTGGGGATCAGTTCAACCAGCAGAGCCCAGGGTTCTGTGAAAATAACAGCAATCATATCTATCAGGAGTTTTGCAAAGAATCCACATTTCTACATCAAGGTTACCGTGCCATTCACTGGTGACTTAATAAATGTCCTAAGAAAAGATTTTATGTGTCTTTTATTAACTTAATTAGCCTCATTTTCATTAACTTACTGTAGCTTCACCATATGGTCCAGCACACTGTACCAGAGAAAAGTATATGAATCTCCATTTGTCCTGACTCCTTTACTCCAAGGTGTGTGACCTTAAAAAGCCCCTCTGCCAGGTTAGAAGGCAGTTCCTTCATTTGTACAATAAGAGCACTAATTAGATGTATTTCAAAGGTCTCTGTCAGATCCAATTATTTTTTATTAAGTTAATTTATCTTTTAAAAAAATTAAATAGTAACACTTCCTAAATCACTTTCAGTTAGACTAGCTTTACATGTCAAAGCGAAGAGGAACTAAAGAGCCTCTTAAATGAAAGTCAAAGAGAGAGTGAAAAAGCTGTCTTAAAACTCAACATTCAAAAAACTAAGATCATGGCATCCCATCCCATCACCTCATGGCAAATAAATGGGGAAACAATGGAAATAGTGACAGACTTTATCTTCTTGGGCTCCAAAATCACTGTAGATGGTGACTGAAGCCATGAAATTAATAGACACTTGCTCCTTGGAAGAAAAGCTAAGACAAACTTGCTATGCTATGCTATGCCAAGTCACTTCAGTCATGTCCAACTCTGTGCGACCCCATAGACGACAGCCCACCAGGCTCCCCCATCCCTGGGATTTTCCAGGCAAGAACACTGGAGTGGGTTGCCATTTCCTTCTCCAATGCATGAAAGTGAAAAGTGAAAGTGAAGTCGCTCAGTCGTGTCAGACTCTTAGCGACCCAATGTATTGCAGCCTAACAGGCTCCTCCGTCCATGGGATTTTCCAAGCAAGAATACTGGAATGGGGTGCCATTGGCTTCTCCAAGACAAACTTAGCGTATTAAAAAGCAGAGACGTTACTTTACCAACAAAAGTGCATATAGTCAAAGCTATGGTTTTTCCAGTAGTCATGTATGGATGTGAGAGTTGGACTATAAAGAAAGCTGAGCACTGAAGAATTAATGCTTTTGAACTATGGTGTTGGAGAAGACTCTTGAGTGTCCCATGGACAGCAAGGTGATCAAACCAATCAATCCTATAGGAAATCAGTCCTGAATATTCATTGGAAGGACTGATGCTGAGGCTGAAGCTCTAATACTTTGGCCACCTGATATGAAGAACTGACTCATTGGAAAAGACCCTGATGCTGGGAAAGATTGAGGTCAGGAAGAGAAGGGGACAGCAGAGGATTAGATGGTTGGATGGCATCACTGACTCGAGGGACATGAGTTTGAGCAAGCTCCGGGAGTTGGTAATGGACAGGGAAGCCTGGCGTGCCGCAGTCCATGGGGTCGCAAAGAGTCGGACACAACTGAGCCACTGAACTGAACTGATGAAGGAATGCCTTCTCTTCCTGCCTTAACAGGATCCTGGCAATTACTTTGGATATTTTACAGGTTAGTTATTTATATGTCTTACTTTCCATTAGCCTTTCAGATCCTTGAGGGCAGAGAACTATAGATAATTCGAACATACTGCTTCTGTCTAGCATAGCAGGTACTTTAATTAAATTACTTAGTTATATTCTGTTAAATTGCAAATTAAATTCATATTACAAAAGTCAATACTTTTTATTTTTATTGGCATAGGAAATCAATGGGGAACACTGAAAATTTATTTTCTGATTATTTTTTTTTTAAAAAGACCTAGAAAAAAAATTTTAACTCAGGTCATTTATACTGAAAACACCTATTAACAGGATGCAATATTTACATATAATTAATTACATATTCCAAATCAAAGTATGAGTGATTACAGCCAACTCTTGATTATCTTTGGCAGTGTGAGAGGGGATGGATTAAAAGCAAATTTGTGGATAAACACTGTCTAATCTAAATCTAATCTAAATTCAACAATAGGGAGTCCTCACATTCTTATCTGAAAATATGAGATAGCACAAGGATATTGTTTCAGGAGAAAACTGACAAAAATTTATTTCATTCATAAAATGAAATACCACACAGCAACTGAAGAGAATAACAAATGCAATAATGCAAAGATAATCTTCTTTTTCTCAGCAGCTGTATTAGAAGACATCCACTCCAAAGAGAGAGACTTCTTTTTCTGTTGGGTGGATATCCTCCTTGGTGAGCATTTGAAAGTGAGGCACCACTAGCATCTAGGACTGAGAAATGCACATAGAACTATTCTCCAATAAGTACGATCAATAATTCTCTTGCTAGATAGAAGAGGGGAGGACAAAGGAGAAGAGGGAAGGGAGGAAAGAAGAGGGGAAAAGAAAAACCTAGGTTGGCACTGTATGAAGGGAAAAATTTCCAGGGATGGGGAAGTCCCTGATTGGAGGAGAAACCTGGAGAGACCTGGGACAGCAGACCTGTCTGTTGTGGATATGAGTTCAGTTCAGTCACTCAGTCATGTCCAACTCTTTGTGACCCCATGGACTGCAGCACAGTCCATGCTTCCCTGTATATCACCAACTCCTGGAGTTGCTCAAACTCATGTCCATTGAGTCGGTGATGTCATCCAACCATCTCATCCTCTGTTTTCCCCTTTTCCTCCTGCCTTCAATCTTTCCCAGCATCAGGGTCTTTTCCAATGAGTCAGTTCTTTGCATCAGGTGGCCAAAGCATTAGAGCTTCAGCCTCAGCATCAGTCCTTCCAATGAATATTCAGGAGTGATTTCCTTTAGGATGGACTGGTTTGATCACCTTGCTGTCCAAGGGACTCTCAAGAGTCTTCTCCAACACCACATTTCAAAAGTATCAATTCTTCAGCTCTCAGCTTTCTTTGTAGTCCAAATCTCATATTCATACATGGATGGATGGATGGATGGATGGATGTGGATATTAACTCCCCTGTAAAATCTTTGATGGAGTCTATAGTACTTACAGTGCTTTTAAGAAAATGGATTATTTGGAGGTGTGGCAGGGAATGTGGGAGGAAGTTGTATATCAATACCACATAGCAGAAAAATAGAATTATATACAAAATTATTAAACATATGGGTTACATATGTTTAATCTGCTTATTGACATAAAAAGATATCCAAGGTGTACTTTTTCCAAAACAACTTCTCATTTTAAGTGTACAAATCAATGAATTTTAGTAAATTTACAAGTTGTGTAATGATCAACATATTCTAGAACACTGCCATCATCCCAATAATATCCATGGTGTCTATATACAATTAACTCCTACTCTGACCCCTAACCCTAGTCAACCCTTAATCAACTTTCTGTCTCCACTGACTTGACTTTTTGAGCATTTAATACAACTGGAATTCACAACATGTGGTCTTTTGTGTCTGACTTCTTACACTTAGAATGATGCTTATGAGATTTATCTATGTCATAGCATGTTTCAGAATTCACTCATTTTTACTGCTGAATAATATCCCATTATATAGATATATCACATTTTGTTTATCTAGTCTAAAGTATTTGGGTTGCTTCTATTTTTCAGGTATTATGAATAATGCTTCTGTGAGTATTCACAGGCAAGTCTGTGTGTTAACATAGACTTTTTTGTGGGGATAAGGGAGTCACTCACATAGTTAAGAATGTTACAACTTCAGAAGAAAGTGCCCTTCTACCAAGGAGCACACTCAGCACAAGGTCTCCTGAAACAGTGATAGGAATAAATCCTTCTTCCTCACTCTTCTCCTTCCCTCTTAACTCCTAAAGGGGCTCCTAGTTGGCCAGATCCAACTGGAAGCCAGAGGGCAAGAAAGGCCATTGATATGATCCAAACAAATCAATCAGTCTTCCAAAACAGAGAGCAGTGTGGGGAAGGGTGAAAAATGGATATGGAAGAGCAATCAACATATATAATTGGCAAAGCTTTCTTTTTTTAGTGATATGCAAAATAACCATACATATTTAATGAAGAATTTTAGATTTGATGAAACAAGGTATGGTCCCAATTTGTAAAAATCACTATTACTAACATATGGTCATATACACATGAAATAAAATCTGGGTATATATACCTCATCTATGATGGAGGAGTTTAAGAGAAAATTAAGAATTTCTATAATGTTAGGATTTTTTTTACAATGAATATATTCTGTTATAAAGACTTAGGTCATCATGGTTTCTGAATACCAATCCTTGCTCTTGCTCTTTATTTTTTTTTATTTAATTTTATTTTATTTTTAAACTTTACATAATTGTATTAGTTTTGCCAAATATCAAAATGAATCCTCCACAGGTATACATGTGTTCCCCATCCTGAATCGTCCTCCCTCCTCCCTCCCCATTCCATCCCTCTGGGTCGTCCCAGTGCACCAGCCCCAAGCATCCAGTATCGTGCATCGAACCTGGACTGGCAACTCGTTTCATACATGATATTTTACAAGTTTCAATGCCATTCTCCCAAATCTTCCCACCCTCTCCCTCTCTCACAGAGTCCATAAGACTGTTCTATACATCAGTGTCTCTTTTGCTGTCTCGTACACAGGGTTATTGTTACCATCTTTCTAAATTCCATATATATGCGTTAGTATACTACTTCCTTTCATTCCCACTAACTTCACTTTGTCCTTCCAAACATCTTTCCCTAACTGTTGCAGAGCTGGCCTTCTGCCTTAGATTTAGAAGGCATTTTGATAAATATGTATCTAACACAGGAAAGATTTAATAAACAACTCAATAAATGAAAGTGAGTTGAGTTTAATGATCTCATCATTGATCTCACATGTCCCTACCTACCTCTTAGTCAAGATACAAGGAAATCAAATACCATAAGAAAAACACTGATGAACTGGAGACAAAATGATAAGAAATGTATTTGAGGGGCAGAGGAAGCGAGAGACAATAATTCTAAAGCAGGAAAAAAGGCTAGGATAAAATAAAATTAAATTTTGCTGAAGGAGGTTAGAAGTAAACAGTTTGGGAATTTTTTGCCTCTAAAATGTGTCTATGTATCCATTTACTTTTGAGTCAAAAAATGATGGACTTCCCTGATGGTCCAGGGGTTAAAAATCCACCTTCCAATGCAAGGGACATGGATTCAATCCCTGCTCAGGGAAGATTCTACGGGGCAACTAAACCTGTGCACCACAACTACTGGGTCTGAGTACCACGACTACCAAAGCCTATATGCCCTTGAGCCCATACTCAGCAACAAGAGAAGCACTGCATGAGAAGTCTGGGCACTGCAACTAAGAAGCCCCTCACTCATCTCAACTAGGGAAAGCCTGCACACAGCAACAAAGACCCAGCGTAGTCAAAAAAAAAAGAACAAAATCTTTTCCCATGAGGCAAAAGAAGTTCTAATGATAAACATTTACCATAGCAAGTTCAGTTCAGTTCAGTTGCTCAGTCGTGTCCGACTCTTTGCAATCCCATGAACAGCAGCATGCCAGGCCTCCCTGTCCATCACCAACTGCCGGAGTTTACCCAAACTCATGTCCATCAAGTCGGTGATGCCATCCAACCATCTCATCCTCTGTCGTCCCCTTCTCCTCCCACCCTCAATCTTTCCCAGCATCAGGGTCTTTTCAAATGAGTCAGCTCTTTGCATCAGGTGGCAAAAGTATTGGAGTTTCAGCTTCAATATCAGTCCTTCCAATGAACACCCAGGATGGATCTCCTTTAGGATGAACTGGTTGGATCTCCTTGGAGTCCAAGTGACTCTCAAGAGTCTTCTCTAACACCACAGTTCAAAAGCATCAATTCTTCAGCACTCAGCTTTCTTTATAGTCCAACTCTCACATCCATACATGACTACTGGAAAAACCATAGCTTTGACTAGATGTACCTTTGTTGGCAAAGTAATGTCTCTGCTTTTTAATATGCTGTCTACCACAGCAAAGAGAACTGTAAATGTTGAAGTGATAATGAAAAGAGTAAAATCCTGTTCTTGAAAACATTGTTTCCCATAGAATTTTTCAGAATCTCTACCTTTTTTTTTACACTAAACCTTTACCAACATTCAGTTTTATTTATAATATTACAAAATGTCAGGAAACATCTTCTGACATTTCTTGAGATGAAATATGGGCTTATAATATGTTAATAGAATTTAAAATATGACATCTCAGTTATTATTTTCTAATTTTTTAAAATTTCAACTCTACAATTCAGTGACATGATGCATCCAATAATCCTTTATAGAGTAAGATTAACAATTAGGCAATATTTACAACATCATATATATGGGAAACATATTCCAAGTGCTGAATGACCAATTTACAAACAAACTTTTGGAACCCAATCTATTCCTATGTTAAGAACTGTCCGTACTGGTTTCAACCTATGAACTCATCAACACATTGGTTAGGGTTGTTAGCAAAATAACAAAATTGGCTCATTTAACTATTCTATTTCACTTATTCATTTGTCCATCCTTTCATGCATGCATGCATTCAGCAAATATTTATTGAGTACCTACTTTAGCAGGGCACTGGGCTGGGAGTGAGATAATGGGGACACAGAATTGAATAATACATGGTCCTGCCAGCGGGAAACCTGTTAGTGGAGCAAACAAAGCAACAATTCTGATACAGTATGAAGAAAAAAGGAAGAGAGGAAGGAAAGAAAGGGAGGAAGGAGGGAAAGGAAAAGGGGAAGACATTCTAATAAGAGTTGTCAAGGCCTCAGGGACAAAAAGAAAGTTCAGTGTGGGCAAGGAACTGCAAGGAAGTCAACATTGTGAATTGTGCAGTTGACAACTAGAATAGGCAAGATATAAGGCTGGATCTCTGGTCATGAAGGAACTAACAGAGTATTGGATGGGGGAGCCTGGTGGGCTGCCGTCTATGGGGTCGCACAGAGTCAGACATGACTGAAGTGACTTAGCAGCAGCAGACCTTATTCTGTTGTCTCATGTTGGCAGAACTTTGATGATGGACTTAAGCCTGCAAACAAAATGTTCAGATTTATACTTTGGTTAGCTCCTTCTGGTAACCCTGTAGAACTTGGGTCAGCAAACTGCAGCCTACAAGATATTTGTATGATCTGTGTACTAAGAAGAATATTTATATTTTTAAGGTTTTAAAAAAGCCAAAGAAAAGTATCTTTTAACACATGAAAATTATATAAAATTCAGATTTCCCTGTCTATAAATAAAGTTTTATTGGAACACAGCCACAATCATCTATTTACATAGTATCAATGACTTCTATTACAAAGCTGAGTTAAAGCAGTTGGAAAAGACCATATAACCTATAAAGCCTATATGTTACTCTCTGGCCCTTTACAGAGAAGTCTGCTGACCCTTGGTATAGAACATAGATAAAGAAAGGAAGACCAGTTGAAAATGACATGGGGTTGAATTAGGGTAAGTGGTACAAATAAGCAAAGCATGTGAATGAAATTAAAGGTCATGTCAGGAACAACCTCAGGTTTCTGTTTTGAACAACTAGGGGAGGTGGTGGTGTCCCCACCTGAGTTAGAGAATGCATGAGGGATGCCGAAAGGATGGGGTGCCCTTGAAGACATTTCTATGGAGATGTCTTGGAGGCAATCAGATGGATATACATGAGTTAGAAATGTAAGCTGCAATAACCTCTCATCCATTTCAATTCTGAATACTATACACTAAAATCCACAAATCACTTTTCATATACCAAATATGGATTTTGTTTCCTCAAATGAAGAGTATTTTGAGTAATCATATGGTGACAATACTTACCAGCCAGATGTTCAGTCTGGGTAACAATGTCTCCACTCAGCAATGTTTGTATAATTTTTTGGCTACTGGGGTTTATTGTATTGGGGGTTTAGTGTTGTTATTAATCCAAATAAAAGAGCTAGTATGAAAAAGAAAAGTATGACACTAGTGCTAAAAAAGCCAAAAATTACCGTGTTACAGATAGTCACTGGACCAAAGTTGATGAAAGCACGACCCATTATGAAGAAAATGCACTATATTAAAGAATATAGGTATATATTTTGGGGAATATCTTCTAATTGATGATAATGTCTAAAAGGAGAAGAATGATTAGTTTTATAACCATTCTTGTCAACACACATCCCAATGCCCTCTACAACATATTTCATTTTTGTACGTGTAACCATCTGACACATTTTCAGTAATGCATTATATCTGAGAGTAGGAGACTCCCTGCATTAATATGGGAGCAGAAGTTGAGGAGATACATAATACAAAAGTAAACAAAGAAAGCAAAAGGAGCAAGAAGAAAGGATTGAATCCTGAAGAAACCAATGTTTATTGATAAGCAGAGTAAGAAAAGTGATCAAAGGGAATTAAAGTAAGAAAGTCTAAGATGTGAAGAGAACCAAGAAAGTAGAGATATCATGATAGAAGAGAGCTGATACCAAGGGAGTCAAGTTCCAAGAAGGAATGTTATTACACTTCTCCAAACCTTCTTCTCTCTTTTTGTTAATAGCATCCAAATTTTGCCTTGGGAACCACCCTTTCCCCACTCCTAGTCATGTGATCTGGGCTTACTGATCCCATGCATAGCTCCAAAAATGAGCCATGACTGGCTTCAGTCAATCCCCATATCAAAACCCCTGGCCAGAGTGACTGATGGTTCAAAGATGGGCAGGAATTCAAGCAGAGACAATGGGATGCAAGGAGATATTTGCTGGGGCTTCTGAGGGGAAAAAAAAGACATTTTGGATGTCTTTTTCTTGTAACATTTAATGTGAGAATGTATATCTGGAATTGCTTGCAAATATATCACTGTAAGAGGGGAAAGGCTAGAGGTAAGGTATGGCACTAAAGAGCCAAAGAAGGAAACCAAAACATGGAAGGCAAAGCAAAGACATGGAGACAATCCAGGTCCTTGGTGAATCATTTCATGCACTGGATTATGCCTCGCCTAAGGCCAGCACTCACTTCAGGATTTTAACTTATGTGCGCCAAGAATTCTCCATTATGTTTAAGCCAGTTGGAGTTGGTTCAACAAGACAAGACAAAGAATCCTGGCTGATATAAGGGGTCACTAGTGACCTGAAAATCCCAGGGACGGAGGAGCCTGGAAGGCTGCAGTCCATGGGGTCGCTAAGAGTTGGACACGACTGAGCGACTTCACTTTCACTTTTCACTTTCATGCATTGGAGAAGGAAATGGCAATCCACTCCAGTGTTCTTGCCTGGAGAATCCCAGGGACAGGGGAGCCTGGTGGGCTGCTGTCTCTGGGGTCGCACAGAGTCGGACACGACTGAAGCGACTTAGCAGCAGCAGTGACCTGAAGCAAAGCAGTTTCAACTGATTGGTAGATACATTAAATGTGGTTGATTTCTCCTTAAAGAAATTTGAATGAAAGGAACAAAATTTAGGTAGCACTCAAAGAAAGATCAGGTGTGGTCAAAAAGAAGATTTTTAGTGTTTGGCTGGTTTTGTTTTGTCTTGGTTTGTTTTAATGCTCATTGTGTGCTTGCTTGCTTGTTTGTTTTAACATGCAAGATACCTGAATCTAATTTGAAAACGAATAGTAAGGATTTAGAACAAAGGAGAGATGAAGGTCTAGAAGAGAAAGTGAATAACTGGTACAAGATGCTTCCACCATAAAATTATGAAGGCAAAGTCTACCTGCTTTTTGGTCAATAAAACTAAGAAATCTGTAACAGAACTGTCTGGAAAAAAGATCTTAAAGTGTTCAAGGGGATTTGCAGATTCGTTTTATTTCCTATACTTTCACTGAAGACATAAAAAAAAAATCAGTTTTTATTCTGGAAAGAAGAAATTTCAGGGAGGCCATAATGAGAGTCTTTCAAACATTTACAAAAAGATTGACTTAAAATCTCAGGTATTTTTAAGCAGGATCTTTAAAGAGAAAAAATTATGCATATGAAAGTGGAAATAAGATGTCCATTTTAGAGGAGTACATTTGAATATTTGGATACTTACAAATAGAACATTATTAAACAAACAAATTAAAAAAAAAAAACTCACCAAATTTCAGTACACAGAGACTATCACCAGTCATGCCCTAACCTTCAAAGAAGTTTATTTCTTACATATGAAAATTACTATTTCCAACAGAAAACTATGTAATGTAAAATTCAGAATGCCTACCAGTCAAAAATACAGGCATAGCTTTATGAACTGCTTAGGAAACTCCCAAATAGACACTTTAGACATTTAAAGAAACCTCCATATTACCTAACCTTTGAGTTCATTGAAATAACAAAATGCTTTATAATCTCTCCCACAGTAAGTCACTGGGCTGGAAGAACCATGGGTCTCACACCTCAAATTCTCAGGTCTAATGAGGAGTTTGAACCATCCATAAATGAAATGATGTATCTGTGAAAAATGCAGAATTGTGGTAACTGCCTGAATGAACATCTTTGATAGATATGAACTCTGGGTCAATTTACGCCAAAGCTGAGCTGTTTAACAGTCTATTGAAATTTGACCTGTCAAATCTGGGTACAATTGAGAGATTAACATACCTCTCACATTTTAATGTAGATACTTGGCATATTGCACTGGGAGGAAGCTGGGAGGGACCAAATCCTTGATACTGAAAAACAATTTTAACATTCTTATTTGGACATTCATGTCTGCAGAAACCAAATTTTTTTGTGTGTGGGGGACAGGAGGGGCTATAAGCTGATGAAGACAACCTGCCCTTTGAAAACTACAGAATCTTAGACTAGAGGGCACCTAGAAAATCATCACATTCATTCCCTACCTCCAGGTCACACTTCCAATTTCTAATGATTTGTGAAAAATAATCAAAATTCTCTTTCTGTAAACCAGTTCCATTTCCTGATCTAACCCCAAACCCTCTCCTCACACAAAGCAGCCTCTCCTGTAGCTGCCTCCCAAGTTCTCCCACTGTGGGCAGGGGAAGTTGCCTCTCCAGCCTTACCTAAACTCAGAATGCAAAAGAGACATTTGCAGAATTAGAGTATGCATTTTTCCCATTATGCCTTTTCCTCAAAATGATGTTTACAAAGTAATTTAGAGACAGGTTACAAATCTGGGATTAATGGTTATTCCTCTTTAAAGTTAATAATAGCTGATAATAATAGCTAACATACTGCTATGTACCTTACACATAGAAAGATCTTTATAGATAATGTTTCATTTCACCTTCACAGCAATGCTATGACATAAGCATTCTTTTTCCAATTGTGCCTATACAATGAGGAAGCAGCAATACAGAGGGCATAAATAGGTTGCCCAAAGCCACACAGCTCATGAGTAGAAGAGGGGGCATTCAGAGCTGGCAGACTGGCCCAGGGTCCATGCCCTTACCCACTGTATTACACTGTCTCTGAGCAGGGTAGGAGACAGGGAAGCAAATGGAATGGTTTGTTAAGATCACTCTTAGGTCAGAGATTCTACAATTCTAACTTCGCTTTATCTGGCTACAGTCCTTCTACCTTAACCGTCACAGAAATATTATACCTCCTTTGAGCAAAGTTGGGGGCAATGCCAGGGTGCTTAAAACAGCACAGTTAGTGTGTGTGATTTAATAACCATTCTCTACACCAATAGCAAAGTTACTTCTATTCTACTAACGTCACATTAACCTCCTTTTCTGTCAAGTGCAGGCCTAAACAGGCCTGTAGTTTTCATTTTACTTCACTCTCTGGGGATAAACTTTTACTTGTCAAAGCAGTTCCTTAATCTAAGAAACTAGCTGATTTCTAAAATATGGCTTCTTTACATGACTACCAAATACACGTTCCCCCAAGTTAAATGACAAAAGGAGAGCTGATAATTAACATGCTTGGAAATGGGGGATGGAAAAGACTTCTATTTTAGATCTTGAGACTGCAACGGCCTTGGACAACTTCTGGTCTCTCTGCAGTTCAGCCTGACGTCAATGGAAAAGGGACTGAGTGAGAACTGTGCCTCTGAGCAGCTTCCAAAGAGTGGTCTTAAGAATATAAAATCTACTAAGTTGCTCAACATGGTGTAGCATGAGTGTTTGAAAACAAGTGTGCTATTCTGCTCCAGCTGAAGTGGGCAGGGTTAGAAAAGGCTGTTTCTACTCAGGGCCCTTTTGTAAGTGGAGATTATGCAATTTAACCATGTCCCCATGCTCTTTGTAAAGTGTGAATCAAATTTTCTGTCAGGGAATAGTATTTTCCACACCCGTGTAGAGAATAATTTGAAAACCCCAGTGGCTTGCCAGTTTTCACAAATTCTGGCTCTATATGACCAGGGAACATGTAATTTTTTGCCTATAGCCCTAAGCTAATCTCCACATGCCAGGAGATGAAGCTCTGTGGGTGGTCGCTTCCTGGTAAAACTGATATCCATCACCTTGTATGCCCCTCAGTAGAGGTGAACCCATGGCTAGAAAGTCTCCAGCTGTCGTGACATTCCTTCCCCAAACTTAGGCTATTGGAATAGTAAAAGGGTCCCCAATTTCTCTGATGCTACACTCCCTCAGTAGAACACTACTGAGCATGCACATCATAAATGTACATTCGTTTTTATATAAATTATGCACCCATGCTAATGTCCATGCCAGGTACATCACAAAACATATACATAAAAGTACCATTTTAAAAGAACACACAAAAAATAGATAAAATTATAGATTTTCTTCCTGCACAAAAACAGATACCTATCCTCCACTTTGGAGTCCCCTGATCTAGCCCAGTCTCCTCATTTTATAGATGAAGACACTCCGCTCAAAGAGGTAAACTGACTTTCACTGGGAGTCATCGAGTTCACCTAGAACCTACACATCTGGACCCTAGCTCAGTGCTTCTTGAAGTTTCTCAACATCAGTCTGTGCTACCTCTCCCAGGGACATTTGGAGAACATAAGGTCTCTGAATTTGTCATAATGCCTGGACGTGGTGGCACTCACGAGTGCAGGTCAGGGATGCTAAAACATTCTACAATCCAGGGACCAGTCTTCCACACAAAGAATACTCTAGTCCAAATGACAAGAGGGCCGTGCTGGGAGCAACTCTCTCAAGATGGGCTTCTTTTTCCCAAGTTTTTCGAAAATTCGTGACAAGTCTATGTTACTCTCAATGCACAAACCATGCTCCTGGATTCTTATATGTCACATTCATTCCATTTCACTTTTCTCTATAACCTTAATCATATTTGTCAAAGAAACTCATCATTAGAGCCCTTGTAGAATTCCTATCATTTTATGATCCTCTCTACTAGGATTTCTTAACCTTGGTACTATTGACATTTGGGGCTGGATGATTCTTTGTGTGGGGAATTGTCCTGTGCATTGCAGATGTTAAGCAGCATCCCTGACCCCTATTCACCAGAATCCAGTAACACCCTTCCCCCAGTTATGCCAATTAAAATACCCTGCATACATGCTACGTCACTTCAGTCATGTCCGACTCTTTGCGACCCCATGGACCATAGCCCGCCAGGCACCTCTGGCCATGGGATTCTCCAGGCAAGAATACTGGAGGAGATCCTCCTCCTCCAGGGGATCTTCCCAACCTAGGGACTGAACTCACATCTCCTGCAGCTCCTGCACTGTAGGCAGATTCTTTATCGTTGAGTCACCAGAGAAGCTTCACAATACATGCAAGCATTCCCAAAACCACCCACAGTTGAGAACCACTGCTCTAGACCAAAGCTGCAAGTGAGAAAACTATGCAGGCATAAGGAGATGAGACATCCCATCACCTCATCCCTAATTTTTTCTGTTGACATCAGTCTATGGCTTGGTGTGAATTTAGTGTACACAGTTCACAGACTGTAAGGATGATGTTTTGTTCAGCTTGGTATCTCCAGTGCTAGTACAATGCCTGGCACATAGCAAGCACACCGTAAGTATTTACTGAATGAAAGAAGCCTTCTTCAGAACAATACATACTTTAGTTATTAACTCAAGCTTTAATAAATGAGCCTAATTCCAGTAACAGAAATCCCAAAGACCTTCTCAAGAAAACACCTATTATGATAGCTTTGAAATGAATAAAGGATCTGTGGTGTGGTTAATCATTCCGTCTCTGAACAATCCAACCAGAAAGTAACCATCAGATTATCATGCCAGTTGTTATCAGTGAAGTATGGCATCCAGTTGCCTTTCCTATTTTGTCGTGGCCTTAGTTTATCTTAACATCCCTCTGTATTATCTGGGAAAGCATTTGAATTGCCAATCTGAAAACAAGGCTTTGCAACATGCTTTGAATTAGAATAGAATTTCAAATTTGGCCTACTTAAATTCATATCTAACACGCTATTTATGACCTCTAAGCAGGATATTTTTTTAAGAGCAAACTTTAGTAAGCTGCCCTGGGGAATTTTTTTTTCTTATCTTGGGAATCTACAATCCAGAAAACCTTAGCCTTCAGTTTAAAAATAAGCAGGGCTCCCTAGAAAATGGTAAAGCCTCAAAATATAGAATGAAATACACTTATCCTGCTAGTCCAGGGAAGAAGGGGCTCCTAGAGGCCTACACCAGGTTCAAGGTGTAGCTTCACCTGCCCTAATTCCCACAGCTCTGGTCAAGCAGTCTCTTCATGGTCTCACCAATAAGCCATGGGTCATCTCAGTTATGGGCCTTTTCTCCTGCTGGTCTCTACCTGGAATGTCCCCATTTCTCTCTCCCAAGTAAACCCCAAATACTCTTACCTTCCCTTATCCAGGAAGCCAAGCCCAACACCTCTAGCTCTCAAAGATAGTCCTCTACTCAGAGCTGCTACCATACTTATAATCTGTACCATACATTTACCCACTTAAGTAAAGGTTCATAGAGGTTTCAGCTGTAGCTTCCTTTGGATTAAATTGGTCTCCCCAACAAGACTAAATTTCCTAGGTGTCTATGAAACCCACACCCATCAGTGTCTAGCTCAGTTGTGGCCACATGGTAAGAGCTCAATAAAAACTTGTTTACACTGCTATTCCAGATTGTTCAAATGTTCAAATCTGCACCCTGTTCTTTATGTACATTTTTTCTGGATTCCATGTGATTGTGTAAATTCACGGTCCACTGGGCTCTACTCTAACAAAACCACAAAATGAATTCTCACCGGGATGACTTTAGGCAGTGAGCTTTCCAGCAGACTTCTAAGACAGAGATTCCTTGAGGAGGTTTCATTCACATCAGTGCAGAAAGAGACCTATCAAGCTTTGCCACAATCCTGCCAATCCCTTATTCTGCAAGGAAAGAGATATTGTGTTGTTTACCCCTCAGCTCATAACACAGGGTGGTGGGATAAAAGAGTATGCAGCCTTGGTTAAACTTAGCCCTTAAGAACAAAGGTCACACAAGATACATTGCTGGTAGGAATGTAAAATGGTGTGGTAATTTTGGAAAACACTTTGGAAATTTGTTAAAAAGTTAAACATCACACCCATTAAAATGATTCTATTTTTTAAAAAAGATTTTTTAATAGAAAATAACAATTGTTGGGGAGGATGTGGAAAAATGAAAACCCTGGTACAACACTATGGAAAATAGTATTGAAATGCCTCAAAAAATTAAATACAGAAATACTATATGATCCAGTAACTCCATTTCTGGGTATTTATACAAAATAGTTGAAGTCAGGATCTCAAAGAGACATCTGTACATACATGTTCATAGCAGCACTATCCACAATAGTCAAAAGGTAGAAACAACCCAAGTATCCATCCACGGATGAATGGATAAACAAAATGAGGTAGATACATACAATGGAATATCACTCAGCCTTAAAAATAAAGGAAGTTCTAACACATAGTACAACCTGGATGAACCCTGAGAACATTATGCAAGTGTAATTAAGAAGTCAGTCACACACACAACACACACAGATACTGTATGTTTTCACTTACATGGGTACCTAGAGTAGTCAAATTCATTGAGACAGAAAGTAGAATGATGGTTGTTGGTTGTTAAGTGGGAGGGAGAATGGGGAGTTGTTAATCAATGAGTATAGGGTTTTAGTTTTGCAAATGAAAAGCGTTCTGGGTATTAGTTGCATAACAGTGTGAATGTATCTAACACTCCTGAACTGTATACTTAATGGTTAATATGGTAAAGTTTATGTTCTGTGAATTTACACTTAAAAATAAATTTACCCAGCAATCTCACCCCTAGATATCTCCCCATGAGAAATGAAAGCTACATCCACAGAAAGATCCATATGTGAATATCCTTAGCAACATTATTCATAATAGTCAAAAAGTGAAAACAACCCAAATATCCACCAACAGATAAATGGATAAATAAAATATGGTACATTCATACAAGGGAATATCATTAAATATAGAAAGAATTAAATACTGATATTCACTACAAGGATGAATATTAAAAACATTTTGCTAAGAAGAAGAAGTCAGACACAAAAGACCACATATTATATGATTTCATTTGCATGAAATGCCCAGAAGAGACAAATCCACAGAGATGAAAAGTAGATCAATGGTTGCCTGAGACTGGGAGTAAGAACAAGGAGTAATTGTAAAATCACAGGAGTAATTTTTTTGAAATGACAAATATGTTCTAAAAACCGGTTTATGGTCACAGTTGCACAATTCTATTAAGTCACTGGATTCCATATTCCCAAGCATGGTGTTGAGTTGTACATGAAATTACACCTCAATTTAAAAAATTAAGCATAAAAACAAATAACAAGGGTCATTGATTTGCTTTATTCATGAGCATGCTTCCATCTCTTTTCTACCCCAGTGGTTGAATTTTAAGAGTGTCTTCTAATGGGCGCCTTCATTTCAGAACCATACTTGCTACTCATCACACCTTAGAAAGGAAGATGGATCATCAAATCTGTTCATTTATTCCATAAGCAAACATTTACTGAGTCACTGTCCTGGGTACTTAGGGCAAAAAAGGAAACAAAGAAGATGTGATTACTTGCAGCCCCAGGGCTGAGAGTTACAGACACAAAAGTGAACAAAATAAAACAGTGTGATATGTTCCACAAGAGGGGAACACAGGTGAGACAGAGCATACAGGCACCTCATCTTAATTTCCATATCAGGGGGATCCTGAAGAAACTCTGAAGTGAGGTCTGAAAAGCAAGAATGGAAACAAAGAGGAACCAGGGAATAGGAATAGTTTTCCATGCAGAGAGAACAAACAGCAGATGCAAAGGCTTAGAGGCAAGGGAAATGAAACATTTGGAGAAGTGATGCTGCTCAATCATAGCGTGAGAGGTGAAGAGTATGAAAAGAAATTTGAGGGAAGTAAACAGGGGTCAGATCATAAAGAGCCTCACAGGTACATCAAGGATTTGGGGCTCTATCCTAAGTGGGAGAGGAAGGCAACAAAGTGTTTTCAGCAAGTGAATAACGTGATCAAATTTGGAGTTCTTTGGAGATAAAATGGGGAGGAATCAAAACTAGAAGTCGGAAGTTCCATTAAGAGTCTGTTATAGATTGATGGTGGGCTGGGCCTGAGAAGAGGCAGAAGCTGCCATGACAAAAGTATCTGCCTGCATGGGAGGTGGCTTATGAATGGCTATGCATTCTGTCCATTCATGGGTAGGCCTTGGAATAAAGTACAAGGTCCTACTGCAGCTAACCACACTAAGACTCTTATCCTAGGCCCTTCTCCTCCAACTGTTTCCTTCGACTCAAACACTCTCCTTAGCCTCTGTAATTCCTATGCATTCTTGATTTCTCAGTTTAGAAGCCCTTCCTCCAAGAAGCCATCTCTGACAACCCCTGACAGCCACATTCTAGGCTAGAAGCCACTCCTATATGCTCCTTTGAAATATGTGCCAATTTCTCTGTGCTGTGCTGTGCTTAGTCGCTCAGTTGTGTCCAGCTCTTTCTGACCCCAAGGACTGTAGCCTGACAGGCTCCTCTGCCATGGGGATTCTCCAGGCAAGAATACTGGAATGGGCTGCCATGGTCTCCTCCAGGAGATTTTCCCAACCCAGGGATCAAACCCAGGTCTCCTGCATTGCAGGCAGATTCTTTACCATCTGAGCCACCAGGGAAGCCACAGCATTATATCCTTCTGCAAGTGCAAATGCCCAAATATCGATCTGTTTTATCACTAAATGTGTGTTATCCAGTAGAACTTTCCATGACAATGGCGTTATTTTATATCTGTGCTGTCCAGGATAGTAGCCATTAATTACACGTAAGCATTTGAAATGTGGCTAGTGTGACAAAGGAACAGAACCTTTAATTTTATTTAATGATATTAATTTACATTTAGATTTACAGAGCCACATGTGGTTATCCTATTGGACAGCACAGCATTACACATTATAATCCATAAACACAGGCACTGTATCTTTTCACTGCTGAAACTCTGAGTATAAAAAAGCATGGGGTAGGGATTTTCCTGGTGGTCCAGTGGTTAAGAATCCACCTTGCAATGCAGGAGACACAGGTTCGATCCCTGGTCAGAGAAATAAAATCCCTCATGCCACAGAGCAACTAAGCCTGCACACTGTACCTACTGAGCCCAGGCACTCTAGAGCCCGCCTGACACAATTAGAGGGCCCAAGTGCCACAACTACTGAAGCCCATGTGTTCTGGAGCTCATGTACCACGACGACTGAGCTCGAGAGCTACAACTAGTGAGTCTGTGTGCCTCAGCATTAACATCCCAAATAGGCAACAAAGATCCTGCAGCAAAGATCCCAATGCACCCAAATAAATAAATAATTTTTTTTTAAAAAAAGCATGGGGTACATAATAGGAACTTGATAAATATACAAATAGTTATATAATGAATAAGTAATACACACAGGCTCAGAGTTCCATAATTTCATTCATTCATTCATTCAACAAACACTTATCAAGCACCTACAATGTTCCCAGTACTGTTCTAGATACCAGAGTCATAGATCAAGTACACTGCTTTTATGGCCCTTGCACTTTAATGGGAAGACAGAAAGTAAACACTAAGCAAAACAAAATTAAACAATTTCAGAGAGAGATGCTATGAAAAAAAAATAAAGCAAAATAAAGAGATAGAGAATAATGGAGACAGCATGTGCTGGTTTTAAAGATACTTATTTCACTAATAGTATTTGCCAGAGCCTCTGCCACCCCAGCATTCTAGCACATATCAAACAAAACTCATGATGAAAGTTAATGGAACAAACTTTAACAGAAAGTAAGATAATTGCTCAGAAATAAATTCTGCTCTCTGATCATCTTGTCATAAAAGCTTTCAAGTAAGCATTTGTGTGGATGAAGGCAGTGGCAAAATTGACCCATATTCTGTTTCAGAGCTATTAACATGTCAAACGGTTAGCCTCAGCAGGCAGAGAATTTCTGCAAACTTTGGAGGAAACATCTTCTGAATTACTCAGTGTCACAACATGTGTCAGAACCAGCAGCCAATCCAAATCTCCACCTGCAGCATGTATCTTCTGCTTTGTAATTTTATTGAGCATCTCCCTAAGCATGAGGGACAGAAACCCACATTCAAAGAGAGAGAAAGGGAGACAACTTGAGCAGAGCATGTCACACCATCTTCTTTCTTTTGGTTTTCATTTAACTTCTGAATGTTCTTTATCCCTGGTCATAAAATCTCCAAGAATTCTGTTGTTGTTCAGTTGCCCACCACGTCCAATTCTTTGTGACCCCATGGACTGCAGCACGTCAGGCCTCCCTGTCCCTCACCATCTCCTGGAGTTTGCCCAAGTTCATGTTCATTGCATCGGTGATGCCATCCAGCCATCTCATCCTCTGAAGCACTCTTCTCCTTCTGCCCTCGATCTTTCCCTGCATCAGGGACTTTTCCAATGAGTTCACATCAGATGACCAAAATACTGGAGCTTCGGCTTCAGCATCAGTCCTTCCAGTGAATATTCAGGGTTCATCCCGCTTAAAATTGACTGGTTTGATCTCTTGTGTCCAGCACCACAGTTTGAAGGCATCAATTCTTTGGCGTCCTACCTTCTTTACAGTCCAGCTCTTACAACTGTACTTGACCACTGGGAAGACCATAGCCTTGACTGTACGGACCTTTGTTGACAGAGGAATGTCTCTGCTTTTCAACACACCATCTAAGTTTGTCATTGCTTCCTGCCAAGAAACAATCATCTTCTGATTTCATGGCTGCAGTCACCATCCGCCATGATTTTGGAGCTCAAGAAGAGGATGTACATCTGTCACTATTTCTACCTTTTCCCCTTCTATTTGCCATGCAGTATTTGGGGCCAGATGCCATGATTTTAGTTTTTTTTAAATATTTAGTCTTAAGCTGTATCCTTTCCTAAAACCAACATTATTTCATAATTCAGTATCTTGCATAAAATGAAACTTCTCTCAGCTACTGCAGCATCTAAACCATGGGATTACAAATCATGTAGCTGGGAAACATGTTAGAATATAAAGTGTAGTTCATATGCTGGAAAAAAATGATAAGGCTGGTCAACAGCATGTGACTTGTTAATCACTCACCCAAGAGGAAACTCCCCAACAAGATCATCTGGACTTTAAAAGTATTTTCCCAGTCTTCCCTGGTGGTCCAGTGGTTAAGAATCTGTCTACCAATGCAGGGGACATGGGTTCTATCCCTGGTCCGGGAAGATCCCACGTTCCTCAGGGCAACTAAGGCCATGCACCACAACTACTGAAGCCCTCACACCCTAGAGCTATGCTCCGCAGCAAGAGAAGCCACAGTAATGAGAAGCCCACACACCACAGCTAAAGAGTAGCTCCCGCTCACTGCAACTAGAGAAAGCCCTCAGGCTGCAACAAGGACCCAGCACAACCAAAAATAAATATTTTTTAAAAAAGAAAATTTCCAAAAAAAAAAACTTCCCCCTTCTCCTGGTTGTGAAACAGGGCAGGACAGCACTCTGTAGTTTTAAAAGCCCTGTATAAATGGTCATTATGAAAAAAAAATGATGACTTTTGCTCTCATAGCACAGTCACAATGTTGGCTTACCTGGTGCACAGGTAAACCAATATTAAAATGTAGAGAAAAGAGATTAAAAACATGACCTCATGCAAATAGAGGCAAAACCTCACTGAGATAACCTCCAGACTCCTTGTTGGAAGAGAGGATTAATATACAAGCAAATATACCTATATGCAAACCCTCCCACCTCACCTCTGAAATTCTCCAATTAGAACTGATCTAAACGTTTGCATGCACAGTCATTGGTCATATGCTTGCCAGTGAAGGGGCAGGGAAGACAGGCATGTGTGTGCATGCTGTGTATATGTGCACATACAAATAAATTGGCATGCATATATTATATATACACTCACTTTCAGGTAGCAAGGGAGTACACTCCTTTTGTTAAGTATATGACAAGCTTTTGTGGAGGCCGACATATCAGTTATCATTTATGATGAAAAAAAAGTATGTTTGATTTTATTACCACTCAATTAAGAAAAGATTCCTGGATTTTCCAATGTTCTATTTTCTTCTTCCAAATCCAAAACCCTGAAGCTTCATCATAATGCCATTGCCTGAGTCGATCCCATGGAATCATCTTTCTACGATTCAATTTTGATGCACTGAATGTTCCCATCATCAGCATCCATTTTCAACACCTACTGAAAGCTCTAGACTCTGAAAACATGTCTGCGTAATTGTATTACTTCAAAGTTTCCTCATGATATTGTGTTACTACAAAGTCATGTTCCAGCTTTCAATGTTTGTTTTCTTCAATAGTACAACGATATTTAGTTGGCATTTGCCTGCCTTTAAAAGAAAGATGAACTCAGTTGTTTTCAAAATCCCCCTTTCTTAAAACAGTTCTGCAATATAAGGATATACACAGGAGAATTTAAAATCAAAAATAAGATTCTAATGCAATTCTAAAATCAAATATAACTCTCATTTTGATGCTGGACTCTATGTTGTTTGGTATGATAATGGTCCCATTGCAGCCTTCCTAATGTTTGAGAAACTCATGCCACATAAATTCCTTACATATGCTCAGAGAAGATTGTTTTTTGTAAAAGTCTTTGACTTTTCCTTCTATTTAAATAGACAGATGCCAGGGCAGTTTTTCTCCCCTAGTCCTAAATTAATTCCATGCAAGGAGAAAATGTGAGTTGAACTGGCAAAAACATTAGACTTAGAGAACCCCATCAGGGTTCTGAAGGAAGGCTAGAGAGAGCCCAGTTCAAGTGCCACATATAAATTCACTGTGATACATACCTGGTTGTTCTTTGTTTTTAGTCCTATCCCAGTTATTTCTGCGGTTTCTAGTACACATCCGGTCCAAGGCAGTCTAGGACTTAGGTTTCAAAACTCCTCATATGTTCCTGGTAAGTTTATTCTTACTATAGCTATGGATCCGTAAATATTCATTCTCTATCTGATGAGCAGGATATGGGGGAGGGGTTGTCACAACGAAAAGATGAAGCAGACAAAGAATGTCACATGCATTGTATTAAAAATCAAAACTCCTCCTCTCTTGAATAGCAAATTGGAATCAATCTGATTTGCACAACAGCAGAAGAGAATGGAGATCTCAATACATTAAAGGGTGAACATTCAAAGGGGAACAGAGCCACACTAAAGGGACTGCTGCTGCCAAGAGCCGAGGCACTGGAAAATGTGCTGGTGAAGCAAACAAAGGAGAGGGTAATGTTTCCCAAGTTTACCCCAGTTTGCTTTTGTCAGCCTGTTCTGTGATCTCTCCCACTCCCCAGGAACAATACAGAGGGTCTGGAAATGCGAAGCAGGGCACCAGAGGGACTGGTTCATGAGCACAAAAGTGGTTACCCCAAGAAGCCAAAGAGAACTTTCATGCTTCAGAAAAACTGTGCAGGGAAACACACAGAGCATAGATGTGACTCATTCACTTGGCTCAGACCTTGATACCTGTTTGTAAGCCATTAGACATAAAAGCATTGTGGCAGTAAAAAAATTATTTAGCCTTCTCCCCTATGACAACTATCAATATAGGGCCTCTTACCCTAAACATGGACAGGCAAGTGACTCCTTCCAAAAAGGGGGCAACACGGGCAAAAATTTCTAAGACGGAAAAACTGTAAGTGTATGGACCCACATAACAGTGCTCAGTCTGGACTGTCCTTGTATATGAAAGTAGCTCCTTCTCTAAAGAGACTAAGAAATGTCATTTCTTGACATTAGTTGACATTTCTTGGTTCTAAGGGAGGCTACTTGCAGTTCTTCTCAACCCCTATTTTTTTTTTCTTTAGAAGACATGACTTCCTTATATATCTTAAAGTGTTACACTCAAAAAGGTAAAGCTAATATAATTTAATTTACTTGTCATATAGCCTGAGCCAGGGTACTCTATCTGTGGTCTTAATAAGTAACTCTACAACAAAGAATCAAGAGCAAACTCCCCATTTTCTGGTCACTTTCATTTGGCATCCCAAATCACAATTCAAACAAAATTAAAATAAACACAGGGATTTCTGTGGAATTAAATTTTGCAGCAGCATGAAATAGTATTTAATAAAACAACCAACAGACAATAATGGCCTCTCTAAAATTAAAGCAAGATGAGGACTTACAAACATATGGGACTTATTTAGCATCTGTTATGAGATTGAAAAACTCATCAAAATGGACTTTTCCTTCTCCTTCTACTTCCATTAAGATTTATTTAGATTCTACTCTAGAAGAGATGGAATAATATGCCTTAAAGTAGAACTCTACTGATTTGTACACTTGATCCTATCCCTAATTCAATCTTATCATCTACCCCAGTTGATTAAGCAGAAAAACCACACATCATCCCTTATGTGTTGCTTCCCTTTTACCATAATATCCTATCAATCAGCAAGCCCTGTTGATGATATTTCCCAAATTCTTTCTTAATCTACTTTCCACCTCCATTACAACCACTGTAGTCTAAACCAGAGCTCCAGCGCTATATGATAAAACTTCCCACAATGATGGAAAAGTGCATATGTGTACTGTCCAATATGGCAGACAGCATATTGGACAGCCACGTTTCTACAGAGCACTTAAAATGTGGCTAATGTAACTGAAAAAATAATGATTTTAGGTTAATAAATTTGGGGTAGAGGAGGGGATACATTAATGTTTTTAAACTGTCTTTCCATATCCTATTTCTTGAGATATGTTGGATTGGTTTTCTCCCCTTCTTTTGACCCCAACTTCATGCTATCTTCAGAGAAGTATCTCCATTACTCTTTTCTACCTTTTTTCTCTTCTCATCTTTCTCCTACTCCACAAATTTCTGCTTATCTCCCAAGTTCTCATGTAGAAAATTTTAGCTAGTTTTTTGTGTGAGCTGTGCTTAGTCACTTCAGTTGTGTCTGACTCTTTGCAATCCCATGAACTATATAGCCTGCCAGGCTCCTCTGTCCATGGAATTCTCTGGGCAAGAATACTGGAGTGGGTTGCCATGCCCTCCTCCAGGTGATCTTCCAACCCAGGGACAGAACCCATGTCTCTTGCATCTCCTGCATTGTAGGCAGAATCTTTACTGCTGAGCCACTGGGGAAGCCCTCAACTTGTTTTTAACTGTTCTTTAAAAAATTGTAGTAAAATACACTCCCTAGTTCTTTTTAATTGATATTTTAAAAATTGTAGCAAAACATACACATAAAATCTACCATTTTAATCATTTTAAGAGTACATTTCAGAAGAGGCAAGTACACTGACATTGTTGGGCAAGCATTCTCCAGAATTCTTCATCTTGCAAAACTGAAACTACACCTTTAAAACACTACTCTCCTCTGCCAGGCCCAGCAACCACAATTCTACTTTCTGTCTCTATGAATTTGACTACTCTACATAATTCATATAAATGGAATCATACAGTATTTATCTTTTTGTGACTCTTTATGTCTCAGTTAATATAATGTCTCCAGGCTCATCCATACTATATAGAATGTGTCAGAAAAACTATTACATATGGCTGCTGCTGCTGCTGCTAGGTTGCTTCAGTCATGTCGACTCTGTGTGACCCCACAGACGGCAGCCCACCAGGCTCCCCTGTCCCCTGGATTCTCCAGGCAAGAACACTGGAGTGGGTTGCCATTTCCCTCTCCAATGCATGAAGTGGAAAGTGAAAGTGAAGTGGCTACCAAATTGGACAGTCAAGTCTAAATAATCATCATTTTTCTCCTAGTCTCCCATACTCACTCTTTGCTTCCTAAAATGTATTCTGTACATACCAGTCAAACCGATCACTTAAAATTACAAATCACAATACACCAAATCAGGCTACATCCTACCATCAGCCTAAAACACTCCCCTGGATTCATTTTTTTCATAGCACTCATAGCCATCTAAAATAATCCTTAATTGTTTCTTTATTACCTGTTTCTTCTTCTAAAATATAAGACCTATGAGAGCCAAAATTGGTCAGCATGGTATACTTCCTAACTCGAGCGGTGTCTGGCACCTAAGTAGAACTTAGTAAGTAATTGCTACAGGAATAAATAGATGAATTTGGATTAGATAGTTTTTAAAGTTTAATTTTATCTTTTATGTTACACTTTACATAGCAATCCTCCACTAATGGAAGTGATTAGTGAGTCCATCCATTAATATAACAAGTGCTTTGAGCCTCTGCACCTACCAGGCCAGGAGGCTGTCTTGAGATATTCACGCCCTCTTACACAGTCCCCTTTGACCACTGGCACAAATCCAACAGAGAACTGACCAACATCAGGCACACAGGCTACAGACATTAGATTTACGTCCTTGAACTATCTGAGCAGTTCAGGAATGCCATGTTCTAAACCTGAGCATCTAAAACAGTATGCCCTTACTAGGTGACAAGTGTAACAAGATAAGGGAATCTGAATACTCACAGTCCCCAGGCCTGTTTGACTGCATCCTCCACAAATCTTAGCCGTTTAACTTGGTGTGCTGAACAAATACACCATTTTCTATGTGCCTCAAGATATAAAAACTATTGAAAAGCACTGCTCACCCACTGAACCGACTCTTTAATAAATGTGCTCAAACCCCAAACACTCAAAATATTACTCAAATATTTATAAATCAGTCACTTCTCTCATACGCATAGTGAACAGGGAGAAAGATGAAAAACTATCAGTTACAAATGTGACTTTAGCTAACATGATTACTATTCTAAGCATCTTTCAATGAAAAATATTAGTATTTTTTCAAAAGTCACAAATAATGCAGCTGAGCTAAGGGAAGGGAGAGGCCCTGGCTGGTACAGTTAGCATGGGCAGCAGACCCAGAATGGACTAAACAGGGAAAGGGGCTTGTCCCAGATAATGTGTTTATTAGCCATCTGTTGGAGAGGACTCCGTAGGTTCGAGAGGACTCAGGAGATAGCCCATATGGCCAGAAAGTTGAGAAAATAAGTAAATATACCAAGAATAATAGGAGTAGGGTTCTCACTGTTTGAGAAGGAGATACATGTGTGGAAAAAGATATGACTAGGATAAGCCTTGTGGTATTAAATTGGGAATTAGAGGCATTGGTATGAACTCAAGTTTTTTTTTTAGTACCTATAGTTAGATATGGAGAAGGCACTGGCACCCCACTCTAGTACTCTTGCCTGGAAAATCCCATGGACGGAGGAGCCTGGTGGGCAGCTGTCCATGGGGTCGCTGGGAGTCGGACACGACTGAGCGACTTCACTTTCACTTTTCACTTTCATGCATTGGAGAAGGAAACAGCAACCCACTCCAGTGTTCTTGCCTGGAGAATCCCAGGGACGGTGGAGCCTGATGGGCTGCAGAGTTGGACACAACTGAAGCGACCTAGCAGCAGCAGCAGCAGCATAGTTAGATATAGAAAGACATATAGATGTTCGGAATGATGCTAAAGCTGAAACTCCAGTACTTTGGCCACCTCATGCAAAGAACTGACTTACTGGAAAAGACTCTGATGCTGGGAGGGACTGGGGGCAGGAGGAGAAGGGGACGACAGAGGATGAGATGGCTGGATGGCATCACTGACTTGATGGACGTGAGTTTGAGTGAACTCCGGGAGTTGGTGATGGACAGGGAGGCCTGGCGTGCTGCGATTCATGGGGTCTCAAAGAGTTGGACACAACTGAGCAACTGAACTGAACTGATAGATGTTCTTGTGTACACAGTATATATACGTATATATATTTCCTAGTTCTTCCTGCTGAGAGGGCCTAGGAGCTATGATATCTCAGTAGCAATAAACACATCTACCACACAGACCTTGGGTTTCTAAATACCACTCTCCACCAAAAGGAATCAGGGCTCTTTAGAGGAGTGACTGATTGCAGGGCTGAAGCAAGAAAGAACTAAGTAAACCAAGAACATCTAATTATAGCAGAAAGTAAAAGCTGCTCAAAGAATGATAGAGACATTTCAAAAGGACTTGAGACAGTTTGAAAGGGATCCCACTGGACAAATCTGGGACATATTGGACATCAAAATAAATATTGATAGCAATGGTTTATAATGTGTTGAGAAAATTAAAATCCATCACATACTATATAAATAAATAATTGTTACTGTGGAATTAAATTAATAAATTTAGAAGGAATGGTAAGAGTAGAAAATAATCAGTGTAACTAAAAGCAGAGAGTAAAAGTTTGATGAGGAATAAGATATTTAAAATAATCTCAAAGTATTTCCATACCAAAAGCTTGTTCCACTTATAAATTCCTGAATACAAAATATTAATTAACTTTAGAGAGGAGAAATCTGGCACACACTATCTTGACCAAGATACAGAAATTAACATTACCAGCACTGGACGTATTGATGCCCCAGTTTGATTCCTCGAGAAGAACAAAGCATCACTTCGGAGGTCTTTAGACCCAAAGCACACAGCCATGAGCAATATGGATAACATGAGAAGCAAATGTTCTTCAAAAACATCAATTCATCAAATTGTTTAAAAAAAAAAAAGGGACTGAAAAATACAAAAGACTAAGAAATTATATTCCTGATTAAAGGAAACCAAGAAACATGACGAAACAATGTGTGACATTCGAGGTTGCATCCCAGAGCAAAAAGGAAAAAGAAAGATAAGAGAAAGATTTTTCTTTTCTCTTCTAGGAAATATACACTGAAATATATCAAGGTATTGGATCATGTCTACAACTTACTCTTAAATGATTCAGAAACAATACATATATAGAGATGTATAGCTATATGTCAAAACTTGACATTTTTCAAGAGCAGAGGAAGAGAATAATAAGACAAAAAGGAGGTAAAATGCTAAAATTTGGGGAATCTGGGTAAGGAGCATGTGGGAATCCAAAAAGTTGTATTAGCCTTACAACTATTTTTTAGGTTTGAAATCGTTTAAAAAATTTTTGTTAACCAAAAATATACAGGTAAAAAATAAAACAAATTATTTTGTATTTGTAACCCTCAAGCATGTATAAAATACACATATAATACAAGGGCCATAAAAAATCTAAACAGACATTTCATCAAAGAAGACATACAGATGGCTAATAAACACATGAAAAGATGCTCAACATTGCTCATTATTAGAGAAATGCAAATAAAAACTGCAATGAGATATCACCTCACAACAGTCAGAATGGCCATGGTCAAAAATCCACAAACAACAAGTGCTGGCATGGGTGTGGAGAAAAGGGAATGCCCTTGCACTGTTAGTGGGAATATAAATTGATACAGCCACTATGGAAGACAGTATGGAGGTTCCTTTAAAAACTAGGAATAAAACTAATATACAATCCAGAAATCCCACTACTATGTATATACCCTGAGAAAATCAAAACTGAAAAAGACACATGTACCCCAATGTTCACTGTTGCACTATTTACAACAGCTAGGACTTGGAAGCAACCCGGACATCCATCAACAGATGAGTGGAGAAAGAAGTTGTGGTACATACATATGATGGAATATTACTCAGCCATAAAAAGAAATGTATTAGAGCCAGTTCTAATGAGGTAGATGAACCTAGAGCCTATTATACAGAGTGAAGTAAGTCAGAAAGAGAAAAACAAATATCTTATATTAATACATATATATGGAACGAGAAAGATGGTACTAATGAACCTATTTGCAGGGCAGCGATGGAGACGCAGACATAGAGAACAGACTGATGGACACAGGAGGTGGGGAAGAAGGAGAGGGTGGGACGAATGGAGAGAGTAGCACGGAAGTGCATACACTACCATATGTAAAATAGAGCCAATGGAAACGTTCTGTATGACTCCAGGAACTCAAACCAGGGCTCTGTAACAACCTAGAGGGGTGGGAAGGGGTGGGAGGTGTGAGGGAGTTTCAAGGGGGAGGGGCCATATGTATACTTATGGCTAATATCTACTGATGTATGGCAGAAACCAATGCAATATTGTAAAGCAATTATCCTTCAATTAAAAATAAATAAATTTTTAAAATATATTTTTAAAAATACAGGGGCCATGAAACTAGCTGGAAAAAAATTTTCGTCACATTTTCTTTAGATGAATAAGAAAATAAAGATCAATCAGTAAAATAAGAGATTTTGAAAATTATCTAGATTTAATTCAGGCACCTGACCTAATTTTTTCCTAAAACCCTCTTGTGATATCAAAGAATGCCTAAAGAAAGAACTACCAACGCACAGAATGGAAAGTCTAACCCTTAACTTTGGCTAACATGTGATTACACGATGAGTGACAGGGGCAAAGACAACATATGGAAATACCAAGAGCCAGAAACAATTGAGAAAAGCACTGCGTGTAGTGACAATGAAAGAAGAGGCCAAGGCAAATGAGATGATAGGAATCAGATGACCTGAAAAGGCAGTATCATCTGTCTTTAAGCAAGAAGAAATTCCAGCACTAGGAATAATCTCTAAGAGCTCTTAAAAGGGAGCCCAGAAGCCACCCAGACAAATTTCCCAATGTAAAGGGGAGGAAATTGATAACCTGAGCTAGGTCATGGCTTGTCTCTAGTCCGACAAAACTAGACAGAACCTAGAGCTCCTGCCTCTCGGGCTACCACAGCTCCATCTTCTATGCAAAACAGTTGGGCAGGGGTGGGGGTGGGGCAAAGGTGATCCACCTTTTTGGCAAGCCTAAGAATAGTTTATGCCACGAAACTAGTCAGGAGTCTCCATCCTACATACAGGTCTGGAAGATGTCTAAATCAGCTGCCTTGGATAGAACCAGAAAGAGGAGGGAGAAGCTACAGAGGCTCCAGGGATGATGGAGTTGGAGTTTTGCCACAGGCCCAGAGGACCCTCGAGATGTCTCTGTATTTGACCTTTCATGCCACTGGTACTACCTCCAGAATCCTCTCCCTCCTTCCCCTTTCTCCACCCAGAGTAGTGAGACCATGTGTGTGACAATACTTTGCAAGCTCTAAGTTTTGTATAAACATAAACCATTATGGACCACAACTTCTCTAGACACAGTAGCAACATGTACCTTTCTTTCTCTTCTTCTGTTGCAACTCCCAAGCAAAATATTATTCTATCAACCCTGCTTCTCCCACTATACACTTATCTAAAAGACAACCTCTCTGCATCAGATTCTTCATGACTCAATCCTTCCCAAAAGCCTTACACTGACTCACCTTACCTCCTACAAAATGGACACACAGAAATGAGATGCTTAGAATGGGCCCACCCTTGTGTTAAACCTTTTCATTCATGAATCACTTAACAGTCATCGCCAACGACCATCATAAACAGATCCAGCCAAGACTTTACTTAACCCCACAGCATCAGAGATCACCAAATATTTCAGGTTATGATGTCACTACCTAGTGTCATGCTTGCACAGATCACTAATTCAGTATGCAAGTTTGGGGATGTAAGGGTCAAAGAACAGTGGTACTTTAACAGAAAGAATAAAGGCGTCACCTGAACCAAGTCTAAGCAGTACCAAGGTCAGAGGAATGTTATACTTGACACGCTAAGCAATTTAGGTTAAAAAAAAAAAAAAAGTAGTATATGTTTTGCATCTTAACACATTGGCTTAACAAGGGCATATGTTTGAGATAAAAGACATCAAACTCATTTTGCTGTCAGTAAGATGAAAAAGATGTGTTATTCCATTTCTTGAGCCAACATGTTCATTCACAGGGTTATATACCAAGCAGAAGGGAAATAATAGATTATGACTCCATTCTGTTCATCTCAGTAGCCTTCAGGTTAACTCCTTTAACTGCTATTCCTTATAAAATGAGAGAGAGAAAAAAATATTTTTAGGTAGGCTTGAGTTTTTTGAGGAAAGAGAAAGATGACCTTTAAAATACTTATATCTCTCACACCTATGCTCCGCAAGAAGGATTCTTTTTAGATTTATGAAATTGCTTTGAGATAATCTGGCCCAAATTGTTAATTTCTCAAATTAGGAAAGAAAAGACAGATGGAGAAAGGATGTAACATCTGCACTGTCTCTTCTTCCCCTCCACTCCGGCAATCCCCATACATCTTAGAGCTGGAGAGAGAATTTTCAAGTCCCAGTCCTGTGTGTCTCTTGGTCAAGCCATTTAAACTCTTGGGTGAGTTAGATATGATGTCTTCTCACAACCAATGCTTCCAATGTTTACATTCTATGATTCACTACCCTATGTTAAAAGTTCATGTGTGTGCCTCTCAAAGACACAAATTGCCTCACAAATTGACCAGAAAAAGTCAGATTTCTCTAAAATCCCTCAAACCCATGGACTGATTCTTTTGGAGACCCACTCTCATTTTCTCTAGAACCTAAGCCTCCTTGTTTATTCTCACAGCTGATTTCATGATTCCTTGATAAAAGAAGTTTATTTTACTCTGCCTGTAAAATGCTACAGGAACCTCTTAAACAACTGCTGTTTGTATTAGAAGCCACCTTCCATGAATGTGAGCAAATAAGTTCACTATAGAAGCCAATCTAAAATCCCTCAGGCTTTTAGCCAATATTTTAAAACTGCATCTATGTTTAAAAATTATGGTTTGGGTTATTTTTAAATTTTCATAAGACACTGATGCTTTTCTACATTTTCTAGTTATGTCTTTGACAATAGTGTTAAATATATAAGGAGGGGCATTCCAGGCAGTATAATTACAAATTTTAGAAATCATGCATTTTGAGACCTGTTCTCTGTAAATTTCAGATCCAATTTTGTAGGCTTAACAGTAACTTCTGTGAAAACAAAACAGACAATATACAAAGATGCTATCAAATTCAATGGCTTCTATACAATGAACAACCAGAAAAAACCCACCACAGTAAACTGCTAAACTCAAAATTAGAAACATGTTCAAAGTGCCAAATGGTATTTATACCAAGACAGGCAACGCTCCCACAGTCAAACAGAATGGGCTCAGAGGAAACTGTCTTCACTGAAGACCTTTGTGCCCTGATATAAACCCACCAACCTAACCCTGAGCCTTCACTCAAACCCTGCAGGCCACAGTTCCCTAATCCACAAGACTTGAGGAGGGAACCAAGGTGATCTCAGAGATTCTTTCTAGTCCTAACATACTTCAATCTTGATTAAATACAAGCAACTAAAACTTGCTAACAGTGAATTTGTCAATTTTTCATCTGGCAGTTATACCGATAACAACGTCAACAAATACACGAATACTTATCATCAAGATGTCTTGTGGGATGTTGCTCACCACACACTGTCCTCTTTTATGACTCCCTGGGAAAATCTTTTGTCCTGTGTCTCATTAGGAATAGCCCTGCTTCACTACTGAATCTTAAGGGCAGTATGAGTCACACTGTTGATTTTGTTTCCCTTCTTGCACTGAGTGCAGGACAACTGAGAACACGATCTTTGACTCACCTCTAACAAATGGTGCAGGACCCTACGAGATGTGTTGGGGAGCCTAACTTAACTCTTTGTTTCATCCCACTTTCCCTTAACTTCATTTCCTCACTTAACCTTTTTTTCATCTTTTTCTATTGTTTATATCTTTGAAAGCTACTTTTAATCTTTTTTGACACAAAGGAGATATTTCAAGCTATTTTCATTCACTGACATCAACGCTACACAGCAGAATCATTCCTTTAGTCACTGGCATTTTTCAAACACTGTCACTATACCAACACATAAGAGCATCCAAACACCCGTTTAATGTTCTCTCATTTATGATTCTATGCCAAGATTTAGATCACAGTCGTCACTTTGAGTATTATTATCATTACTACAAAACTTTTAAGCCCTTATGTTTACAAAGATCTTCACAGTATTTCTCTAGAGAGCCTTCACATTTGTTAACTCTTTGATTTTCTCAACAATCATATGAAACAATCATATGAAACAGTTGCACTGGTTATTAATATGACTATCTTCAGGCTTACAAATGAGAAAAACGGGCTTGGAGGGGTTAAGTAGCTTGTCCACATTGACAAAGTTAATAAGTTAATAAGGCAAAACCACAGGCTTTTTTCCCAAGTCTAGTATTTTTCCCCATAACTATAAAATTTTGTCTCATATAGTTTACTCTTTGAAATTTTGTCCTAGGATCCCATGACTCAGATGTTTTATTTAGTTGGTTTTCTAAGTAGTATCAGCCTCCTAGTCAAAATCATGTCAATTACTCTTTGGTAATGGAACCTCAGCATGATGAGAACTAGACAGCCAAGACTCTGGAAAATGTTTTAACCATTAGAAAATGCATGAGTAATTTATTTCCTCCATTGGAATTCAGTGATGGCATTAAGAAAACTCATTCCTGCAGCCTAACAAGGAACATAAATGCTTTAATGTGGTCTGCTAAACTAGTCACACAGAGTAAAATTGCCTCTTGAGTCACTAGAACTAGTAAAAGCCATTTAGTAGTAGAAGATGAAATTTAGACAAGGCAGACTGAAGAGAAGATCTAACTAACTGCTTCTTGATAATGAGCTCACACTACTTCAACCACATCTAAGAGAAAGAATCATAAAGTTCAAATCATATTAATTTCCAAGTCATTGACATTGCTAATGTGTGAGAGGATGAAATGTTGACAACTTGAACTCCTGAGACCCTGAATAAACCAGAGTCTATTCATTCTACAAATCATGAATTTGGGAAGTACGGGAACACTGCATATGCAATTTATCTGAGTTTTAATTTCTTCAGGGAAAATGAAGAACAGGAAGGTCAAACAACACTTTCTAACTCAACATTCTATGATTGCATGAATACCTATTAGCACCACCTACTTGAAATATTATTATTTCAACAACTGGCCAGAATTTTAAAATATATTTATATAATGTGTGGGTAATGGGTAATGTTCCAGCACATTTAAATCATTATTCAGGAATTTGACTATTTTCCTTTAATCAACTTCAAACATTACTGGTTTGAATTACAAATTCCTGCCCACGAGACAATGTATTCATATGTGTCTTTTTCAGCAGACTGTGCACTGGATGCTTAAGTTAATTCTGTTTTTCAATATCTTGAAAAATAAGGATGAACGGAGTAAGTTTATCTCTTTTTTATATATATCTTTTTATATATACATATAGCCTGTATTCTCCCCAATTTATCCATAAAACTCTATGACGATACAACCATATATTTCTTTTGAACAATGTATGCTCAGTATTTAGTGCACAGTCATTAGAATAAATATATGTCGAAAAATGAAAAAAATTACCAATAAAAACGAATTACAAAACTCAAACAGAGAAATATGGGCTCTTCTCTACAGAAGTTTAAGCAGTGCTATTGTTGTTGTTTAGTAGCTCAGTCGTATCCGACTCTCTTCGAACCTACAGACTGCAGCCCACCAGGCTCCTCTGTCCATGGGACTCTCCAGGTGAGAATACTGGAGTGGGCTGCCATTTCCTCCTCCAAAACAGTGCTATGCCTAGGCTCAAACTCTGTATTGCTACTGAAGGGAGAGTGAAAGCCTAAGGGAGACTGAATGCTAAGAAAAAGCTAAGCAAGATAAGAGAACTATATGGCTTCCTGCTTCTTACTGAAGTAGAACTTTATACCACTGCTTCAAAGTATGGAGATAACAAGGTATGAAATGAAGAGCCAAGTCTCCTTCTGGTTACCCCTTATCTGTATGACCTGAGGCAAGTTAGTTAACTTATCTGAACCTTGACTTCCTCTACCACAAAATGAGAAAAGAGTAATAGTATTCACCTCATAAAGTTGTTGATGATGACAAAAAAGATAATGGGTGTAAAGTGTCTAGCTTATGCTGTTGCTAAGTCGCTTCAGTCGTGTCCGACTCTGTGCGACCCCATAGACGGCAGCCCACCAGGCTCCCCCATCCCTGGGATTCTCCAGGCAAGAACACGGGAGTGGGTTGCCATTTCTTTCTCCAATGCATGAAAGTGAAAAGTGAAAGTAAAGTCTCTCAGTCGTGTCCGACTCTTTGCGACCCCATGGACTGCAGCCCACCAGGCTCCTCCGTCCATGGGACTTTCCAGGCAAGAGTATGCATGACCTTAATCAGCGGCTAGTATTATTAATTAATTAGTTTGAAGTAAGTTTCTAGACTATCACTCCACCAGGTATTTTAAAAAGAATCTGAATTATTCATCTCTGAGAGGGGCACAGTTGATCATATATATATATTCTATATAATCATATTCATATTTATACATATATATATACATATACATACATACAAAATCCAGTGAGAGGAAACACTGAGAGCAACCTTGGGGAAAAAAAGAAACAGAAGTCGTAGCACATAAATAAGAACCAAGGGAGAGGTCTACAAGAAGACGAGACTGTGTTCCATCCCTTCACTTTGCTGATGGGGAGTATGCAGAATGAGACAGGTTCCAGTTGGAACCTCACAAAGCATCCCTACTTTTCTCTTTCTCTCTCTCTTGGGTTTTCTTCTCTAAGGTAGGTAATCTTTCACGGGCCAAAAAAGACAGGTCTCAGTTGCCAGACTCCCAAAGATGTCTCCAGGTCATGTTATGTCATACACACACACACACACACACACACAAAAGGTTAGCTCCACATAATGATGGTCTGTCTTGAATGGAAAGTTGGGAAGAGCTATTGAAGGTCTTAAAGCAAAAACTGCAGAAAAGGCAGTGACTCCAGGATTATATTGGCCTCTTTGGTACAGACTCTTGTCCCAACACAATGGCAAAATATGGGTCTGAGAAACCAGCTTTCAGCACAAATAGTCTTAATTCTGAATGTGTGCTCTGGTACTTCTGTATAGTGGGTCTGAGAAACCAGCTTTCAGCACAAATAGTCTTTTCTGAATGTGTGCTCTGGTACTTCTGTATAACTTACCAGTTACTGAAACGGTAAATTGAATAAGCCATTGAAATATTTTGAAAAGTACCTGAATAAAACCTAAAAAAGCCTGGAGCTTCCCTGGTGGCTCATTGGTAAAGAATCCACCTGCCAATGCAGGAGACATGGGTTCAATCCCTGATCCAGGATGATCCCACATGCCACAGAGCAACTAAGCCAGTGTGCCACAACTATTGAGCCTGTGCTCTAGAGCCCAGGAGCTGCAACCACTGAGCCCATGTGCTGTGAAGCCCATGTGCTCTAGGGCCTGTGCTCTTCAACAAGAGGTCATCAAAATGAGAAGTCCATGCATCATAACTATAGAGTAGCCCCTGCTGGCTGCAACTAGAGAAAATGCTACACAACAATGAAGACCAAGCACTGCCAAAAATAAATAAGTAAATAAAATTACTTTTTAAATAAAAGCCTAAGAGTAAAGCACTGATTTACAGAACACAAAGGAAGATCTAAGAAAGATCTGGAAAAGTATAACGTCTCGACTTATACTGTTAGGTCTCGACAGCAGACCTAACAGGACTTCTAGAAGATCAAAAGGTTCTATGAAGACAGAAACCCACAAATATAATCACGGAATGAAAGCAAAGCATGATTTCAGGTGAAGGCCAAGGAGTTCTGAACTCCCTTCAGAAAGGAAAAGAAAGGAGAAGCAATGCTTCTGCTTTTCTACCTTTTTCAAATGAAAGCCAATACTGTGGAGGGTTGTAGAACCTCCCTTCATTTCCTCATTTCCAGAGGCTGCCCAAGAACCAAAGGGATGTGGGGAAAGAGATGATGACATTAGAATGCACGTGTTCACACCTGTACTGAATCACGTAGTCCATTGGAATCAGTGAATGTTTAACTTAGAACATCTTGTTGAGGACCCCTCAATTGATTTTCATCCTCAAGAGGATTATTATTCCTATATTTGAAAAGAAAAAAATGGGAAGGGGCAGGAGAATTACAGTTATAATGTGACCAAAGCCTTAGACTACCACAAAACAGAAATAAAGGCAATTTTTTGAAATACAAAAGGATGAATTAGAAATCGGTGGAGAGAAGTCTAAGGTGCCAATAGAAAGAAAAGGGAATAATGATGAATTTAGCTTTTTAAAGGCTGAGAGGGACATTCTAGTTATAGCTGACAGGGAGCATGGGATACCAGGATGAGGTGAGACAGAGATGAGAACTGTCAACACAGATATCACAGATTAAGCATGAGAATGCATGACTCCTCACTGCAATGATAAACTCTCATGTGTGGCCAAGGAACAAATTTCCACCAAAATCAATCTCAAAAGATTCACCTGCAAAGATTTATTTTATATAAATACAATTTTATTCATAATTAAACGTGTTAACCAAATGTCTGACCTCACTAGATGACTGTTACAAATTCAGAGCAAGGGAAGGAAAGCAGCATAGTATTCCAGGCACCTTTCTACAAAGTGCTTCTTAATCCCCCATGTATGTATGCATGCTTTTGCAAGCCTCTAGGCTTTCAGGTAAATACATCTTTGCTCTTAATAATCTGTGAACACAACGATATAAAATGAAAAAAGATCAAAATGATGATGCTTCCCATCTACATACAGCCAAAATACAGAAATTGCTGGTGCCACCTATTGTTGAAAATACAGAACTGAAAGGCTAATTTAGGAGCTGACTTCCATATAGTGAAACTCTGATCTATTATCTACTCACATACAAAGTTCAAAATCTACTGGCCAGGAGAGCCAGATAAGAGTCCATTCTACTCTAAAATAAAATAAATCTTTGATGGATATTAACAGCTCTTAGATAATGTTTATGGAATACAGAAGATTCTAGCAATAATTATCACTTTTAATGTAAAAAATCATGAGGCAGGCTTATATATTCTAATAAAGGATGAGCTCTAAAATAAGTAGTTAGGTGTAAAAAAACAAGGCTCAGAATGGGGTGTATGATACGCTTTTATTTTAAAAAATGGAATATGCACATACATGCATAGGAGGTCTCAGGAAGAAAGTAGAGCAGCCACACTTGCTATCTCTGAGGAGGGGGAGAGAGAGAGTCTATTCATCTCTGATAGAATCAGAGACTTGCTTTTACTGAATATGCTTTGTGTGAAAATTTTACAATTATCTTTTTGAAATAGTTTAAAGAATCATTTTAAATACATAATAATTTTGAAAACAATAGCTGACATTAAATTACTGTACACACAGAAAGGATTTCAAGCGATCTAATTTAGGTTGGTTACCATGATCAGTTCCCAGAGCTCAGGATCTAAGCAGAAAAGCACGAGCTACCGGAATGACGGGAAAGTTACGGTAGGCCTTCAGCAGACTTTAAAGGAGGACTGGTGACGTTGCCGATAGCACAGTGTCACCTTTAAATTTGAAGTGCTCAAGGTACATTTAAAAGTGCCTTGAACCATGGATATTTTTTGGCTCTTTGAATTTAATAAGATGTGAAAAAAAAGAAAATATTTGCAGTTTTATTAACATTTGCCTTCTTAAAAGCTTTGATATAAAGAAAGTCTTTACTACCATATTATTTATTTTTTATAAAAAGAAAGAAAACCCTAACAACTCATGAAGCTTTTTCAGCTATTTCATAACAACACACATGAAAGGCAAGTGGAAGTTAATACCTGAGTACACATCATATCAAATGTCACATCTCCTGAAATTGGTTTTGGAGAATAATTTCTGTAAACTTACTTAGTCCTTAATATTATCATCTTTAACTTGAGAAAATACTGACATTTACACTAAACATGAAGTCTTGAAATAGATTCTTAATATTACCCAATCAAGGGTAACACTAGGAAGAAAGTTAAGTCCCTTAATTTCTGAAGCAGTTCTACAATAGAGGGCAATAGGACAGGCAGACAGCAATACAGTGGTACCCTGGCATTTCTGGGGAAATAACTTTTTAAAGCAGGCAGACTGGCAAAGTGAAAATAGTACAATTCAGGTCAAGTCGGCCCTGTAAACCCAAGCTCCAAAACAGTTTCTCCGATCCAAACACACATTTCACATTTTAAGATTTAATTTAAAAAAGAGAAAATCAATAAGAAATCATCAGTCTCAAAGGCAAGATAAATCTCCATCAACTAGAAAAGAAACAAAGTGCAGTTGAGATGAAAGAAATGCAGGACTCCCAAATCAGAAGCAGGCAGCAATAAAAGAGAATTGGATTTCTGAGGAATATGAATGTCTAAATGGTCATGTGCTAGATAGAGATGAGCCTGGCTTACTGCTTGAAGCCAGAGACTGAAGTGAGGCTCTCTCCCTCCTCCACAAATGTCTGAGTACCACAGATTTGTGAAAGGAACCTGGATGAAGTAACAGAGGATCTACTGCTTAAGACTCCTAAGCCTTACCAGCAGCTATGGGCACAGGGAAAGAAGAAAGTCTTAAGGGAATTGGGTCAGGCTGTCTGCTTATTCCATGAAGCTGTGATATTCCCCAAATCATCACAGAGCAAGGATAAAATAAACACCTGTTATAGTATTCTATTATGGACTGGGCCTGAGGCACCAGGTAAAGGTAAATGTGAAACCACAAAAGCACTGGTCAAGAAGGACGAACGAGAGAAAGAAAACAATAGAAGAAAGCAAAAATACCTCACATTCAAAATGAATGCACAAATTAAAATTCCAAACATATAACAGGATCTAATTCTAACAAAGTCAAATCAACCATCAAATTATGAATTTAGCCCCAAAGAAATTAATTTCACAGAACAGACAGACAAGGAGTTTATACTACATAGGTTTAGGGTGGTTAATAAGATAAATAAAGAAGCAATATTCTTTAAAAATAAGAACAGATTCATGAAAACAAAAAAGAAAAATAAAAACAGACATAAAAAAGGGCTTCCCAGGTAAAGAACCTGCCTGCTAATGCAGGAGACATGAGAAGCAGGTCCGATCCCTGGGTAGGGAAGATACCCTGGAGGAAAGCATGGCAACCCACTCTAGTATTTGTTCCTGGACAGATGAGCCTGGCAGGCTACAGTCCATGGGGGTCACAAAGAGTCAGACACAACTGAGGTGACTTAGCGCACACACACACACACACACAGACATAAAAAAGAAACATTTTAAAATTTTGGAAAGTATACTAACTGAACCAGAAAAATTCAATAAATGAGGTAAAAACAATATTTTACATGCCCAAAGAGAAATGGTGAATTAGAAGATAATACTACAGGGGTATTATTTTTCTATCCAAAAGGAAGCACAAGGGGGAAAAATGTTTTTTTTTCTTTAAATATTAAAGTTCAATTAAAAGATTCAGAAGACGACTGAAGGACTCCATTACATGTCTAATCACAATTCTGGGGGAAACAATGGAGAGAAGTATAAAGGTCTCCTACAGTTGGAGAAAGAAATCAATCCTCAGATTGAAAGCATAAATAGGATAAGTAAAGATAGGTCTACACCTAATACCTGAGATAAAAACAGAAAAAAATCAGAAGAAAGCAAAACTCTTAAAGCAACTATAGTTAGATGAGTAGCAAACTTTAGAAAAACAAAATTGAAGACCACATACTAACATCTTAAAAGTTCCAAGGAAATTTCCTGTCAATCTAGAATTTTGTGTCCAACCAAACTATCATTCCGGAGAAGGCAATGGCACCAGACTCCAGTACTCTTGCCTGGAAAATCCCATGGACAGAGGAGCCTGGTAGGCTGCAGTCCATGGGGTCGCTAAGAGTCGGATACGACTGAGCGACTTAACTTTCACTTTTCACTTTCATACATCGGAGAAGGAAATGGCAATCCACTCCAGAATTCTTGCCTGGAGAATCCCAGGGACGGGGGAGCCTGGTGGGCTGCCGTCTATGGGGTCGCACAGAGTCAGACACGACTGAAGCGACTTAGCAGCAGCAGCAGCAAACTATCATTCAATCAGTCAGGCAAAATAAAGATGTTTTCAGACATTCAAAGATCAAGGCTTTACTACTTATAGGCAGTACTGTTAAATTGTATTTCAATTCATAGATCTTCATGAGAAATATTATTAAAGTATATGCCACAAACAAACCGAATGTAAGGAATGGCATTTAGAACAGTGGCATCTATGAAGCTGATAAAGGTCTATGGTTGGCATCATGTTCTTGTTAAAGCCCTTCCCTCTCATCTACAATAATTTGACCAAACTATACTTTTTTTGAGTTACCAGAATCAAAAGAAATAATTTCTTTAAATGTGTAGCTTTTTTTAAAGTAGGATTTGTATTAGTTTTTTTAACTCACTGTTTACAAGTCAAAAAATTTGTTTAAAAAAGGAAACAAAGGAGTCTAACTTGAGCACTATACTTTTTTAGGTTCCTGTCTCACTCTGCCACTATCTGTGTGACTTTGAGCAATTAGATACCTTTTCTGAATCTCAATGTTTTAACTAAAATATAGATGATAATACTCTCAAACTTATTGGTTTGTTTTGGGGTTAATATATAAAAAATCTTCTAAACATTATACAAGGACTAACATCAGGTAAACTACTATAAAACAATAGCTACCATCATCATTATCATCACCAACAGTAGGGGTTTCTGAAAGTGCTCATAATAAAAATGATGAAGTTACAAGATCTAGAAAAAGCATCCCATATAAGACGACTAGCTATATTATTCCTATTCTTTCTTTTTTCTCCTAAAATTTCCATTTAATAAATCAAGTGTAAATATTTGGCACTATGATACAAGTAGGTGATAGGTTAAAATTACCCGGGAAACACTGACTATACCAAAGAGTAGAATGTTAATCCTAATAACTCCAGTGGAATTAGTATACAAAGGCAAAATGTTTTGTGTTTGGGCCTGTTTCTTTTCTACTCTAGAATATCATCAATAAGTCTCTGCTTCCAAGACTACCACATGATAGTAATACTTATATTAAGAGGATGAGTTCCAAAGACCAATTACGTAATTTTGGTATCAATGATACAAATATATTGGAGCCCCCTTTTTCAAAGAGAGAGTATTCCCAGATTATCTTCAGTTCTTAGGACGGGTAGATGAGGTGATTTTCTGATGCTCTTGGTTAACTACTGCTTCTCTTATGAAGCAGAACTTCCTTCAGTTCCCTCACCTTAGCTAAAAGAAGCTCTGTTCAAGGACAATGAAGTCTACAGGGCTTACAGGATGCTCCAATGAGCATTTCCAAAGACTCACATTCCAAGAGTTGGTATAATGACTGTAGTTTAGTTATACATATCCTCATACATTCAGCCTTAGGGCTGAAGGACCTTTGACTAAAGTGACTCACTAGACCCTCATATGAGTCTTCTTGCATTGTCAATGATGTTACTACTTCATGGGCTCTCCCGGGACCATGTGACTATGGGATGCCTCAGCCTTTTATATTCCTTTCCATTTCTCACTACCCCTAAGCTGCTTGCTGGAAAACACTTTGACCAGCAATTAGTTAGAGTATCACTTCTTATAGGTCTATCCCCCATTCCCTGTTTCCCAACCATTAGAGGTTAAAAGTAAACATAGTTTAGAATGTGGGAAGATCCTTGGTCAACCATTTCTCCCTATCTCATCTATTCAATCTTTCAGAAACAGGAAACCTAGTATATAAAAAAATCACAGCAGGGCATCTAGGGAGAGGCAGAGTGGTGTAATGGAAAGAATATGGTTCAAAAGATGCAGCTGATTGCTCATTTTTAACCTTTCTGGGTCTGGATTTCTTCACACACATAACAGGATGTACCTGGATGCATTGTCATAGCATTGAATGAGAAAGCATATGTAACGTCCTTAAGCATAGTGCCCAGTGTATAGTGAAAACTCAATTAGTGTTAAACTGTTGTTATGTTAATACATTATTTGTATATTGATTCATAATACTGAGAGGTTCACTGACTTGCTGAAGGTCACACAGCAATTAGGAGACATTGACAAGACTAGACATTGTCAAGATTAGAACACAGGTCTATCTGCATTAGAGCCCACAGTCCTAGCTCTTAGACACTATACTCTTTGTCCTGTCATGAACATTCTCTGAAGTTGGAAGTAAGTTAGAAGTTTAAAACATGCCACTCCATATACTCCCTGGCACCAGTATCACTTGCCTCAGTCAGGCACAGAAAGCTGTACCCTACTGAACTTAACAGAAATGTGATGGGGAGGAGAGGGGTTGGTCACTGAGTGGGAAATGCTGGTAAGAGTTTCCTGAAATAAGCACATAGAGAGAAGGCTCACATATGTATGACTCCTTCAGATTCAAAACGAAGCTTCTAGCAGCTTCAAATTTCTAACAACTTGATCTCAGTGATTCAGTCATGCTGGAATTAAGCTCAGAATGTTTCTTGTAGTGATTCAGTCCTTTTGGTAAGTGCCAAACAGAGCAGAAGAATTCATTCACCCCCACTTACTCCTACTGGCTTTAGACTAGCACCCTTTCTAATAGCCAACAGTCATCCTTTCTGTACTTCTTGGAATCAAGGTCCTCTGTGAGTGTGAAGTGTGTATGTATGTGTGCTTGTGAAGGCATGACTGGGTGTGTGAGTGTATAAAAAATGCACTCCGTCAGGGCACTGAAGAATTCCCAAAGCTACAGAAATCTGTCATCTTGGATAGAAACCAAGATCATTATCATTTAATCACTTCGTTGTACTTAAACATCAATAGTAACAGGGCGATGCGCTGGTGAAAACTGATCAAAGAGAATCAAAAGAAAGAAACAGAGGACTGAGTCAAGCTTTCTCTGTAGAGAGCATCTCAGCATACTGATGAACTTCTTTTTCAGATAGTGCCAATTGACAGAGACAACAATCACCCCCCAAAAGCAAAATATCTATGTAAAAGAGATTTTGAGTATGGCTCAAGCTGCTTACTGATTAACGCTTTTGCACACAACACTCTGCACAAACCTGCGTAGTCATTGTTCCTAGTAAAACAAGCCTTTGTTGACAACTGGAGACAAATGATCCTTGCTGACCAAGTTCACTGTTCTCACACAGCTTAATAGTTGGAGCGCTGCTCCCTGGCCACAGCCAGGAAAACTTGACGTGGTTGTCAGAAAAAGAAAAGAAAGAAGAGAAAGAAAGGAAAAAGAAAAAAACAGAGAAGAAGGAAAAGTTTTTGTTTTGAAGGTGAGGAGTCTGAACAATCTCATGCACTAAATATGTCTGTAGTTTACATCAGTATGTCTCCTTCACTTATTAATATTGTGAATTTTTAAATCATTGTTGTTCCAACCAAACAATTTATAATATTTGGCAAAACTAATACAATTATGTAAAGTTTAAAAAAAAAAAAATTAAAAATCAAATTGGAATAAAAAAATAAAGTGATTTAAAATGTAAAAAAAAAAAAAAAAAAGAATTCCCACTGTAAAAAAGTATTTCCCTTTTCCACATGGGTTGGGATGTGACAGACTGAATATTTGTTTTTATGTTTAAACAGTTTTTTGTTACAGTATTTGGAAATACTGGCTGTAGCAATGAACTGGAGAAGCCTACCTCATTTTAAGAAAACCTAGTTGTAAAAATATCTTAAGTTTCAAGCATAATAGTCTAATTTCTGTTATGTTGATCAAAAAACAAAAAAACATTCACTTCAGGGTTACTTTCAATGCCAAGTTTCCCACAGCATTTCATTTATTCACAAATATTACTGAGTTCTACTATGTATGAGGCCTTTTCAGGTGCTATCTTATAAAAGACAAAATTCAATTTATTAAAGTTGTATTTACTCCCAGGTTTTAGGCCACAAAACACTTACATGAGACAATGTAACCTAAAAAAAAATAATAAAAATAAAAATTTCCTCCACTAAACGCTATGTAAAACTTCTGATTGGCAGATGCTTTCCTTTCTTTTGTCCATAGCAATTGATTAAAAGTATTTTTTGAGACCAGGATTCCCTTGGGAGATGACTCAACATCACCTCCGGTGAGAATCATTGTCAGTTGCATTTAATCTAGGGAATCTTTCACACAGTATAATCTTGTTAGGCACCAGTGGCCACATCCAATCTTAACTCCACCATGTGAAAATCAGAGAAATGTTTTAGAAAGGAATTTGACAATAATTATAGTCATCAAGATGCTCTTCCCTTCACCCATTCTACTTGAAAATAATTTTAAGGAAATAGTCAAAAAAATAAGGGGGAAATGTGTATTGTGCAAATATGTTAATAGTGGATTACTTGTTATAACAAAAACACCCTTTGAAGTAACCTAAACATCTAACATAAGACATGGTTATGCAGAGTCTCTAAGCAGAATATTATGTAGCCATAAACTTACAAATGCTTCCTAAGCTCTCACAACTTTTGCCTAAGCTTCTTGTGGCTTAGGCGATAAAGAATGCTGCTGCAATGCAGCAGGCCTGAGTTCGATCCCTGAATTGGAAAGATCCCCTGGAGAAGGGAATGGCAACCCACTCCAGTATTCTTGCTTGGAGAATTCCCTGGACAGAGGAGTCCATTGGGTTGCAGAGACTGGGACACAACTGAGTGACTAACACTTTCACTTTCATAAAAATTATGACAACGTGGACTAACCATTCACAGTAACTTTACATTAACTGAGAAAAAAATTAGACTATAGAATTATAGAATTAAGTCTATACTATGACACAAATATTTTAAAATATGCAAAAAAGCAAAAATAGTAGTTCCTGGTGAAAGCAAGAAAGATCAATAGTGAGCCTTGAGGCGTGACTGAAAAATCTCCAAGTACGATCTTTATCAGGCTTCCTTGGTAACTCAGATGGTAATGAGTCTGTCCACAATGCAGGAGACCCGGGTTCAATCTCCAAGTCAGGAAGATCCCCTGGAGAAGGGACTATCAACCCACTCCAGTATTCTTGCCTGGAGAATTCCATGGATAGACCCAGGTCCACTCCTTAAGAAAGGAGTTCCCAGTCTGTTTCAAGCAAAGTTGATTCCCAAACAGAGTTTCAGATAGTGTAAAACAATGTAGCTAAAAGGAAGACCAAAAGGGAGGGAGGTGATCTCTTAGTAGACACCTGGTATTTACCCCTTTCCATCTCTAACCTCTGCCCAGAATAGAATTGACACAGGAGAAAGAATTTTTACTTCATTATGAGGAAGAATAAAATATGAATATACTCTCCTTTGTTCGAGAATGAGAGCACTTAGCTGTATAAGATATTAATCATCCTCCAACATTCTAACTTCCTTCCTGAAATACACCTAAACCTATCAGTTTACAATTAAAAAAAAAAAATCAAGTGCCAAATATCCCCCCACCCTGCACTGCTAAAACCACTGTGGCTACTTGAACTCAGAAGGCCTCTATGTAGCAACCAAAGGAAACTTAACCATTTATGGACAGCATAATACAAGTGTTACCAGTACAAGTGTTACTGATAACAGGAAAATGAACAATTTTCTGAACAAGTGTTCTCCCTGTGTGTCATTCCCCATGAGTCAGATACCTTCCATCACTGTATTTTGTGCCTATTTGACATCTTTCTTTCAGCGTTAGCTTTCTTTAATTAAAACCCTGAAGCACTCATGTCCCAAAGCATTCTTCTGTGAGTCAGGCTTTCCCTGGAGTTCAGACTTCTGAAATGGCTAGTAGAGAGATGTGCTAAAACCACTGTAACTACTGAAGCCGTGGCTGCTGCTGCTGTAAATTCTTCATCATGAGGAAATGAGTTTAAAACAAATTATTAAAGAGTTGTTCTCTCTAGCCACAGCAGTCGACAGCTTCTTTTCCTCTGTGACTAGGGATGATGAAGTTCTCATACTTTTGTATCCCCATGAGCAGACCTAAGTTGTGGGTTGCAGACCCTGTACCATTTCTAGAGACCTGGGTGCCAACTCTAGAACTTTTGTCATTAATGAGAAAACAAGGTTGAGAATTACTACACTAATGTTCTCTATCTTTTCTTAAATGCAACAAATAGAACAGAAGGCTTGGACTGTGGGAACTGTAGGGGATCTGATCATCATTAGGTCCCGGTTTTTTTGTTTGTTTGTTTGTTTCTTTGGTTTTTTTCCACTAAAAAAGTGATCTAAATTTTTTTATGGTTTTCCATCACCTATTTTCCTTCTCTGATTAGACTACATCTTGAATGTTAAGTAAATATAAAAATTAAACTCTTGATTGTAGCAACAGCTGCTTTAAAAGTCTTATGAGGTTATAACTAAGTGCAGTAGAAAAAAAGGACCATGGACAATGAGCATTATCCACTACAATCACCAGGTTTCAGGAGTATTAGCAAATGGTATCTATTTCCTCACTCTGAATCATTAGACCTTTATCAGAATCAAGGGTGATAGATCCTATCTCACTCATCTGAATTACATTATAAACTAAGTTACTATTTTGACTTTAGTTTTTTCATGCTGAATTATTTCTGCAACCATTTAACTTGATCTTTTTACAAGTGCAATTGCAATTGATAAAATCATAATATGTCAATGATGGACATATATCTTATCTTTCTCATGATTATTTCATCACCTAAAGCCTAACTTTGACCCTCTGTTCTTTTTTTTTTTTTTTTAATTTTATTTTATTTTTAAACTTTACATAACTGTATTAGTTTTGCCAAATCGGTTTCCCTTCAGAAAACTTTTTTTAAAACAGTAACAATCATAAACAAGATTATAAAATAGCACCAGATCATAAAACTAACAGATAACCTTATCTTTTTCATATAGTTAGAATGTGTTAGTCTCATAATTCGAGTAAAGCAAAAATGTCAGAAAAGATTTAAAATGTAAGTTGGATACATATAAACACTGAATCATCGTGTTACATATCTGAAACTCATATATTATGTGTCAACTATATTTCAATAAAATTAACTAGTTGAATAAAATATGAATTGGAATGCTAAAAGGAATAAGACAACTATCTAAAAAGCATATCCCTGTTCACTGAAGTTCACTAAAAGAAATATTCAAGTGAAAAGAAATATAGATTGAGGAAAGAGAACTATGGTTACTCTGGGGAAGAAAACACATACATGTGTATATATGGGGTAAATAATTTTTACACTAATTTCCACTGAAATTAACCTTTAAAGGCATTTGTTGTCCTTTTCTTTCAGAATATTGATTTCAAAATTACTGCTCCTATCACTGGACAATTCCTCTTTATAATTATGACCCTACCAGAGTTTCCTTGTCTTTTTGTGTATGCTCTGGAACCTGAAGGTGCAGTAAAGTCAAGACTGGAAGAAGTGTGGTGGGGTACATAGGAAAGGCAGCACTTCTACAAGTATTCCCAACAAGCAAAGGAAAATGAGCTCCAAGCCCAAGGAAAAAGATGGTGTGTCCCAAAGTAATTCACTCTCAACTGTTTTTACAGGACTTGTGTTTTATGTTTTAAAATGCAAGGGAATTTTGCATTGTGCTCATAAAACAGCCATATTTGTTTTAATACAAAAGTAACACTGCTGTTCTCTAAGTCTTGGAGTAAAATTATACCATATTTATCTTGTGGTGTTGAGGCCCTCAGCAATGTAAAGAAACTCACAGGGGTCCCTCAGGAGTCTGAGTATCAGAGAAAAGACAGTTTGCTCCTATGGACCCTTCCTGATCCAACCAAGACCTCTGGAAATAACTTCCAAACTGGTCAGTTTCAGGTACATTGTGTCTTTTACAGTCTCTCATTGTAATACTTGGCTGGTTTACATCTTTAATTCTCCTGCATCTCCAGGAAGTGGGGGAAAAATAAAGTGTGCCAGCCAATCTATAGAAAACCTACTCAGGCTTGGCTATTCTCCAGGAAATCCTATACTTGTTGCTCAACAACTTTCTGAGGAACAATTCCCTTTATTCAGAGTTCTATAGGAATCAATCTGTTCCTCCTGAGGTAAAATCAAACACACAGTGGTATTCTAAAGTCCCATGCTCAACAAAAATCCCTGAGTCCAGCTACTTATTGGGCATGACCATGCACACCATGGAAATGCCCTGGTTGATGGAGGATGTCTGACAACAGGCTCCCTGTACCAAATGAGATCTAACTCTTGGAAATGTGAGGCTCCCTGTCCTCACTATGGGGCACTCTCAGGTCTCCAGACCTACCCAATTCAAATGAGTAGCCACCAGCTTGATGTGGCTACTGAGTGCTTAAAATGTGGCTAATCCAAATAGAGATGTATTACACAAAGTACAAACCAAATTCAGGAGCCTTAACATAAAAACAGTAAAATATGTCATTGGTGAAATTTTTCATTGATTATATATGTTAAGTATTACAGTATTTTAGCTATATTGTGTTCAATGAAATATATTACTAAAATTAATTTCCAAAACCTAAATAGGCATTTTTCCAAAGAGATACAGATGGCCAACAGGCACACAAAAAGGTGCTCAGCATTGCTAATTATTAGAAAAACGCAAATCAAAACTAAAATGAGGTACCACCTCACATCAGTCAGAATGACCATCATTAAAAAGTCTACAAATAACAAATGCTAAAGAAGGCATGGAGAAAAGGGAACCCTTTTACACTGTTGGTGGGAATGTAAATTGGTATAGCCACTATGGAGTTTTCTCAAAAAACTAAAAATAGTTACCATATGATCCAGCAATCCCACTTAAGCATGTATCCAGAGAAAACTATAATTAGAAAAGATGCCTGTGTGCTAAGTCACTTCAGTCGTGCCTAACTCTTTGTGACCCAATGGACTGTAGCCTGCCAGGATCCTCTGTCTATGGGATTCTCCAGGCAAGAATACTGAGTGGGTTGCCATGCCCTTCTCCAGGGGATCTTATCAACCCAGGGATTTAATCTAGGTCTCTTATGTCTCCTGCATTGGAAGACAGGTTCTTTACCACTAGCACTACCTGGGAAGCTCTATAATTAGAAAAGATACATGCACCTCAATGTTCAAAGCAGCACTATTTACAATAGTCAAAACATGTCAACAATCTAAATGTCCATCAACAAATACAAACAAGATACAAAGAAGATATGGTATACATTTGTACACACACACACAAAATGGAATACTGCTGCTGCTGCTGCTAAGTCGCTTCAGTCGTATCCGACTCTGTGCGACCCCATAGACAGCAGCCCACCAGGCTCTCCGTCCCTGGGATTTTCCAGGCAAGAACACTGGAGTGGGTTGCCATTTCCTTCTCCAGTGCATGAAAGTGAAAAGTGAAAGTGAAGTCACTCAGTCGTGTCCGACTCCTAGCAACCCCATGGACTGCAGCCTACCAGGCCCCTCTGTCCATGGGATTTTCCAGGCAAGAGCACTGGAGTGGCGTGCCATTGACTACTCAGCCATAAAAACGAATGAAATAATGCTGTCTGCAGCTATATGGATATGCCTCGAAATTATCATACTAAGTGAAGTAAGTCAGAAAAAGAAAGACAAATACCATATGATATCACTTGTATGTGGACTCTAAAATATGACACAAATAGACTTATCTACAAAAGAGAAACGGACTCAGAGACACAGAGAACAGACTTGTGGTTGCCAAGGGGGAAGGCGGTGGGGAGGGGTGGATTGGGAGTTTGGGATTAGCAGAAACAAACTATTATATGGATAAACACCATATAATGGATAAACAACAAGGTCCTATTGTATGGCACAGGGAATTGTATCCAATATTCTGTAATAAACCATGATGGAGAATAATTTTTTAAAAAAGAAGAGACTGATTAAGTCACAAAAAGATAAACAAATTAATACAAATAAATTTCACTTGTTTCTTTTTACATTTTTGTTTGGCTACACAAAAATTTAAATTACATACATGGCTCACATGTGATCCTTACATTGTATTTCTATTGGATAGCACTGCTCTAGACAAGCTATGCATACAGAAAAGCCCAGCTTTGAACGTGTGTCGATGAAATTTCAATGTATCCCTGGCAAACTAGTGAGATTAACCCTTCAACTACTTGATCCCACATTAGAGGTTCTAGGCCTTGGGTCTTCAGGACCTAGGTATTCAAGGACTTCTGTCCAAAAATCCTCCCTTAAGAAACAAATAACCCTAAGGAGACTGATATCTTAATCCATTTTTAGTAGCAAATCCACTTAATAATCAGAAGGTGTTTAGCAAACTGATATGAGGGTCAATTCTTATTTAACCTGTGACAGAGTATAGAGCACAGAAAGGAGGAGGAAGTGGCCAGAAGGGAACAGCCAGAAATGATCAAGGTAAAAGGGCACCAAACGGTCAGCTTACCCTGTCAGGTGACCCCAGAACCTCAACATTCTGATTTTTAAGTAACACCAGTAAGACTGCCTTTGGCACCTTTATCTTTTGATTTCTTATAGCTATGATGTGTGTGTATGTATGTATGTGCATTTGTGTATATATATATTTAATATTTACACACTGTTTTAGACACATATTTATGTTCATACATGCATACATATGCAATACAGATGGACTCATATACACAGAGTACTAACACAGATATATACCTACAGTACCAACATCCTTCATGGCTGATTTAAAATTGTGAATGGGAAATCTATGCTTTGTAATGTCTCTCTCTTTCTACTGAGTAAATTTAGAATAAAGAATATATGAAATGATGGTTCTATCACTTTGGAATAATCTAGCTGAGGCATTGGAAGTAGGGCTTCCCTGGTGGATCAGCTGGTAAAGAATCTGCTTACAATGTGGGACACCTGGGTTCGATTTCCAGGTTGGGAAGATCCCCTGGAGAAGAGAAAGGCTACCCACTCCAGTATTCTGGCCTGGAGAATTCCATGGACTATATAGTCCATGGGGTCACAAAGAATTGGACATGACTGAGTGACTTTCACTTTCTTTCCAGGAATTGGAAGAAAGATTTAATAATGACTTTTAAACATGTAAAGGATTATTACAGAGGGCCAGAGCATCAGAATGGATTACTAAGAGAAATCATAAATGCTTCTCTGACAGCTTTCTTGAAATAGGGTAGTCCTTAATCTTCTGAGATGGGTTAGATGTAGTCCATTTTGGAGGTGGGAGACAAAATAGCTACCACAATGATTTTTAACTGAAGAATAGTTGATTTACAATATTGTATTAGTTTTAGGTATACAGCAAAGTGATTGAGTTGTTCATATATATACTTTCTTCAGATTCTTTTCCATTATAGATTATTATGAGATATTTAATATAATTCCCTGTGTTATATAGTAGATCCTGGTTGTTTATCTATTTCATATATAATAATGTGTATCTGTTAATCACAAACTCCTAATTTATTCCTCCCCCCATTCCCCTTTGGTAACCATAAATTTATTTTCTATGTCTAAGAGTTTATTTCTGTTTTGTAAATAATATCTTTTGTATAATTTTTTTAGACTCCACATACAAGAGATATATGATATTTGTCTTTCTCTGTCTCTGTCTCTCTGTATTACTATGATAATCTCTAGGTCCATCCATTTTGCTACAAATGGCATATTTACTTTTAGAAAAGTACAATCTCCCGCTACTGAACCAGGAAGAAATAGAAAATATGTATAGACCAATTACCAGTAATGAAATTGAATCAATAATTTTAAAACTATCAACAAACAAAAGTCCAGGACCAGATGGTTTCACAGGTTAATTCTACCAAACATTTAGAAAATAATTAACACCTATCCTTCTGAAACTATTTCAAAACATTGCAGAGGACGGAACACTTCCAACTTCATTCAATGAGGCCAACATCACCCTGATACCAAAACCATAACAAAAAAAAGGAAATTACAGGCCAATATTACTGATGAACATAGAAGCAAAAATCCTCAACAAAATACCAGCAAACCAAATTCAGCAATACATTTAAAGGATCAATACACCATATGCAACTGGTATTTATCCCAAAGATATAAGCATTTTTCAATATCTGCAAATCAATGTGATAACACCACATTAACACATTTCATACAATAAAAACCATAAGATAATCATGCAGAAAAAGCTTTCTTTAAGATTCAACATCCATTTATGATTTTAAAAAAACCTCTCCAGAAAGTGGGCACAGAGGGAACATACCTCAACATAATGAAGTCCATTTTTTCACAAACTCACAACTAGCATCATACTCAATGGTGAAAGGCTGAAAGCATTTCCTCTAAGATCAGGAACAAGACAAGGATACCCACTCACACCACTTTTATTCAATATAGTTTTGGAAGTCCTGTGTACTGTGCTGTGCTTAGTCACTCAGTCGTGTCTGACTCTTTGTGACCCCACGGACTGTAGCCCTCCAGGCTCCTCTGCCCATGGGGATTTTCCAGGCAAGAATACTGGAGTGGGTTGCCATGCTCTCCTCTAGGGGATCTTCCCAACTCAGGGATCAAACCCAGGTCTCCCACATTACAGGTGAATTCTTTACCATCTGAGCCACAAGGGAAGTCCTAGTGGTAGCAATTGAGGAAGAAAAATAAATAAAAAGAATCCCAACTGGAAAGAAAGAAGTAAAACTGTCACTGTTTGCAGGTGACATAATACTACACACAGAAAATCCTAAAAATACTGCCAGAAAATTATGAGAGCTCATCAATAAATTCAGCAAAGTTGCAGGAAACAGAACTAATATATAGAAATCTGTTGCATTTTTGTATGCTAACAACTAGATATCAGAAACAGAAATCAAGGAAACAACCCCATTTACCACTGCATCAAAAAGAATAAAATACCTAGGAATAAACCTACCTAATGAGGCAAAAGATGTGTACTCCAAAAACTATAAGATGCTGATGAAAGAGTCTTATGGACTCTGAGAGAGAGGGGGAGGGTGGGAAGATTTGGGAGAATGGCATTGAAACATGTAAAATATCATGTATGAAATGAGTTGCCAGTCCAGGTTCGATGCACGATACTGGATGCTTGGGGCTGGTGCACTGGGACGACCCAGAGGGATGGAATGGGGAGGGAGGAGGGAGGAGGGTTCAGGATGGGGAACACATGTATACCTGTGGTGGATTCATTTTGATATTTGGCAAAACTAATACAATTATGTAAAGTTTAAAAAAAATAAATAAATAAATAGGAAATTGCTGGGCACTAAGGGGATAGAATTAGAGAATTAGGTAAATGTTTCTGCTTGGTGAGTGTAGAAATGTTAATGTTTGTTCTTTCCTTTTCTGTTTGATAATTTGTAGAAATTATTTTTAATTACAAAAGTAATACATGAAAAAAATAAATAAATAAAAATAAAAAAAAAAAGAAAGAAATTGAAGGCAAGAAAAACAGATGGAAAAGTATACCACATTTGCAAACTGGAAGATTAATATGGTTAAAATGACTATGCTGCTACTCCATCGCATCTGACTCTGCATATCACCCAGTGAAATCTACAGATACAATGCAATCCCTAACAAATTACCAATGGCATTTTCACAAAACTAGAACAAAATTTAATTTGTATGGGAACCACAATGATTTTGTTTACATTAGGAAATAATCAAAATCCTCCTCAAACCTACCTATTATGAGAAGATTTCCTTCATGAGGTAGAATTTATAAGAGGATTTTGAATAGATGAAGTTGGTCTGACTGTCCACATTTTTGTATTTCAAGGAAATGGACTTCCTTCCTTTGCTGAGAACACCAGACCACTCCCTATTTATTCCCTACCTCTCGCTTAAGCACATACAAATCCACATACCCACACAACCAAAGACTTCCCAGAAGTCTTTCCAGCCCCAACTAATGTTCCAAGCCATCCATGAATCTTTCTAGACCACTTCAACCCACCCACACTCTGAATTTCTTTAGTGGTATATGTTGCTGTAGGTTACAATGGCACCTGAATTTCACAACCAACTGAAACAGCTTATACTGCCCATTCCCTCTATGAAATATATTGACTATTGCCTACGATACAGTGAATTTTCTTGACGAGGAAGTTACTTTCAAATATCCCAGTGTACTTCACTTTCACCAACTGAGTAGGATATTTGCCAAGAGTCAACTGTGTTTGTTCCCAAACCCATTTATGATAGGCATGTTTATGACAGTTGTATGCTGTTATATTTACATACTTTAATTAAATATTATATAAAGTGAGTAGAAAAAGAAGGCAGATTGGTTTTATATAAAAACTACATTGGAAAGAGTAAAAAAATCTTAACCACTTTTTCTAAAAAACCTATTGCTAAATTAGGTGTGGGGTAGATATTTTTAAAAGATCTTGGGGAAGGTATTAAAATCTAAAATGATTCTGTACTCAAGATTGCATCACAAATGTTTTAAGTTCTCACTCCATGTTAAATAAACCAATACGTTGGAATTATAGAAGACTTATACAAGACAGATGATTGAAGTAGACTCCAAGAAGAAGACCCATGATGATAAAAAAGATCTTGGTCCCAAACCAAAAGACTGGTAAATAAATATACATTTAGATGCTTTAAAAGTTGCTATAACATGTTTAAGGTATTAAGGTAGAGCAGCTTTCTGATTTCCCACATGAACAATTCTTTTAAAATCATCTGAACAATAACTAATCCAGATCATGCTGGCTAAAAGGGATTCTACTGCTTGGTAGGTATGTGACCTTAGACCTCACAAAAATTGTCCCTCTCTCAGAGAAAAGATTATTGTGGCCCACAGTCCTCAGCATTCCACACAGAATTAAGTCTTGCACAAAAGGAAGAAGTCATATTTGTTTAAGGAATCAGAAAATCTAAATTCTGATACAAATTTACTACTTCCTAGCTCTTTCAGATTTTCTAATCTAAATATAAAATAAGAACCATAACATCATCCCTATTTAATTCATAGGGTATTTACAGGAAACAAGACAGTATTATAAAGGCACTTTGAAAAGTACAAGAATGTAGCGGTATATGCTCAGCCTTTTTTCCCAAATGAATGAATAAAGAGATAAATACACAGAGGAAGAAGGATGGAAATAAATAAACAACACAAACACATGGCTATTCTTTCCCCCAATTATATGGTTATTTTCTACCAAAGCTGTCTTCTTAAAACAACATTCAATTCATGTCATTCCTTTCTTCAACATCCTTCAGGAACTTACCTCTGCCAACACACTGAAGGACTCTGTACTGAAGGACTTCATAGTATGTAGCTCCACAGGCTTGTTTCTCTCACCATAAGTCACAAGAGACTACAGATTCTTCCTTAACATTTCCATATCCCCAGTCTTTGCCCCACTCTTACTCTGGCCTGGAATGAACTTCTTAAATTCACCTCTAAGTTGAAAAGCTTGAAAACTCTCCACCTTTTCCATTCCTCCAGGTCCTCTAGGTTCCCACAACACTACATATTTTTATTATTACCCTATCTCTGCCTTATGTTACAGTTAAGTTTTCCCTTGTTAAATGCCTCCAGGATGGAAACCTCTCTTTTCAGCTCTAAGTCAGCACAGAGTATGTCAAAGTGCCCTGTGCTGAGCAGGGTAGGTCTAAATGCAGAATTCCAACTGACTATCAAAGTAGTTAAAGCTCCTGGGTTTTGTTCACTCTCATATCTTCTGTTCATTATTCTGGCATTTATTTTTCCTTTTCCAGTTTGACTTAGCAAACTACACAAAGAATAATCAGGGAAAAGTAATTATTGGCTGTGTTTCCACCTCCCCTATCTGCTAGAAAAGGAAACACCCTATTTCAAAGAGGGCACATATAATTTATGAGTCTAAGAAGCAATAAATTTTCTTAAAATACTTCTTTAATTTTTAATGCTTAACAATGCTTTTGCGGACCAGCATGTGGAGGGCTTTTGCACACACAAAACAATGTATATGATGAAGTCAGTACCTGTCCATAGGACGAAATAGACCACATTGTGTGCCTAAGTATGCAGATGGGAAGTAGGCTTCTCAAGATCTTATTTAAGGTAAAATGTTTCTGCAACTCCATAAGGGATTCTGTATGACTACAATTTACATACATTTTCTCTAAGTGCCTCTTTTGATGGTTTTAGGATTTCTAATGACTCTCACTAAAATCTGGGTAGTAAGTAATCCCTGAGTAAACTCGAGCCATCACTGTAGTATTTTCCAAACTGAAACTGGATTTCAGAATCCCCAATAACTGCTGCTGACTAAAGGCATCTACCTGATATGAAATTTGCTAAGGTCAAAGGAAAGAACTGGCCTCATCCTTTTCCTCCTGTCATTTCCTAAAACATAACTGCATTTTTTTCCATTGTAGAACTTATTTAGAGCTCTTAAATGGGCTTTTCAAGTTTTGTTTCAACTCCTGAAAAAAAAACTGTAAATTATATTTAATTTGTTTTAATGACTATTGTCCAATGAAATAGTCTCTATCATTTTCCTGAGCTTCTTTCACAGTCTTTAACCAAACTCTGACACCAAAGGAACTAAAAAGCTTTATCCTAAATAAACTAGCTGACACTTAGTTTGGTTTAAGCAAAAGATAAAACATTTATGAGATGGTTATAGTCTCTATTCAATGTTTTGTCACTCAAACATCTGAATGCTTCAAACACTGTGGATTTTAAAAACACCTTGTCAGTCATCTTTCTCTTGGTCTTCATGAGTTCAGTGTGTACCAAAATGCTATTAAGATAATCTCTCCCTGTGCCATTTGTATCTCCAGCCTCCTACAAAGTTTAAATCTCACAATTGCCTGGATTTCCTCAATAGCTATTTTCCCCTCTGCTAACAGTAGCATCAGCCAAAACCAGCTATTTTACAGGGACATATCCTTAAAGCTCAACAGACAGTTGTTTTAAAAAAAAAAACAAAAGATGAACTCTAACAAAGGATAATAATCTCATGGTAAAAAGAAGTAAAGAAATAAAGAGATACATTTTATATGATTTAAAATTATAAAATTAACACAATATAATATATATAATTATATAAAGATAGCTATATAACTATAAAGACTCTCTCACACACACACTCTCTCTCATTGAATCAAATTTGCACATAAATTCTAGGGGTTAACAGACTCTCACTAAAGCCTATCTATAGATCTCTAAGGATGTTAAGAATTTCTGTACCAGAAGTATCCCTATTAAAATTATGGAAAATAATACTACCACCATTGTACTTTAGCATTACTTGGGAAGATATAAACAACTCAGTAAGATATGAAATAAAACATATAAATATTAAAACAGAGATATCATTACTTATAGAATATGATAGTACAGTGAGAAAACCCAAAATTAAGAACTGAAAACTGGCACTTACAGCATGTCAGATAATGCACTAGGCACAAGGCATAAAAAATAAAGAAGGTCCAATCGAGTCCTGTGTAATTACCTCCACCAGCAAAAAATAAATAGAAGATACATGGAAATGAAGATTCCATTCACCATAAAAACAACATCAACAATAACAAAACATAACAACATTAACAAGAAGGGTGTTGGATCTATTTGAGGAAAATTACAAATCACTTTGAGAAACATGGAATTTTTAAAAAGACTGAATAGAGAACCATGCCATATTACTGACTCAGAAAACTAGCAATTACAAAGCAATTCCAATGAAATTAGACAGTATATATTCCTTTTTGAAAACTGGCAAAATGTTCCAAAGTTAATCGGGAAGGGTTGGAAGAGCTAGAACACTTTGGAATAAAAAGATAAGGAATTTGCCCAAGCCCTGAATAAAAAGGGTCCTAATGGTAAAATAATATTGGTACTGGCCAAAGATACAGAGAAATCACTGGAACGGAGGAGTGATTCCAGATAGAAACACCCCTATTTTATTTTAAAAGAACATAATTCACTGAGAACAGGATAAGCAATATTCATCTGTAGTTTGGGGGTACATTAACTGTGTAGAAAAAGACCTTTTAAACCTTTACATCATACCATTAAGTGAGAATAAATTTAACCAGTGATGATTTAAAATTAATCATAAATGTTCATTTATATAAGCTAAGAAAATATAGGACAACTTTAGGAACAGAGAAATACAGAGTAAAATAATAAAGATATACAACTTTTCACCTGTCGTATTGAGAAGAATTAAAAATTATGATGTTCAGTGCTGGTAAAGATGAAGGAAGGTATCTCAAAGGATACTTTGGGAATATAAATTGGTACCATGTTTCTGGATAGTAACTTGGTAACACACACCAAGGCAGGTCCACTGATCCAATAATTACACTTGTAGAAACTTTCACTGAGAACACTGTCAGAGAAGTAGTGAAAAAAAAAATTATAGTAGCTAAAATTAAAAGGAGCCTAAGGGTTGTTTAAGCCCATATCAATTACTGGTTTCCCCTGTAGCTAAGTCGGTAAAGAATCTGCCTGCAATGCAGGAGACCTGGGTTCAATCCCTGGGTTGGGAAGATCCTCTGGAGAAGGAAATGGCAACCCACTCCAGTAATTCTTGCCTGGAGAATCCCATGGGCAGAGGAGCCTGGCAGGCTACAGTCCATGGGGTCGGAAGAGTCACAACTTAGTGACTAAACCACCAAGGGTTGTTTGTCAATAAATAAATGATTAATTATACAATGGAATATAATTTTTTAAGAATTATACATTTGAAAAATTTTAAAATAAATTTCCCCTAAAGTATGTAGTTTTCAGAGGGAAAAAAAGGCATTATTTAAATAAAGTAATATCACAGAAAATATTAAATTTTTAAAAATAGCTAATAGATAAAGATCCACAATGGACTGATGAAATCTGAATATATAGCCTTGGGTTTAGTTACTAGTTATATACCAAAGTTTGTTTCTTAGTTTTGATAAATGTAATATAAAGTAATTTAGGTAATATAGGTCAGTAAAATCTGGTTGGGAAATACCTTAAAATTCACTGTCAGTCCTCAAGTAAGCTTAGTCAGACAGCCCTCAGGGAAGTATCAAGGGCTTGTCTTTGGGCTTTGTCTCTCCATTATCTTTGCAATATTTCTGTAAATCTAAAATTTACCCAAAAATTTTATTTAAAAAGAAAAAAAAAAGGTAGACTCATAATGAGTAAAGAAGGAGCCTTTTGCTTCTGAGGATATCATCATCAAGGAGAACCATCAATTCAGTTCACTCAGTTGTGTCCGACTCTTTTTGACCCCATGGACTGCAGCTCGCCAAGCTTCCCTTTCCATCACCAGCTCCCTGAGCTTCCTCAAACTCATGTTAATCTAGTCAGTGATGCCATCCAACCATCTCATCCTCTGTTGTCCCCTTTTTCTCCTGCCTTCAATCTTTCCCAGCATCAGGGTCTTTTCCAATGAGTCAGTTCTTCGCATCAAGTGGCCAAAGTATTGGAGCTTCAGCTTCAGCGCCAGTCCTTCCAATGAATATTCAGGACTGATTTCCTCTAGGATTGACTGGTTTGATCTCCTTGCTGTCCAAAGGATTCTCAAGAGTCTTCTCCAACACCACAGTTCAAAAGCACCAATTCTTCAGCACACAGCTTTTTTAATGGGGAATCATGTTCACTTATAAATTAGCCCTTGAAACTCTCAGAATCAACAGAAAACTAAAGTAGTTGGTTTTCTATGGCAGAATTGAGGCTGATTTTATGTTTTCACATGTTAACTTCTTTTTTTATTGCTACAATAGTAATATATTTAAAATTCTGAAGTCCCTTGGAAATAAAACACTGAACTAACCTAGTAGGACATTACTTGGATTCTTTTCTTCCTTTCCTCTTTCATCCAAGCAAACCTCCACATTCCTAACACGTGGAAATCATTCAGTCTCTGGGTTTTTCCAATTCTATTTCTAAACACAGTTCTTTGGCTTACTATCACAAAGCCCCAGATATCATTCAGCAAATAAATTTCCTCTGGTAAACACCAATGGCCCCTTATGGATTTGCCATCTCCTAACCTGTCCCCTGTTTGCCTGTGTAACACACTCCCTGACCAAGCATTCTAGATATTTCTTTGTCTATCACTAATGGAGACCCCATCACTCAGATCCTACCTCTCTGTTGCAAAAGCATAGATGAGCAACACTTCAAGGATTCTACAAAACTCAGAAACCTGGAAACTGAGACTAACAAAGGTTACATGAAATCCAAGGGTCTCCAGTTGCTCAATTCTAAGAAAAGCCAGATAACTGGTTACAGAACTAGAAGGTCCCCATTTCTACTAGTGCAGGCAGCACCCTCTACCTTCCTCTTCATACATAGGGAATGGGAAATAGACCTTCAGGAGAAACACTGGAGGTTTCTCATCTAATCAAACTCATTTCATTTGGAAGAAAATAAATGGAAGTTTGGTATTCCCATTTTATTTACCTAGTTATTGACAACTCACCAACTCCCCACCCCCACACCCCTATCCCTTCATCTTCAGGGCACACTCAGACCAAAGTTAAATGGGGGGGGGGGGTGCTTTCAGTTTATGCTGTGATAGTGTTATGCAAGAGTAACCCAAAGAACACAAGATAATGCTTAACCAAAGTGAAAGGAGCAGGGCCTGTTCTAACTTGTCTCTATTCAAAAGGGGCACCTTCTTGTCACTGTAACATGCAAACTATGAAAATACATTACTTAAATTTGCTGACTTTTGAGCCTTTCTGGGATAAGATATCATTTTGTAACTTCAAAGAAAAAGGGAAATCTCCTCCTTCGCCATGTGAAAGAAGGTATATAAAGGAAAAGAATGTGTATCAGGACTTAAAGGATCTACTTGAGCTCTTAGCTTCTGAGTATTTTCACCAGAAGGACTAATCTTTATTTTTTAAGTCCAAGACTTCCAAGAACTGGGAAAATTCAAGCATGGCAGGGTGGGGGTGTGGAAATAGAGAAGAAGGGGAATTGAGTGATTGTACAGAAAGACAGGCAGTGACACCCCACCCCACCCCCGCCTCAGCCTTCTATCCTTTCAGGTCAAGTCCCCAGACCCACCCCCAGCCAACCAGCTATTTTATTAAGGTAATTAAAAGCTGACATTGAACTTGAAGGTACTTTCCAAGCTCACCCTATTAGTCGAGCACTTGCTCCATTCACACAGAATTCTGGAAGCACGAAACTCAAGAAATACTTCCAGTTCTTAACTGCCTAAAGTCTATCTTTTTTCTCTATGTCCTACTACGTGGAGCGTCAATGTCCACGTAGTTCTTGGTTCACTAGTACATGTGGTTCCTGAGCAATGAAATGGAGCTCATCTAAACTGAGGTGTCCTTCAAGTATAAAATATATACTGGATTTCAAAGACTTAGTAAGAATAAAAGAATGTAAACTATCTTATCAATCTCTTTTTATTCTGATTACACATTGGGATGATAATGTTTTCAATATATTTGGTTAAATAAAATATGATATTAAAATTAACTTCACTATTTTTTTTTTTTTTACTTTTTCATGTGCTTACTAAAATATTTTTAAATTACTTCTGTGGCTCATGTTTGTGGTTACCATAATGTTTCTACACAGCAGTGCTGCTCTAGAGATAATGTGGTTCTAGTATTAAAGACATTTAAACCCAAGCAGCAAACACAGGCTAATGTTTCCAAATTTTATGGACTTCAAGTAAACCGATGAGGGAACTGAAATCCGGTTAACTCATCCCAGGGTAAAATCCATTTATAGAGATCACCTGTGTCCCATCCACAAAAAAATATTAATATCAAAAAGCTCTGATGGTCAATTCAGGTCTGGGGTAAGAGCCCACAATTCAACATAAGCAACTCTTTCCTTTGGTGATACGTCAGAGTGAGATATGGGGCTTGAAGACTCTGCTGTGATGGAAGACATGAAGAGGATATATGGAGATGGAGGAGAGGGAAGAATGAGAGAGGAGCGTGGGAGAGAGAGAGGAAGAAGGGTAGATTGAGATGGAAAGAGAACAGAGAGGATGGTGAAAGTATGAATGGGAAGATGGAGATCAGAAGAAACAGACATGTAGGAAAGAATCTCTCTATGGTGGGTAAAAATCAAACACCCTTCCTAATACTCAGAATAATTCTGAAGGCTAAGAGTAAGAAGGTCAGTATCAAGAATAAAGTGACAAGTGACCAGGGAGACAATCCAAGAGAGTCAACCCACTCAGCAAAAACAGCACAAAAGTGAAGATAAAAGGATATACCTCTGGCATCCTGAGCCCTTATTATAGCCCTGAGCAAAATGGACAAAGCCACGTCATGTAATTCCCTCTTTTCTCTGCCTTTCATCTTTGTCAATGACCATAAACCTACAATTTCACTAAGCACAATTCCCATTTCAGAAAGTCATAAATCACTTGGTACTGCTCATGAACCTGTGAAATGGATCTTTTTCACTTTCTTCTCTTGAATCTCTCACAAACACAAAAAGCACCATACTCCTCCAATGAACAGATATGAATTTCTTAAGGTTTTAAGGGCCAAACATAATACATCATAACTAAGTATATCCTCTAATATCTCCAGAAAGTGTTCTCAAGAGATCCAGAGCTATGCTCTGATAGCTCGCGTGTAAGGTAGTTGTCTAGTGCTCAACACACATTGCCATGGAGGGACAAATAAAACAGAAACGAATGGTTACAGGAGAGACCCAGGTTAGTTCAAAAAGTCTCTTTAACCATAAACACCGTGCTCAAGGGGGAGAAAGGGGGAAAGAGGACAGAAAATGCTGTGACTCTTTCCTGGGTGAGAGGTAACATTGGCCACTCGTAAGTAGGACTGCTGACACAGCTATAATATAAAAAATGTTCATCAATACCTGTTAATTCTGCAAATTCACCCAATCATTCACAGAAATGACTCACAGAATGCGAAGTGGCATGGACTTAGCTGAGATGCCAGGCAGCAATTAGACCAGGCTGGAGATAGCAGCTGAATGGTTCCCTCTCTCCTTTTCTTCCTGCTAGAAGCCTAAAAGGCTGAACCAGAGGTTCTCAAACTCTCTCAGTCCCTGGTGTCTTAGTAATTTTTTAATGGCACCCCTGGGCCAAGAGAAATAATAACAGTTCCATTGTTAAATAGGTAGATCCAAACAACTTAATGACCATTTATGTTCTAACAACTTGGTAGTCATTCACAAACTAGAACCAAACTGATATGAAAGTAATATTTTTATTTCATTCTTAAATAACCACAATTTTTAATAAGATGTGTATACTACTGGCACTTAGCAGCTTCTCAAATTTTGAAATAAGCTTGAACTCCCCCACCTCATTTTCTGCTCCACATTATTTTGTATACAATACTGTTTTTTAAGGACACTAAACCCCAAGAGCCCAGCTTTGCAAAGATATGATCTCATTAAAAAAGAATGTAGTGATCTAATATTGAAACTATGAACTACCTTGAGCCAGTGGTTCACAGAGTAACTGACAGATATTAACTATTTTTGTCTTCTTTAAAAAAAAAAAAATTAATCCCACAGCCTCCCTGTGAATTCACAGTGTCACCCAGGGTACTTCAGAAAACTGTTTGAAAAACTGCAAGGCTGGGATCTTCCTACTGCAACCAATTTAAAGTATCCTCACTGGTTTACATCTCAAAGTAAGGGCAAAACATCTGTATGGCCCAGACTGAAACGGCCTGAAGTAACATCTGATCTGTTCTACTAAAAGTGGTATACATTCAAGATATAGCAGCTTTTGGGTAACTGATAAACCCCAGGGTGACTCAGAGAGACCCTGCAGACTCAGGAACAGGGAGGACAGTAGGTACGGTGTTAATGGATCAATCACTTCTTTACTTCATTCTAATGTATAATGTATTGATAGGACGGTGTTTCGAACTATGGTGGTTTGTATACTTTTAATTAATTAATACATGAGATAAATGTTCAGTCAATATTACACTGTTAGCTGAGAGAAAATCGTGTACATGTTTTACTATAATCATATGATTGTGTCCCTGATAAGACAGAAAACTAAAGTCTAAAATAAGCAAAGACGGCACTGAAACTAAAAACTAGAGGAAAGTCTGGCTTGTCAATTCATTCATTCATCCAGCATTCTACAGATGCTTTTAAGTTTCTATCATATTCCAGACACACCGTATTTCACAGGACACAGAGCAGTGAAAAAGCCAGGCACAACAACATGGACTTTGTCCTCTTGTTAAGGCCAACAGTGACCTCCATCTTCCCCAATTCAATAGGGAGTTTTCAGGCTTCATCTTTCCCAGCCTTTTAGGAACTTTTGACCAAGTTGATCACTCCTTTTCTCTTCAGACATTTTATTCATTTGGCTTCCAGGACATTTTCTGTCTTTGTATCCCTCTTACTTAACTGGCTGTACTTATCAGTTTCTTCCTCTTCTCATCCTCCAACGTTGTTTTCCCAGGACTCAGTCCTTGGCTGTTTCTCCATCCTCACTCTCTCCCTGGGTGTGATATCAAATGTCATCTCTATGCTGTTAACTCTCACATTTCTATCTCTAGCTCCCACTTCACTCCAGAGCTCCAGACTTGTGTATCCAACTATGTACTTGACATCCTCATTTTGAAGGAGTAAACAGGTATCACAGATACAATGGGTTCAAAATAAAGTCCTGATTTCCTTCCTACCCTCAAATTCAATTTTTTTTATATCATCATATCAAAAAATGATTATGATGATCATTTTTGCCTTCAGCAAGTCCTATCATCAAAACTCATCTCAAGTCTGATCCCTCTATCTCACTGGGGCAATGCAATAACCTAACCGGTTTTCCTGTTTGTACTCTTGCCCTCCCACCCACTCTATTCTCAATATTATGACTAGAATCTCCTTTTTATAAGTTAGATCATATCAGTTATCTACTTAAAAGTCCTTCAAGGGAGTCTCCATCACACTTAAAATCTCTGAACTCCCTACTTTATAGTCTCTAAGGACATAAATGATCTAGCTACACTGGAATCACATCAAGTCCTATGCACTTGCTTTTATCTCTTCCAGGAACACTCTTTCTTAGATCTTCAGATACCTTACTCTTCACTGAAATCAGAGAAGCCCTCTCCGGACACTCTTCTAAAATGTTATCCCCATCCCTCTGAACCTCATTAATCTGCTTTGTTTCTCTCTATTGCACTTAACACTCTGAAAATATATCTTAGGTATTTACTTGATTGCTATTACCACTAGAACATTAGGTGAGATTTTGTCTTGTTCACACGGGCATGCAGTGGGCTCTCAAATTCTTAGTGAAGTAACAATCTTCTGTCCTCACAAAGTTTACATCTGGTGAAAGATGACAAGGCAAAGACCTTGAGCTCAAAAGATCTGGTTATCTGGTCTAAAGTCTGTTGTTTACTGTGCTAATTTCACACTATACTACTTAACATATTAGCATGTCTTATGTACCAATGAGGGCTTCCTCAGTGGCTGAAATGGTAAAGAATCTGCCTATAATGCAGGAGACCCAGCTTCGATCCCTGGGTTGGCAAGGTTCCTTGGAGAAGAGAACGGCAACCCACTCCAGTACTCCTGTCTGGAGAATTCCACGGAGAGAAGAGCCTGACAGGCTACAGTCCATGGGGTTGCAAAGAGTCGAACATGTAAGCAACTAACATTTTAAATTTATGTACCAAAAATTATATGAAACTCTGAAAATATTTTAATTGTTTAAGTTTCTATGGGCTACATATAAATGCTATATCTTAGTCACTTGCTCAAGATCCTAAAGGTGATCCTAGGGAGAGTTTAGATTCAATCTCAGGTCGATCATACTTCTGGTCTACACCTTTAACCAATAAGCCATGCCATGTACTGCCTCTACATGTCATTACCTGAAAATGGAGGAATTGACTAGAATGACCTCTAACGCTTCGATTCTACCTCCTATCACAGGAAAAAAAAAAAAAATGTTGTCACTTGTACTGCTTGAAATTTCATTTCTGTATTAAATCACAAGAACTCATTTAACAAAATACAATTCACTGAAGACAACTGACCACAGGCCAATGCAGAAACACACACATACAGAGACCACACGCCATGTTATTTGATGAGGCATCAAAGAAGACATTTATCGTACTACTTCATCACCCATATTAGCCACATTATGAACGCTTTCCCTCTAAAGATTATAAATTTAAATAAGAACTAGAGGTGACAGGTTCACAACCTGAAAAAGCCAGATACTTCAGTAAAATATATTCACCCTGGCTCTTCATCTTTCACCAGGAAAATCAGCTGCCTGACTTATACAGAAACAACCAAAACAAACTTCTTGCCTCAAGTTTCCATTAACTCCTAACTGTACAGGCTGGAGTGCCTCAGATGGACCTCTCTTAAAGTTTGACAGCTCTAAGAAAATTCTCTGGGATCCTCCAGCTCAATTCTGGAATAGCACAAGACCTAAGAACAGGTACTACAAGTTCAGAGATGCAGTAAAGTGACATCACTTCCTTCTTCTACTGCAATATAAATTAGGAATAGCCCATATGTGTACCCTATCAAGATGCCACTGGTTCTCATTGCCCATGCTATCTAGCATATCCACAACTGGAGGCATACATTTTACACACACACACACACACACACACACACACACACACATATCTTTCTTCTCAGCCTTGTGGTTCTTGAGTATATATGGGATGGATGTCATCCATTATGATAATGATGCATTTATTTCACTGCACCTTCTCAGAGATACGGGTTACAGGCCTGCAGGCTCCTCCTCTCAGCTTCTAGGTTCGGGTAACTTAGAATTCCTTCCTTTCAGTCATCTAGCCCTAAGGTGATACCTGTTTCCTATGTGTTACCTCAGAGTTCTGTTCGTTTCCCCTTTTCAGTCCTTCAATATATGCTTAATCCATTAATTTCTGATATTAGATTTTTCTGTTAAAATAATGGATGTAGTTGTTCTTTTCCCAACTGGACCATGGCTGATACATCATTGGATGGCCATTTATCCCAGTTTCCTTACACTACACAAAATCACCCCTTATCATTAAAAACAACAGAGAATGCAACACCAATTCTTTCCTGAAACATGTTATTAATAAAATACCCTTGTGTTCCTCAAAGGAAGCTACTCTTAATGTCTTATTTCAACTTATCCACTTGAGATAGCTTATCTTCTTTTCTTGTCAATGTAAACTAAATATATTCCATGTGACCTAAAGTATCTATGTATGAAGATATATTTCTAATGTATAAAACAATGGAGGAAAAAGCTGTCCATGGGAACTTTAACCTATTAATTTAATAAAAGACTTTATATAAGTATTGTAATATATTAAAAAATATATAGCTGTATATTATACAGTTCAGTCACTCAACCGTGTATGACTCTTTGTGATCCTATGGACTACAGCATACCAGGCTTCCCTGTCCTTTAACATCTCCCGGACCTTGCTCAAACTCATGTCTATCGAGTCAGTGATGCCACTCACCCATCTCATCCTCTGTTGTCCCCTTATCCTGCTTTCAGTCTTTCCCAGCATCAGGGTCTTTTCCAATGAGTCAGCTCTTCACATCAAGTGGCCAAACTATTGGAGCTTCAGTTTCAGCATCAGTCCCTCCAATGAATACTCAGGGTGGATTTCCCTTAGAATTCACTGGTTTGATCTCCTTGCAGCCCAAGAGACTCTCAAGAGTCTTCTCCAACACCACAGGTCAAAAGCAATCAATTTTTTAGTGCACAACCTTCTTTATGGTCCATCTCTCACATCCATACATGATTACTGGAAAAACCATAGCTTTGACTATATGGGCTTTTGTAGGCAAAGTAATGGCTCTGCTTTTTAATATGCTTTCTAGGTTTCTCATTACTTTTCTTCCTAGGAGCAAGCCTCTTTTAATTTCATGGCCACAGTCATAATCTGCAGTGATTTTGGAGCCCCAAAAAATAAAGTCTATCACTGTTTCCATTGTTTCCCCATGTATTTGGCCATGAAGTGATGAGACCAGATGCCATGATTTTCATTTTGAATGTTGAGCTTTAAGCCAACTTTTTCACTCCCCTCTTTCCCCTTCATCAAGAGGCTCTTTAGTTCGTCTTTGCTTTCTGCCCTAAGGGTGGTGTCATCTGCATATCTGAGATTATTGATATTTCTTCCTGCAATCTTGATTCCAGCTTGTGCTTCATCCAGCCTGGCATTTCACATGATGTACTCTGCATATAAGTTAAATAAGAAGGGTGACAATATATAGCCTTGATGTACTCCTTTCCCAATTTGGAACGAGACCATTGTTCCATGTCCAGTTCTAACTGTAGCTTCTTGACTCACATACAGGTTTTTCAGGAGGCAGGTAAGGTGGTCCGTATTCCCAACTCTTTTAAGAATTTTCCACAGCTTGCTGTGATCCACACGGTCAAAGGCTTCAGTGTAGTCAATGAAGCAGAAGATGTTTTTCTGGAACTATCTTGCTTTATCTATGATCCAACAGATGTGGGCAATTTGATCTCTGGTTCCTCAGCCTTTTTTAAATCCAGCTTGATATTATGAAGTTCATGGTTCACATACTGTTGAAGCCTGGCTTGGAGAATTTTGAGCATTACTTTGCTAGCACGTGAGATGAATGCAATTGTGTGGTAGTTTGAACATTACTTGGCATTGCACTTCTTTGGAACTGGAATGAAAACTGACCTTTTCCAGTCCTGTGGCCACTGCTGAGTTTTCCAAATCTGCTGGCATATTGAGTGTATCACTTTCAAAGCATCATCTTTTAGGATTTGAAATAGCTCAGCTGGAATTCATCACCTCCACTAGCTTTGTTCATAGTGATGCTTCCTAACACCTACTTGACTTCACATTCCAGGATGTCTGGCTCTAGGTGAGTGATCACACCATCATGGTTATCTGGGTCATGAAGATCTTTTTTATATGATTCCTCTGTGTATTGTTGCCACCTCTTCTTAATATCTCTGCTTCTATTAGGTCCATACCATTTCTGTCCTTTATTATGCCCATCTTTGCATGAAATGTTCCCTTGGTATCTCTAATTTTCTTGAAGAGATCTCTAGTCTTTCCCATTTTATTGTTTTCCTCTATTTCTTTCCATTGTTCACTTAGGAAGGCTTTCTTATCTCTCCTTGCTATTCTTTGGAACTCTGCCTTCAGATGGGTATATCTTTCCTTTTTTCCTATGCCTTTAGCTTCCCTTCTTTTCTCAGCTATTTGTAAGGCCACCTCAGGCAACCATTTTGCCATTTCTTCTTCTCGGGGATGGTTTTGATCACCACCTCCTATACAGTGTTACAAATCTCTGTCCATAGTTCTTCCAACACTCTATCAGATCTAATCCCTTGAATCTATTTGTCACTTCCACTGTATAATCATAAGGGATTTGATTTAGGTCATACCTGAATGGTCTAGTAGTTTTCCCTACTTTCTTCAACTTAAGTCTGAATTTGGCAATAAGGAGTTCATGATCTGAGCCACAGTCAGCTCTCAGTCTTGTTTTTGCTGACTGTGTAGAGCTTCTCCATCTTTGGCTGCAAAGAATATAATCAACCTGATTTCATTATTGACCATCTGGTGATGTCCATGTGTACAGTCATCTCTTGTGTTGTCAGAAGAGGGTGTTTGCTATGACCAGTGTGTTCTCTTGTGAAAACTGTTAGCCTTTCCCCTGCTTCATTTTGTACTCCAATGACAAAGTTGCCTGTTACTCCAGGTATCTCTTGACTTCCTACTTTCACATTCCAGTCCCCTATGATGAAAAGGACATCTTTTTTTTTTTTTTTTTTTTTTTTTTTTGGTGTTAGATCTAGAAGGTCTTGTAGGTCTTCCTAGAACTGTTCAACTTCAGCTTCTTCAGCATTAGCGGTTAGGGCATAGACTTGGATTACTGTGATACTGAATTGTTTGCCTTGGAAATTAACCAAGATTATTCTGTCATTCTTGAGATTGCACCCAAGTACTGCATTTTGGACTCTTTTGTTGACTATGAGGGGTACTCCATTTCTTCTAAGAAATTCTTACCTACAGTAGTGTAATGATCATCTGAATTAAAATCACCCATTCCAGTCCATTTTAGTTCACTGATTCCTAAAATGCCAATGTTCATTCTTGCCATCTCCTGTTTGACTACTTCCAATTTACCTTGATTCATGGACCTAACATTCCAGGTTCCTATGCAGTACTGTTCTTTACAGCATGGACTTTACTTTCACCACCAGACACATTCACAACTGGGTGCTGTTTCTGCTTTGGCTCCATTTCTTCATTCCTGCTGGGGCTATTTACAGTATATACAGTTATATTATATACATATATATAGTTCACATAATATATATCATTTGAAAGGCTTTATATACTTACATGTTATGAGTTACAGATAAGTACACAAATCCTATAAAATTCATTTATCCTTATTAATAAAATATCATTTATAAAATCTCTTGCTTTTTAGGGGCTTCCCTGATGGCTCAGCTGCCTGCAGTGTGGGAGACCTGGGTTCGATCCCTGGGTTGAGAAGATCCTCTCACTTTTTAGGGTTTCTCTTTTCTTCACATTTGATTGTGTTTATATGGATTCTCTTCATGATTATATGTATGTGTCAGCTCCTTAAAAGCATAAACATAAATGTACGTACATATATGTGTGCATGTATCATAGAATGCCTGGCATTGTGCCTTGCCCTGTAAATGCTGTGCTACATTGAACTGCAATCACAAATATACTGAGATTTAAGGCTGTATCTTGTTCACCTTTGACTCCCTAGTAGCTAGTACAATATCATGTTGGAAACAGAAAACATCAGTTGATTTTTTTTTGACAGCACTAAAAACATAAAGAAGCTCTTAAAAATACAATCAGAAAATGTAAAAAGAATTTTATTTAGAAAGACATCTATTTTGTCATATAAAGTGTATATGGAGCTTACAGAAAAGGGATTTAAGAGGAAAGGCTAGAATCAAAAATATAAAGAGTACGCATATGCCAAGTAGTTTAAGGGCTGCAAAAAGCAGATCCTCTTCCTTCTTCACACTGCACTTCTCTGACCCCCTACAAACAAGTTCCACCATAAATGATGTCTTTCTTTGCCTTAAGGTACTGACCCAATTAAAAAATACACACCTCTGACAATTATGATACTTTTAATCAGTTGATCATCTCTTTTGCTAAAAGCAAATTTAGATTTATGTCAGTGGGTTTGGGGGACACTGCCTGGTAGCAGCCATCTGGAAGTTGTGGGGACATTCTGGGTTGTTACCATTATTGGCATTCAGTGCTGAAGGGATGCCACACAATAAAAAATTATCCAAGATGATTTTCAAGTGTCTCAACAAAGGTTCATGTAGGTAAAAACCTGTTAATAATCATCTAAGTTTAGAACCTAAGTCAATTTTATTTTCATAATTCTTATTTATACTTAATTATATAAAATAAAATGATAGTGAAAATCAAGTGAATTATCATTTTGATAGAAATACTATGAAGTATTGTCCACCATTTCATGACATCCTATCACTGAAAGCAAACAACTAGATAGCTGAGTCACCAGTACAACAAATACAATTCTAAATCATCAGAATTCTAACTAATTTCACAAAAGGACCTAAAAAGGTCCAAGCTTATCTACTTCATTATGTCTTTTAGTGTAGGTGTGCTTGAATAGTTTCATATTTAAATGCAATTTATTTTATTATAAATTGTTTTCATTTTCCTTGTACTTTAGTTATAAAATTATATCAAATTTTTAAAATTATATGCATAGGGAGACAATACTATTCATGAATTTTGTTTGAGAATAATAAAGAAGTTAATAAAAAGTAGGGCTATGAAATGCAGGTTCAGATGGAGATGGAGGGCAGGACGAGAGAAGCAAAAGAGTATCTGGTGGGAACATGACACTGAGAAGAAAGACTAGGATGTGGGGACTGGTCCTTTCAACAAGCCACTGAGAGTACGTGGTTCCTTGGTGAATGCTTAAAGATGAAACATCTTTGTTTAATCCTTTTTTTCTAGGCAAAAAATGTCACACCAGTGTTTGCCATAGCTTGAAGGAGTTGGCCAGATGCATGGAAGGAAAAGAGAAACTGGAGTAAGAGACACCTACATTCAAACCCTGATTCTGTCTCTTATAATTCATGTAAACTTGAGCAAATAATTTCACTTCTCTGAATGTCTATTTCCACATTTGTAAAATGGAGGTAATAGAAAAGGCCTTCCAGTTTGGCTCTGCTGAATCTTAGAGCCTGTCACCATCTCTTCCATACCATGGGCCTTCAACAGATGTTAATTCCACAACTCAGCCATAAAAAAGAATGATCACTGTTTTTTGGCCAGAACCCCCTCTCTGTTACTTGCAACATGGGCCTATCCAAAATCGCAGCGTTCTTCATCAAAGATACAAACCAAGAAAACAATTAAGAGAGTCTGCAAGCAGGACAACAGTGAAACCTTTTGTAACTTAATGATAGATGTGACATTTTATCACCTTTATCATGGTTAGAAGCAAGTCCCTACATCCAGTCAGTACTCTGTGGCTGCTGCTGCTGCTGCTGCTGCTAAGTCACTTCAGTCGTATCCAACTCTGTGCGACCCCATAGATGGCAGCCCACCAGGCTCCTCCGTCCCTGGGATTCTCTAGGCAAGAACACTGGAGTGGGTTGCCATTTCCTTCTCCAATGCATGAAAGTGAAAAGTGAAAGTGAAGTCCCTCAGTCGTGTCCGACTCTTCGCGACCCCATGGACTGCAGCCTACGTGGCTATTACCCAAGGACATGAATTCCAGGAGATGGGAATGATCAAGGCCCATCTTAGATTCTGCCTGTCACAATAATGTACAGATAATTGTACAGAAATTGCTTCTATGTACCTGGGGAAATTACCTGGGCCAAATATGTAAGAAAATACACTTTCAACACCCAATCCATGTACTCCAACTTTTAAAATATTTAATTCATTGATTAATTGCATATGTTTTGTGCCTGACAGATTCCTAATAAAACTGGCATAAAACTTGCATATATGCCAAGAGTATTCAAATCATGAATAAATACTCTCTTAATATATAACCCAAGGCAACAAGAAATAGCTATGCTGAAAATTGTCTAAACTGACAGCCAAACCACTTCAAATTGCTGCATTGTTCAAGGTGATTTCAAATAGGAATCACAGGTCTGAGCATCTGAACCCTGGCAATCTTCACCTTCAATAAACTCCCAATGGAACATAAATATAAATGCTTAACAGATCAACTATTACATGCTCTTTCTTAATTCCCACATCCAGGATTGAAAATCTAGGTAACATTAAAAAAATGAGTTACCTTATAAACTTTAATGGCCTCTACTGAAAAGTAATACAAAGTATCACAATGATAATCAGTTTAGTAGTTTATCTTTTAAGTAGAAAAATAATTTTTAAAAATAACTTTCCTTAGAATTAACTTTTGCTGGTGGCCATACTTCCAAAATCTTCTCCCTTACTTTGGAATCATGCCAGCTAAAGAACACCATTTATGTGATACCTTTGGAAACATCACTGTTATTTGAAGCTTATCCCCAAACCACCTTTATTTAGGAGACTAAGTCCTAGGTATCACTCAATCTACATGTTCCTTTTCTGAGTAGATGGGACCCATGTTCATTCCATGAGTCTCTCCCTAACCCAACCAGACCTGACACAAGCTGGACCAACCAGACTCTCCTTCTTTCCAAGGAACCTAAAAATGGGATAGAGAAACACTAACCAGTAGACTCACAGCACAGAAGTTCTGAGTACATGCTTAGGGCTAGGGAAGAAAGTCATGTTGAGACCATAGACATCATGATGGTTAATTTTATGGGTCAGCCTAATTGGGCCATGGGGTGAACAGATATTTGGTCAAACATTATTCTGGGTATGTTTGTGAAGTATTTCTAGATGAGATTAAAATTTGAAATAGCAGACTGAGTTAAGGAGACTGCCCTCCCCAGTGTAGGTGGGCCTATTCCAATCAGTTGAAGGTATACATAGAACAAAAAATGAATCCTCCTGCAATCAAGGAAGAACTTTTCTTGCCTGACAGCTTTAGCTGGGACCTTGGTATCTTCCCATCTGTGGACTCAAACTGAAACATTTACTCTAATTGAATCTTCAGGCTGCCTGCTTTTGAACTAGCACTTATACCATAGGCTTTCCTGGTTCTCAGGCCTTCATACTTGGACTAGAACTAAACCGTCAGCCCTCCTGGGTACTCAGCTTGCCAACTGCAGATTTTGGTACATCTCTGCCTACCTAATAGCAAAATTCCTTATAATAAATTGTGTGTGTGCGTGTGTGCTTAGCTGCTCAGTCATGTCCAACTGTTTGTGACCCCATGGACTGTAGCCTGCCAGGCTCCTTCATCCATGGGGATTCTCCAGGCAAGAATACTGGAGTGGGTTGCCATCCCCTCCTCCAGGAGACCATCCCAACCTAGGGATCAAACCCAGGTCCCCCATACTGCAGGTGGATTCTTTACCATCTGAGGCACCAGGAAAGCCCATGAATACTGGAGTGGGTATCCTATACCTGGATCTTCCTGACCCAGGTATTGAACCATGTTCTCCTGCATTGTAAGCAGATTCTTTTTACCAGCTGAGCTACCAAGGAAGACTGTAGTTCTACTTTTGGTTCTATTTTTCTGGAGAACCCTGACTAATACAAACACCAAAAAAATAATACAGGAAAGCAATCTTCAGGAGAAGAATGAAGTAATGTTCAAAAAGAAGACACAGCAATAAAAGATGACATTGCCCAGGGAGAAGGAGTATGGAGAAGTAGCTTGTTCTTATAGCCTTCAGAAGATCTGATAGTTCATCTTCTTCTGAAGTGAAGGTAAGTGAAAGTTGCTCAGTCGTGTCCAACTCCCTGCAACCCCATGGACTGTACCCACCAGGCCCGTCTGTCCATGGGATTCTCCACACAAGAACACTGGAGTGGGTTGCCATTTCATCTTCTTCTGGGGTGCCATGAAACACCCTTGGTTCTTTACAATAAATCCCTTTTTACATGAGCTAGCACAGTGGATTTTAGCTACCAATAAGAGGCTTCAATAAGATACTTGGTGAATAACTGCACTTACCAGAAATCCCTGGTCTCCAGCTTGGCCCCTATAACCTGACTCATCCCAATAGAACATAGTAGGATGGTTAAGACCCAAGGCACTGGATTCAAACAGTACCTGAATTCAATTCCCATGTTGGCCACATACTAGCCATGTGATGGCTGCTAGATTACCTCTTCAAACCTTAGTTTTCTTAAATCTTGATGACACATAGTGTTGTTACAAGGATTAAAAAGAAACTGAACTCCAGGGCCATCATGTTAGGCCTTCTAGATTGTTCTCCAGTTGTATTGGCCCAGCAGCTCTGCTCAGCGCAGGAGCTACCCCAGAGTAAGGGTTCAGGAAAATTAGCCATTATTGTATCTTTCTTTTTTATATTACCTTGCCTACCTGATTGCCACCAAAACTACTATCTTAATCAAGTAAGGAGGGGCACTTTTAACACAAATTAACATAAGCACTTGCAAAATTTACTTGATAGTGGTTTTCTGTTTCATCTCACTGTTCTTTTCAAAATAAATATATACCAGATATTACACTACTCAGAGTAGAAATTATGATAGATATGTCTTTCAGGAAACTGTACTCAATTGCCAAGGACCTAGTCTGTTAGGGCAAACTCTGTGCCAAAAAAAGCAGAACAACATCCTATACAAGTACTTAGGGCTGTGAAGTCAGTGAGGCAGGGGCTACAATACCCATACGTTCTTGGTTAACTTTCTTAATCGTTCTAAGCCTCTCTTTTCTCGTGTTTTCAATGGGGATACTCCATAGAGCTGGGAAGGATTAAAGTCAAATACGTAAAGCTAAGAATAGTTATACAAAATGCTAAATAATTGATAGCTCACTTATTTTCAATCCTGTAACAACTAGAAACTAATATATTCTACATAATAATATACTAATAATCACTCAATAGCCCCAAGAAAGAACTTTGAAAAAATAACTTAAAATGGGGCTAATCCTGTCAAGTAGGTTGAACTACTTTACCTTAAAGCAGTTGAGTAAGATGCTGAGTCTAAACACAATGAGACTTCTTCCCCCTAAATGTATAGTGACATTGCCTTCATTCCAGTTCATCCAGGATAGTCAGGCATAATTATTAATAGGGCTCCGTTTCACTTTTGAAAGTGTTCTGGTTTGGATAATAAATTATATGATCACTCTATCTAGAGTAAAATCTTTAGATGGAAGACAAGTTTAAAAGCTGTTATTTCATCTCAGTTCAGTTCAGTTCAGTCGCTCAGTCATGTCCGACTCTTTGCGACTCCATGAATTGCAGCACACCAGGCCTCCCTGTCCATCACCAACTGTTGGAGTTCACCCAAACTCATGTCCATTGAGTCGGTGATGCCATCTAGCCATCTCATCCTCTGTCATCCCCTTCTCCTCCTGCCCCCAATTCTTCCCAGCATCAGTGTCTTTACCAATGAGTCAACTCTTCATATGAGGTGGACAAAGTATTGGAGTTTCAGCTTTAGCATCAGTCCTTCCAATGAACACCCAGGACTGGTCTTCTTTAGGATGGACTGGTTGGATCTCCTTGCAATCCAAGGGACTCTCAAGAGTCTTCTCCAGCACCACAGTTCAAAAGCATCAATTCTTTGGCACTCAGCTTTCTTCACAGTCCAACTCTCACATCCATACATGACCACTGGAAAAACCATAGCCTTGACTAGATGGACCTTTGTTGGCAAAGTAATACCTCTGCTTTTGAATATGCTATCTAGGTTGGTCATAACTTTCCTTCCAAGGAGTAAGCGTCTTTTAATTTCATGGCTGCAATCACCATCTCAAGGTTTGGTTATTGTGTTTTAATTTTTTTCTCTCTAGGTTTGAGGCAAACTGTGAAAACAGAATTTAGGGTTCTCAGCCACACAACAAGTAGCTTTTCAAACTGCCTAGACTTGGAATTTATGACTAAGCTAATGCCCATTGCTTCAAAGGACAAATCCATGAATGAATTGGTATCGGGGTGAGGCCATCCCATTCAGCAACAAGTGCTGTGGATTATGGAGATTCATGTGCTGTGCTGTGCTTAGTCAGGTCCAACTCTTTGTGACCCCATGGACTGTAGCCCATCAGGCTCCACTGTCCATGGGGATTCTCCAGGCAAGAATACTGGAGTGGGCTGCCATGCCCACCTCCAGGGGATCTTCCCAACTCAGGGATCAAACGCAGGTCTCCTGCACTGCAGGCGGATTCTTCACTGCCTGAGCCACCAGGGAAGCCCAATAATACTGGAGTAGGTAGTCTATCCCTTCTCCAGGGGATCTTCCTGACCCAGGAATCGAACTGGAGTCTCCTGCATTGCAGGCAGATTCTTTACCAGCTGAGCTACCAGGGAAGCCCCATGGAGATCCATACTGCCCTTATAATAAGGGAAGAACACTACTTTACATGTCTCTGGAAGTTGACAGTGTGAAATATATTCTCATATTTAACATCAAATTTAATTCTCAGGAGCAAACATCTTTTCTCTTCCAAATTTCATGTGTGCCTGAGATTTCCACACAAGTAGGTAACCACTTGGGAAACCCATACGTGCAGCTCACAAGTTGTCTGATGCTCACTTCTCCCTACCCATAATCCTCAGTTCCTGCCTTCCTCAATTCTTGACTTGTGCTTTCCATCCACTCCCAAGGACTTGATAATGAGGTTTTTGACCTTCTTCTCCCATTCTGAACCCTGCCCTTCACCTCCATCCCACTCTTGGGCCATGATGCCCAGGTTTGCTTATCATCTGCATGAAACCAAAGCCAAAGATGAGAGGTGTTCTGGACACACTCCTACTCAAAGACATGTTGCCAGGTCTGCCCTTAACCTAGACCCAGCCCATTTGGAAAGGAGCATAAGACATCACCCTCATTTTACAGATGAGGAAACTGAGGCAAGGAGGTCTAATGACTTGCCCAATGTCACACACCAGCAAAGCATGAACGAGAGAGGGCATGAATCGTGCCCATGCTCTTTCTCTTATATTTATACTCATGCTCAATCGCTAAGTCCTGCCTGAATCTTTTGCAACCAATTGCAGTCCTCCAGGCTCCTCTGTCCATGGGATTTCCAGGCAAGAATATTGGAGTGGGTTGCCATTTCCTTCTCCATCTCTTATACTAAAGCTTGTCAAATTTCAATGAGCATAACTTACAAGGACCAAAACGAAAATGCTGGATTCCTTGTTCAAAGAGCAGGAAAATAGCATTTTCCTTTCTTCTCCCATCTTTTGACTTACCATGATATTTTTTATTTGCCATTTAACACTGTGCTGCTTTCATACAGGGATACCGACAGAGTGAAACAGGCCTTCAAAGGTGCCCAAAGCATCACTCATGATTGAGCACACGGGGCATTCGTATCTGACCTTGACATCACCATACCAATGCTCAAGGTCCCTGCCGAGGGCACAGGGCAGTAATGGACGCTGAGTGGGGCAGGGGAGCCAGTGGCCATCTTGGCAAGCTGTGGAACTACATACGTTTGAACTAAGACTTCAAGCCCGCTTCCCTCACAAGTTTCAGTGTCCCACCAGACTTCACTCACAAAATATAATTTCAAAGATAAAATTAGCAAGAATGTCAAGTCAGTCACCACAGAGAATTATACCCCAAGCACAGGGCACCTGTTTTGAGACAGGGCTTTGTGCAGTCACATTTTAGCCAAGGGGATCTGGGGATCTTATTGATGATCTAGGGATCTTATTAAAATGCAAGATCCGACTCAGTAGATCTGGGGGAGTCTTGAGACTGGGCATTTCTAACCACCTCCCAGAAGATGCTAATGCTGTTGGCCTCATAGTATCCTTGACTAACAAGATCCTCTTCCACAAGTCTCATTTTTTAACTTGTTTATTATGTCAGGCCCAATTATGGAAATTCTATTTCTTTCATTATTCAAATAATGCAGCCATGAAAATAGGTATTAAATATAAGTCACCATCCATTGTATCCTTAAAACATGACACGTCAGAAGGAGCAAATCTATTAATGTATTTATGATATCCTCTGGCCTGGGTTTAAAGACTTCATGCTTGTACATATACTGATGTCACTCAGGTACCCATCATGTAAAGGCTGCCTGATGTCTCTTGGGTAGACAATGCCCCCACTGCTCAGAAGGACCTGTTGTTGAAAATTGTCAAGTACAATTTTGTAAAACAGAAGCAAGGGCCCATAGCCTCAGCTCATGGATAGAAATGACCACTGAACAGTTTTGAGTTTATAAAGGTATACTTACTATTTCAGGAATAGCAGTAACCTTAGATTCTAATGGATAAAATAGGCAAGATTTCTCAGCACTCTTGTAACAGGAGCTCTCAGACTGCAGAGTCCTATTCAATGTCAATCCATGCAGCACATGAAAAATGAGATCTCTAGAAAAATGAGCCTCATTCTCTTCATCCCTAAAATGGGACCAGTTACACTTACCTTACCCTATGGGATGATGCCTTTGATCAAATCATACAAAATGGTCACTATGAAAGGTTATGAACTACAAAGTACTGTACAAATCCAAAGTTGTTGCAGTTTAGGGACTTCCTTGGTATTCCAGTGGTTAAGACTCCATGCTCCCAACGCAAGGGGCTCAGGTTTGATCCCTGGTCAGGGAACTAGATCTCACATGCCACAGTGAAAGATCTCTCATGTAGCAACAAAAATCCTGCACACTGCCACTAAAACCCAGTGTAGTCAGATAAATTAAAAAAGAAAAAAAAAAAGTGGTTGCTATTTAACAGCTTTAGAAAATGCTGTGGGTAACTAACACATGTAACATTTCAACTTCATGTCCCATAGCATTTGAGGTATACGTAGAGGGCAGGGGTGTTAAATGGAATATTCTTTTAAAGGTAGAATGTTACGAGACTGACAAACCACTTTTATAACTGGAATAAATCGTGTCTGCCATTCAGTAATACTTGGAAATCCATCATCAATTTGACTTATATCCAGCATCAATAAATCACACAAAGTGAACCCTGTGCAGCCCAAAGAGTAAACAAAACTAAACACTGTGTTTCACCTGCCTTTTTGGCAAGACAAAATGAAAATTCTGGTTACTTCAACTGAAATAAAGCCTTTGGTCTCTGACTGGTTTGGTTATTTTTGGAATCTTTTATGGAATATTAACTTTAATTGCTCTAATTCTGCAGGAAGCCACACTGGAAGTGCAAGGAAATATAACTGATTAAAAAGCAGACGTGAGGGGGGAAAAGTAACCACATATTTTGCCCCAACTTTCTTAAGCTAATATATCAACTATAACTCTTCAAAAATGCAGGATCCCCAGTTGCTATTCTTGCCCCAATTCTAACATGACTACATTTAACATGCTTCACCCATTGATGTTAGCAGATTTTTTTATTGTCTGTTATTTTACCAGGGATAAACATAAGTGAAGCAATGATATAGGAAAGTAGCTTTTTAAATCAGTGGCAGACTTTAAAATTTCTGATACAACAGTGAGAGAAAAATATGAAGCCTGTTGATCCACTAAGAAATTAAGCTCTAACCTAAGCTCCAGATCATAACCAATTGAATTAGTAAACCATGGACAATAAAAATAAAACTTGATGTAGTATTTAAAATACACTAGTTTTTAGACCTCCCAGGCTCACACAACACATTTTCTTAGACGAGGTCTTTATAAAAGACACCAACCTTAAGTGACACAAAAGAAGTTTTAAGTTCCAATTAGTTTGGTGTCCTTTGTTGATATTATTTTGCTTTTTCTGACCAACAATAATGAATAACCCACAAGCACTAATGAATAACTAACTCCCTTTGTCTCCAAGGACAGCAGAGCCCAACAAGAAATGTCAGAGGCCCTGAAGTAAAATAAAAAACCTTTACAATGAAAATCTTTCCAATTATATAGTCCTAGGGCTACTGCGAACTGTCGTAAGTATTTAAATAGCCGTGTCAAACACACTTATAGCGAGGATCATAAAACCAATTTCCCAGATGCTTTGAAAAATGCATTTCTCCAGTCTAATTACAGTCTGTAACCGTGAGAAGAAAGCAGCGAGAAGCACCACTATCGGCACACAGTTTCTGGGATTCTCTCCGCACCAATCGTAGGAGGGTCAGAAAGCTGCCAGCTGCAGAAAGTTCTCCACATTCAGTGACAAAGATCAGTATAAAAATTCTTATTTCAACACATTAAAATGTACATGTTTAATTACAGTAAGCAATCATTTTAAAAACAAATTTCATATCTTAGAAATACAAAGCTAAGGGTAAATTTTTCTTAGTTGTAGTACAGATAAAATAGAAATATACCCATGTTCCTAAAAATATACCCATGAACCAGCGTTCTCACTGACAGCTTTGCAGTGAGGAAATATGAGGAAGAACTCTGTAATGTTATATTTTAACTGGAACTCATTACCTTGTTCTGGTGTATTTCCTCACTCTGTCCATAGAAACGACCTAGAAGCAATGATATCCCAGAGCCAGTAAGAATACCCTTTCATCCAGTTTCCCAAATGGTTGATTCCAGGTCTGGGGCAGGGAAGTACAAGCGATGCTAGAATATTTTGTGTCTCAAAGTAAGGAAGAACTTAATGGGAACATGTCAAAAGGACATAAGAACTGACCTGAAGGGGCTTCCATCGGTCAAATCTGAGACAGTTTGACCATCAGAAAAAATAGTGATGGAAATGAGTTATAGCACAGTGAATTTTTTAAAAGAATAAATGAATCTGCAATGACACTAAAAGAGAAGGGAGAGAAGCTCTCCTTTCCAGAAGAAGACCAGCTAATAAACATAGAAGGAATGATAAAATCAGAAAGCAACCTTTATGCAATCAGCAACATAATAACTGATTGAGACAAAGATCATCAATAAATCCTATGAAAGGTTATTAAAGATATTCACATATGATTATTTGTTAATTTTGAAAAGTGTCCTTTACAATGTAGAGATCTAGTGACACCACCTTAGACAGACAACCAAAAGCAGCATTACAGACACTAGGACAAATGACCATTTAGTGCCTTCTGGCATAACACCATAGGTGGTGCACAAATCACCTATGTAGCATTCTCGCCAAAAATGTTTAACCTGAACCCAGTTATGACAAAATGACCAGACTGATCAGGTTGTGAGACAAGACAGCTGCCCTGAACTTTTTAAAATATTAACACATTTTTGTCATGAAAACCACACAAAAAGTCAGGGAAAGTAGGTCATCCCAAATTAAAGGACACCAAAGAAATATGACAACCAAATATAACCCAAACGCAGTGGATGATCTTTTATTAGATCTTAGATTTTTTTTTTAATGGCTACAAATAACACTGGATTATAAGAGGGAGGGAGTAATACCTTATATTATAAATCATGATTAAGTAAAATAAAATACATAATGAATTTGAATATGAACTATATTTTAAGATATAACTGTTTATAAGTAATACTGTTGTATCAAAGCTAAATTTCTTGGTTATGATGAATGTATTTTAGGTATATAGCATGAAAGATACCTGCTTAGGAATTTAGGAGTAAAGGGTCACAAGGTCTGCAACTTACTTCCAAGAATTTCAGCTTACTTTAGAGATAAAGATGGCAAATGCCAAAAAGTAAAATACAATAGAAGGTAATACAAAATGAAATGAAAAAAAAAATCCAACTTTTAAAAAAAGATATTTAGGAATGAAGAATACGTTTTATTTAAGAGATTAGTTACCTACGAATGGAAGTAGTTGAATGCAGTTTCTGGAAAAGCCAGTGAAAAGAGGTAGATTCCAAGGGAGTAGAACCTTTTGTCTTTTCTAACAAAGACAGTTATGATCATGGGCCTGTCTTCCTCGAGCTTGTAACCATTAACAGCAGTCACCCACCCTTAACTGCTCTTTCTGTGGGAAAAATGAACTCCTATGACACAGGTTCCCAGATGCTCTCAGTTCATGGAATTCTTAGTGTCTCAGCAAATTTTTCATGGTGCCCCTAGGCCAAAAGGAACATCTAATAGTTCTGTTTATTAAGTAGTTAGGTGTCAATAACTTAATAGTATTTATGTACTAATAACTTATTATCTGAAAAAATTACAAATTTTTAAAATCATTTTTATTTCATTTTTAAATAAACACAATTATTAATGGGATGTGCATTTCAATCATGCCTTCTGCTGCTGCTGCTGCTGCTAAGTTGCTTCAGTTATGTCCGATTCTGTGCGACCCCATAGACGGCAGCCCACCAGGCTCCCCCGTCCCTGGGATTCTCTAGGCAAGAACACTTAAGTGGGTTGCCATTTCCTTCCCCAATACATGAAAGTGAAAAGTGAAAGTGAAGTCACTCAGTCGTGTCCGACTCCTAGCTACCCCATGGACTGCAGCCCACCAGGCCCCTCCATCCATGGGATTCTCCAAGCAAGAACACTGGATTGGGTTGCCATTTCCTTCCCCAATACATGAAAGTGAAAAGTGAAAGTAAAAGTGAAGTTGCATCCTCAAATCTTGGAATCAGATTGAACATCACCACCTTCACCTCCTATTTCACACTGATTTTCATTGAGCACTTGCTTTTGTTATTGTGGTAAAATATATGTAACATAAAATTTCCCATTTTAACCATTTTTAAGTGTACAGTTTAGTGGCTTTAACTATATTCACACTGTTGTACAACCATCACCAAGACCTATCTCCAGAACTTCCCAAACTGAAACCATGATCAACTTCCCAAACTGAAACCCTGTACGCATTAGTTAATAACTCCTCATTCTCTCCTTCCCTGGTCCACAGTAACCACCATTCTACTTTCTGTCTCTATGAATTTAATTATTGTAGGAACCTCATATGAGAAGAATCATACAATATTTGTCCTTCTCTGTTGGGCATATTTCATTAGCATAATGTCTTAAAGGTTTATCCATATTATAGCATATGTCATATTTCCTTCCATTTGAAGACTGAATAATATTCCATTGTATAAATATGACTATATCTGCTGCAGTCCATAGGGTCCCAAAGAGTCGGACATGACTGAGCGACTAAACTGAACTGATAGATATGACACATTTTGTTTACCCATTCATTTACACTGATGGACACCTGGGTTACTTCTGCCTTTGGCTATTGTGAAAAATGTTGCTCTGAACATGGATGTACAAACTACTTGCTTTTCTTAGTCACAACTACCAATTATGTAGTTTCTCAAAGTTACGATATCATCAAAAAGAGCATACTGTAGTCTAATTTTGAAACTGTGAACCTCCTCAAACTAGTGGTTTGCCTGCAGGGACGTCACATATCCCATGTCTCCTTCAAAATTTAAAATATCTCATAGATCTCTCTGAGTCTCCTGTGGTACCCCAGAGCACCTGGCACACCATTCAGGAACCACACTCTACAATGTTAAATCCATGGCTATTTGAGTTTTCATAGGAACAGAACTCAATCCTTAGGTAACATAAACATTACAATCAAATTTATATTTCTCCTGAGGCTCCCACTGGAAATTTTTGAGTCTTCAAGTCAGATGTTTGTCTGTATGACAATCCCTAAGTAACTTATTCTATTGGCAATATATAGAAAGATAAATAGATATACCTCCTATTGGTTCTGTGTCTCTGAAAAACTCTAATACACCCACAGAGTCACAAGTTCTTTGGCACTTATCCTTCTGGATCATGACATTGTCAAAACTGCATGGGAAAGCAGTGGCAAAATCAGGGGGAGATGTCAGTCTCAAGCTTATCACATCAACCCCGAGGTTAAATCCTTCCACAGATTGCCAGTACCCTCAAGATAGATCCAAACTCCTTAGTATGTCACTCATGACCCTTCACCTGGTTGCTGCTTATTCTTTTCCAGCCTCATCTCTTACCCAGGTCTCCACACCTCCCCTCAATGTGAAACCAGACAGAAGTCCACGAAATGGACTATGGTCTCTCCCCTCCAGGTTTTGAGCATGCTTTTCTCTCTACCCAGAGCAAATTCCAGATAGTCCCTGCCCCTTCACAGGCATGTGGATGTGCGCGCGCACACACACACACACACACACACACACACAGGACATACTCTCCTGTGATTGTAAAGTTAGCCCCTCATTCTTTAGGCATCTGTCCAGATACCCTACTGTTCTCCCAGATCCAGCTTTCAAGCTCAGTCTGGGAACCCCTTCAAATGTTGCCCTATCACCCTCAACCATGCTTTATTTTAACTGTTCATTTATTTTTCTGAATTCTCAACTCCCTAAGGGCCAGAACTATGTTTTATTGGCTATCACATCCCTAAAATTCATTTAAGAAGCCCTTCTTATCTCTCCTTGCTATTCTCTGGAATTCTGCTTTCAGTTGTGTATCTTCCCCTTTCTCCCTTGCCTTTCACTTGTCTTCTTTTCTCATTTATTTTTAAAGCCTCCTCAGACAACCACTTTGCTTTCTTGTATTTCTTTTTCTTTGGGATGGTTTTGGTCACTGCCTCCTGTACAATGTTATGAACCTCCGTCCATAGCAGTTTTCCCTACTTTCTTCACTTTAAGTCTGGATTTTGCAATAATCAGTTCATGATCTAAGCCACAATCATCTCTAAAGGAAATCAACCCTAAATATTCATTGGAAGGACTTATGCTGAAGCTGAAGCTACAATACTTTGACCACCAGGTGCAAAAAGCCAACTGATTACAAAAGACCCTGATGCTGGAAAAGATTGAAGGCAAAAGAAGAAGAGGGCGGCAGAGGATGAGATGGTTACATAGCACCACCAACTCAATGGACATGAATTTGAGCAAACCCTGGGAGAGAGTGGAGGACAGAGGAGCCTGGCATGCTGCAGTCTGTGGGGTCTCAAAGAGTTGGACACAACTTAGCAACTGAACAGCAACAAATCCCCCAAACAGTAGCTCACCCATAACATATGCTTAATAATTATTTGTAGAACAAATGACTGGATGACGTTCAAAGAGTTCCAGATCACCATTCTCAGTTATTGGCTTAGTTTAGAAACTATCAACCAAGATTTGAAAGGGACACAACAAGCCACTCCTGGTAACATCCAGACCACTAGTGGTATCCAACCTGTAAGGTGAGGGAGAATAATAATTCAGTTGTCCCCAACTCCTTACCCATGTCCCTGCATGCCCTAATCATGCAGATCTAGAAAAGACACTGCAAGCTTGGAAAAGGAGCCCGAAAATCAAAAAGAGGAGAATCAGGAAGCAGTGCTAATTTTTACATGAGTTCCACGATGAACTGGCCCTGAGAGTTTGTTATTCCTTAAGTACCTGAAACATTTTTTTTTATCAACTATGACTATAATTATAAACACACCTAGTCACTATCAAAGTAATATTCCCAAACTCCTTATTGCCTGACAAGGCTTAAGTTACTTATTTTTTTCTAGACTTTAATTCCTTTGTCAGTTATTCAACAATAGCATACAACTCAGGAGTGTTGTGAGGAATAACTGAGACTATGCATTGGAAAGCACTTAACACAATGCCTAACACATGCTAAGTTATTATATAATAAGCACAAGTTTTTAATATTATCACCACTATTTCCTGCAAGTCAGGATTTCAAACACAAATATATATAAAAGCAAGCTACAGTTCACTAGTCAAGCACGAGCTGAAAGATTGTACTGGGCCTCAGCCCCTGTAAATACAAACACATGAGCTTGACATTAAGAAGCTCAGCTTGCCATGTCATGAACATAGCAACCCAACAATGGCAGAGCTGTTTTGGATGAAGCCCCCAGGGAAAATTTTCCTATACTTACACTAGATATCAGTTAGCTCTGAGAAATAAAACAACTCAAAACAAACCTAGACCAAAATAAATAAGTAAAAAAGAAAAGAAAAAAAGTTACACATATGTTCAGGTTTTTTTAATCTATCCATTTATATCAACTTTTCCATACTCAGAAATACACAGACACTAAAACAAACAACTTTTGGGTTACCTGCCTGATATAAATCATTATTCATCATAATTGGCTAAGTTATGAGCTAACTAGGTGAATAGCCACTTGCAAGGCTGCTAGTAATTTTATTTGGTGGTATAAACACTTGGAGGGGGAAATGGAAATCCACTCCAGTAGTCTTGCTTGGAAAATCCCATGGACAGAGGAACCTGGCAGGCTACAGTCCATAGGGTTGGGAAGAGTAAGACATGACTGAGAAGGCACATGCATAAACACTGAGTATAGGCATTTAAAAATAAATGGTAAAAATATCTAGAGGAAAATATAATCATGTTCTGCTATATAACAAAGCTATGCTTTACATAATATACATGCTCCTTTTTCTAGCCCCGATACACATATCATTAGCAATACAACCTCGTTAACTCAACATCAGTTTCTAGACAGAGCAAGTCATTCAAATAATTTGTTATTCTCTGACAATTATTCTTAATTCAAAATCTATGGTTAAAAAATAAAAGCTATGGTAATTCAAAATCTACTGAATTGGAAGCATTCTCTCTGCACCCATCTCTCTCAAATTGGCAAGTTTTTCGAGTTCTCCACAAGCACAGACATACATCTTTTCAATATACTCTTCTAGCTGCTTTCTCTATTGTCATTAGCTATGTTATAAAGATTATAGGTTTTGCTCTTAGAATATTGTATCATTTTATGTACCTCATTTTATTGGGTATTAAAATTTCCCCACTTTAAATCCTTTTCCTTCCAAACATCACCTTTCTTCTAGCATCCAACTAACATAATGGCAGCTGCAGTCACCCTTCCCCCCATGGCCTGCAGAATCGAGCTCCTGGTAAGACAAGATGGAGCTCTGTGCATCCAGAGGGCAGGGTCTTGCCAAACATGCTCTTGTTTTCCTCTATGACACTTATGCTACCTCCCTGTTTCCAATCTTTCCATCTCATCTTCAACCCGGTTTCACAGTCCATGAAGAAATGCACTTACCACTGTGGGGCCCTCGCCCTCACACAAATGTGCATCCACATCCTTTCCTAGGGAGCTGCATACCATTATGAGACTTTGACCCTGACACTGAATCATGTATATTGCCATAAGATTTGCTTGCAGAGAAGAGACAAGGAAGAGAAAAACAACAGTGTCCACTTTTAAAAGATCCCAGAAAGACAATCCTACCTTTCCCAGAATTTGGAGGAAAGGGGCTTCCAAACTCCTGCTGCTTTGGCTTTAATGTGTGTGGCCCTGACATGCCTCCAGCCTGGGTGACCTGGAAACGTGGCTTCCCACTGGTGAGCACTTGTCTCCGGGGGCTCAAGGCAGGCAGATGGATGGGGCTCTCGTTCACGTTGCTCTGAGGAGCCATCCCTCCTCCTGAGGGCATCTTGAGATGGAGGCTGTTAGCAAGGCTTCCAATGGCAGAGCTTGTTGTGCTGCCACAGGATGAGGGGCCAGGAGTCCCCGAATGGGCTTGAATGGGAGGGATGTGCTGGCCACTGACCATCCCAGGCCCCTGTGGGGTTCCTGATGTCCGCTGGAGATTCATGCTGCATGACCTTCCATTCATTCTGAAAAAACCTGTAGCCAGGTTGGTCAAATATCCAATGACACTAATGATTCCTTTCAGGCAAAGTCCAATAAGTTATCCATGGTGTGGTTTATTAGCCTGTTTAAAAAAATAAATGCAGGCATTTTTAAAGGTAAAAAGGAAAATAAGTTACAATGAGTTTTCAACCTGTGTAGCATTCATATCAGGAAGCACTCAGCAAAACGGTCTTTCATGTAGAACATGGTTATCAAATACATGGTTCACTGGCAGGCACTCTCCCCTCCTGCATTCATGGTAGACATGGATTATGGATCACTGCATTGTTTTGTTTTGTTTGCCACTGAACCGTTCTCAATACAGTGCTCTTGGCAACTATAACCAATCTACTGGTGCCAGCTCGCAAAATGGGACTTACTTTGCTCCATAGAGGATCTGTCTGCACTAGTTCACGTTTGCTACGGTGCATCCTGGGAAACCCAAATGCATCACCTTCATGAGCTGTAAGACTGCTGCCCAAAGGTTCCAGTAAACAAACAGAAAGATGATACAAACTCTAAATGCGATTGTGAGGACATTAACAAAGCAATTTTCTCATGGTCCCTAGATTAACAAAAGATTTTTTTAAATAGGCATGGAGATTTCATAAAGGCTTCAAATATCTAAATATTTACAGCAGCATTAGAGTCTTAGTTCTATATTGATCCTGAGTTTATGGGGATGAAAATATAATCAACATCACAATACTCTCACCTTTCAGTAAGATCCTAGAAAAGGATAAGGCTGTGTGAAATGCTCTACAGAGAACATAAGGACAAAACAACCCTTCTCAAGGTGAGTATGTTCACCATGTACCATGCACGGTAAACTGACAGGAGTTCCACAAAGCTGCCATCTGCCATCCTACCACCCTCTTTCTCAAGTGGCAGAGGGAGAACCAAAAGCAGCGACGTGGCCACAGGACAGCATCATCCATCTGTGCGTCAGTACTCCCTGGATACAAATCATTCGGAAAGGCTTTTTCCTCTCTTGATCTACAGTTCCCCAATATGTATGTCATGCCATGACTAAGGACTAAGTGTCTCTACTCCCAATAAATGACAGACTCAGTCACAATTTGAATTCTTTTAAGTAAACATGACAGTCATGGAAAGAAGCCAACGCTGGACAAACAAGAAATACAGACTGGGTGCAAAGTAGTAACGGCCAGATATCCTCAACTGGACGAGTCCTCCTTTTTTCTATGATCCACTCAATGTCTTAGATGAATATTTCCAACTCAACTCCCAAAAGAATGTTCCATAAATCACTGAGCACAGGATATCAACCATGGTAAACTTTTTGTGAGGGGGTTTTCTTTTTTCTTTATCATTTTAGAAAATCAGAAATACAGGTATCCCTTGCGTTTCAAAAGTTCACTTTATGCCACATCATTTTCAGAAGATTTACCTTAGTAACCGTTATCACTAACCAAAAAAAATTTGAGGAGGGATTTTCACTCTTAAGAAAAAAAAGTGAAAAACAAAAACATCATTCAGCATTTGTTCTGCAGGGGGCTATTACAGAGGCAGTCCTTATCCCGAGCAGTGAGATTTGCAGCATCAAGCTCCTTTCCCTAGGAACAATACTCAGCATCTCAACTTCAAGCCTCCATAGCATCAAACTGTGTCTGTGAGCATCTGCACTTTATCTCAGTTTATTTTGTACATCCCTTAGCAACATGTATCCTAAGTAATTGCTTCTTAACTTTATGCCATTTCAGCTGACCTATGACCACTTTACTTTCAGATAGCAGAGGAAATCTGTAGTATTTAATTTTCAAGCCAAGCACTCACTGTGCCTTCTGCAAAGTTGACCGTATATGTCCATGTATTGAGGAACTTCTAAGATTACCAACAATATAAATGCTTTCTTTAACTTTATCAAGTCTCCATTCTACTAATAATTCTATCAGTCTACCACATTTAATACTGACATGCCATCTAGTCCTCAGAAACAATCCTAGGTCTCATTCCTATCTTTCCCTCCACTACAGTAGCCAAGAAGGGACAAATAAATGCAATGCAGATTATTCAAACCTGCATCACTTAAGCTTATTTATGAAACAATAAGAAATAACCCTGTATCAGACTGGTTGTAAGATTTTTTTTTTTAATGCTGGAAAAATCCCAATGCCGTTTCTGCTGCACCCATTTAGAAGAACTCAAGTGTATTACCAGCTGGTCTGCTGATTCATTGGTTGATTAAAGGCAAGAGTCATTTAATGTCTCTGTGCTTTGCCAGATGATATTGGCCATCTATTCTCCACTCATTGATAAAATAGTGTTTTCTGAAGCACTTTGAACCCTACCCAAGAAAGCACTTATTCAGCACCAATCAAAAAAAAGGCAAAATAAATGTATTGTATTGGCAATTTGTTGAAAATGAAGAATTATACAACATGACTAGAAATATGAGTCACTAAGACCATGGTCCAGGTGACAAGTGTCTGCAGATTTGCAGACTGTGCCCATTTCCAGGTTTTTAAAAATAAAGGAGTTGGTTCTGGCAGTAAGATCATATACAAGCAGGAATTCTCATCAAAAATGTGGATAAAAACATGTAAGTACTAGACCATTAAGAAGGTGAGTTTGTAAGAGGAAAAATAATTAAAGCACTAAGAACTTAGTTATAAGAACTCAAACTTGCTTGAATATTTATTTTATTTTTATTTTTTATAAATCACACTCCTGTTTTAAATAGCTTTAGGGTGAAAGTAAAAACAACAACAAAAAATGTACTTAAATTTTATTACTAAAAAAGCAACAGCCAGAAAGTAAAGTGATTAATACCATAAAGAAAAACCAATAGGTCAGTGTTGTGTGAGCTGAGAAAAACCAGCCTCAAGACAAAAATAAAATAAACTGTATGAAAAATATGCCAAATAATCCAGTTCTCACATTAATTATACAAGCAGATTTTTCAAACATTAGATACCAGAATTTAAAAATCAATTTGTTTATTCACAATATATAGTATTCTATGTGCTTTTTGGCTAGATCATATGATCATGTGTAATTTTGAGCCTACTTGGTAACAAAAAAGGAATAAACAACTAACTTGTAAGAAAGACCCATCCTCACTGAGTCAGAGTGAACAGCATTCCCAACGAGAATTTGGGAGACCTGAGTTTTACTTGTGGCAAACCATTTATAACTTCTCTGGACAGTTTTTCATCCACAAAAGATGAAGAATTTGGTGATAATCACTTGAAATTTTGTTCTTTCCGATAATTAAGAAAAGGAAGATTATAGAAAGTACTCATTAACTATGATGAAGGATAAATATGTAGTTTTCTAAAACATGTCTGTTTCTGGCGGTGCTGGGTGTTGGTTATTGCTCGAGCTTTCTCTAGTTGTGGTGAGTAGGGGCTTCTCATTGTGGTGGCTTCTCTGTTTGCAGAGCAGGGGCTCCAGGTCACATGGGCTTCAGCAGTTGCAGTTCTCAGGCTCTAGACCACGGGCCCAGTAGTTGTTGCCCACAGGCTTAGTTACCCTGAGGCATGTGGGATCTTTCCGGACCAGGGATCAAACCCATGTCCTCTGCATTGGCAGGCAGATTCTTTACCCTGAGTTACCAGGGAAGCCCAAATATGTAGATTTTGTGTCTGCGGCACTTAAATCAAAGGGATTGGGTGGATATGAAAGCAAAAAAGAACAGCAATCTCTACCAACTCAGTCAAAACAAGAACTGATAGGAGGCTTCCGGATCAGCAATGTGCTGAAAGAAAACATTCACCCTGAAAAATGAACATCCGAGTTAAAATTTCCTATACTTGGCCAGAAAGTAAGATCACAACTAATCACTATCAAAACCTGACTGGTAGGATTCCACTGGAAGAGCATTTTTCTCTTTAAAAACTTACGTTCTCCAGCATTACTTTCTCTTCTGTCCTCCATTCAATGACTAATCCAGGCATCATCAGAAAAAAAAAAAAAAAGTAGAAAGAAAAAGCAAGGAACATCCAGAAGGATAAATTTGGTGTACTTTGGATATGACATATTAACACATGTAGATTTTTAATACTCCATTGGTTAAAACAATGAAAATGTTTACTCATTCTGCTATGAGTCAATATAAGTTAATAAATCTTTCCTTTCAACCACATTAAAACTCTCAAAACACACTGTTGTAAGTCAGGTCAGAGAGGAAATTACTTAACTCCTAAGGAAACCAAGGCACAAAATCATTTAATGATAATTTCAATAGATTTCTAGAAAAGCTATGACTTTAATCAAAATACAAGATCATACTTCTACCTTCTACCCAACTCTTGAGGCATTATGCCTTGCAGGTTAAAAGATTTTAAAAAGCAATGTTAACTCATATCTTCAAGAGAATTCCAAAAACATTAGTTCCATAATGTCTATTTACATCCAAAAGCCCTTTCTTACTTAATATTATTAATAGACTCATCTAGAGTCATAATTCATCTGATGAGCCAGTTAATTATTAATTTTCATACATCATTTCATTTCCTTAGGCTACATTTAGCCTTTGTTACATTTTCCATTCCTTTTATGCCACAAGCATTTCTTACCCTGCACAGAAAACCTGATAATGAGACACAAAACACTGGTCAGCAAACAAATCGCCCCTGAGCTGACTTCTTATATATACATATAAACCATCTAAAATAGAGTTTTTATTGATTCCTTTTATTTTTCCCCTTCGGGTTAATGATTGTATAATTTCATTAACGTTGCCTTTTCAACATTGCTGCCTTGATCGCCTTGATCACTAATAGGTCCATGCTATTCCCACGGGTTTCTCTAGTTACAGCTTTGTAGCCAGAAGAATATAGAAATGAAAAGCCTATTGATAGGTAATATAAGTTATTCTCATGCACGGCTGCAGTGTAAAGCACATTTTGCAATTCAATCAAGGACAGATAGAGCTGAATGTTCTTAGATCCCAGGAGTTCATTTTAATAAGCAGAATGTACCTTGTCCTAACACAGGTGACTGACTCCTCAGAAAAGATTGTATAAACAAAAACCAATCGTGTAAGTCATTTTATTGGCAACAATATAAACACAGCTATATTAGATGTCACCAATAAATCAAAATTACTCTTGTCTGCAATTTTAACAACAGAAAAGTGCAAACATGTGCCTGTGAAGCTGGAGGATATTATAGAGGAAATGCACTGGATGTGTACAATATCATTTCTCTAAATTGAAAGTATATTAAGTAACCAGCACAAAGTATAGCTGATCATTTCTGTGGTTTCATAACTTTATACAGTGAGACTGACAGACTCACAGAATTTACAACAGAAGTTACACAGAAACAGAGCTGGAATGATTCCATGTCATTAGGATGTGGAGTGAAAAGTCAAGGAGGTTACACCTGGTAGTTAGTACATATAGACCACATGGCCACTTGGGCACTCCCAAGGTCTAACATAGGTAATTTAAGAATATTAACATATTTATTTTGAATATTAAGATGTTTAGCTATTACTCAAACAATATAATCACCATTAAAATAAAATTAAAGAGGTTTAGCTTTGAGTTATACCATACTTCAATTAAAAGTATGAAGACAAATCAGTGTTCCCTTCAGGAATTCAAACCATTCTACCAAAGACCACTCAAAAAAGACAATATAATGAACTTATGGATCCCATTTAATAGAATTCTTGACATTGTTTTATCTGTGATTCCAACTCTTTGCTACTGAATTAAAGGTAAACATTTTAACTTTTTATATAAAATTTTCTCAAAAATAAAAATAATCTTCCCCTAAGTTTATGGAATAAAATATCTTGCAGTGCCTTTTTAATCATATGAGTGGCTATGATACTAAAAATGTGGATGGTAAATATGGACAGGACACTGAGGAAAAAAAGGAAGGGAAAGGGAGAAGAGGAACAGAAAGGAGGAGGGAGAGGGAAGGGGAAAGCATGGGGGGAAAAATGACCAAATCTAATGCAGGAATTTATTCTGTAGTTAGTTAATCCTAACTTAAAAATCATAAGCAGCATTGAAAACCTTCGAAACAATGCTGCTGCTGCTACTGCTGCTGCTGCTAAGTCGCTTCAGTTGTGTCCGACTCTGTGCGACCCCAGAGATAGCAGCCCACCCGTCCCTGTGATTCTCCAGGCAAGAACACTGGAGTGGGTTGCCATTTCCTTCTCCAATGCATGAAAATGAAAAGTGAAAGTGAAGTCTCGTAGTCGTGTCCGACTCTTAGCGACCCCATGGACTGCAGCCTACCAGGCTCCTCTGTCCGTGGGATTTTCCAGGCAGGAGTACTGGAGTGGGGTGCCATTGCCTTCTCCGTCGAAACAATGCTAGTGATTATAAATTTCTAGAAGTTCAGACCTTCAGGAAAATATTGCTGGAGGACAATATTAGAAGTTCAATAACCTTTCTTAGAATCTACTTTTTACACTTCAGTGCATCTATGCAACTCTCATATCTCCCTAACTTACTAAATGTCACTACTTTTAGTAGTAATTACCTACAAGTGTTTCATCGACTTTGCCTCAGTCATGAATTCACCAATGAGTACAGCAAGTTCTAGAAAAGCATGACCCTACCAAAAGAAGCAAAAGAGAGGGGGATAGTTAGGGATTCCCTTAGTCAGTTGCAAAAAAAAAAAAAGCAAAACAAACAAACAAAAAAAAAAAACACAAAATGAGAACAAACTTGAAATGAAAAGGATTTTTAAAACAAACATAGGTAAGTTCAGAAAGGTACCATGCCCTGGCCAAGGCATTGGCTCAAGTTGAATATGGGCTGTAAGTTCAGATCTATGTTTAACAAAGTATTGTTTCTAAAGTACTGTTTTTCAAATTGGTCAAGATCCACTGGTGAGCCCTGAAATCAATTATTTAATGGAGAAACATTTTTTAATGAAATAGAACTGACTAGAATAAAACAGCAGCAGAATAAAACAGAAGCTATCAATGTGCATCAAATATATTAATGGTTAAGAATCGTTTCATTTCAGAGATTTGCAGGTGTACATGTCTGCATATCTACATGCACAGTGCTCTGGGTAAGATAAAAAAAAAATTTTTTCTGGTGGGTTACAGACAAAAAACGCATAAAAGCTACTGTTATAAAAGCATTGAGACTATCTGCCAGCCCAGGTACCTACCAAGAAAATCTGTAGAAACAGTCAGAATTAAACAGTCAAAATAAAACAGACCCCATAATATAGCTGTAATGAAGAGAAAATCTAAATGTTTGACATTTTTAGCTTTATGAAAAATAAGAATTAAATAACACAAAGCTATACTCCTACCAGGGCTTCTCTGGAAACTCAGATGGTAAAGAATTTGCCTGCAATACAAGAGACCCCACTTCAACCCCTGGGTCATGAAGAGCCCCTGGAGAAGGGAACGGCTACCCACTCTAGAATTCCATAAACAGAGGAGCCTAGGAGGCTACAGTCCATGGGGTCACAAAGAGTCAGACATGACTGAGCGACGAACATGCACACTCCTACCGCTGTTATCTTTCACTTTGCCTTTTATTTAGTATCAATTGATCAACTGTGCTCTACAAATACCAGTTAACCGACTGACTGACAGAATCAGAGATCACGATGATTGATAATTTTATATCTTCCTTGTTGCAAGGGGTAGGTGACCTTCCCTGAAATAAAACTTCAATTTTACAATGTGAAAGGGGGCGGGGGGAGTTTAAATTAACTGTCCTCGAGAACTGAGTTTTTTTGAAATGTGTTCTTATGAGTTAACATAAGATCCTATGAGGAGGAATTTGAAATGGAAAAATGAACACATTCCCAATGATGTCACCACTGAATTAATTACCTGAATTGCAAAAAGTGAACACCACATGGCCATGGTTTGAGACACAAAGGCTTCTTCAGAAATATAAAAGAAAAGTAACTGGCTGGAGATTTTTATTTAAAAAAAAAAATCCATTTTCACACAAGGAGATACATAGGCTGTAAAACATGGCAAATTAAAGTGCATTCTTGGTCACCTAGTGTACATAAATAATTACTCAGCCATGTGAATAGCTATTTGCAAAGCTAAAACTCACAATTGTTTCAAAGGGGTAATAAACATCTATCTATGGAAGATTCTAGAAATAAACTTAATTTAGCACTCATTAAACCAAATATTCAAGTATATTAAATTATCCCTATCACATGTGTAATTGAGTGATTTCTTTCCTTCAGTGTAGTTAGTTATTGCTGAAAAGTAACCAGTGTAACTATTTTTAGCTGTTAGTAGACAGAAGTTTAATACAAGTTAAATTATGTTCACTGACATCACTGCAGAAGTATGAACGTCCGCAACAATGACTAGGCCCTTAACCAATATGACAACATATTTATTTAAAAAAAAAAAAAAAGAAGCCCTACATGAATGACTCAGTCAGTTACAGACAGAAGTGGAATCTATTGGTCATACTGCAAAGGTTGGGAAAACATTAATCCATTTCTTCACACACAGGAATAACAAGAAATCATACATAACCCTAGCATCTGATTAATTTTCTGTGTACAGTATCCAGCAGGCCTAGAAACAAAACTTCATAGATCTGGCTTAGAGCTTCAGAAATAACCGACTCTGAGAAAGTCTGATCTTTTTATCAAGGAGCCTGGAACAGGGGCTGATCTTGCACTGTAACCCTATCTGCTCATCTGGAGTTCAGCAAGACTTGGTGCACCCAAAGCAATGTGCAGTTGTTCCCATTCTTGGCCTAAAGAAATCATGTCAGACACGATTAGCCCCACACCAGCTTTCTTTACTTCAAGTCTGCGCTCAACTACTTAGAGCCTTCATTATCTCAGTTTTACAACTGAGTCTCCTGATTTTGTTCCCAAAGTAGAACATGGTTGGATCCTTGTTTCTGTTCATACACTGTCTTTGAATCCACCTGAGTGGTCCTTCCCTTCCTCCCTTCTCCTGCCCTCTCCTTCCCCAAATCCAGATTCTAGTCACCTTCCAGGCCCACCCCACCTTGGGCTTTCTCTGATCCTCTCTTAATCGACCTCTATCACTGATCTGTAAAATGGCAAGGATTGTACTATTGCACCTAGTTCACAGCATTACAGAACATTGAATGAGATGACGCACGTTACTTGTTTAGCCCAGTGCCTGGTACCTAGAAGGATGTGATAAATGTTGACTATTTCACTCTATATACATCTCCTTTAACATTCATAACTTTCCACATTGCCTTATAGTTATCTGCCTGTGTTTCACCTTCCTGTCTAAATTCTAATTTCATTACGTTTTGGTACCCTGTATAATTTATCAAGCTCTCCCCAGTCCTTATAGATCCATAAATTACCTGAGATACCTATATATTTATATTTTTCACACTACATATGTCATATATATTGACTTTTCATATACATTTATGCACATATATTTATTATACTTGTATTTATCACACTGTACTGGCTATTTATACTGAAAATTATCATATAAATCAATATATAATTATATACTTATATATTCATATCCTATATTTATAATGTATTGCCTGAATAAATATAGTCTAAGTAAGGTGTGACCATAAACCCTAAGCTCTGTGTCTTGTGGAACCAGTTTAATTACAGTTGTGTGCTTCCTGGTCTATTCCTTCTAGTCTATTCCTTTCTCTATTAGAACAAAGCAGCATAAAAAGTCTATCCCACTCTTCTGAACAGGCATATTATTCTTGTCTTTATCTTGGCATACCCATGAACAATGAAAAATCCTAGCTGAAAGCCACAAAACAAATACAGTCACTTCAGTACTGAGACCAGGCATTTTTTTGTCATGGGGGTTGTTGGTCCTAACAGAGAGACTGCCAAATGCATTTTGGGTTGTCATGGTGGAAGTTGCTCCTCAGCATTCTCCTGGCTCACCCCAAGCTGGCTTCACTTTATGGTTTCACTCATATCTGTTTAGTCTCCCTAATCAGACAGTCATTAGGATAGAGAACAGGGCTTCTGTTTCATTAGTGTTTTTCCTTAACTCTATCATATTAAGTAATGCCTGAACAACTAATTTCTGCAAGCCAAATTGTTTCCCTAAACTTTAAAGGGGAGTCCAAATTATTTGACCTACTAAAAGGCTATTATATCAGCAAAAGAAGTCAAACTCAGGAGTGCATGTTGAATTATCCCACTTACATAAGGCATAAAAAATGGGCAAAATTATTACATCTGTTGAAGCTAAGGCAGTCATTACTCTTGAGGAGAACACAGTGGCTGCAAGAGATGGGGAAAGACAGTAATGAGAAGAAAGTAAGAGTCAAGTTTCTAGGGTATTGGTAATGTTCTATTTCTTGAAATCCAGATGCTACTTGTTCAGTTGTGTTCAGTTTAATCAAACTATGTATTAATGTCATTTTAAAGACCTTACTGTAAATTTAACCCCCCTGGAAAGCATAAGGCAGCACAGTTTTATTGCACAGATTTTCTATATGCCATTTGTTTGTGTTTTTATTTTCAGTCCTGAGCCTATGACCCAACTAAACTTTGAGAAAAGTTAAATGTCAAGTCTTGCATTTCAGCATTCTTCATAATAATCTCTACAGAAAATAATTATAGAAACACAGAAAATGATTTCTCCAAGGAAGAGAATGTGCATAGGATGGCACTTACTGAATTCTCTCCCTCAAGAATCCTCATATATTCTGGAAGAACTACAAATTAACATTCCAACTCGAGATCAATAACTACAATATGAGAGAGACAACACCAGAAAGAATGTCATCAAATTAATTTACTAGCAGAAAAGAATACTGAGAGAAAAAAGATGGAGAACACTAAGCTATCTTCTGAAATGATGGAAAGACCACTTTCTGCCATATAAATCAGTCGTGTCCAACTCTGTGCGACCCCAGAGACAACAGCCCACCAGGCTCCCCCGTCCCTGGGATTCTCCAGGCAAGAACACTGGAGCGGGTTGCCATTTCCTTCTCCAATGCATGAAAATGAAAAGTGAAAGTGAAGTCGCTTAGTCATGTCTGACTTCTAGCGACACCATGGACTGCAGCCTACCAGGCTCCTCTGTCCATGGCATTTTCCAGGCAAGAGTACTGGAGTGAGGTGCCATTGCCTTCTCCGTAAATGAAGGCAAGGCTAGTACAAAACATAATTTGCTGCTATTTAACTTCCCCACCCTGCCTATTTTGGCCTAATAGGAATGTCACCCGTTAGGTGGACCCTGGAGTCCATCCCCCCCCCCCCGCAAAAAAAGTTGTTTTTTCTATTAAGAATCATGATCACTTCCTCCCAAGAACATCGTCTGACCCCAAGTACTCAATATCCAACAAACCCACTACTATTAAGGAACTTGGATGAGATCAGGGACCAGCCACAAGATGCTCTCTAAAACTGGCTTAATGTGAACCAAGGGGAGAGGGAGTTAGAGCAGCAATTAGATTTAGCTATTCACACTGAAAGATTACTGAGTCCTCTGAGCAACAAAGGAAAGGACTTCAACTACCAATAAGGAAAGGAATTTGAAAGTGACTGGAAAAGAAATCCCCCATTCTTTCTTTTCAAGGTAATGTTAGTGCTAGTCTGGCTACACAGACGACTAGTGAAAACATATGAAAATTGTAATGCATTCAAAGGTGATCCTTAAACGTCAACAGCTCCCAACTGCAAATATAACATCTAATATGACACACTCCTGTTTCTAAATGGCTTCAAACACTCATTGTGGCAGATCTTTTTTCTACAAACTTTTGCAGGTTGCACCTGTTTCACACTTCACCTTAAGAAAACTTGGAAGAGGAAGAAAAGAAGGAATGAGAAAATTTAAACCAACACAAATCAATCTTTTACAAAAAAAAAAAAGTTTCCCCATTTATGTAAAAAAGGAGGTCCAGTGGGGATATACTACACAGAGGGAAACAGACGTCTGGCTAACTCCCAAGGCAGAAATCATGACTCATCAAAGCTTTCAGAACGGGCAGAATGAGACGGCATTTGTCTTGAGTTCACCTTCAGGCCAAGAAATGCTCTCTGAACTGGGAAACTTGAGTGCTTGCCCTGAGACTGTGACAACTGGCTCTGAAGCCTGGGGCAAAACTCCTGAAAGTCTCTGGGCCTCAGTTTCCTCATCTGTAGGTGATCACCAAGATCCCCATCTAGCCTTATGGTCTTTACTTGAATTCCCTCTTTCCACAGCCTAAAGGGAACTGGTCCACTGGGGGGAGCTGCAGAACATTCCACTCCTCAAACTCCAGAGCCCCAGGCCCAAACTCAAGAGAGATGCTAAGTCCTGGAAATAGGTGGGGAGAGAGTGCAAGTCCCTCTTCTACGTAAGAGGGGTCCGCAAGTCTCTAATTTCCGGAAGTACCCTCCACTTCTGCCCTGGGTTTAGATGCTGCTGGGATGACGGCCCAGATGATTCCCCCGGGAAAGCGTAGTAAGGGGGTGAGGAATACCAAGCGGGTGGTGAGGGGTGAAGAAGAGCGTGAGGCAGGGCAGGAGACGGCAGCCTTTATCAGTTTATGACCCATGCCGCCCCCCACCCCCATCTTGGCCCGCGGGGATTCAAGGCCCGCGCCCCTGGGCTCTCTGGCAAGGAGCGAGGGGCGGGTCTGGGGCTGAGGCGACTGAGCCCTGCTTGGGATGCGCTGCTGCGACCCCGTTACTCCTTGGCCGCCTCTGCCCCTAACCCTCGGCCTTGTCCGCAAGCGAGCGCAGCAAAACAAAACAAACTCGTTCAGGCTTCCTGTTGTGCAACCCAGTCCCGAGTAAGTCGGGGCCGAATGCGCGCCGCCGATGGTCCGAGACTGCAAAGCCGAAGAGGCAGAAACCAGCGCGCTGCCCGGCCCAAGCCGAAATTCGGAGGGAGCCGCAGCCCTGCTCGCCGCTCCCGGGAGTGCACGTCCCCGCGCCGTACGCCCTGCGTGGCCCAGAGCCCGCACCGAGCTAGCGTCCTAATAATCCTTGTTCTTTCACTTCTTGCCTCTTAGACACCCCCAAGAAGTCGAGGGTGCGACCCGGGAAACCAGAGACGACCTTTCAGAAAGTTTCTCCCTACAGGTACCTAATTGAATCATCCATAGGATGACAAATCCGTCAGGGCCAAGTTTTCCAGACACTTGGGTGACTTCCTCATCACCGAAGTGACTTGTCGGCTCCAGTGAGTAAGTTGGAAGTGTCGCTCCAGGCAAGGTGTGTGTTTAGGAGAAAGCCGGCTGCTCACTCACGCTTTCCAGAAAGCGGCCTCGGGCGACTTCAAAATACACACAGGGTCATTTATAGGGACTGGAGTCTTGCGCAGGACAAAGTCCCTGAGACTGAGACATTTTCCAAACAGTGCTGACATTTTGTCGAGCCCTATAAAAATGTAAACGCGAGGTGACGAACCTGGTCGGGAGTGTGAGAGTCTGAATCTGCGCAGTTTGCGGTGTGGGTTATAGTTCTAGTTACAAGACCTGGCAGCTGCGAGTCGCTGGACCCGTCCCCACGAGGAGTTAATGTATCCCCTTACCGGAGGACCTCTGGGCAATAGGGAGGGACAGCGAATTGGGTGAGACACAGCATGGAAAACAGCCTTCGTTAGAGCTCCACAAGCACGTGGAACTGGAAAGAGGGAGAGAGACCTCATGTCAACCCATCAATTCCCACTTCTCCAAAGTTTCCCTTCAGGAGGGACTCATGGGTGGCGTGCGCGACCATGCCCTTGCGTACTGTAACTTGCCCTGATTTTGTAGCCTTCTGGACCCTCTAGTTTAGAAGAAAAGCCCAAAACAAAAAGTCTTCCTAAACAGAAAAACTTTAAAACCTTGTTGATTTCCTTTCCCTCTTCTACTTTCAATGCTTTTAGGCAACTGACAAGAACACAGCTTGATTCCTAATTGAGAATCGCTATCTCAGTAAACAGATCATTTAGAGAATATGGGTGTTGGGGTGCCCGTATTCTTAAACCACGCCAGCAGTTCAGAGTGTAAATATTTCTAATCCCTAGTTTGTATCTCTGAGCGTTGTAACTCCCCCACTCTGAAGCGCCCGGCTTCTCTCGACTCGCCTACTAGCAAAGTTCCTATGGCATCCACTTACCAGGTAACCCGGGATTTCCACAACAAAGCCTGGCGTGCGGGTCCCTTCCCCCGGCCAGCCTGAGCGAGTGACAGCGGGCAGCCAAAGCTGGCGAGGAGAAACTTGGGGCTCCAGCCCTTCAGCGCGCTCCCCTGGCTCTGCCTCCTTCGGAAATCAAAACTCCCATCCAAGCCGGGGGACAGAGCGCCGAAACCCGGCCCAAGTGCAGTGTGTGCGCGCGCGTGTGCTAGGGCAGTAGCGTTAGGGGGAGGAGGAGGCAGGCAGAAGTGGGGTGGCTGTACCCTCGGCATCAGCTCATTCTGCCGCTTCCCCCTCCCTCTACCCCCCCGCGCGCGCACACACACGCACACAAAGCAAATAATATCTTTAAAAAGTTGAGTTTCGGCTTTGTGCCTCACGCGTCTTGCTCATCCTTGCCTTGGGCCTGGGGTGCGTCTGGGGGCCGGTTCGGGATGCTGGCTAATTGCTTTCGGCGGGTTCCGTCGGGGGAACGCTGGTGCGAGCCTAGACGGCCGCGGGCAGCGAACCTGGCTGCGGGGAGGGGCAGTGGTGGCGGCCCCAGCTCTGGTGCCCGTGCGCGCAGCGCTCTGGGCTGCCCTGGCGGCGCAGTGTGGACGCGGCTGCAGGAGAGGGGAAGGGGGAAGAGAGAGGGAGAGGGGGAGGGAGGGAGGAGGCGGCGGCCTGGGAGGAGAGTGGATGTGTGTGCGGCCGCGAAGGCCGGCCTGTAGCCAGCTGCTTCCTGAGTGTGAGCGCGGGAGGGGGAAGGAGGGGCGGGCTCGCTGGTCACCAGGCTGGCCAATTCGAAGGCTGAGTCTGTGTCTCCCTCTCGACACGACCAAGCACACAGTCCTTTCCGTGCCCCTGGGAGTCAAAGAACTCCAGAACTGGCTAACAGCCGGGAGACACTTCACCTTCTTCTTGGGCCTTATTTGTTGAACTGGCTCGTTCTTTTTTTAACGTGTAAAAGTGTCAGCATTTCGACAAGAGTTGATGTCAAAGCATAAACAAGTTAAAAAAAAAATTCAATAGTAAAATGGAGAGAAAAACTAAAAAGTGAAAAAATGGCTAAAGAGCCTTTCTAATATACGATTGGATGCATATAACTTTGAAAATGGATGGATGAAGATGCCTTTGGCAACTTTTTAAAGTAAAGAATAGGCAGACAAGAGAGGAAGGTGATGAAAGTGTTACAAGGATGTAAAATTGTAAATACAGACTGCTAGGAATAGAGGCACATTCCCTGTGTATGTTGCATCTACAGAGTGGACCATTCTTCTTAAGAATTCAACATCCTCAGCTTCATACCCTACCTATGAAGTGACCCCAGCACTTCTGCGTGATTTGGTCAGAATCCTCAAGAGGCTGTCCCCAGAAAGCCAACTATTAATGGTCCCCTACATGTACTGCCACAGATGCGCAGATTTCCATCTTGGGAGTCAATGTATGTAAAGCACAGGATATTCTCCAGTTAGACCCGTCTACAGTGAGACTATTATTCACCCTCGTGAATAAAATGAATGTATCTAAAGACATCTTAGATTGTCACCACTCCTTATATTCTATTCCAGGGATCTCACTGAAATATAAATTACCATTCAGGTGGTAGATGCTATGATCAAGATAAAAGCCCTCAAGTATACAAATGATTTACCAAAGATTGCTGATAATTTTCATTTATCTTACTTCAGAAATAATATTACTAGAGTTGGTCTGTATCCAAGATATGAAGTCACCAAAAAGTCCAGTTTTCACAATATTTCCTATGTCTCACTACGATCTGCTTTTCAAGATTCTCTTCAGGGAAGGCTTTTTTTTTTTCTCCCCCCTTTCACAAAGTCACAGACTCATCAGAATATTAATCACCAGAATATCTGTCAGCAGAAGTGGAGGGAGTAAAATAAAGCAATAAGTTCTTAGGATATATCATTTTGTCAGTTTTCCAGTTTCTCCCTCTGTTCTTCCTCTCCTTTTAAATACAAGTATCCAAGCCCAAGATGGCAATAGATGGGTTCAACCACACACAAGAAAAGAAAATACTCATAAAATGAAGCATGCAGCAACATCACAAAAACAAAGAAACCAAGTAATGGAAGTTGCCATGACTATTCCATTGTGGCTAGTTATTGCAACATGCCTGACATTCACATACAAACTCTTCCTCATTAACTCCAGCCTTCAGGAGCAGAGCAAGATGGGAACACTGACCTTTCAATGCATCATGGGAAATACTCTTCATCCAGATTTGTGTACTGTACTTACTGCTCCCCAGGAACAAGACAAGCCTCAGTGGAGGCTGCAAAAAAAAAAAAAAACTTTTCCAACGTACCTCAAATATCATATAAAATACAATGGTTTTATGCATGAAATTATATCCTAGGGGCTTGAAGAAGCTTCCAAAACTTCCAAATTGATGGGAATAGCTTTGCTGGGAGAGAAAAATATAATGCTACACCCTATTTTAATCGATGGCTCATGAGAATAAAACACTGGGAAAGTTATGAGTCATCAACCTGGAGATTCCCGAAATTCTCTTCACTTATAAGAACCTGAGGGTACGAATGTCATTTTTTATTTAGGTGGGATTTTCAAAAGCTTCTACAATTCCTAAGACATTTACCACTAAATAGGTACAATGCTTTGGTTGATTTTCTTTTTTATTGCCAGTAAGGTAGATCTACAATGTCCTTACATTCCATCAGTTCAGATCATTTCAGTCCCTCGGTCCTGTCTGACTCTTTGAGACCCCATGGACTGCAGCATGCCAGGCTTCCCTGTCCATTACCAACTCCCGGAGCTTGCTCAAACTCATGTCCATTGAGTCGGTGATGCCATCCAACCATTTCATGCTCTGTCATCCCCTTCTCCTCCTGCCTTCAATCTTTCCCAGCATCAGGGTATTTTCCAGTGAGTCAGTTCTTCCCATCAGGTGGCCAAAGGATTGGAGTTTCAGCTTCAGCATCAGTCCTTGCAATGAAGATTCAGAACTGATTTCCTTTAGGATCGACTGGTTTGATCTCCTTGCAGTCCAAGAGACTCTCGAGAGTATTCTCCAACACCACAGTTCAAAAGCATCAATTCAAAAGGCCCTCAGCTTTCTTTAGAATCCAACTCTCACATCCCTATATGACTACTGGAAAAACCATAGCTTTGATTAGACAGACCTTTGTTAGCAAAGTAATGTCTCTGCTTTATAATATGCTAGGTTGGTCATAGCTTTCCTTACAAGGAGCAAGCCTCTTTTAATTTCATGGCTACAGTCACCATCTGCAGTGATTTTGGAGCCCAAGAAAATAAAGTCTCTCACTGTTTCCTTTGTTTTGCCATCTATTTGCCATGAAGTGATGGGACCAGATGCCATGATCTTAGTTTTTTGAATGTTGAGTTTTTAGCCAGCTTTTTCACTCTCCTCTTTTACTTTCAAGAGCCTCTTTAGTTCCTCTTTGCTTTCTGCCATAAGGGTGGTGTCATCTGCACATCTGAGGTTACTGATATTTCTTCCTGCAATCTTGCTTCCAGCTTGGGCTTCTTCCAGCCTGGCATTTCACATGATGTACTCTTTATATAAGTTAAATGAGCAAAGTGACAATATACAGCACTGATGAACTCCTTTCCCAATTTGGAACCAGTCTGTTGTTCCATGCCTGGTTCTAACTGTTGCTTTTTGACCTGCATACAGATTTCTCAAGAGGCAGGTAAGGTAGTCTGGTATTCCCATCTCTTGAAGAATTTTCCATGGTTTGTTGTGATCCACACAGTCAAAGGCTTTGACATAGTGGATAAAGCAGAGGTAGATGTTTTTCTGGAACTCTCTTGCTTTTTCAATGATTCAATGGATGTTGGCGATTTGATCTCTGGTCCCTCAGCCTTTTCTAAATCCAGCTTGAACATCTGGAAGTTCATGACTTCACATACTGTTGAAGCCTGGCTTGGAGAGTTTTGAGCATTACTTTACTAGCGTGTGAGATGAGTGCAAATGTGCGGTAGTTTGGACATTACTTGGCATTGCCTTTCTTTGGGATTGGAATGAAAACTGATCTTTTCCAGTCCTTGGTCACTGCTGAGTTTTCCAAATTTGCTGGCATATTGAGTGTAGCACTTTCAAAGCATCATCTTTTAGGATTTGAAATAGCTCAGCTGGAATTCCATCACTTCCACTAGCTTTGTTCATAGTGATGCTTTCTAAGCCCCACTTGACTTCGCATTCCAGGATCTCTGTCTCTAGGTGAGAGATCACATCATCGTGGTTTTCTGGGTCATGAAGATCTTTTTTGTACAGTTCTTCTGTGTATTGTTGCCACCTCTTCTTAATATCTTCTGCTTCTATTAGGTCCATCCCATTTCTGTCCTTTATTGTGCCCATCTTTGCATGAAATGTTCCCTTGGTATCTAATTTTCCTGAAGAGATCTCTAGTCTTTCCCATTTTATTGTTTTCCTCTATTTCTTTGCATTGTTCACTTAGGAAGGCTTTCTTATCTCTCCTTGCTGTTCTTTGGACCTCTGTTTTCACATGAGTATATCTTTCCTTTTCTCTTTGCCTTTAGTCTCCCTTCTTTTCTCAGCTATTTTTAAGGCCTCCTCAGACAACCATTTTGCCTTTTTGCATTTCTTTTTCTTGGAGATGGTCTTGATCACTGCCTCTTGTACAATGTCATGAACCTCTATCCATAGTTCTTCAGGCACTCTATCAGATCTAATCTTTTGAATCTATTTGTCACTTCTACTGTCTAATCATAAGGAATTTGATTTAGGTCATACCTGAATGGTCTAGTGGTTTTCCCTACTTTCTTCAATTTAAGTCTGAATTTGCCAATAAGGAGTTTATGATCTGAGCCTTAGTCAGCTCCTGGTCTTGTTTTTGCTGACTGTATAGAGCTTCTCCATCTTTGGCTGCAAAGAATATAATAAATCTGATTTTGATATTGACCATCTGGTGATGTCCATGTGTAGAGTCATCTCTTTTGTTGTTGGAAGAGGGTGTTTTCTATGACCAGTGTGCTCTCTTTTGAAAACTGTTAGCCTTTGCCCTGCTTCATTTTGTACTCCAAGGCCAAATTTGCCTGTTACTCTAGGTATCTCTTGACCTCCTACTTTTGCATTCCAGTTCCCAATGATGAAAAGGACATCTTTTTTGGGTGTTAGGTATAGAAGGTTTCGAGTGTCTTCATAGAACTGTTGAACTTCAGCTTCTTCAGCATTACTGGTTGGGGCATAGACTTGGATTACTGGGATGTTGAATGGTTTGCCTAGGAATCGAACAGAGATCATTCTGTTGTTTTTGAGATTGCACCCAAGTACTGCATTTCGGACTCTTTTTTGACTATGAGAGCTACTCCATTTCTTCTAAGGGATATATTCCCTGGGATATAGTAAAAATACAGTGTTCCAAATACAACCATGGAGTGACTCAGAATGAGATAAGTGCCTCTTCTGGACTGAACTGATCAGCAGGAACTGGGGAGGGAAGAATAATGAGATGGTGGAAAAGGAAATAGTTGCAATTCAAAAATGACACTCTTCTTTCCCCATGAGCTCTCCATTGTGCTTAGAAATCATACCATGGTAGCCTTTCAGCCAGATAAGTGTGAACAACATCCCAGCTGTATCTGTCCTCTCTGGAGTCCTCAGTTGCCTGCATCTCCCCAGCTGACTCGGAGCAGCTGACTTGGCAGACAGGGACCTGCTGCCAGCTCAAGTCCAGTTCTCTTTCATTTGAGAAATACTTAATGAGCACCTACTCTGTCCCAGGACTGGGGCAAAGGAATTACACATGTAGACATTGTACATGGAGGATGTTACATAAAGCATTTTGCCCAGGGCCTGAGAAATAGCAAACAAACAGAGGCTCTTTACAGATATTATCTCATCAAAGTAGTCATATGAGATGGCCACTGGCAGTCTCCTATTTAGGAGTAAGAAAGCTGGAAGCTTGTTGTTGTTGTTGAGCTTTTTATTTCATGGCAGTTAAGCTATTCTGAATTTGCTGCATGTTTAATGCATCATGCTGCTGTGCTTAGTCGCTCAGTTGTGTCCGACTCTTTGAGACCACATGGACTGTAGCCCGCCAGGCTCCTCTGGCCATGGGGATTCTCCAGGCAAGAATACTCAGTGGGTTGCCATGCCCTCCTCCATGGGATCTTTCCAACCCAGGGATCGAACCCAGGTCTCCGGCACTGCAGGCGGATTCTTCACCATCTGAGCCACCAGGGAAGCAGTTAATGAGAGTAGGACACAGATCTGGGTTGCCAGTCTAGAAGCCCCAAGACCTTTCAACACTGCTACCTTACACAATAACTATGCATGCTCTGTGAATGTGTATAAAATACACTGCAGGTGTATAAGTAAAAGGCATCTTGTAATCAGTGTCACACAAGCACAACTGAGTGTGAAGGAGGAAAGAATAATTTCCTACTACAGAACACTGAATAAGTAGCTTGGCTGTTTCAGCTGGACTTCAAAGAATGGGTAGAGAATTGATAAACAAGAACATTTCAAGAGAAGGAATCAGCATCAGAAAGGACATAAAAAAGCAGAGTCCAGTGTATCTGCTCACACAAAGCTAGAATACAAAATAGGAGCATTCACAGTCTCAGTGATGTGGCAGTGGAACAGAGTAGACTCCGGAGGGAACATCCTGACTGCAGAGCTTCAGGAGAGCTACTATTTGCGTCAGTCTGAGTGATCTGACAGCAAAGCATTTATAAACTTGCAAAGAACTATGATCAGATTCCTACTCCTGTAAAGAGTCTATAGAGAGTTTTAACTCCAAAATGCAGATAAGTTAAGCTAACAACACCAGTGATAGTATGCATAACTATTAAAACACACACACACACACACACACACACACACACACACGAGCTGGTAAGAGTCCAGTTATATAGAAATACAGTGGAAAAAGTCATTGTTTGCCAACTTAAAGAGGGGAACTAAATGTGTAAGATGAAAAATTTCCACTTTCTAAGTGAGTAGTACAAATAATGGAATGTTATCAGTGCTTGATATCCTAATAAAACTTTAATTGATCTTTCTACTAATTTTGCCACAAGTATAGTTAGCCCAGACTCTCCTGCTTATACATCAGTGATATAATTTTTAAAAATTATTATTTATATTCATTAAGTTCATAGCATCATGCCTTTTCTCCTTTCTAAGGCCAAAACTATAAGTCAGAGTCTAAAATGTATCATTCCACACACAGCTGACCAAAATGTACAATATTTTACTCTATACAATGTCTCTCCATCTTCTTTTACTGGTGAAATTTTTCTTCTATTTTTGAACAAGCCCAATTGAGATGCATCTAATACTCTACAAAGGCTTACAGGATATTTCTTGACATATTACTAAGGTATATCTAGTTTACCTAAATAAAAATAAATTCATAGATATACACAATATTTCACAGGCAGCCAGTTTCCTGTGGCAGTTTCCAGTTTCACTTAATATTCAAACTGGCCACTTATATATAGTATTATAAAATTAATTACCTCATCATGATGCTATCTTATCCATAACTGCCTTCTGTAAGTACCTTATAAATAGACAGAATTTACATTACTTTATAAGCCCTTCATGGTCTAACAATAGTGCTGGGCATTAGTCAGTAATTAATGCTAATTGAAAGTATGAATTAACGAGGAGGTAAAAGAATGGCTTCCCTACTTTCAGAGATGGTGAAGAGCACTAACCATTGCCTTTGTGTATATGCACAATCATTTCAATACTCCAAAAGCATCCAAACACCTGTCATTCTCTTTCTGTGCCCCCAGGCTCTTCACTGAGAATTGAAGATTAAAATATTATTTCCTGTTTCTTGGGGAAAATAATTCAGTCTCTGTGCAATGCTTAGAATCAGCAGGGTGAGCCTCCCCCTCCAATGACAAGATGATCCTTCCCTATCTGACACCCCACTACCTCCTTAATGTGATTCCAAATCATGTCATTTGCATCACACACTGAAGTCTTCTTCCAAAAATTATTTGTACTAAATTATGGGGAGTAAAAAAGAGGGAAAGATGTAATGAGGGTGCAGAGAGGAAAATGCGAGGCAATGAAAAGGGCAGGACAGCATTAGGATACCATCAGGATAACGAAGAACAATGAATGAGCTTTGGGTAGAATTAAGCTCTGAAAAGAAAGTGATTCTGTAGATTTTCAGACTTCTCCTTTACCCACTTCAAGTTCCAAATACCCTTGCAGAGTAGCTTGAACACATTTGGAAATTTTCTAAAAATTCTAAACCCGTATGATGCTGAAGCACTCAGGAGGTTTTCACATGTATAAATACTTCTATCCCCTTTTAATCCTGTAGAGAAGGGAGAAGTGTAATTTTATTATCCATTGGACAAATAACCAATTTCTCCCCAAAGTAGACCTACCTTAGGCAAGGATGTTGACCTACTTCAGGCTGGAAACACTGTTTCAAGGTCATTATCAGCATTACCTCACTTAATTCTCACAACATCCCAATGAGCTAAGATCTAGCACAACTGCCATTTTATAAATGAGGAAACAAGCAGAGAGGCATGACGTCTTCCTAGTGTCACCCAGCTCCTAGAGGAATGGCCAGACTTCAAAGAGAAAGATTCTCTCACATTAACCATTACTCTGTTACCCTTTCAGAGCTGAGAGTCCTGCTTCCAACATACATTTATTTGTTCATTCACTGGGGAAGGATGATGTGTTAGAAGGAGGATGGACTTTGGAATCAGAAAATCTAGAAATTCTAATTTCACTACTTACTGGGAGAACTTGAGCTAGTTCCTGAGCAACTGGGGACCTCAGTTCAACTACATGAGTTATTGTAAAGACCGAATGGGAACTGCAACACTGACCAGCACACATGTGCAACCAGGGGCTTCCTCTATTGATAAGGGACAGAGTTTCAGACCTTCAGGGGAAATGAACCCCAGTCCCAGCTCCAGGAATGGGCTGGATGACTCTGAGAGAAATCTCCCTCCCCTGGTTAAAGTGAATTGCTCATAAATTCATACACAAGCCAATCAATGCATGACATGACATTCATCTGACAAAAGGATAGGTTCATTGATGAGCATGTGACTCAGTTTAGGCTCTTGAGATATTCTCATGGGAGGAAGTTTCTTTGGTATGGTAGCTTCTAGGGAGCCACTTGGAAAGGTGACTTTTCCTCTTCTATGTGTTGAGAAGAGACAGAGGTGAAGCTGTCTTCCTCTCAGCCTACAGAAAGAGCTGATACTCTGTGGATGGCAGAGTGGAAAAGGCTGCAGAAAACAGGGGCCAGACCTGATCTCCATCTGACCACTGGACTATTTCATTTGTAGGAGCCAGTAGATCCCTTTTATTTGTTAAACAAATAGCTGACACCAAGTCATAGAAGTATCTACAGTCTTCTATAAGGCACCATGGAGAGTACAAAGATAAGCAAGACAAACTTAAAGGTGCTTACTATTTAGTAATTGCTTCCCTGATAGCAGAGTTGGTAAAGAATCCACCTGCAATGCATGAGACCCCAGTTCCATTCCTGGGTCCAGAAGGTTCACTGGAGAAGGGATAGGCTACCCATTCCAGTATTCTTGGGCTTCCCTTTTGGCTCAGCTGGTAAAGAATCCACCTGCAGTGTGGGAGACCTGGGATCGATCCCTGGGTTGGGAAGATCCCCTGGAGAAGGGAAAGGCTACCCACTCCAGTATTCTGGCCTGGAGAATTTCATGGACTGTATAGTCCATGGAGTTGCAAAGAGTTGGATATGACTGAGTGACTTTCACTTTCACCTAATAATTAAATCGTTTTGTGACATAATTTTTTTTAAAGTTATAACTTATGCTGTTTTCAAGATCCTATGCTATTTTTTCAGTATAATATTAAGCAAGAAACATCCCACTTCCCTAATAATTGCACAAGGCCCCCTTTCAACAACTGGTCAACTTCTAGGGACCAGATAGAGTAAGCATATCAATTTCGTTGTCAGACAACTGATAGGAAAAACCAGGCCATTTTTACATGTTCTCAGTTACTGATTAACAAATGTAGTCTCACAACTCAGCACCTAATAGGAAAGATATGTATTCCCAAATTCCTATAGAAACTTGACTTTATCTCATTCCCAAATAAAACATAGCCAAGATTTTCCTGGAATTACATTTAGAAATAAAAACATTTGTATCCAGGCATCTCTGAGTCCCACTCATTTTTGTCACTGTTGTTATTAATATTAATCCTACCTTAGGAAGTTTCAGTTTAGCCCGGAACACACCTTTTAGCCTGGAACCCCCTTGCTTTTCTGTCTTCTACATTCATAACCAAATGTCATTTAAAACTCAGCTATAGATACCATTTGGGTTTGTTGGCAAAAGCAGCAGGGGCAGAGAGTCCTTAAATTCTAGATTGAATTAAGGGCTCCATAGTTAGTTTGAACTTGATAATAACAATGTTATTTCAGCAGGCTACATAGGTCAGAAATGTTCTTCCTATCACTGCTTTCCTTTTTCCCATCAAAAAATGGACATTAGGGAGAAAGTGAGGGAATTTTCTGGCAGTCTGGTGGTTAGGACTCTGAACTTTCACTGCTGAGGGCCCAGGTTCAATCCCTGGTTGTGGAACTAAGATCCCACAAGCCTCACAGTGAGGTTAAAAAAGAGAGAGAGAGAAAGTAAGAGTGGCAAGTTATAAGCCATTAGCATAAGACATAGTTTAATTCTGGCAATAGCACGTGCATGTGTGCTAAGTCACTTCAGTTGTGTCCGACTCTTTGCAACCCTTTGGACCGTAGCCTCTCAGACTCCTCTGTCCATGGGATTCTCCAGGCAAGAATACTGGAGTGAGTCACCTTGCCCTCCTCCAGGGCATCTTCCCAGCTCAAGGATGGAACCTGTATCTCTTGTGTCTTCTGCATTGGCAGGCGGGTTCTTTACCACTAGCGCCAGCTGGGAAGCCCACGGAAATAATAGCACCTCACATTTATTATGTGCCAGGGGCAGAGCCCAATATGCTACTGGAGGAGAATGGAGAAATAGCTCCAGAAAGAATGAAGAGGCTGAGCCAAAGTGAAAACAACGCCCAGTTGTGGATGTGACTGGTGATGAAAGTAAAGTCCAATGCTGTAAAGAACAATGTTGCATAGGAACCTAGAATGTTAGATCCATGAATCAAGGCAAATTGGAAGTGGTCAAACAGGAGATGGCATGAATGAACATCGACATTTTAGGAATCAGCAAAATAAAATGGACCAGATTAAATGGGCAAATTTAATTGAGATGACCATTATATCTACTACTGTGGGCAAGAATCCCTTAATGGAGTACCCGTCGTAGTCAACAAAAGGGTCCAAAATGCATTACTTGGGTGCAATCTCAAACAACAGAATGATCCTGGTTCGCTTCCAAGGCAAACCATTCAATATCACAGTAATCCAAGTCTATGCCCTAACCACTAATGCCAAAGAAGCTGAAGTTGAACGGTTCTATGAGGACCTACAAGACCTGGATGAAGCACAAGCCGGAATCAAGATTGCAGGAAGAAATATCTATAATCTCAGATACGGAGATGACACCACCCTTATGACAGAAAGGAAAGAGGAACTAAAGAGCCTCTTGATGAAAGTGAAAGAGGAGAGTGTAAAAGTTGGCATAAAACTAGCTTCAGAAAACTAAAGATCATGGTATCTGATCCCATCACTTCATGGCAAGTAGATGGGGAAACAATGGAAAAAGTGACAGACTTTTATTTTCTTGGGCTCCAGAATCACTGCAGATGGTGACTGCATCCATGAAATTAAAAGAGGCTTGCTCCTTGGAAGAAAAGCTATGACAAACCTAGACAGCATATTATAAAGCAGAGACATTACTTTACCTATAAAGGTCGGTATAATCAAAGCTTTGGTTTTTCTGGTAGTCATATATGGTTGTGAGAGTTGGACCATAAACAAAGCTGAACACCAAAGAACTGATGCTTTGTTCTGTGGTGCTGAGAAGACTCTTGAGAGTCCCTTGGACTGCCAGGATATCAAATCAGTCAATCCTAAAGGAAATCAGTCCTGAATATTCATTAGAAGGACTGAAGCTGACGCTGAATGAAGCTCCAGTATTTTGGCCACCAGATGGGAAGAATTGACTCATTGGAAAAGACCCTGATGCTGGGAAAGACTGAAGGCAGGAGGAGAAGGGGACAACAGAGGATGAGATGGTTGGATAGCATCACTGACTCAATGGACGTGAGTCTTTGAGCAAGTTCCAGGAGTTGGTGATAGACAGGGAAGCCTGGCATGCTGCAGTCCATGGGGTCACAAAGAATCAGACATGACTGAGCAACTGAACTGAACTGAGGGGCAGAGCAAAGTACTTGAGATTCTTGATCTTACTGAATCTTTATAGGTATCAGTCTAATAAGTGGTAGAGATAGGACTAGAACCTACCCTCCATGGCATGTGCTGTTTGCTGTAATACTGTATTGCCCTCAAAGAGTACTGTTTATTGTAAGATTTTTTTGTTGAAATATGTGGTAAACATAATAATATGTAAACTTTAAGAACAATATATACTGTATAAGTGACAATGTAATGGCCTGTTTCATGATACTACAAAGTGATACTAAACTATAGTTCTTCAAAACCTACCTTGAACACTCTCCAAAGCCCCTATGCCTTTGTATCTGCTGTTATCTACATGAAATGAACTTTACTGTCCATTGCTCCTCCTATTCTGTAGGCTTTCTGTTATAGAAAGATTAATGTCCCTACTAAAATGTCTATATCCTAATCCCTGGAACTTGTGAATATATTAGGTTACATGGCAAATGGAATTAAGGTAGAAATGGAACTAAGGTTGTTAACAAAATAACCTTAAATATAGGGATATTATCCTGGATTTTCCAGATGGGTCTGATGTGATTATAAGAGTTCTTACAAGTAGAAAAGGCAGAAGAAAAGAGGTGGAGAAAGTACTGTAATGTAATGAAAGCATGACAAGAGAGGTTCTGTGTTGCTGGCTCTGAAGATGGAGGAAGGAACCATGAACCAGGGAATGTGGACAGCCTCTAGAAGCTGGAAAAGGCAATGAAACAGAGTCTTTCCTAGAACATCTAGAAAGAAATACAACCCTGCCAGTGAGACTCAGGTCAGACTTCCATCTTAGAAAACTGTAAGATATGAACATGGATTATTTTAGCTAACATATTGAGGGTAAGTTGTTACAATAGCAACAGAAAACTAAGACACCTTTCAAGCTCTCCTCTCTCCCCTCACCACAGAGCCAGGCATACCACGTGATCTTGGTCCCCAAAGAATACAGCACAGTTCTTACCAGTATTTAATCCTAATTATACTACTTGGAAGTTGGATCTGTACTCCCAGGCTTTCCTTTAATTCCCTTCAGGAGCACAATGAATGGGTCTTGCATTGACCCAAAAGCCCCAACCTCTGCTCTCTTTTTGCTGGGAGAAGGAACAGTGTTAAGTGAGATGACCAAAAGGTTGTGAGCTGAAAGGAAGAGACTGGGCAGCAGGAGGATGTAAGAAGGAAAGGAAGAGAGGGTTGAAAGGAGGCAGGAGAGAAGCAAAGGAAAGAAGGGGACAATGAAGTCAGAAAACAGGAGGAAAAAAAGGAAGGGTGGCTGGAAGAAGATCCAGAAGCATGGTGGTGGAAGAGAAGAGGAAAAGAAAAAAGAAAGGACCTTTCTCTCTGCCTCTCCATTTCCCATCTGACCACCCTCTCTCCTCTGAACTTCATGAGCTCCAACCCACTTTCCAGGATCCAGTTTTAGTGCCTTTTCCCTGCAGTGGTTTCCATGCTGTCTGCCCCTTTAGAATATTTCATATAACTGGCCAGGCCTTACCTCTAGAGATTCTGATTTAATACCTGGTCAAAGCATGGTGATTTTTTTTAAAACTTCCCAGATCACTGTAATGGGCAGCCAGGGTAAGAGCCATTGTCATAAAGCACTCTGACTGCTTCAGCTCACCTAGAATGGGTCCTGCTGTCCAACTCAGAGCCCATGTCTGTCTCGCACTTGGCACTCATCACCTAAAGCTGGAGATGCTGCATCAAGATGATTTAAGGACCCAGAACCTGGAGCCAAACAGCTGGAATTTGTGGTTCCAAACTTAATAGCTGAGTGACCCTATGGAAGTCATTTGACCACTCCCTGCCTAGCTCTCCATCTTCAGAATAGGAATGACTATAGCAATAATAATGGAACATTGTTTTGAAGACTACATGAGTTAAATATTTGTTTTAAAGACTAAATTAGTTATTATTAAGAAGCACTTAGAAAAGTGTCTGCCACACTGAATGTACAATATAAGCATTCATAAGATAAAATCAGATGATAAAATCATTTGCAAGTTGTTACTCTATGTTGTCATGCTGTTTAACATTTTGTGTATATGACTCTTACCCCCAATTAACAACTAGAGAATTTGCTCAGTCGTGTCCGATTCTTTGAGACCCCATGGACTGTAGCCTATCAGGCTCCTCCATCCATGGGATTTTCCAGGCAAGAGTACTTGAGTGGGATGCCATTTCCTTCTATAATTCCCACTACATCACAGCCATTGTACTCTGTATAATATACACTCAATAAAGTCCATTAAATGAACAAAACAAAATCAGAAAACAATTCAAAAAATAAAATCTGTTTATTAAAATAAAAAAAAAAAACCTGGCTATGAGCTGATTTTTTTTTTTAAGAATTGTCATTTAAATAATTCTCACTTACCCCTGGAACTCCTCCCTGACAAGCAAAGCCCACAGAAAAGGGGCACAGGATACATGCATTTGAAGGACAGTAGAAGTGAAAGCTCCATCCATAGTTCATCAAATTGCCGACATCCGATGGATCATCGAAAAAGCATGAGAGTTCCAGAAAAACATCTATTTCTGCTTTATTGACTATGCCAAAGCCTTTGACTGTGTGGATCACAATAAACTGTGGAAAACTGTGAAAGAGATGGGAATACCAGACCACCTCAGCTGCCTCTTGAGAAACCTGTATGCAGGTCAGGAAGCAACAGTTAGAACTGGACATGGAACAACAGTCTGGTTCCAAATAGGAAAAGGAGTACATCAAGGCTGTATATTGTCACCCTGCTTATTTAACTTATATGCAGAGTACATCATAAGAAACGCTGGGCTGGATAAAGCACAAGCTGGAATCAAGATTGCCAGGAGAAATATCAATAACCTCAGATATGCAGATGACACCACCCTTATGGCAGAAAGTGAAGAACTAAAGAGCCTCTTGATGAAAGTGAAAGAGGAGAGTGAAAAAGTTGGCTTAAAGTTCAACATTCAGAAAACTAAGATCATGGCATCCACTCCCATCACTTCATGACAGATAGATGGGGAAACAGTGGCAGACTTTATTTTTCTGGGCTCCAAAATCACTGCAGATGGTGACTGCAGCCATGAAATTAAAAGATGCTTACTCCTTGGAAGGAAAGTTATGACCAACCTAGATAGCATATTCAAAAGCAGAGACATTACTTTGCCAACAAAGGTCTGTCTAGTCAAGGCTATGGTTTTTCCAGTAGTCATGTATGGATGTGAGAGTTGGACTGTGAAGAAAGCTGAGCGCCAAAGAATTGATGCTTTTGAACTGTGGTGTTGGAGAAGACTCTTGAGAGTCCCTTGGACTGCAAGGAGATCCAACCAGTCCATCCTAAAGGAGATCAGTCCTGGGTGTTCATTGGAAGGACTGATGTTGAAGCTGAAACTCCAATACTTTGGCCACCTGATGAGAAGAGCTGACTCATTTGAAAAGACCCTGATGCTGGGAAAGATTGAGGGCAGGAGGAGAAGGGGACGGCAGAGGATGAGATGGTTGGATGGCATCGACTCGATGGACATGGGTTTGGGTGGACTCTGGGAGTTGGTGATGGACAGAGAGGCCTGGTGTGCTGCGGTTCATGGGGTCTCAAAGAGTCAGACACGACTGAGCGACTGAACTGAACTGAGAAGTGAAAGGAAGTGTATGCATGGCAGATGGGAAGAGTTCCAAAGTGAATATTGATTCTCTTACTGAGAAGGATCGAAAATAGCCTGAGAAAGAAGAGAGGTAGAGGTGATCGAGGAGGGACTATCTAGGTAAAGGGAATAAAAGGCCTTTTCTCTTTCATAGCTGTGCCTAAGGTTGGCTCAGTCTAGATTTCTATTTGGATGGCTGATTTGCATACACACTTATATACATTTTAACTCTGAAAGCAGACATTCCATATGTATTTTATTTACTCTCATTTTTTTTTTTTTTATCTTTACCAGTTGGCCTATTTTTTCTCTTTAACATCAGGAGACCCTCCCTGAAACAAGCCACTCACTTGGGGATGGTGGAATAACTGAAAAAGACATCTGAGACAAGATGTAAAATTGTGTATTAGGGTACAATAATATTTACAAGGCACAAATTTGGCGGCCAAAAGATTTCTCTCAAAGGTATGAAAAAATGTCTGTGCTCTATTTTCAAAGAAACCAAATAAGACATGGTCCCTGAATCACTGTCTGAATGCAAACAGCATTTGGCTTTGATCTGAGTTGTTGAAAACTATGACCAATTTATCCCATGGATGCCAAACCATCAGAGAATGTTTTTAAGTCTGGATTTCCATATCAAGATTCAGCTACACACTTTTTTTCTTCATTTCACATTACACAGGGCCAACCCAAAATAGTCCTTCCAACAATGGATGTAGTTGGGGTGATGATTTTAACTTCAAGCTACGAGCAAGAAGTAGAATAACCCTTTTCCTATAGACATACTCCTGTGGCTAGGCAAAAATAGGAAAATATAATTGTACAGTAAATGGGATTATTTATGTAGACCCCTCCTCTACTGTATTAATAATGACTTCAGGCTCAGCCAGTTTCTGATTGAATGATGACACAAAAAGTCTCAGAAACTCATTTTCCTAGTGTATATGCCCCAAGTTCACCCTGGTCATACCTGCTGTCAACCCTCCCCTTGCCCTACACTTGGTCACTGGTGATTTTCTGAGTTTTATTTGCAAACTTAAACCCCAAATATGCCCATACAGGGCTGAGAGAATGGATCCAACACCATAGAAAAGCACATCAGCTGTCTTCCAAGTATGTGGAGCATACCAAGAACCTCTTGTGATGAGTCAATAACCCAGGATTACCCGCCTCTGGTTTCCAGTGAAATTTTGGGGAGAGAACATTATGAGGATTTGATCAAAACACGGTTTCCAAAACACTTTCTACTCTGGCAGCATCCTTCTAAAGTAAGTAAATGGGGTGGTGATGCTGATGTTTTATACAACTGCTCTGCATTTAGGGTATCCAAATTACTTGAAGATAGGTCCTCATCTAAAATTAGTCTGGAGCCAGAGACATAGACTCATTGTGCATTCTGGAGGTATCTTTGGGTTTCTATACAGAGAGGGTTTAGAGGATTCTGAGGGCAGCAAGTCGTTTCTTTCTAAGGATAGAAACTTTACTAAAGTGCCAAATCTTAAAACTGGAAGTGTCTTTATAGGAGTTCTGAATTCCAAGAGGTTGGTGGGTAGAAGTGGCAACCTTTTGTCATCTTAGGCCTTTTATTTTAGGTATTAAAACCTTTTTTGGGAAGAGGTCCCTAAGCTTCATGAGGCTCCCAAAGGGATTTATAGCACAAAACGTTTCCTATTCCCATAACTCTCCACTCCAGCCTCCTTATCTTGGAGCTGTCTATGCCCACTGCCCCTTCCATCCCACCCCAGATTCACTCCAAATCTAACTACCAGATCTGCCTCATCTGCCACTCGAACCTCTACCATGATGACCCCTCTCTGCCCTCCCTAACACCAAACCTTGTGGCCCTGGCTGTCCTGCATCCAGCCTTGTCAGCCGCCTCTGCTCTTTTGAGTCTCCCCTGCTTTCTATGATACCATAAAGTCCTGTTTGTTTTTGTTTTTTCAAAATTTGACAGAGAAGCAGGGGAGGAAGTTAGACCACGTCATTTAGTTCTATGATGCTTTAATTTTTACAGTGAGGCTGTTTCAATTTAATAATCAGAAAAACAGGAAAGGTTTAGTTCTTTGTTCTGTTCTTCCTCATAATTTTTCCTTGCTACCTCTTGTATTCCTCTTCATCCTTCTGCCATCTGATGTACTATTTCCACAGTCTTCTTCACTTCTTTCTCATCTCTGTTCAGACTCTGCTCTCAGCCTAATGTGGCACAGTGAAAATTAAGGAAGGCTTGGAGCTAGGTGGGCCTGGGTTAGAATGCTGAGCTCTGAGTCCTCACACAATCATTTCATCTCTCTGCTCCTTCATTTACTCAACAGCAATAATTAATATTTCCTATGGGCTAACTCAGGCCAGTCACTTTACATATATTAACTTGTTTAATCCTCACAACAAGTCTATAAAGTGGGTAATATTATTCCCATTTTACACATGTATGCACTGAGGCACAGAAAGATGAAAGTTCTTGCCCAAGATATACAACTAACTAGTCAGTAGCTCCTCTACTTAGTCTAGTCTTCTGACTTCAGAGTCTGCCCTGCTAGCACTAAGCCATCTGCCTCCTTGGGGAAGGAAAATCCCTCCAAAATGAAAGCCATGAACCTGTCACAGAGCAATATTCTTCTGTTGACAAAAGATACTGTGAGTGGGAGGGAATGCCTGGCCCATACCTGTCATTATCACATTCCTCCAAAGACCATTGCTCTGAGCTTCAGTCATATAAATCCCATAGCTCTGGCCAAGCATATCTGAGTACAGAGTCCACAGGAATCTTAGCTTGAAGAAGCGAGCAATTGAACCGTCCTTCTCTGCAAGCCATTGTCACCCTCTCACTTGACCATTTGGCTCACTACCTCCTCCACCCTGTCCCACCCTCACCACCCTCTTTCCTGATATTTCTGGCATCTGGCCCCACTGTGAAATCCCTACCTCCTCCATCCAACTTGGGGTGCTCAGTTCTCTGGCCTCCTTATTGGTCTCCCTGCCACCAGCCTCTCCCCACATGAATTTGACTTAAGATAGAATGGTCCTGAATGTGACTCCTTAGCCTCTTTCCTTCTGGCAGTGTCCCTGTGCCCAATATCCTGTCTTCAATCAAAAAGTTCCCAAAGTCACCTTGAACTGTACCTCTGCCTGGGATGCCATTTTAAGACCAGCGTAAGAGGTTCAGCCATAAGATAAGTTCCAGAGCCAAGCCCAGCTTTTCCTGGTGCTGCCAATTGCATGTGGACACCTTCTTCTTTGCATTTTGTACTCCGTGTGCATGGCCTTTTCCATCTCTTCCTGATAAGTTTGGAACTTAACATTTACTTAAAAAAAAAAAAAGTGAATTTATAAATGGGAAAAACTAAAACCTAGAAAAGTTAACTGACATAATCAGTTAGCTGAGAAACAGTATTACATAATAGTTAGTGTAGTAAGCCAAGACTGCCTGACTTTAAGCCAACTTCCTACCATTTATTAGCTGGTATGACCTGGGGCAAGTAACAACCTCTGTATGACTCAGTTTTCTCATCAGTAAAATAAGAACAGTACTTATCCATAGGATGATCATGAGGATTAAGTGAATTAAGACGTACAAAGTGTTTGGAACAGTACTTGACACATTGTAAGTACTCAAATGTTAGCTGCTACTATTACCGTTGCTGTTGTATATGGCAGAACCAGAGTTAGACTCCCTGACCCCAGTTCATTGCTCTTTACTTCAGGCTCCATCACCTGGCACTGTGCAGCTGACTTCTCTCCATTTCTTCAATTTCACTATTCTTGGCTCAACAAACCTGCTCCAGACAAAAAAAGATGCGTACACATGTATATACACACACACAAGCTTGAGGAAGCTTCATGGTCGTCAGTCAAAAGAAAATAGGGGCCTCTCTGTCAACCATAGCACAGAAAAGCTCCCTATACCTAAAAAAGAGAGGGGCCATGGTGTCTTTCATAGCTTCCCTAACTCTAAGATAATTCCACTAGCAGTTTCTGATTGGAGGTTCAGAATGTCACATGGGGAAGAGCACTGATTCTAGAGCCCCGCAGAGCTGGGTTCAGATCTTAGCCTTCTCGCTCATTAGCTCTGGGACATTAGGCACGTTCCTTAATCCCCAACCCTGAGCCTATGCTAGCCTGCTTCATTGAACTGCAGGGAGCATCCATGAAGTGATCTGTGGAAAGCGTTTAGCACAGTGCCTGGTACCAGTGAGTGTTGCCCGTCAGTACTCCTATTTTAGGCTAAGCAGCACTCCTTTCCTCTCATTCTAGTTTAGGTGAAACCCTCCCGATAGTGCATCTCAATGGAAGGGTAAGTGTGATTTTGCTTATCAGAATCCAAAGGGCTGGAACTCCTCAGGGATTAAGTGTTGCTGAGGGTGATAGTGGGATGCCCCTGAAGTCAACTTGCCAAGATGTAGCTTGTGAAGTCCTTTTCCAGTTGCCACAGGAACATTTCCTTCTCCTCTCTCTTAGTCCTCCCACTCTCTCACATTCCCCTGTGTACTGACTCAATAAAAACATCTTTTCTTTAAGATGCCACTCCCACCAAAACAGCAAAAGAGTCTAATTTTGGACCACAGTTGATTTAGGAAGTAGCCTTTCTCATGCCTATAATCAAGTGTCCTGGATGCATCTTCATGGTGGAAGAAACAAATCCCACCTATCCATTTAGTCAACCTCTAACACACTTTTCAGAGTGACCCAGTAGGGTCTTGAGAAGATAAACAATTATAACTATCAACTAAACAAGGAACTTGACACTGAATGGTCGAGATACTGGCACCCTTTCTGTCAGTGTCTCGTCACTTCCATCAACATACACCAAAAAATAGAATAAAATTTTCTTTATGTTAGAAAATATAATTTTACTTTTAAATGAAATGGACCACTAGTTATTTAAACCACTAATGGATTCAAACTCTTCTAAAACAGAGTTAAGTCCTAAAGATCACCCTCTGTTTTGTCCATCCCTTAATAACACAGATGTCTCTGAAATCCATGTGATGGAACCATAACTTTACATAACAATATTCAACCAAAAGTAGTTCTATCATTTTCCACACTGAGGCTGCTGATATTTTTCCTCAAAGGAAAACTCATTTCCTGAAAGAGATTCTCATAGAAAACATACTCTTGGAATACCTCACTTTGTGTGGCTACATCCTCATGAATTTCCGCATGAAATACAATGAGTGTTGGCAGAGAACCTCCCCTGGGCCTCTGGGGCCACCCTCTTTGAGGCAAAAGCTCGGAGTTAAACCCAACTAAAGGTTTCTGTCAGGAAACAATGTGACTATAGATGGTCAGTAGGTGGAGCCCTTTCCCCGGCATTGGCCCTGACCCTAGGTCAGAGACACCTAGACATGTTCTTCCAGAACTAGTAAGTCTCGTGTTAGTTACCTCAAAGGATGCTGTTGTTCCAAAACATGATGCTACCTTAACATCTGGAAGGCAACCAGAATAGGCATTAGCCATAGTATTTTTAAAAGAAAATACATTCTAGTCTGGAATGAGATAACAATAGAATTTTTTTTTTTAATTAAAGCCATTCTCCTTTACAAAGCATGCACCACAACTCCAGCCTCCTCTCCCAAACTGTCATTCCATCCTCACCAAGACAAGATTCTCGCCCCCACCCCCATCTTTTTTTCTAAGTTTGGAAGAGAGGGTAGGCTTCCTGTAAACTAAATTTGAAGGAATAATCTAAATTCATCTAACTACCCTTGCAAACAACCCACTGAGGCAGTGTAACCCCCTTCACAGATTCTCCCAGAAGGTCCAACAACTTGTCTTAACTGCTTTTAGAAAATCCATCTTCATCTTTTGTGAGTCTTAAACTACACTGACATTACTGAAGGTCAACAGATATTTTAGCACTCCTACTACTTGGCCAGGGTCAGAGCAGCACCTTCAGATCTAAATGAAAGATTTAGATGTGTAAGCTGGACACTCCATGATGGGGACTAAATAGACAGTGCAGGCCAAGAATGTCACTGTAAGTCCTAGAAGGGAGAGGTCACTGATGCTCAGTGTGGTCAGGGGTTCTTCACAGAAGAAATGAGACTGAAATAGCGTCTTGAGGCATGTCTTTTGACTCACAAAAGACAATCCTTTTGTGAGAAGAAGCAACAGGTGAGTAATGAAGAGGCCTAAAAGACAAGATGCTGATGCTTGGAAAGATTGAGGGAGGGAAGAGAAGTGGGCGGCAGAGGATGAGATGGTTGATGGCACCATCAACTCAATGGACATGAGTATGAGCAAACTGTGGGAGATGGTGAAGGACAGGGAAGCCTGGTGTGCTGCAGTCCATGGGGTTGCAAAGGGTCAGACACGACTGAGCAATTGAACAACAACAGAAGATACGAGGATGGATACTTTTCATCAATAAGAGTACAGTGAATATAACAGTAAAGGAAGGAGTGAACAATGGAAGGTCAAAGATGGGTTGGGATTACAGGTGGCAACACTGAAGTATTGACCCAAGGAATGTCTCTGGGCAAGTTTCTGTCCACAAGGCTATACTGCATTGCAACAACAACATCAGCGATTTGCAGTTACAACGGTTTAAGAACAAAGGCTCTGGAGTCAGAAAGTTCCTAGTTTGAGTTCCAACTCTCTGGTTTACTATTTAAATGACCCAGTGTGTTTTTTAAGTTCTTCAAACCTCAGTTTTGTCATCTATAAAATGGGTTTGATAATAGTATCTAGTTCCTAAAGGTGTTATAAAATTTAAATACAATGATATACACAAAACCCAAGATAAACCTAAATAGGGAATATAAGGCTGTGGATTGGCAAATCCATGGCTTTTCTACCTCAGTATTTCCCAAATTTGTCTGAAGATAAGAATCACCTGAGAAGTTTGTTGATCTACAGATTCCAACCTGTTCCCTTGGAACTTTCCCACCTGCCTTAGAATTTTAATTCAGTAGATTCAGGATGGAGCCCAGATATGGGATTTTTAAAGCATGCAAGGTGATTCTTATCATCAAAGAAGTATGAGAAACACTGGCAGTGTTCCTCAAAATAGTGGTTCTGAAATTTTATCTTACACCAGAATTCCTTTGCAGTGCTTAATTGCTCAGTCCAACTCTTTGTGACACTATGGACTGTAGCCCGCCAGGCTCTTCTGTCCATGAGGATTCTCCAGGCAAGAATACTGGAGTAGGTGCCATGCCCTCTTCCAGCGAATCTTCCCAACCTTGGGATCGAACCCAGGTCTCCTGCATTACAGGTGAATTCTTTACCATCTGAGCCACCAGGGAAGTCACAGAATTCCTAGAGGCCTATAAAAATACAGACTGCTGGTCCCCACTTTCAGAGTTTCTGATTCAGTAGGCCCAGCATAGGGTCTGAGATTGTACATATCTAACAAGTTCGTAGGTGATATGGACATAGTTTGGGGTGGGGGGAGGAGCTAAGTCTACTCTTTGTAAACCACTGCTCAAAGCAAAGTCCAAGGACCTGATGAATCAGAATCATCCAGGGTGCTGGTTAACCTTAGCCTTTTCAAAAAGCCCAAAACCGGCCTAAGATTTCACGTTTATAACAAGTAATCAAATATTTCTGATGCACACTCAGTTTTAAGAACCCTGCTCTAGATATGGCTGTTATAATGAATGTGTGTACACTCATGTACACACACATTTAATTTTAGGTCATGACATGATTTTAGAAACACTGAAACATGAAAATCAGGTAAATTTTAGAATAAAGAGAATATGGCTGGCTAATGAAAAAGATAAAATAATATGCTCAGTACTTTTCAACTGTTAGGTCAAGTTCAAAACACATTCTTGCATACTTTAAGTTGCTGTTCTTGTTTAGTTGCTAAGTCATGTCTGATTCTTTGTGACCCCATGGACTGTAGCCCATCAGGCTCCTCTGTCCATGGTATTTCCCAGGCAAGAATACTGGAGTGGGTTGCCATTTCCTTCTCCAGGAAATCTTCCTGACCCAGGGATCAAACCTGCATCTCCAGCATTGGCAAGCGGATTCTTTACCACCGAGTCACCAGGGAAGCCCATACTTTAAGTACATGCTCAGTCACTCAGTTGTGTCTGACAAGTATCAATGTTTTAATCAGAATACAGATCCAGATCAAGCTACCTTCTGTGTAGCTGTGACCCAGACTTCCCTGGTGGCTCAGTGATACAGCCACATTTGAGAACCACATTTGAGAATGCTTTATAGGCATTTTTAATTTGGTGTATGTTTAGAAAGCAGACATATTTTTAAAATATCAATCTAAGAAAGACACAAATTCCTACAAAATGGCAATGGCAAAAAGTGCTGAGGTGAGTATAAAAATTCTTAGATCATCTAAGGAATTCCCTGGCATTCCAGTGGTTAGGACTCAGGCTTTCACTGCTTAGGGGCCAGGTTCAATCCCTGGTCAGGGAACTAAGATCCCATAAGTCGCATGGCATGGCCAAAAATATTAAAGTTTGGATGTTTAAAAAAAATTTTTAGATCATCTATTAGTGAGGATTATGCATGATTTTATATAATACCAGTTTTCATCTGCCAGATTCTAAATGCATCTTCTTAAAAATCAGCAGGTATTATTTGAGTCCTACCTTGTGAAACACTCATGAAGCTCTCAGTTTCTGTATTCTTCATTTTGTCTGGGACTTAAAGAATTCAAACCATTAAAAGTAAATGAAGTAGCACATGTAAAAAAGTACTTTGCAAAGTGTAAACTGCCAAGCAGATGGAAGTTACTGTCAACAACCCTCATTTCAGCCTCACTCAAAACAAGGGAATTGCTCTCCACATGATTAATGATAAATAAGGTTAACACAGTATTTCTACATGGTGAAATCTTTGCAAAGATACACTTACAGAAATCTGAACATGCTTAAAATGTGGGGGAAAAAGTTAACTAGGAAAAATTACAGGAACTGAGGAATGTCAAAATAAATTATCCCAGTAGCTGGGAAAGGAGGCAGGATAAGAGGAAAACTCCCTTGCTTTAAAATACATTCTTTAAAAAAGCAAATACATTGATGTTATTAGGACCAAGGTACTCACTGTGGGGGAAGAAAAATACACCTATGGACTGAGGTGGAAGCAAGTAAGAGCCCTCTAGTGTTGACTGGAATTCGGAGTATCAGAATGAACCCATTAATTTTCCAGAAAACACATGCCTCCTAGTTCTGCCCACTGAAGCACCTAGGATCAATGACATTCAGTAGTGATTGGCACACCTAGTCTCTGATCTGTATTTCTAAACACATTCCCCACTAAATGCAAGCAGCGCCCTTTAGGTAAATGGCAGATTCCAGGACCAGGACTGGGAAAGTAAATACAAAGCAAGCCATAGCATCTTGTGGCAGAAAATAAATCCTCAAAAACGGATGTGGAGATGTCAAAGAACATAGGAACCAGCTTGAAGGTGCTGGCAATTTAGCATAAAACTGTGGGCAATTTTAGCATAAAAACAGCAACAGGTTAGAAAACATTGGGTACAAAACAATCCAAGTGCCCATGCAGATACAAAAAGAGTAAACAAACAAATAAACGGGAGGACAAATCTCCTCTTTACAGTGGAATGCTAATCCATGCAGAAGATTTTCTAAAAATCACAAATTTGCAACCTCCATAGTAGGAATAGATTCAGATGCGAATGTTCCATGGACACTAAATCTATGGGGTGTTAAGTTGTTGGTGAATAAGGTATTTGCAGTGTCTCAAACTGTTTCCATTCCCCAGAGATTACTTGCTGATTACAAAGACAGCAAGTTCCTGCAAGTGGGGAAATCTGGCAGGTGCAACCCACCCTAAATGATCAAAGTGACATCATGTACCTCCTGATGTGATGTGCTGATGACACAACAATGCTTACATAGTATTCCTGACAAAAATGCATAACCTGAATCTAATCATGAGGAAACAATCAAGCAAACTCAAATTTAGGGGCATTCTAAAAAACAGCTTGCTTGTACTCTTCAAAAGAGTCACTGTCATAAAAGACATGAGGAACTGTTTCAGATTAAGGGAGAGTAAGTATACATGAAAACCAAATACCATGGATGATTCACCCTGGTTTCTGGATCAAAAAAAGATTATAAAATTTAATATTAACTGTATATTAGATAATAGTATTGTATCAATCCTGAGTTTCAACCATTATATTGTAGTAATGTCACTGTACAGAGAATATACGCCAAGTATTCGAGGTCATGAAGAAGTGAAGTCACTCAGTGGTGTCCAACTCTCTGTGACCCCATGGACTATACATATAGCCCACCAGGCTCCTCTGTCCATGAGATTCTCCAGGCAGGAATACTGGAGTGGGGTTGCCATGTCCTTCTCCAGGGGATCTTCCCGACCCAGGGATCAAACCTGGGTCTCCCGCATTGCGGGCAGATGCTTTACCCTCTGAGCCACCAGGGATGATGTCTGCAACTAACTCTAGAATGGTTTAGATGTGGGGGTGGGGGGGGGGCAGTGGCTGAGGAGGTTGGGGAAAGAGAACTCAAATGTGAAGAAATGCTTACAAATGGTGAATCTGGGTGAAGGAATCATTTTATTCTTGCAACCCTTCTGAGGATTTAATATTTTACAAAATGAATATTTTAAATATTAAAAAATGAAGCTCTAAAACTGAATATATAGAGAATAAACTCATGTTCACAGAGGGGAATGGGAGGGGAGGGGAAAGGGACAGATAGAGAGTTTGGGATTGAAATGTATACCCTGCTATATTTAAAGTAGATAACCATTGCTGGGGGGAAGGATGGGGAGAAGGTATAGTCAGGGACTTTGAGATGGACATGTACACACTGTTATATTTGGAATGGATAACCAACAAGGACCACACATGGAACTCTGCTCAAGGTTATGTGGCAGCCTGGATGGGAGGGGACTTTGGAAGAGAATTTAGTTCAGTCCAGTTCAATTCAGTTGCTCAGCCATTTTCAACTCTTTACGACTCTATGGACTGTAGCATGCCAGGATTCCCTGTCCATCGCCAACTCCCAGAGCTTGCTCAAACTCATGTCCATCAAGTTGCTGATGTCATCCAACAATCTCATCCATCTGTCATCTCCTTCTCTTCCTGCCTTCAATCTTTCCCAGCATCAGGGTCTTTTCAAATGAGTCAGTTCTTCACATCAGGTAGCCAAAGTATTGGAATTACAGCTTCAGCATCAGTCCTTCCAATGAATATTCAGGACTGATTTCCTTTAGAATTGACTGGTTTGATCTGCTTGCAGTTCAAAGGACTCTCAAGAGCCTTCCCCAACACCACAGTTCAAAAGCATCAATTCTTCGGTGCTCAGCTTTCTTTACGGTCCAACTCTCACATCCATACATGACTACCAGAAAAACCATAGCTTTGAGTAGATGGACCCTTGTTGGCAAAGTAATGTCTTTGCTTTTTAACATGCTGTCTAGGTTGGTCATAACTTTTCTTCCAAGGAGCAAGTGTCTTTTAATTTCATGGCGGCAGTCACCATCTGCAGTGATATTGGAGCCTCCCAAAATAAAGTCTGTCACTGTTTCCACTGTTTCCCCATCTATTTGCCATGAAGTTATGGGACCAGATGCCATGATATTAGTTTTCTGAATGTTGAGTTTTAAGCCAACTTTTTCACTCTCCTCTTTTATTTTCAAGAGGCTCGTTAGTTCTTCTTCGCTTTCTGCCATAAGTTTGGTGTCATCTACATATCTGAGGTTACTGATATTTCTTCCTGCAATCTTGATTCCAGCTTGTGCTTCATCTAGCCCAGCATTTCTCATGATGTACTCTGCATATAAGTTAAATAAGAAGGGTGACAATATACAGTCTTGACATTCTCTTTTCCCAATTTGGAACCAGTCTGTTGTTTCATGTCCAGTTCTAACTGTTCCTTTTTAACCTGCATACAGATTTCTCAGGAGGCAGGTAAGATGACCTGGTATTCCCATCTCTTGAAGAATTTTCCATAGTTTGTTGTGATCCACACAGTCAAAGGCTTTGACATAGTCAATAAAGCAGAGGTAGATGTTTTTCTGGTGTTCTCTTGTTTTTTCAATGATCCAGTGGATGTTGGCAATTTGATCTCTGGTTCCTCTACCCTTTCTAAATCCAGGTTGAACATCTGAAAGTTCTTGGTTCATATACTGTTGAAGCCTCAGATGGAAAATTTTGAGATTACTTTGCTAGCATGTGAGATGAGTGCACGGAGAAGGCAATGGCACCCCACTCCAGTACTCTTGCCTGGAAAATCCCATGGACGGAGGAGTCTGGTAGGCTGCAGTCCATGGGGTCGCTAGGAGTCAGACACAACTGAGCGACTTCAGTTTCACTTTTCACTTTCATGCGTTAGAGAAGGAAATGGCAACCCGCTCCAGTGTTCTTGCCTGGATAATCCCAGGGACGGGGGAGCCTGGTGGGCTGCCGTCTCTGGGATCACACAGAGTCAGACATGACTGAAGTGACTTAGCAGCAGCATTGAGACGTAGTTTGAACATTCTTTGGCATTGCCCTTCTTTGGGATTGGAATGAGGACTGACCTTTTCCAGTCCTGTAGCAACTGCTGAGTTTTCCAAATTTGCTGGTATATTGAATGCAGCACTTTAGCAGCAGCGCCTTTTAGGATTTGAAATAGCTCAGCTGGAATTCCATCACTTCCACTAGCTTTGTTTGTAGTGATGCTTTCTAAGGCCCACTTGACTTCGCAGTCCAGGATGTCTGGCTCTAAATGAGTGATCACACCATCATGGTTATCTGGGTCTTGAAGATCTTTTTTATATAGTTCTTCTGTGTATTCTTGCCACCTCTTCTTAATACCCTCTGCTTCTATTAGGCCCATACCATTTCTGTCCTTTATTGTGCCCATCTTTACATGAAATGTTCCCTTGGTATCTCTAATTTTCTTGAAGAGAGCTCTGGTCTTTACCATTCTATTGTTTTCCTCTATTTCTTTGCATTGATCAAATAAAGAAGAGAATGGATAGATTGGAAGAGAATGGATACATGTATGTGTATGGCTGAATCCTTTTACTCTTCACCTGAAATTATCACAACACTGTCATTCAGCTTTATCATAATACAAAATGAAAAGGTTTAAAAAATAGGTAAAGTAAAGGAGACTTTATCAGGACTTCCCTGATAGTCCAGTGGTTAAGTATCTGCCTGCCAGTGCAAGCAACACAGATTCAGTCCATACCCTGGGAAGTTCCACATGCCTTGGGGCAACTAAGCCCATGCCCCACGACGACTCAGCCCCTACTCTAGAGCCCAAGAACCACAACTACTTTAGCCTGTGCGCCCTAGAGCCCGTGCTTCTTATGTAACAAGAGAAGCTATCCCAATGAGAAGCCTGCATACCACAACCCCTGCTCACCACAACTAGAAAAAGCCTGCTCAAAGTAATGAAGACCCAGTGCAGCAAAAAATAATTTTTTAAAAAATACAATAGATAACCAACAAGGACCTAATGTATAGCACAGGGAACTGTGTTCAATATTCTATAATAACCTAAAAGGGAAAAGAATTTGAAAAAGAATAGAAAAAGAGCATGTATAGTACATTTTGGTAAAATTCAAATGTAAGTAGCTCTTAATAGTGCTATGTTATCAGCAAATTTCTATCCCAATAACTGTATTGAAATGTACTTGATCAATAATAGAATGAATAAATTAATATTAATAAGTTATTTAGAACCAAAATTCTCTCTAGTTACCTACGACTCACAGACTAATTCTGTTTGGTGCACCCACAGGATTAGCCCTTATAGTAGGTTTTTTGGTGTGTTAAATTAGTCACTAACTCATAAACACTAGGGACTTCCTAGGTGGCTCAGTGGTAAGGAATCCACCTGCTAATGTAGGAAACGCAGGTTCAACCCTGGCATTGCGAAGATCCCCTGGAAAGAAAATGGCAACCCACTCCAGTATTCTTGCCTGGGCAATCCCATAGAAAGAGGAGACTGGTGGGAAAACAGTCCATGAGGTTGAAAAACAGTCAGACATGTCTTAGCAACTAAATAACAACAATAAACATTAAAATCATGATTTTTTTTTGCTTCTCTTGAAAAACTGAATCAACACAGGCTGAAATGCAGCCGCCGCCACCCCCTCTTTGATGGGTCGTATTTTCTGCAGGTCACTGAAGTCGTCACCATTCTGAGTCTCGCTCTGACACAGCCTGCTTCACTTTCTCCAGTTCATTCATTCCAGTTACTCACCTGGCCCCCAAAGGAATTTGAGTTTGTGAGCTCTCATTTAGGGAACAAAGAGGAAAGTGAATCACTATCTGAGGAAAAGAGTTGCAAAAGAAGTAGAACTTGAAAAAGCATCTTAAACCCAGCATACCCCAAACTGAATCACCGATTTCTCCTTCCTACACCATGCCCACTTAATTGACAAGCCAAAAGTTGAGGGATTATCCCTGTTGTCTTGTCTTCCTTTCCATCAAAAGATATATCACTTCTACCCCTAAATTCTATAGATTTACTTCCTAAATATTCTCAGACCTGTCCATTTAGCTCTATTTTCAACACTGAAACCACCATCACCCCTAAGACTGCCACAACCACAACCACCATGGGCATCACCAACAACAGTATCACCATCTTACCACTGCAATGGCGACCTCATCCTAAGCGCCCACCATCCTATGTCTAGACAATTCTGTGATTCATCCACATTCATTCTGGTCTCTCTTCAGTCTGGTCACTACACTGAAGGCAAAGTGAATTTTTCCAAGATGCAAATTTTGAAGCCTGTCTCCTGGTTAAAACTCTTCAATGGTTCCCACAGCTCTTGGTCTAATGGGAAAACTGACTGAAAACCCTACAAGATGGTCCAGAGCTCAGCCATCTCTGTAGCCTCATTTCCTATCTTTCCCCCTCTGCTTTTCCATTCCAGCTATCCCAGTATTCTTTAAGTCTCCAATACTTAGCATAATCCCTTTTTAAAAAAATCTCAGGTGCCCAAAACTGGATTACTCATAATCCTTAGTTTTCACACCATTAAAATTGGCTGGTATATGGCCCTCTTTATTTAAATAATCTAATGAACTCTCTGGAACTTCCCATCCAGCCCAGTATCTAGAACACCATGTTTTACAAAAATTTACACTTTGCAGGTCCCTTTATGAACCTCCCATCCCTTCCCCCATGACTCCTCCTCTGAATTTTCACTCTGTAAATTTTCTGCTTATTTTTCATTGCCTTAAAAAAAAACACACATATTTGTATACCCAAGCAATGTGCTGTTTAATTTTTGTTTATAAACTTTATTAAAAGGTATCATGAAGTATAGCTTTTTTTCCCACCCAACATTATGTTACCAATATTCATCTACAGTCATGAGTCCCAAGTAGTTGTGAGTAGCATGCTGCTGCTGCTGCTAAGTCACTTCAGTCGTGTCCGACTCTGTGTGACCCCATAGATGGCAGCCCACCAGGCTCCCCCATCCCTGGGATTCTCCAGGCAAGAACACTGGAGTGGGTTGCCATTTCCTTCTCCAATGCATGAAAGTGAAAAGTGAAAGGGAAGTCGCTCAGTCATGTCCTACTCTTAGCGACCCCATGGACTGCAGCCTACCAGGCTCCTCCAACCATAGGATTTTCCAGGCAAGAGTACTGGAGTGGGGTGCCATTGCCTTCTCCAGTGAGTAGCATAGAGTTACTTATTTTTATTGCTGGGTAATATTCCATTAGGGGATTCCCTGGTGGATCGGTGGTAAAGAACCAGCCTGCAATGCAGGAGGATTAGGATGGTGTGCTCAGTCATTTCAGACTTTTTGCTACCCCATGGACTATAGCCCACCAGGCTCTTCTGTCCATTGGATTTTCCAGGGAGTAATACTGGAGTGGGTTGGCATTTCCTCCTCCAGGGGATCTTCCTGACCCAGGGATTGAACCTACATCTCTTGTGTCTCTTGCACTGGCAGGAGGATTCTTTTTTCTTTTTCCCCTGGGGAGTCATGAGGATGTTTTTGTTTGGTTAGTTTCATTTGGGATTAATTAACAAATATTAATATACATGGATAATATTAATGTTATTAATATTAAATAATATATAAAATATATTATTTACATAAATAATTTGTGATTATTATTTAACTGATATATTAAATAATAATTTAATATATAAATTATTAATGTGGGGAGGGGCAAGGGGCATACACCTCAGTGGGGGCGCACACATGCGGGACTGGAGAAGGGCAGGGGCAGCACACAATGCTACACAAAACAGCCACGTCTAACAGATGAAATAATCATTCCAGGGGTGGGCAAGCGGGACAGCGGCCGCAGAGTTTGGGTGTGGCAAAGGAAGAAAATTGAGAGCTAAGGGAGAGGGGCCTGGCCCAAGATACTGTGCACTTTCTGCTCCCACCTCTACTCCCACCACCTCCCCGCCTCTGCACAGCGCAGGAGCCTTGGCCTTCCATCTGTCCCTTCCTCCCTCCTGTCCAGAGGCCTGAGGGGCACCCTCTCTGCTCTGAGCCACTAGCACCACCTGGGATACTATTGCTGTGCAATGTTCCATATGGAGCTTCCCTGATGGCTCAGTGGTAAAGAATCCACCTGCATGCAGGATACATGGGTTCAATTTCTGGGTCAGAAAGACTCCGTGGAGAAGGAAATGGCAACCCACTCCAGTAATTCTTGCTGGGAAATCCCATAGACAGAGGAGCCTGGCGGGATACTGTCCATGAAGTCACAAAAGAAACTGACACAACTTATCGATTATACAACAAAAACAATAAATACCCCATTATGTGAATGTCCCATGCCTGCAGTGCAAATTTTCTTCTTGGTCCAGTTAAGTCTTATTTATCTCTCAGATCTCAGCTCAGGTGTCACTTCATTAAATGTTTCCTTATCTTCATAACCAGGTAAGACCCCCTTATTTATTATAGACCTTCAAAGCACCGTGAACATCCCCACTGCCGTCATTACCACAGTAGCGATTTCACACCATGTGATCTATTGTGACCTGTTCCCCCATCCACTTGGCAATGAGCTTCCTCAAGAGCAGGCTCCATGCTGTGTTCGATTGCTATTAAATCCCTACCTCCTGGCACATCCTAAAGACTCAATAAAAGCTGTTACTTCAATGAATGGATAAATCATGAAAATAAGTATTTACCTCTAATAAATAGTACATCCAAATAAACATGTTCAATAATAACTAACTATAAAAACCAGCCTCACTGCCTGACTTTCATATATTATCAATGCCATCGTCATTCTTTAACAGCTACCTAGGCTTAAAATTGTTGACATTAGGTCTGATTGTGGTATTTCCCTGACCCCTCACAGTTATTTGCACACTCCTGTTCTTTCTCCTTTGAAAATAGCGCTTGGACTTCCTTGGTGGTCCAGTAGTTAAGAATCCACCTTGCAATGCAGGGAGCATGGGTCCACTCCCTGGTCAGGGAACTAAGATCCCACATCCCTCGGAGCAACTAAGCATGCGTGCCAACTACTGAGCCTTTGCACTGCAGAGCCTGCGCCACAACTAGAGAGCCCGTGTGCCACAACAGAAGATCCGAAGTGCTGCAACGAAGTGCCAATGTACCCAAACCAACAAACATTTTTCAGAAAGAAAAGAAAATGGTGCTTACCCCATCCCAACCCAATGTGACTTCCATATGTACTATTTTCAATTCCTGATCATTTCTCATCACCTTATCTATGGTTATACTGTTCCCTCTTCCCAGAGGGTCCTTTCTTCTTTTGTGAGTGTTTAAATCCTACACAGTGCCTACTTCAAATGCCATATCCTCCAAAATACTTCCCTGATTTCCCAGATGGAACAATCGGTCCAGTCTGCAAGCTGTTATCACTCACGACCTTACCCAGTGCTTATTTGTGCATGATCCAAAATTCTTCCGATGTACTGGAACACACACGGGCTCGTGTTCACATCTCTCTCCTGCTCCTGCACCCAGCCCTCCTCTGCCCTCTCAAGCCTTCAACAGCTGTCATCGGTCTGGCTGTAGAATTCACACACACTGCTCTGCCCCTCTGTGGCATGAGACCTTAGTGAGACAGGCTCCACCACGGGGGTGGGGGTGTTTGGTGAGAAAACCCCTCTAACTTTGGGTTAGGTTGCTGGCAACCTGAGTTAGGTTGCTAACGTTTTGGCCACAGCTAAGAAATCAGTTCTCTCATCAGTTTCTCAATAATAGTTCATACTTTGATCTCTATCTATCTGCTTTCCAGGTCTCATTTCTCAATTGGTAGTTAATTTGGGCAGGGAAGAAAGAGATTTATTTTACTGACTTCCTAAAAACCACAACTATAAAGTAATATGACACTTGTGTTTAAACAAACATACCAGAACTTTCAAACTCAAATGAGGGATGATGCCCTTCAAAATAGTCCCCTGAGGAATTGACACATTATCCCAATACATCAAGGCTACTCTGGTTTAAAATCTTTTGGATGTATCATGAGGGCCTGTGCATCTTATCTGAATATCTTTATTGGTCTCAAGTCACATCTGAAAAGGGCAGATTTGAGTTTTTAAGATAGCAAAAAGTCATTTGAAACTAAGGTTAATGAATTACTCGGCATTTTGGATCAACAATGGGAAGGAATAAAAAAATAATGAAATGTGCATGTGTATGTATGCGTGTCATAATTGGAAAAGTGTCCTAAAAATGCTTGTACAAAAGTGACCACTGTAAAAAAAAAAAGTGGCCACTGCGAAAAACAACACTCTCTGGTTATGTAGAACAAGGTGTGTTTATTATTATATAAATTGTTTTACAGCGATGCTGAGAGCATAGAATAATGACTTTTTCTAAAGGCACAAATATGGAGTCATTTACCTTGCCACTTATTTTCTGTGTCATCTTAGACACATTATCTAATTTCTTTCAATGTTAGTATTTTCATTAGTAAAACCAAATTAATAATAACACCCATCATAGGTACTTCATAGGATTGTTTTGAGAACCATATGAACTAAAACAGGTGAAAAAGCTCTTTGGCAACCATCAGATCAGATCAGGCTCTCAGTCGTGTCCGACTCTTTGCGACCCCATGAATTGCAGCACGCCAGGCCTCCCTGTCCATCACCAACTCCCGGAGTTCACCCAGACTCACGTCCATCGAGTCAGTGATGCCATCCAGCCATCTCATCCTCTGTTGTCCCCTTCTCCTCTTGCCCCCAATCCCTCCCAGCATCAGAGTCTTTTCCAGTGAGTCAACTCTTTGCATGAGGTGGCCAAAGTACTGGAGTTTCAGCTTTAGCATCATTCCTTCCAAAGAAATCCCAGGGCTGATCTCCTTCAGAATGGACTGGTTGGATCTCCTTGCAGTCCAAGGAACTCTCAAGAGTCTTCTCCAACACCGCAGTTCAAAAGCATCAATTCTTCGGTGCTCAGCCTTCTTCACAGTCCAACTCTCACATCCATACATGACCACAGGAAAAACCATAGCCTTGGCTAGACAAACCTTTGTTGGCAAAGTAATGTCTCTGCTTTTGAATATGCTATCTAGGTTGGTCATAACTTTCCTTCCAAGGAGTAAGCGTCTTTTAATTTCATGGCTGCAGTCACCATCTGTAGTGATTTTGGAGCCCAGAAAAATAAAGTCTGACATACAAATGTTAGTTGTGTTATGGAAGCTAACATTATGATTAATATTCTTCCTTGATTGTTTCAAACTTTTTCCTCTGCTTTGACATAGTTTGGCAGCAGATCTGGATTCTGAAATATCTCTTCATAAAGAGACTGAGGTCAATCTGAACACATATTCCAGGATTCAAGTAAATTGCTAAGGAAAATGCAAGGAAGGAGGGACCTTCCAATGACTCAGTAAGCACCAATTTCTATAAATCATTTGACTTGTTTTGCACCATTTTCTGTAAGTCACTTAATTTGTTTTGGCTTTGTGTGATTTATCTCAAGTTTCTGAGAAAAAGGAGAAACTTTAGTCATCATTTTCTCTTACCTTGATTTAAAGACTAAAAAGATGTACCCATATAAGTTTAAATAACATCTTTACCCACTGACTGGCAATTAACAATTACTGAGAACTTACTAAATGCTGAGTAATATGTGAAATACTTTAATCCTTAACAACACCCTGATACCCTAGGTACTATTTTTGTCCCCATTTTACAGACAAGTCCAAGGAATCACTGAGAAATGCCACCCAGTGGGTAAAAGCCTTAAGCTGGGATGTGAACACAAACGGTGTGACTGCAAAGCCCATATTCTGTAGCACACTCTTGACCTTTAAATGCATAAACTGGGTTTTCCAAACTGCAAACCCAATCACATTTTTTTCCTCCTTTATGTTTTACTTTTGAGGCTAGCATAGGACCTATTCTGAGGCTGTTTGTGTATCCCTGACGAGTGACAAGTTCCCTTGAAACCACTTTAAAGAGTAGAGGACCCCCTAATGTGGTGATGAGAACTCTCAGAAATGTGCTAGGGCATAACACTGGGTAAGCATGAAAGAAAGAAAGGTTCAAGGAAGAACATACAGTTCATCTGTAGATGAGATCAGGCTCATTCAGGGAGGTATGGCCACAGACCAGTTCATCTTTAAATCAGCATTTGCACTGAACTTTCAGAGCCTACTAGGAATTTTTACTAAGCCCAGATCCCAAAGTCTGTCCTCACTTAACATTCTGGTTACTCTCCATTCTCTGATATCTGTCCCTTTCCTGGAAAACACCTATGTTTCTGCAATCACCTCCAAAACAAAGGATGTCTTTCTTACCTTCTCTAACTCTCATCTGCACTAAAACAAGAAAAAGTGTACTTTAGATTCACTTTCACCTAAGGCATTGAAAGCAACTCCTTTATATTTTCATATAGATACTATGTTTTGTTTTTTTTTGTCAGTTATAAACGGAGTCCTGTTCATGATATGAAACTTGAGAAAGAAAAAAATAAAAAGATACCCTGGATGAGCGAACTACATGTCAATTATCTGTGTCCAAAAGCTTAACATAATATCTGGCACTTGGAGGTGCCCAAAAAATGTTGACAAGGAGTGAATTTTTTAAAGATCCACGAGCACTCAATGCCAATGGTCTCCATTGCTGCTATACGTCCAGGGCATTGATCCCTGGTCAGTAACACATAGTGGGTACTTGCAAAATACACAGTCCTCCATCAGGTACAGTGAAGAGGGCCTCGGCTCACAGTGGGCCTTGGGCACATGTCTATTGAATCACACACAGAAAAAAGAAGATCCTGCCCAGTTAGGAGCAGACTACACAGCACACATCTACCTCCTCACTAGATGCTGTCTCCACCCACTTCTACAGACCCTGCCAATTGTTAAGGCCAGCCCACATGCTTCTACAGAAAGCATATTCAGCCTTCTGTGGGAGGCTGAATAATACCCGTCCACACATAATATCCCTACATCCTAATACCTGGAACCTGTGAATGTGTTACCTTAATGGCAAAAGGGAATTTGCAGATATGATTAAGTTAAGGATATTAAGGTGGGGAGATTATCCATGTATGCCTGATGTAATCAAAACAGTTCTTTTAAGAGGAAGGCAGGAGGAGTCAGATTCAGAGAAGGGCAGGTAATACAATGATAGAAGCAGACACTGGAATGATGTGCTTTGAAGATGGTAAAAAGGGCCACAAGCCAAGGAATACAGAAGGTCACTAGAAACTGAAAAAGGCAAGGAAACAAATCCCCCTCAGAGCTTATAGAAGGAACCAGCCCTAGTGACACTTACCTGGTAGTTCAGACGGTAAAGAATCTGCCTGCAATTTGGGAGATGCAGGTTCAATCCCTGGGTCAGGAAGATCCCCTGGAGGAGGAAATGGCAACCCACTTAAGTATTCTTGCCTGGAGAATCCCACGGACAGAAGAGCCTGGTGGGCTACAGTCCATGGGGTCACAAAGAGTCAGACATGACTAAGCAACTAACACTTTCAGTTCAGCCCTACTGACACCTTGACTTTAGCCCTGTGAAACTGATTTTAGACCTCCGGCCTCCAAAACTAAAAGAGATTATATCTGTGTTAAGTCACTAAATTTTGGTAGTATGTTCCAGCAGCAATAGGAAACTAATATATCTCTCTAGCCCTCAGGGACACTTTGATCTCTCCCTTCTGAGTTCTGATAAAGTTTGAACACATAACATAGCATTCAGAACTTCATAGAACCTGTTTCTTCATCCAGGTATAACTGTCATTTGGGGCACAGACTTTTGCTGTACATGTTAATTTCTCAGAGGGGGGAATGTCTAACTTGGAGCCAGCTTAGTGAAAGACTTAGCAGATACTTTGGGGGGAAGAAGTAAATACGCCATTATATCAATATGAGGGAGATATCATCCTTTGATCTTACAATTAAAGTATGTCATTTAAAAAATTGAGTCTGTTCAGATTAATGGATAAATAAGATGTGGTTTGGGACTTCCCTGCTGGTCCAGTGGTTAAGACTCTGAGCTCCCAATGGAGGGAGCATGGGTTTGATCCCTGGTTGGGGAACTAAGATCCCACATGCTGTGTGTCAAATAAATAAAATAAAACAATTAAAAAAAAAAAAAAGAAGATGTGGTATGGAGAACTCCCTAGTGGTCCAGGGGTTAAGACTCTGTACTTCCACTGAAGAGGGTGTGAGTTCGATTCCTGGTGGGGGAACTAAGATCCCATGTGCTATGTAGTGCAGTCAAAAATAAAGTTAAAAAAATTTTTAAAGATGTATATATATACATATATATATATACACTCATATATATACATACACATATATACATATATATAATGGAATATTCAGTTCAGTCGCTCAGTTGTGTCCGACTCTTTGTGACCCCATGAATTGCAGCACGCTAGGCCTCCCTGTCCATCACCAACTCCCGGAGTTCACTCAAACTCATGTCCATCGAGTCAGTGATGCCATCCAGCCATCTCATCCTCTGTTGTCCCCTTCTCCTCCTGCCCCCAATCCCTCCCAGCATCAGAGTCTTTTCCAATGAGTCAACTCTTCGCATGAGGTAGCCAAAGCACTGGAGTTTCAGCCTTAGCATCATTCCTTCCAAAGAACACCCAGGACTGATCTCCTTTAGAATGGACTGGTATTACTCAGTCATAAAAAACAATGAAACAATCTCATTTGCAAGCAACATGGATGGACCTAGAGATTATCATACTAAGTGAAAGAAGTCAGACAAAGATAAATATCATATGATATCATTTATATGTAGAATATTAAAAAAAACATACAAATGAACTTATTTATAAAACAGAACAAACTTATGGTTACCAAAGGGGAAAGGGGGAGGGATAAATTTGGAATTTGGGATTAACAGATACAAATTAGTATATAAACAATAGATTAACAAGGACCTACTATATAGCACAGGGAACTATATTCAATATATTGTAATAACCTATAAAGGAGAAGAATCTGAAAAATAATGAATATATTTATGTATATCTGAATCATTTTGCTGGACATCTGAAACACTATAAATTAACTATGTGTTGTGTGTGTGTGTGTTTAGTCACTAAGTCATGTCTGACTCTTTTGTCACCCCATGGATTGTAGACCACCAGGCTTCTCTGTCCACGGGATTTCCCAAGCAAGAATGCTGGAATAGGTTGCCATTTCCTTCTCCAGGAGATCTTCCCCACCCACAGATGACACCTGTGTCTCCTGCATTGGCAGGCAGATTCTTTACCACTGAGCCACCTGGGAAGTCCTGAACGTACTTAATACAAGTATATAAGTGTACTGAACTGAACACTTACAAATGGTAAAAATGGCATACTTAAAAATGGCATATAAATTTTATACGTATTTTACAACAATTTTTTTTATAATGAAGTCTGTAACTACAGTGGGGACAAAGAACAAAAGTGATTTGGAAATGTACTCAGGCTGAGAGCACCTGCAGAAGAGGGAGATACGGTGCTTGGTTTGGGAGGACAGAGGGGCTGGTACTGGTGTGAGGGATCCATGGCTGTGGGCATGCCTGTCCTCTCACAGTGACACAGTTTTCCCTCCTCCTTCCAAAGGGAAAAATGATTCCTTCAACAACAACAAATATAAATTGAATACTTTGTGCTTACACTGGGGGTATGGTACTAAAAAAGATATATAGCTTAGTGTCAAATGGGGGAGAAAGACATAAAACAAATAATCACATACGGAGGTTACAATCTGATCCATGTCAAGATCTGATGAGGAAGTGAGGTATGAACCAAGAGTGAGAAATAAATGAGATTCCCTCATAGCTCAGTTGGCAAAGAATCTGCCTGCAATGCAGAAGACCCCAGTTCAATTCCCGGGTTGGGAAGATCCCCTGGAGAAGGGAAAGGCTACCCACTCCAGTATTCTGGCCTGGAGAATTCCATGGATTGTATAGTCCAGGGGGTCGCAAAGAGTCGGACACAACTGAGCGACTTTCCCTTTAACGATGCAGGGGGTGGAAGTGAGAAGGGAAGTGAGAAGGACCTAGAAGGTCCTAGGCAGAGAGAACAGCAGGTTTCTAGGACCTAAACAGAGCAGTGAAGCTGAGAGAGCAAAGAAGCAAGATGATTCTGGGAAGGTGGCAGAGGGCAGGGCCTGGGGCCATGTTCACACCTGTGGTCTTTGTCCTAAGAGCAAAGAAGAATCACCGGAGTTGTGTTGAGGGTGGGAGTAGGGGAGAAAAGGAGGTTGAGCTGTCATTACCAGATTTGCAATTTTTTTTTTGGAAAGGGTCAAAAGAGATGTGGGGAGACCAGTTAGGAGGCTACTTCAGTAATGCATGCAAGGGACAATGGAAGTGAGAGGATAGGGAAGTGCTGCAAAAGATGAGGAGACTAGGGATATTCAAGTGAGATTTAGGTAGATATATCTTGAGATGAATCAGACATTATGATATTGTGATTTATAATAAGAAATTGTTAAATTAATTAAACAAGAAGGCCATTAGACTGATGTGACTCTAAGGCTATGGTGACATAGCTACATAAGCAAATCAAAATCTAAGCTTATAAATGTTCCAAGGTTACAAAATTAAAACCACTAAGCACAGTCAATCATGAACAACTACTAGGCTTTAAGCTATCACCAATCAGTAACTTCCTTACTTTTCTTCTGCTTTTTCTCTTAAAAATCCTCTCTTTAAGCTTCCACTATGTTGGTGCTCTTAACCACTTCTGGTTTGGTGCTGCCTGATTCAATCTATTTTTGCTCAAATAAATGCATAAAAATGTTAATGTTTCCATTTATCTTTTGACAGTTTTGACATCAGAAGAGGGGACTGAAGGAAAGTCCCTGCAGTCCCCAGGAGAAATGAACAACCAGGGGAAGCTACTTGCTGAGCCCCCTGAATTTGCTGCACCTTTGGAGGTGCCGGGTAAGTACTTCTCTCCTACCTCTGCGGTTTTTGCATTTTGAACTTTCAGACTTTATTTTAACATTTCTTTTTCCAGACTGGGTCCAGAAACTGGCCAGAGTCAGACTGGGTTCAACTTAGAAACCAGTCTACTTCAACTGGATGCAGACCAATATGAAGCCTCAGGTGAATAAAATTTTGTGTTAAGGCTGAACAAGCAGGTTAACTTTACCAAAGATAATTTTGAATTACAGCGGCCACAGAAGAGAACTTCCAACCTAGATAAACATCCATTTCAGAGGAGCATAGAGAAAATGGGGTCTCAGCCAATTGAAGGTAGAGGGAAATTTCTTTTCCTCCTCTATGGTTTCTGGTGGCCATGATGAGACCCACTGGAACACCCTCATTTGCTTCAGAGCCTATAAATGGGATTCTGGAAAAACTGGCAGAAGCTAGCAAAGGGTGAGAATTCATACCAAACTCAGCCCTTCTAGATCTCTATCTATGCTGCCTGGTCAAGAGAAGAAGGTAAAATTTCACATTGTCCTCTCCATTCCAATCAGATTGGCAGGCAGAAAAAATTTTTTTGAGAATAAGGTCTTTGAATTGTGACTTGTAAATCTGCTTTCAGGTAGCCATTGGTTGCCAATCCTTTCTCTCCCAGGGACAGCTACTCCCTTCTTGTTTGCCTCATTTTGTGTCACGAGAACTTGTCTTGGCAACCATCAGGCTGCGGGCAGAAATGTGGGTCTCACCCTATTTGTGGCTAAGGTCTTACTCACTGCTGCCAGCTCTCAGGGAAATCATCTGTCTTTCTTTCCTTTAGCAATCTTGGGGAGTGGCTCTGGATTTAGGAAAACAGTATCTTTTGTACCTCTTTAGGGATGCGTCGTAAGCCCATGGTGTTACTCGGTACTGCCAGAAAAACCTACAAGACATTTGAAAGGATTCTTTAAAGTAATTCTAAGGTCAAAAGTTGGATAAACTGGAAGCTAATATTCAGAGCCTGATAGGAAGAGTTTTTTTATTTTGTTTTGTTTTGCTTTTGTTCTTTTGTTTTTAAGGCCTTTTCCCCTAAGCTAAAAGAAATTATGTACCCAGAAGGGAAGAAAAACATTCAAAGGCAAACAGCTCTAAATCAAGAATATAGGGATCTTTGGCCTCCATATTAGTTAAAAAGAACTTCTCCTTGACATAAAGAAGGGAGATAAGGCAGTTGGATGGGTCAGCCTTGATATCATTCAAGCAGCAACCCAATTCTTTAAGGAATTAAAAATAACTGTACTTGTCTTAAAAATCAAGTCTTTATAAGAACCAAACTGCTGCTCTAGAGACAATTCAAAGCCCACCTATCCATTTTACCAAACCCGTTTCCTCTATGCATCTCAAAAGGCTTGTAGGTATTGTACTTTGGAGCAAAAGTCCTTCTTGAAGGAAGCTGAATTATTTCCCTATGTCTTTGAAATGTAAATGTTCTACCCAGTCTTCTCTTGGGATTGAGGACCATCTCTTTGAAAAGCAAACTTCAGGGAGGTAAATCTAAATCAGAAGAGAAAAATAAAAGTGGGGGAAAGGCTATTTGGAAACTAAACAAATGAAAAATCTTAAAAATCTTCTCCACAATATTAGTAAAAGTTTAAGCCAACTGAGAAAGTACACTTATATCATCTGGAAACACAATTTGGAGTCAACTATTCCATGGACTATCCATGGGGTCGCAAAGAGTCAGAAACGACTGAGAGACTTTTACCTTTCTTATATAAAACAGATGTATAATATTTTTCTATCTCTGGATAGTATTGCAAAATTAGTTTATAGAGAGCTCTATTTAACTGGCTTAATGATAAGCATGGGGAATTCCCTGGTGCTCCAGTGGTTAGGACTTGGAGCTTTCATTGCTGAGGGCCCTGGTCAATCCCTGATAGAGGAACTAATATCCACAAGCTGTAGGCTGTAGTGCAGCATACAAAAAACAAAGACAAACATGCACATATAAATTGAGAAATTAAGTATACTCTCAGAAATATAAACACTAACTCAAACATTTTTCAACTTCACATGATTTAGGATAATCTTTGGTAAGTAAAAGGTCATTTAGGTTCGAACCCAGGTTTCCTGCATTGCAAGCAGATTCTTACCCATCTGAGCCACCAAGGAAAGCCCTTAGGTTTGTTAGTTTAATTAAAATAGGCATATCTTTAGTGTTATCAGCATTAAATATAATACTCTTACTTTAGGTTACTAAAATTAAAAAAAACAGGTTCTGTTACAGAATTTGTCAATAAGAAATATATCTTAAGATAATGGTGAGCTGTTTAATATTGTATAAAATTTTCATGAGTAATCTAAGCATAATTGTTAAGAACAAGCAAATTTAATAGATTAAGGTAAGATAAAAGTTTATAAATGAACTTTTAAAGAATAATTATGCTTTATGGTATACTTACTTTAAAATAGTTTCCAAAATCTTTTTGGTAACTTGAAATCTTAAAGCTATACTGAAATGGAGGGTTAAATGATTGATATTCATTGAATATGTAGATCACTCCAAAATAAGGTAAAGTACTGAAATATTAACTACTGAGCATAGGTCTACCTGCTTTGAGGTTATTACAGAGGAATTCAAGATAATTGGATCTATTAGAAAACACGCTTGTGTTCAGTGGAAAATGATGCTATGAGGGAGCATATGCTTCTAGAAATTATGAAATGTATTTATAAATTTGCCATATAAAAAATCTGTTTGTTGCTGGGGTAAAAGACAGTTCATAATTGCTTCCTTCTTATTTTTCACTGTAAATTATGTTCTTAAGGATTAAGAATTCTAATTAATGTGTAATTAAAACCACTAAAATAATAAGGAAAACAACTCTATGCAAGGAAAGTAAGATGTATGTTTTTGGCTAAGAAAAGGTTATGAGGTATGGAGATGCACTTTTGTTAAGAGAAATGAAAGTAATTTTGTTCTAAAGTAAAGCTGGTTACTTCAGAATGGGAAAAAAGAGAACAAAAAGAACTAAACTAAATGGATATAGAAAGTTGGGAAGAGAGAAAAAGAGATAAAAGTTTACCTTGGGTAGTGAAGCTAGCTAAAATTGAATTGTTACCTGTCAAACCTCAAGGTGAATCAGCCATAGGTATACATATGTCCCCTCCCTCTTGAATCTCCCTCCTATCTCCCTCCCCATCCCACCCCTTAGGTTGATACATAAAACAAAAATTCTGTAAAGCAATTATCTTTCAATTAAAAAAATAAATTCTTTAAAAATTTAATTTTTATTATAAGGATATTTAAAACAAACTTTATTATAGTAATATGCTTATGTAAAACTAAAACTTAATTCTCCTTTTATCTGCTAAAATGACAAAGTTTTCTGCTCTTGATAATAAGAGATTCTGATTTTTCTTTACCTTTTAAGTAATCTACCTAGAGCAAAGATTTTGTGTTTTATTAAAATAATTTCCTGTGATTTATATTGTCTTTATCAGGTCTTTAAATACTTAAAACTGAGTCTTCTCAATATTAAAATAGCTAAGTTTGTTCACAACTATGTAAACTTCTGTATTTGCCTTTAAAATCTTTGTCACTTTGGAGAAATAGATAATTAAATATATCGTTTCATAACGATCTGTGATCCTATTTAGCCAAAACCTTTTGATATTTTTGCAAACTTCAAATTCTAAATGAAGTCTTTTTGACCTGGGAGTAATTTCCCCTGGAAAATCTCCAAAGACTTGTTCTCTCTCCTTTTAAAAAGAGATATTAAACTAGTTAGGCTTATTTTACATTTATAATACATGGGAAGCATTGTCAAATAAGAAATAATAATTACATTAGATTTGTATGAATATATGATATCAATATAAGTGTCCTAGAAATTTGGTATGGCCTAGTATGTGACCCTATGGACTGTAGCCTGCCAGGCTCCTCTGTCCATGGGATTCTCCAGGCAAGAATACTGGAATGGATCACCATGCCCTCTGCCAGGGGATCTTTTCAACCAGGGATTGAACCCCATGACTCTTTCATCTCTTGCACTGACAGGTGGATCCCACTAGCACCACCTGAGAAGTCCCAGGATAATGTTATCACTTGTAGTCCTAGTGATTATCTTAAAATGTTGTATGTCAAAGAAATAACCAAGTTTTCTTGTCAATAGCATTATAATGAACTCTCATGAGATATTTAACCATGGCCATTTTTAAGTCTTTTATCATTTACATTGTTTTACTCTGAAGCTTTTGCAGAAATGCTCCTGCAAAAGTACTTCATCTTTAAGGAGAATCATGGAAGGGACTCTAACAGATAGAGGTTTCTGTTCACTTTCAAATCATACCACTGAACTGAGTAAGACTTTGCAGAATTCTAATGGAGAAACTCATAACTTCATAAAACTGGTAACAAAAGATCAAGGTCAACAAGAATTAATTACATGGGACTGAATGAACTGATGAGGATGATTATACTTTTTAAGATTTTTGTTTGAAACACTATGGTTCTTTGTTTCGTTTTCCCAAATTTTAGGAAAACTTTTTCTCTTTTATGCTATTCAGCAAATTGGTAAAAACACATTTTTGTCAAAAAGATGAAATATTTATCTTTTTCTCCCTATCTGATCCCTCTATAATTCAGAAACTCTATTCTTATTTTCATGGCAATACAGTTATATGCATAAGTTCAATAAGAACCTGTCCTCCTTGTTACAGGACACAAGTGGAAACACTGGTATATTACAAAGGCTTTGACTAGAATGTAATATTTGAGAATGTGGATAAATCAGATATGGCCATACAGTTTTAAGAAACTAAAGTTGACTTTATGGAGTCAATAAAAGCCTCTTGGGAAAACTGCCCTGGTACTTTGCTTACAGATTACCAGCAGCTTTACCAGATGAGTAAGGAAGGTCACTTTCATGGCATGCCCAGGAACCTCAAGATATTTTGCATACTTCCAGAAGGGAGAAGTCACTCAAATCTATAGGTAATACAGGCAATCAGTTCAGTTCAGTTCAGTCATTCAGTCATGTCCGACTCTTTGCTACCCCATGGACTGCAGCACGCCAGGCTTTCCTGTCCATCACCAATTCCCAGAGCTTACTCAAACTCATGTCCATCGAGCCAGTGATGCCATTCAACCATCTCATCTTCTGTCATCCCCTTCTCCTCCTACTTTCAATCTTTCCCAGCATCAGGGTCTTTTCAAATGAGTCAGTTCTTCATATCAGGTAGCCAAAGGATTGGAATTTCAGCTTCATCATCAGTCCTTCCAATGAATATTCAGGACTGATTTCCTTTAGGTTGACTGGTTGGATCTCCTTACAGTCCAAAGGACTCTCAAGAGTCTTCTCCAACACCACAGTTCAAAAGCATTAACTCTTCAGTGCTCAGGTTTCTTTATAGTCCAACTCTCACATCCATACATGACTACTGGAAAAACCATAGCTTTGAGTAGAATGGACTTTAGTTGGCAAAGTAATGTTTCTGCTTTTTAATATACTGTCTAAGTTGGTCAAAGCTTTTCTTCCAAGGAGCAAGCGTCTTTTAATTTCATGGCTACAGTCACCATCTGCAGTGATTTTGGAGCCCAAAAAATAAAGTCTGTCACTGTTTCCATTATTTCCCCATCTATTTGCCATGAAGTGATGGGGCCAGATGCTATGATCTTAGTTTTCTGAATGTTGAGTTTTAAGCCAACTTTTTCACTCTCCTCCTTCACTTTCATCAAGAGGCTCCTTAGTTCTCCTTCACTTTCTGCCATAAGTAGGTGTCACCTGCATATCTGAGGTTACTGATATTTCTCCCAGCAATCTTGATTTCAGCTTGTGCTTCATCCAGCCCAGCATTTCTCATGATGTACTCAGCATATAAGTTAAATAAGCAGGGTGACGATATACAGCCTTGACGTACTCCTTTCCCAATTTGGAACCAGTCTGTTGTTCCATATCCAGTTCTAACTGTTGCTTATAGGCAATGATTGATGGTAAATCCTTGGCTTGTCTTCTTAGCCTGGAGATGGTTTTAAAAGTCCAATCTAAGATCCCTTGTGAAAAGTTCCAGCAGAGTGTATATGGTCAGTGACCATTACTATTTCTCTTGTGTAAATAATCAGGTCAAGTTTAATGAGACTAAGATTATTCTGCAAACAAATTAGTCTCACTATTATGATTATCTTTGATAGAAATGAAGATGGTCCCTGGAGAAGGAAATGACAACCCACTCCAGTATTCTTGCCTGGGAAATCCCATGGACAGAGGAGCCTGGTGGGCTACAATACATGGGGTTGCAAAGGGTCTGATACAACTGAACTATTGAGCAAGCTTGGAATCTAGAAAGATGGTACTGATGAACCTATTTGCAGGGCAGCATTGAAGATGCAGACATAGAGAACAGACTTATCGAAACAGTGGGGGAAGGAGACAGCAGGACAGATTGAGACAGTAGCATTGAAACATATATATTACCATAGGTAAAATTAGATAGCATGTGGAAATTTTCTGTGTGATGCAGGGAGTTCAGATCAGGTGCTCTGTGACAACCTAGAGGGGTGGGGTGGGATAGGAGGTGGGAGGGAGTTTCAAGAGGGAGGAGACATTTTTATACCTATGGCCAAAACCAACACAATATTGTAAAGCAATTATCCTCCAAAAATTAAAAATAAATAAATTTAAATGAAATTTAAACAAAACACAAAAGATGATAGGTAATACATTTAAAAAAAGAAATGAAGGTGATTACAGAGGGAAAAGCTGTATTTCAGCAAAAAATTAAAACACAATATTGTGGATATCATATTCTAGCTCTCTTTATTGTCTTTGAGGTGTTGTTATATATCTATAAATCAAACTGGATCCTGAATTCTTCTAGTTTTCTCAAATATCTGGCTATTGGCACTCTCCCAATAGTTATTGTAGTCTCCCTGGTATACTATGTTCTCTCAAGGTTGTATATTGTTACCCTGCCTATTTAACTTCTATGCAAAGTATATCATGTGAAATGCTGAGCTGGATAAAGCACAAGCTGGAATCAAGATTGCCAGGAGAAATATCAACAACCTCAGATATGAAGATGACACCACCCCTATGGCAGAAAGTGAAAAGGAACTAAAGAACCTCTTGATGAAAGTAACTCAACATTCAAAAAACTAAGATTATGACTTCCAGTCACATCACTTCATGGCAAATAGATGGGAAGCAATGGAATCAGTGACAGACTTCATTTTCTTGGGCACAATCTGTGGATGGTGATTGCAGCCATGAAATTAAAAGACTCTTGCTCTTTGGAAGAAAAGCTATGACACACCTGGACAGCATATTAAAAAGCAAAGATATCACTCTGCCGACAAAGGTCCATATAGTCAAAGCTATGGTTTTCCAGTAGTCTTGTATGGATGTGAGAGTTGGACCATAAAGAAGGCTGAACACCAAGAACTGATGCTTTCAAACTGTGGTGCTGGAAAAGACTCTTGAGAGTCCTTTGGACTGCAAGGAGATCAAACCAGTCAATCCTAAAGGAAATCAGTCTTGAATATTCATTGGAAGGACTGATGCTGAAGTTGAAACTCCAATACTTTGGCCACCTGATGCCAAGAGCCAACTCATCAGAAAAGACCCTGATGCTTGGAAAGACTGAAGGCAGGAGGAGAAAGGGCAGCAGAGGATGAGATGGTTGGATAGTATGACTGACTCAATGGACATGAATTTGAGCAAACTCTGGAAGCTAGTGAAGGACAGGGGAGCCTGGAGTGCTGCAGTCTATGGGGTCATAGGGATTTGGACACATCTGAGGGACTGAACAACAAGGCAGCAATAGTACTACTATCAGATGGCCTCACTGCACTTGGAAAAACAGAAACGAGATGGGCAATGAGATGAATAACAAAAACCATTCTCCATGGATCTGACATAATAACCTTAGTTTCACAATGAGACAAGAACAACTTAACTCTGATAGTGACTGACAGTAGAGTTAATATCAATTTTGTGATGAATCTCTCATGTGTGAGAAGATGACAAAAAAGGGGGAAATGGTTAAACTAATTTCACAGGGAGGCCACTGGACAGATTTGGTACTAATGCTATGTTGACTATAAAAATCTCTCCCCAGGAGGATGAGATGAATGGAGAGAGTAGCATGACATATATACTAACATCTGTAAAATAGATAGCCAATGGAAATTTGCTGTATGACTCAGGGAATTCAAACTGGAGCTGTGTAATAACCTAGAGGGGTGGGAAAGGTGAGAAGTGGGAGGGAGAGTCAAGAGAGAGGGGCATATGTACACCTATGGCTAATTCATCTTGATGTATAACAAAAACCAAATCAATTTTGTAAAACAATATCAATCAATTAAAAATAAATAAATATAATTATTTTTAAAAAGAAACCTCTTCCCAAGCTCCTGCTGGTAGAGTATTCCTAAACACTTTTGGTTTGGTACTGCCCAAATCAAGCTTTGTTCACATAAACTCTTAAAATATTTAATATGCTCAGTTTATCTTTTAAAAAAATATGCACTTGGTCTTTGACCCCTCTCCTGGCACATAACTCCTAAACTCCTTGGAATTTCTTAAGTCATAAAAGTAAATAAAATATAATAAAAGAATAGTTATTATTTTCAAAAAAAAAAGTAATAATGGGGTTTTTGCTATGTTAATGAAGTGACTTTTGGACTGCACCTAAGAATGGGGACTAGGTGCCCAGAAAACCAACAATACGATTAGAGGATTAGAACTTTCAGCCTCACTCCAGGCCTCTGAGGAAGAAAGAAGAGCTGAAAGTTGAGTCAATTGCCAATGGCCAATGATAGAAGCACTCATGCCTGCATAACGAAGCTTTCACAAACACCCAAAAGGACAGAGTTCAGAGAGCTTGTGGGTTGCTGAACATGTGAGTGCATGGAAACGCCTTGCCCTTCCTCCAAACCTTGCCCTATGCATCTCTTCCATATGGCTGTTCCTAAGTTACACGCCTTTATACTAAAACAAGAATCTAGAAAGCAACTTTCTCTGAGTTCTGTGAGCTGCTTTAGCAAATTATTCATAATTGAACCCAAAGAATAGGTCACTGGAACCTCTAATCTATAGTTAGTCATTCAGATACTAAGGCAACAACCTGGACTTGTGACTGGCATCTGAAATGTGTGTGGGAGGACAACCTGTGGGATCTGAACTCTATTTCCACATAGATAGTGTCAGAATTGAGCTGAATTATAGGGCTTCCCTGGTGGCTCAGTTGGTAAAGAATCTGCCTGCAATGCAGGAGACCTGGGTTCAATCCCTGGGTCAGAAAGATCCCCTGGAGAAGAAAAGAGCAACCCACTCCAGTATTCTTGCCTGGGAAATCCCATGGACAGAGGAGCCTGGTGGGCTACTGTCCATGGGGTCACAAGAGTGGGACACGACTTAGTGACTAAACCACATAGGTCACATAGCTGGTGTCTAAGAATTACGTGTTCATGGAGAAAAACAAAAAACAAAAAACATTGGAACTAGATGCAGAATCAGGCAACATGAAGGGGGAAAGACAAGGAGAGGTCACAAATAAATCTGAACTTTCTGCTTCGTGAAGTTGGATGGATAGGGCTTTCAAACTTATTGAACAAAGGCTTGGTCACAGTCACCACACTGCACAACTTGAGGAGGCACCATCCACTTTTTAGTCAACGGCAATGATGCCTTGATGTTGTGCACAAGCAACAGCCCCATATGACATATGATCCCTAGGGAGACAATTAGTTTCCCTAACCTGGGCCTAACTTCTTCCTATCTACCATTTTCCCCTGGTCTACTTGAGGTTGTGATCAGTGACCAACATGCCAAAGCCCAATGCAATCAAATGTTTCATGTTTAGCTGTTCAAGTCAGATTCCACCAAAATCACATCACAAACCTGAGCCTTCAGAAAAACTTTGGGCAAAAAGAAAGTAAGAAGAAAGGATCCATGTGCACCTGACTCATGTTAGGATGTGTTTCAGGGTCATTCACTCTCTCCCCACTCATCACTGTTATCAGTGCAATACTAGTATAGCCCAGCACATATGGCCTTCCGGTCACATGGTCTGCTGATGGGAAGAGCTTTGCATGCTGCTTCTTCAGGGCTTCTGTAGCAGTAAGTCATGTTCCATAGAGTCTGATCAGAGGTCCAAGACTGACTCACCCTTTGCAGCTTAAGAAGGCTGGAGCAAGAGACAAAGACCTCTCCATGCCTCTTCTGGTGACATCAAAGCAGTGCATATGATGCTGTATCCCTTAAAGAATGATCTGGACACAGCTCCTCCTGGGGTTCCAGTTGTCTAAAGCAGACAGGGACCCATTCCACCCACTAAGTGGCAGCAGGTAGAGGTGTTCACACCTCAGAATGTCACAGTAAATCAGGCAACACTGGGTGGAATCTAGGGACCCTCACTGGCCATTCTGTGGACAGACAAACTGTAGCCCCATCCCAAAGCATGACCCACTGGCAGATCAACCTCTGTGAAGCAGGGAAACCTAAAAGAGCCAAATCCTGGGTTGATAAAGACGAAGTCTTCCTGAACCCAAGCATGATCATGTAGGTTAAGGAGTAGTTTATAGGAAAGTCATCCTGATTTCTGGTTGGAAAGGCCTGCATTGGAATCCTGCTATGCCTATCTCTAGCTTGGATGAGATTCTCAAGCTTTCTGTGCCTTAGTGTTCTCATCTGTAAGATGAGGATGATAATAATTGTGTTTATCATAGAGGGCAATGTATGGAAAGCAGGAAACATATGGAGCACTTAACTTAGGTCAGTGCCTGGCATGGTAAGTACCTAATAATGTTTAGTATTATTACTCTGTTAGAACAGGAGTCTGACACTTACTGTTCTCAAGCCATCAAGAGCAAGCTGACAGGTTGCAGTCCCTGCCTGCTTCTCTTAAGCTCCACAGTTTGTGAAGTAAGATACTAACAGCATTTGTCACAAAAGGCTTATGGTGAGGAATAAGACTCTCAAATCCTGCCTTATTGGCAGGCTATAGTTTTAACATTTAAATGGCCCGAACATTTTTCATTCCTCCAATATACTGTCTACTTGGACAGCTGTGTGGGGTCAAGAAGTTTTCCACCTCTGTGGGCCTCAGATTTCTTGAATATAAACCAAAAATTCTCTGAGGTCCCTTCCAGCAATAACATTGTGAGCCTATGACCCCAGGCCTGCATAGAACTGGCCAGGGTACCTTTACACTTGTGTGTGAAGTTCCTTTTTGTTCCACTGAGGCTCTTAGCTCATTTCTGATAATCAGTGTTTCAATAATAAAGTCAGAATAATCCTCCAAATTTACAAATGTGATAGCAAAAGAAAAATAAAAATACCTCTTAATGGTAAAATACTTCCCAATGGGTATTTCTGACACATCACAATTTGTCTTATAACTAGGTAACAGTCACTGTAACCCCACCCACCTCACTGAGAAATCAAGAGGTTATAAAGCATATTTTATAAATAAAAATATGTAGACATTGTACCAAGGACTGATCTCTAGCTCTGCAGGGTCCTACAACAAAGAATTACAGTATTCCAGGGTGGCAGAGAACTTTAAAATCCATCTAGTCTAACCATCTATCTGATACAGTATCCCTGCCAGCAGCATCTACTCTGTGTTTAAACACCTTCAGTGATGAGAAACTCAATCTTTAGTATTAGTTTTTTTTATCTGTCCAACAAGGGACCAGTCCCACAGCTGAGTGCTGGTAATACAGGAAGAATCCCTGTCTTCAAAGAGCTTATAGTCTAGATGGAAATACAGATGAATAAATGAATACAGTGAGATATTATATTGAGCTTAATTAATACGGTTTCCTTTTCCAATGGTGTTATTTCCTTAAATAACACTATTGCCCAAGTCAGTCAAAGATTTTTACACATCCTTGATGAAAATGAGGAGTATTACAGCAGAAATGCTAATAGACAGATCTGGTCAAAACTTAATTTGGGGATATTCAATGTAGGTTCACAGAAGAAACAATAGTTTTAAAGCCAAATAATTTTGATTCATACAGTCTAGACTCTGCCAAGAGAAGAAAAGGCTCTTGAAAATTAAGAGCTATTTCCCAAGATAGCACAGGGGTCATCAGTGGTTCTCAAACTTTGATGCACACCTGGAGGGCCTAAGAAAACACAGGTTGCTGGTACTCTAATTAAATAGGTCTGAGTACTGACATTATTAAAACCTTACAGAAAAAAAAGCAAAACAACAAAAAAAAAAACCTTACAGAGTAGGTGATGCTGTTGCTACTGATCCAGGGACCACACTTCGGAAACCATTAGAGTTGTGTTTAGACATTTGACAGTGGGTTGAAAAGAGATCCCAGTCTAAGGACTGAGAGAAACTAAATTATCTCCACCTGGACTGGGAAACAAGCTAGAGATGAAGTAGAAGGCTACACCTGGGAAAGGGTGGCACTTGCTGAGAAGAGGGATTGGACTCAGGATAATTTGGAAAAAGTGGAGTCAACATTGAGAAACTTTTCACTATTACCCACACAAAGCATCAGGGGAGCCAGGAGGGAGCTAAGCTGGTGCATACAAATCACCTATTGGCATTTCAGCAAGCTGCTGCATGTCACTCATGGGAAGGATAACATTAGCTGCTTTTCCCACTGCTGTATGGTTAGTACCCATTACTGACTGCTACGTGCAGGTCATCATAAGATGGTCTAGAAGAAAGGCCCAGTCCATGGGTGATCTCTATTAATTTATTGGAGCTACCATAACAAATTACTGCAAATGGGGTGGCTTAAAACAACAAAAATTTATTCTTACACTTTGTAGTTAAGGTAGCAGAAGGCCAATGCTCCCTCTAAAGACTCTTGGGAAAGAAACTTCCTTACCTTTTTCAGCCTCTAGAGGCCTCAGGCACTCCTTGGCTTGTGAGAACATAACCCTAATCTCTGCCTCCATATTCATATGGCCTTCTTCTCTGTGTGTGTCTCTCTGCGTCCTCTCCTCTTCTTATAAGAACACCACCAGTCATTGGATTTGCTAAGTCACTTCAGTCGTGTCCAACTCTGTGTGACCCCATAGACAGCAGCCCTCCAGGCTCCCCCGTCCCTGGGATTCTCCAGGCAAGAACACTGGAGTGGATTGCCATTTCCTTCTCCAATGCATGAAAGTGAAAAGTGAAAGTGAAGTCATTCAGTTGTCCCTAACTCCTAGCGAACCCATGGACTGCAGCCTACCAGGCTCCTCCATCCATGAGATTTTCCAGTCAAGAGTACTAGAGTGGGTTGCCACTGCCTTCTCCGGATTTAGGGCCCATCTAATCTAGTATGAGAGCTTCCCAGGTGGCTCAGTGGTAAAGAAGTCACTTGCCAAGCAGGAGATATGAGTTCGATCCCTGGATTAGGAGATCCCCTGGAGAAGGGCATAGCAACCCATTCCAGTATTCTTGCCTGGAGAAGCCCATGGACAGAGGAACCTGGTGGGCTACAGTTCATGGGGTCACTAAGAATCAAATAAGACTGAAGTGACTAAACAACAATAACAACAAACCCAGTATGATTTCATCTCCACTAATTATACCAGTAAAGACTTTATTTCCAAATAAGTTCACATTCTAAGTTGCCCGTTTTTGAGTGATACTATTCAATCCACTATACCATTCAAACTACCATTACTGAACTTCATTCTCCCTTTTCAACAGATCAGAACATTCACTAGCCCCTTGAAATAGCTTGAAATAGAAGGCGTCTTGACATCCAGAGAAATTACTGAGTAGCAGGAAAATCTCCTGAGCCTGCACTTGTGTGGGAGTGGTTGGTGGTAAGTCCCACCTATTACATAATTATGATAGAACATAAGGGGTTGTGATAAGGAAATGTGGGATGCCATAGGAATATAAAAGGCAGACACCAAACACAGATTTGGGTGTTAAGCAACATTTCGCAAAGTTTGAAATGTCTAAGGTGAGACCTGAAAGACAAGCCGGAAATGGTCCAATGAAGATCTGGTGGGAAGACAGACATTGAGGAAGAGTGTTCTAGACGTGAACAATGGCTCAGAAGTGACAGAAATATGATTCATTACAGGAGCACAAAGATATTCAAAATGGCTGAGCTGTAAAGTGGTGCAAGGGCCTGGGAGGGAGAGCATCTGGGACTAAAGTCTGAGCCCCCTGTCTTTTATCTCTTAAAGCCACACAGAAAAATTCTAACCATTCTTCAACTTTGGAGTCCTTATGCATTTAAAGACTGCTGCTGCTGCTAAGTCGCTTCAGTCGTGTCCGACTCTGTGTGACCCCATAAACGGCAGCCCACCAGGCTCCCCCATCCCTGGGATTCTCCAGGCAAGAACTCTGGAGTGGGTTGCCATTTCCTTCTCCAATGCATGAAAGTGAAAAGTGAAACTGAACTCGCTCAGTCGTATCCGACTCTTCACGACCCCATGGATTGCAGCCTACCAGGCTCCTCCGTCCATGAGATTTTCCAGGCAAGAGTACTGGAGTGGGGTGCCATCGCCTTCTCTGGCATTTAAAGACAGGTATATTGTTATCCATAAATTTTATCTTTTCCCCATTAAATATACTTAATTCCTCCAAATAATTTTCATATACTTTGGAGTCTCATCTCATCACTAACTATGCTGGCTGAAGTCCTCCAAACCCACAACAGCTTGCCTATATCTCTTTACATAAAACCCTGAAATGGAAGAAAATACCATAGGATCAACACTTTGACCTTAATAATCAATGTTTACTGACTATACCTTTCTTTCCTAGACCTAGGCATCAAGTTGGAGCAGGTTTTTGAGACAGAGGCTGCTACTTAGCTCAGTTCAGTCACTCAGTCATGTCCGACTCTGCAACCCTATAGACTGCAGCCTTCATGGAGCTTACAGTCTAATGAAGATACTAAATAGTTACATGCATACAGGGAGCTATTCAGTTCAGTTCAGTTCATTTGCTCAGTTGTGTCCTACTCTTTGTGACCCCATGTGCCGCAGCACACCAGGCCTCTCTGTCCATCACTGACTCCCAGAGTCTAATCAAACTCAAGTCCATCAAGTCATCCAACTGTTTCATCCTCTGTCGTCCCCTTTTCCTCCTGCCCCCAATCCATCCCAGCATCAGGGTCTTTTCAAACGAGTCAGTTCTTCATATCAGGTGACCAAAGTATTGGAGTTTCAGCTTCAGTATCACTCCTTCCAATGAATATTCAGGACTGATTTCCCTTAGGATTGACTGGTTGAATATCCTTGCAGTCCAAGGGACTCTCAAGAGTCTTCTCCAACACCACAGTTCAAAAGCATCAATTCTTCAGGGCTCAGCTTTCTTTCTAAGTCCAGCTCTCACATCCATATATGACTACTGGAAAAACCATAGCCTTGACTAGACAGACCTTTGTTGGCAAAGTAATATCTCTGCTTTGTAATATGCTGTTTAGGTTGGTCACAGCTTTTCTTCCAAGGAGCAAGTGTCTTTTAATTTCATGGCTGCAGTCACCATCTGCAGTGATTTTGGAGCTCAGTTAGAGACTGCTAACTGAGCCTCAATATCCACTATTATTCTTCTTCTTAGTGATAATAAAACCACCCACACCCCAATTTTAGCTGAGTACATGGCTGTCTAGCTGAAGACTTAGATCCCTGCCTTCCTTGTAGCTGAGTAGAGTCACGTGAATATGTTCTAGTCCATAATCTAATTTTTAACAAACCATTTACTCTGGTCTTCCTTCTTCCTCTGCCCTAGTCGCTGAGAACAGGGATAACTATAGCAGCTTTGTACCCAGAGATAAAAGCACCATACTGAAGATAGCAGGGCAGACCAGCCCACCTGGGTCTCTGGATGATTTCCTGAGGTAGAAAGCAGTCTACCCACCCTAGACAGCCAACCCACCTCTGGGCTATTAGATAAGGTAGAAAGAAACTTCTATAATCTTTTGAGTCACTGTAACTAATGCAAGAGCCATCCTCATGTGGTCCCTATTGATGCAGATTGCATTCAGTATAGATGCAGATTTAGGCATTCATCTACCCATCCATCCGTTCAGTAAAGGCACTGAATGTCTACTAGGTATTAGACGCTATGTATTCTGAACCTTCGGAGAAGGCAATGGCAGCCCACTCCAGTACTCTTGCCTGGAAAACCCCATGGACGGAGGACCGGGGTGGGCTGCAGTCCATGGGGTAGCTAAGAGTCAGACACGACTGAGCCACTTCACTTTTACTTTTCACTTTCATACACTGGAGAAGGAAATGGCAACCCACTCCAGTGTTCTTGCCTGGAGAATCCCAGGGATGGGAGAGCCTGGTGGGCTGCTGTCTATGGGGTCACACAGAGTCGGTCATGACTGAAGTGACTTAGCAGCAGCAGCAGCAGCATTCTGAACCTTATACATGGTGGTATCAATTTTCCTGGGATGGGCAATGCATTGCTCTTTGTTTACAATCTTGACTGTCAAAACACTAGGGGACTCTCCGGTCTATGTTAGTTCTTTCAACTCCTTATTAACCTTTTTAACATTGTCTACTCTGTGACAGATGCCTTATCTGGGATATCCCCTTCAATTCTCATAACAACTTTATGAGAAAGATAATTGTTATTCTCATTTTACAAGTTTAAAAACTAAGCTTTTTCTTAAAAATTGGCTTTAATTTCCTAAAGAATGAGCAAATAATATCTTAAGAGACTGGGAGAGATTTCTAGCGTTTTCTAAGCAGTAAAGAGTGACAGAACAATATCTTTATCAAAGACCTTTTGACACTGCTCTGATCTATCTTCTCAAATTCAATCTATTTAACAACAGCCCTCTGCTCTGTAAGAAAAAACATGGTTTCCTAGTCGAATAAGCTTGAGAAATATTGCACAGTAAGGAGATTCATACTGTGCATTTAAACATTATAGTCCCTGACAAAGACCTGTAGAAAAGAGACCTGTTTGAGTTGATTTACCACAATGTTTCCCAAATGAACCCGGCTATGAGATTGTTTTCAAGTCATGCTATTAACTTCCCTCGGAACTTTGAGGAAGAGGTGCTCTAGGCATAACTGCAATGCAGTGAGATAGGAAGTTTTTTGTTTCATCTGTTTTGATTCCCCATTACTGCCGAGTGTTACACCTGATTGATGATATCCTTCCAAGAAAAATTATATTCTTTTAAAGTTCAAGTGATGCTTTACAAAAAGGTGGAATTTCAGGCAACACCAAAGAGAAAACCATTTTTCTTTGAGAATTTCTTGGATTCCTCAAATTCTACCTGGAATACTGCCACCATATCTGTTCTGCTGACCTTCTAAGGAAAGAGAAGGACAAGGTTTGCTGTTAGGGGCTTAAGCACTTAGAAACAACAATGACTTCTTCATGAGGCAGGCACTATGCTAGTGCCATAATTCAGGGGGTTTGAATTTGAATTTCAAGACCGTTACAGCAAGTGTGACTCAGCAGTGTGATATAGCTCAGTCAAATTGGGGAAATGGGAATTGGTTCTTTTACAGGTGAAGAAATTGAGTCAGGGGACAATGAAAGGTCATCTGTATTAGGGAAACTCCCAAGCAGGTTGTAAATCTTCTGTTTCTAAAGGAGCTTTCTGGATATAGTATTTAGTCCGTATACAAATTTTAAAAAGAAAGCATAGAACCAGCTCAAAACAAGCAACTGTTAAAACAAGTTTCAGGGTATGCAGATGGGCAGAAAAAGTGGCATTGTCAAGGAGCTGATGGTTGGAGAGGCTGGAAAGCTGGTGAGTGCCCTCTGCCCTCTCCACCCTTCCGGAAATGAAAATGATTGCAGCACAAATGCATGCTCATTAAGCAGCAGGCCTAATGAAGGGTGGACTTTTCTGGCCCTGTCTGCAATGCCAGGGACCTTGCTCCATTGTTGTCATGGGGAAGTTATTGTCATCCTCCTAGCAACAGGTTACCTAGGTGAATACCAAACAGCCTCACCTGGCCCAGTAAGAAGTGGGGCCCATGCTGTGCGCCATCCCCAGGCTGCTTTGCCTGCCCTCTCCTTTCACTTTCTCACTCCCTCAGCCACACCACTGCCTTTAAGAGACGTAATGGCACCCCACTCCAGTACTCTTGCCTGGAAAATCCCTTGGACAGAGGAGCCTGGTAGGCTGCAGTCCATGGGGTCGCTAGGAGTCGGACACGACTGAGCAAATTCACTTTCACTTTTCACTTTCATGCACTGGAGAAGGAAATGGCAACCCATTCCAGTGTTCTTGCCTGGAGAATCCCAGGGACGGGGGAGCCTGGTGGGCTGCCGTCTATGGGGTCGCACAGAGTCGGACACGACTGAAGCGACTTAGCAGCAGCAGCAGCAGTAGCAGCAGCAGCATTCATTCTTGTGCAAACAGACACTATAGAAGTTTATCTGCATGAGAGGTGGGGTGGGGCAGTATTCATGGCCCTTTTCTACTTCTGACTTTCAAAGTTTCAATGTGTGGCTATGGGCACATTTGACATGTGACCTGGGCAGTCATGTCCATTCCCATCAACCTACAACTAAAATGAGAAGGGCTCTCAGAAGAAACACCCCTTTCCACCTATTTTTACTGAATGCCCCAGTGCCAAAATTAAAACAAATTACAAACATAAGAAATACCTTCAGTGATGATCAAAGTCTATACCACAAAGTGAAATGAAGCCCTAAACCAATTAACCTGTGAATTTGATCAATTAGCTATATATAGATAAATGAAACAATTCAGTTCCAGCAAATTCTCAATCACTCATAAGGTTGCCAGATTTACCAAACAAATATTTAGCAACACTACTCAGCAAAGGATTTTTGCCCAAATGGTGGTGTCATCTCAATTCCATGTTCTTCCTGTGTTGACAAAGCTTTCAGGTGTGGAAAACAGGCAGAATGTGATAATTCCAAGGTCTATCCCCATCTCACTAGCCCTGAGAAAGGCACTGACCTAGTTTCCATCTAGCATCTCTCCTGCAGGGCCCCAGATAGCCCACGGCTAAACGGTGAGCATCTTCAACATTGCTTAGGGTAAGGTCTGAACCCGCATGAGGATCTGTTTAGACCTATCTATCCTAGAAGGATCCAAGGGGTCCTTCCCTGGATCCCTTGTCCTTTGCTAAAGTGCCCTAAGTTCCCTTCCACCACTGAACCAGATTTAGGAGGATAAGGTTAGTGGGCTGAGCAATCCTTCCCTCATCCTATCTTTGGTGTCTGTATCCACTTCCAAGAAATTCAGGTAGGTAACACAGTACTATGATCATCTAATGTAAAAACTTACTGACTGGAAGAAATTCCCTTGGTGATAAGGAGATGTAGAAGAAAGAGCAGTGATTTATTTATAAGTCAGAAGACCTGTGTCTGAAAGCAATGGATTATGTGATGAGCAAGTCACTTCACCTTGCTGGGCCTCCATTTCCACATCTATTCATTATCTGTAGGCTACACATGCTGTTAAAATCAGATCACAAAAGCAGCAGAAACAATATTTCTCTGGCTCTAACTCATTGTAAAATCCTCTCCCTGGCCTCATTTTAGGAGTTTCTAAACAGTTTCTCATACTCATTCAAAGTAAGTCCTCTCCACTGCAACATTATGTTGCAAAACCCTATGAGACAAGTAACACCCCACTTGAAAGATAAAGAAAGTAGGACTCAGAGAGATGAAAATACTTACCTCAAACCACACAGCTAATGTGTTGCCTAAGCAGGAGCTAGAACACAGATCTGACTTTGGAAGGCTTTGCTCTTTCTGGAATATCTAACCAGTATGGTTGGAAAGAAAATTCATTGATTTTTAAAATATTTTTAAAAAGCAAAACTTGTATTTCTCCTAGCATGACTTCTTTTCATAGTAGTCAGGACACCTGATTCTAACCTTCTCCTAACTAGCCAAGTGGCCCTGAATAAGTTACATCCTCTGAGATTCTGTTACCTCTATGCATTGGAAGTGTTGGACTTAGATCAGTTTCTCCCAGAAGCTTAGCTTGTTAAAATATAGCTTTCCAGGTCTTTCTCCTGACAAACTGAATGGGGCTTTCTAAGTTTAAGCACAGAAATACATATTTTAACAAGCTCCCTGAGCTATTCTTATTCAGGAGAAGAACTGGACTGGAATCGGGAATCATCATACTAGACAACCTAAGAGCTATCTTTCCTATCTACCAGTCAATTACTATGTGGTGAGTTCGCAAGCCTGTAGTCAAGGGGATGCCACCATTGGACTTCAGATATGTCTGGATGATGTGCATAAGACACTGGAGATGGTGAACCACCACGGATTGGTCTGCGTGAGGTTTGGACCAGACCCAAGGAAAACAGAAATTGGGAGAAGTAGTATGAGAATTCAAGATTGGTCCCTGCAGCCAGCCCAAAGGACTAGGGTCTGAACTCCAGAGAAAAGAGCTGCAAACAGAAAGGGGTGGCTTCACATTATGTCATCTGAGGAACTTGAAAAAGGACTGTTGCCTGGGTCCCAACTCCAGATCCTTACATAATTGGTTTGGGATATGTGCCTGAACCTTGGAATTTTTAAAAGCTTCCCAAGTAATTCCATTTTGAAGCTAAGGCTGAGATTTTGCACACGGGACACAAAGCCCTCAAAATGAGATGACTTTATATGTTATAGACATACCCTTAAAATGACTGAAGACTGATATTTCAAGGACCCTCTTGGTGAGTTCAGAAAGAAAAATAATCATACCTTGGTTTAAAAACAACTGAGACTCAATACAAAACCTCTTTATTATGTTTTTGGGGTCAAGCTTAACACCTGTTTTGTTTCAGTGGCTCTGCCACTGAAGTAAGTAAGTTCGGTTGCATATAAAGGATTCAGACTCCAGGTGTGTGAGTTACATGAAGCCCATCCTAACTGAATTTTTCTCCTTCACTGAAGTGAGTGAATTGATCTGTTGTTTTGTCACTGCCTAGCTAAAGCCAGTGGGAGGGTGCCAGTTATCATTTGGAGAAAATGTATCATTTTGAAGTACCAGAGACAGCAAATGAATTGTGTTCATGAAATAGATGTTTCACTCTACTTTTTAATTTGCTCCTGTTTGAGTTAACTGAGAGTTTCGTCTTTATTTTTAAAGAATGACATTTACACAGCCGCTGAAACTGCCAATCTGTTACATAAACAGCCTCCTTTTCCAAAAGGCTGGCGCCGCCTGGAGGCCAAATATGTGCAGCGTTTTGTATTTCTGTTCAGAAGGAGCCGTTTCAAAGTGTTGCTTCTGACTTCAATCACAAGCAGTTAGGCTCATGTGAAGCAAATTGGATTTTGCATAGAGCCAAGTTTCCTAAGCAAGGGCGGGGACACCAGAATGACATTTCAGACTGAAGTGCAGTGACAGGGCTGGGGAAATCTGAAACAAAGAAGCTTCTTGCTGACATCAAAATCCTCACTTTGGAACCAGGCCTAACCTATACACCCATGGAGGAGCCTAGACCTTCTGAAGCTGAACCAGGGTTAAAATCTGAAAGTCTCACAAGTTGGTCTCACAAAGCCTCAATACAGCAGCCCATAAAACCAATGTTTTTCAGAGCTTGGTTTACACACCACTTACATCAGCATCACTGTGGGTGCCTGTTTAAAATGTTATTTCCTGGTGCCCATCACATACCCAGAGAACTGGAATTTGCTGGTGTGGGGCTCCAAATGCTAAATTTTAACATGGTGTCCAGGGTTTAGTTCTCACCAAATCCAGGAGCAGCTGTTGGGTGGCCCTTGGGTGGCTTGGGCTCTCTTTCGGTAGAACATAGCTTTTCAAATGAGGAAGAAACCATGTATTCAGGGCTGATCAGAGCTCTTCATTTCACACACATACCTGGCAGCTGACCTTTCTGGGCAGCCTTGTTACCAGACACCCCTCAACCAGGGCTATCCCCTGCCAGCCTTTCCTACTGTCTCAATAGAAACTGACTAGGTCAAACCCCTTGAATCAAAGTATCAGCCAACTAATCTGATCCAAGAGTCCTTACTGATTCATGCTAATTAGCAAGGTCTGGTCCCTGGCTCTGAAACCTTAGTGTGCAATAGAGTCACCTGAAGCACTAGTTAAAACACCGATTACTGTAAATTGGTACAACCACTTGGAGAGCAGTACGGAGATTCCTTAAAACAGGGGTCCTCAACCTCCAGAACCTAATGCCTGAGGATCTGAGGTGAAGCTGATGTAATAATAATAAAAATAAAAAGCACAATAAATGTAATGCACCTGAATCATCCCCAAACCATCCCACCCACCCCAGTCTGAAAAAATTGTCTTCCACAAAACCAGTCCCTGAAGCCAAATAGGTTGGGGACCCCTGCAAAACACTAAAAACAGAGCTACATATGACCTAGCAATCCCATTCCTAGACATAAACCCAGAGGAAACCACAGTTCAAAAAGATAAATGAACCCAACGTTCACTTCAGCACTATTTGCAATATCCAGGACACAGAAGCAACCTAAATATCCATCAACAGAGGAATGGATGAAGATGATGTGGTACATATGTTCGATGAAATATTACTCACCCATGAAAAAGAACAAAATGACACCATTTGCAGCAATATGAATAGACCTAGAAATCGTCAGCTGAGTGAAGTCAGAGAGAGAAAGACAAATACATGATATTGCTTATATACTGAATCTTACAAAATGGTACAAATGAACTTACTTACAAAACAGAAATAGAGTCACAGATGTAGAAAGCAAACTTATGGTTACCAGGGGGAAAGCAGAGGATGATAAACTGGGAGATTGGGATCAACATATTCACACTACTATGCATAAAATCGATAATTAATAAGAATCTACAGCATAGCACAGGGAACTCTACTCAATTCTCTGCCAATGGCCTATATGAAAAAGTAATCTTAAAAAAGGGTATGTATGTGTATAACTGATTCACTTTGCTGTACACCTGAAACTAACACAACACTGTGAATCAACTATACTGCAATAAAAGTTAAAAACAAACCAAAAAGCCACAAAGTTACATGCAATTTTGAAATGGGGTAGTAACAACCAGAAGATAAGCAAAGTAGGAAGTAGCTGCTTCTGAGGAGTGAAAATTTGGAAATAGGAAGGAATAAGGCAGGGATTACTTTGCTCAGTTTGTTTTTAACTTTTGTTTTTTTAAACATTAGAGTACAATTTGACTACAAAAGTTAAAAAGAAACAGATAAAACACAGTTATAGAAGAGATTTTAATATACTTTATTGATCTAGGAGACAAAAAAACAAATATAGGTTTTCAGAGTAACTATTACAATCAACTCACTTGTTTTGTTTTTTTTAAGTCACTTGTTTTAATTGCTAAAGAACTTGACATTCATTAAAGGAAAGACCTATTATAAAAACTGATCATGAACATGGCTACACACAAAAAAATCAATAAAGTAGGAAAGTACAGATTTTACAGACTTCATTCTCTAATAAGAATCCAATATCATTAGAAATAAATGATATATAAAGGGAGCTTCGAAATTTAGAAATTCCTTTTCTCTTTTGATGTAGCCTTGCTTTCAACAGCACTTTTTCCCTGGGGACACAATACATTAAAAAGCTTCATTTGACAGTCAAAGTTGAGCGATGACTTTGGTGTTCTAGCCAGTAACTATCCTGCCCCTGAAGCATTGAAACTCATTGATTAAAAGGATGGGAAGCCATATGGTGTCTTGATTTACAAGGAATGAAAAATACATTAAATAATTCCTAAAATATCATATTCATTATTCATATATGTGGCCATAACTTTAAATCCAGAGTCATAAAATGTCAATCAACTGATGGAAAGGACCAGAACTGCCAGTCTCAGTTGTACCTCTTTGCCCATCTTCGGTCAGCTTTGCTGACCAAAAAAGTAATTAACAGTGAATCAGTTAAGATTTACTGATGGATGGGATTTCAACCAATAGCTGCCAAAAAAGTCTTTAAAGTATCCAGATAAGTGCTTCTCAAAGTAGTATGACAGTTAAAAATCATATTCCTGGGCCCCACCCCTGTCACTTGAATCAGAATATGTGAAGTTCAGAAATGTACTTTCCCAAGAGGCTTTTAGACTGATTTTCACACAATCCAATAATAACCTAACAATAATAATCTAACAATCCAGAGTCTACTAAAAGTCACAGAAGGAAATGGGCCCAGCAGGATAGCCTGTGCACGTGTCTATTGCCTTACAATTCTATCAAATGAATATCTTAAGAACGATTGATAGAACACCTGAGAGGTGAAACACAAATATTTTATTGGGTTATTTTTTTATAATTTTGATTTTGATTCAGTCATTTTAATAAAGGAAATAAAAAAATAATATATTTTTTAAAAGAAAATAAATAAATAAATAAAGGCAATAGAAGCGTTTTAGCTTGACCTGGGGACATCTGGCTCTCACCTACATTACCCTGTATGTCAACCTTTTCCCAGTATCAGTGTCCTACATATTTCTACCCAATTTGTTCACTGCCCAAGAGCATCCCCATAAAGAATGCCTCCCTAAGTTACACAAGATATTTCACAAAACAATAAAAACTGTTCATAAATATTTTAATTGATAATTCAACTTCTAGGAATAGATCCAAAATATTCTCAGACAAATGCGCAAAGCTGTTTGGACAAGTATGCTAACTGCAGCATAGTTTACAGCAGCAAAAAATTAGAATCAGCCTAAGTATCTGTATCAGAATTAAATTTGTCTGAACATCTGAGAACATTTAAGATAAATATCACTTAAACAAAATAGATATATATTTCTCTCTCACCTAAAAGAAGTTCAGAGGAGGTAGAACTGATATGGAATCTTCAGTGTCATCAGGAATCAAGGTTCCTGTCTTGCCAGTTCACCATCTTCAGGAAGAAGTTTCCATTCTTCAAGGTCCATGACCTTGCTGTATTGTCTAGACATGAGTCAGCACCTGGGAGAACAAAGGGAGAATAGGAGAATTTCTGAGCAACTGGGCAAGTTTAATCAAGAACAAAAATCAAGCTTAGGAGGATTGTTTCAATTACTGCAGTGGACCTGGCTTATTGGAGTCAACTTAAAATTGAGATTTTTGGTTTTTTCCACTTCTGTAAGGATGGGAACTATTAATGAAATCTGGGTAATTAATAGAAAATTTCTTTAAACCACATTTTCTCTGTTCACCTGAGTACAGCATGTGTAAATTTACAATCCTACTGCTTTATATCTCTTGGGAATTTTTTAAAAACTAATTTAAAGTCTCTTTCAGAATGCTTAATTATCTCCATTCTAGAGGTAGGTGGTTGAATTCTCCTTCCAGGGTTCAAAATGTTAAATGGGACAAAAAGACCCTTTCTGGTGTTCCTCCCTAGTGATAAAATATCCTATTTCCTGGGCCAAGGAGGAAGTGAATCTATGTGTCTCACTCACTTTTCTCCTGCTTCTTCTACCCCCAATGCCCTGAGGCCAGTAAAAGTTAATTTTTCCTTTCACCTCCTCTTCCTGTCTTTCAGGACCTCCCCTAGTACCAGAACAAGCTACATAATTGTCAGAGCCCAGTACAAAATGAATAAGGGCTGCTTGTTCACAAATGATTAAGAATTTCTAGATAGTAACAGCAGAGCATTAAACCAAGTACGGGGCCCTTCTAAGCATGAGTCCCCATGCGACTGGCCAGGCTGCACATCCACATAGCTGGTCCTGCCCATGCACACGCCTTAAAGTGGTGGGTTTTAGACTTTCCCTTTCCCTACTGATTCTGGCTTCTTGCTTAGACCTCAAGGCTGGTTAGAATAACTTCTCTACGTTTAAAGGAGTCTGGATTTCAAGCTTATTATCCTGTTGTGGATTCAAACAAAATCTAACTTGGTGATGAAAACTGATTAATGTCTTTTTTAAATAAATAATTAAAAAAAAAAAAAAAGAACAACAACAGAAAATATAGTGGGCATTTCCCCTTTCCTGTCAGTCATTGCAATGTGGGTGATAAGATTTTCAGGACAGGAAAATAAAATATCTGAAAATGTTTTTAAAATAGTATCCTTGTTACAAAAAGGAAAAATACAAATCTCTAATCTAAAAATAAGATTATGAAACAAGAACTACTGGATTTAGAAAAGAACTTAGTAGAAGTACAAAAAAAAAAATGCTCATTTAAATAAAAAAAGAAACAACTGAGAAAAGAATTAGTGAACTGAGAGCTGAAAAAATAACAGTAAATATAGAACAGAGAAATTTACAGAAATAAAGATTTGAACAAGACACTAAGAGACATGGAGGGAAAAACGGGGAAAAGTATAATTCTAGTAGAAATTCTAAAAGAATGTGTTGGCTACAAATTGGCACTTGCCATCTACCTCTTCAAGAATCAAATCATGTGCTGCTGCACCTGCTGATTTTCAACACTCCCTGAAAGGAGTTCAGGGTGGAGAGCAGAAATGAGGTACTCTGTGCTCAGTGAAAAACTGGCAAGACAGGTCTTCAGATAGTTAGATATTTTCAGAAGCTGATTTTATGAGCTCAGTGCCTGTATCTCCTCATATCTAGAAAAGCACTAAAATCCTTCATGGTGACAGCTGTTTCTCGTGACTAGCAGAAAGCTTCTGCAAAAATACGTGCTTGATTGCGTGTATTCCCTCTTTACCAAAATCATACATATACTGACCTTTCCCCCATGACTTTTAGAGAAGTTTCTCAGAGCTACCTGGGGTGCTGTCTCCAGGGCTACAGTCTTCATTTTGCCCCAAATAAAACTTAACTTGCAATTCTCACATTGTGCATTTTTTTCACGTTGACAAATGGAATAGAGAAACAGGAAAGAAGCAATATTTAAAGAGAAAATAGAGGAGATTTTAGAACCAGAAAAATACTTAAGATTAAAAATAAATAAAAACCACACTGAGTCATGAGCAGGATAAAAACAATTCCAAATATTGACACTCTGTAGTGTAACTATAGAATATTAAAAGAAAATTTGAAAATCAAACAGAAAAGGCAGATTATCTCAAAATTAAAAATCATTCAATTAGACTGCAAACTTCTCTTAGGAAGCAACAGATGCCAGAAGAGAGGATGAATTATATCTTTAAGAGGAAAAACTGACACAATAAAATTCACAGATAAATGATAACTCCAGAATGAAAGTAATATAAAAACAGTTTTTATATACCCAAAGTCCAAAAGAGTTACTTGATCCTCACCAAAAGAACTACTGAGAGACTTCAGCAAGAAAGAATAGGAAGCCCAAACGAAAGATGGAATTCAAGAGCAATGGTGAGGAAAGAAAACAAATCAACTTTATATGTAAAAATATGTTCACTAACAATAATAAACACTCTTTTGTATTTAAAAACAAGGTAGAACTACAACTCTAAACAATAATTACTATGGGAGACCCAAGAGGATTGTTTGTAGTAAAAACTGTGCTAAATTCCTTGTTTAGAAGAAGAGTATAAATTAATTTTAGTATTTATTTAAAAATAATGTGAGCTATGTATAACAAAATTTTAAAGCTACCTAACTAGAGGACTAGGAATAGAATGTGTAACTTTCAAACTAGTAAAAAAAACAAAATGGAAAATAAAAAAATGTAACCATCTAATAGAAGAGGGGAAAAGCAAGCAAAATGGGAAAAGCAAGAACAAAAAAACTAAAATGGTATAAGTAATTCCAAATATGTCATATGTCATAAATAATATAAACAAATAAGGCTTATCCACTAATCAAGGTGTGTGTGTGTGTGTGTGCTAAGTCACGTCAGGCATGTCCGACTCTTTTGGCCCTATGACTGTAGCCCACCAGGCTCCTCTGTGCATGGGACTCTCCAGGCAAAAATACTGGGATGGGTTGCCATGCCCTCCTCCAGGGGATCTTCCTGACCCAGGGATCGAACTTGTCTCTTATATCTTCTGCATCGGCAGGCGGGTTCTTTACCACTATCACCACCTGGAAAGCCCTCTAATCAAGACATTCATAGTGAAATCAATATTGAACGAGAAAAGCAACTTGTAAGATGATATATACCAAAAAAATGTAGGATAAACTGTCCCTCTTATACATTTAAAACATACATGTTCCTCAGGACATATTGTCCTCTGATAAGTATGCACATAAAAATATTAGAAATATTTTGAGAATACAAGATGTGTGTCTTCTTAAATTATGAATTCTCTTAAATTCATATTAGCAAGTTACCCTGGGAATGGGGTAAGACAGAATATGGCGAATAAAGAGGACTTCGATTTGACCTAAAATGTCTTATTTTTTAATTAAAAAATACTAAAAGCAAATATAATAAATGTTAGTGAGTACTGGGTAATAGTTTGTTATTTTTCATACTGCTCTATATTTCCAAAACTAAAAACAATTAAGTAAAATATAAATCAAGATGGGAGGGGTGAGGAAAAATCTTATCTCAGATAATACTGTTGAGTGCTTAAGCTTATTGCAAAATATTCAAAAATATACTTTAAAACACAAAAATACCTTTCTCTAAGAATTTTTTTATTCAGATTTTACACTGAAAAGAAACTTTCCATTTAACTGACCAGAATTAGTAGTTTTCATGGGCAAGAAGAACAAAAAGTTTTAATTTGTATTGCCTAATAATGGATGGAGAAGGCAATGGCACCCCACTCCAGTACTCTTGCCTGGAAAATCCCATGGACAGAGGAGCCTGGTAGGCTGCAGTCCATGGGGTCGCTAAGAGTCGGACACGACTGAGCGACTTCCCTTTCACTTTTCACTTTCATGCATTAGAGAAGGAAATGGCAACCCACTCCAGTGTTCTTGCCTGGAGAATTCCAGGGACGGGGGAGCCTGGTGGGCTGCCATCTCTGGGGTCGCACAGAGTCAGACACGACTGAAGCAACATAGCAGCAATAATGGATATTAAGCAACGATGAAAGATTTTCTTTTGAACATGATATGATGGTCTCTAGAACTAGGATCATAAAATGGTATCCAAAATACTCTCTGTCCTTTATTGATGAGCCTTAGGTTATTAAAATTAGTTTCTGAGCCTCTTTAAAGAATCCAATTTTATCTCTGAGCTAGAAATCTAGAGCACAAAGAAGTCATTTTCAGAGAAAACGAATGCACAGTTTTTTTGTTTTTTAAAAAAATGTCTGGATTCTGAATCTGGAGAGAAAAATGAAACTTGTGCCTCTCCTTGTGTCTTCGATCTAAGGAGATTTAGTTTAATCCCTAGAGGGTTTATACCCTCCTTTTCACAAAATGTTCAGTATAAACTTGAACAACCATTGTTCATAAAGTTAGATTCACAACTGGTGTGGGAAGGGGGATTTTTGATATTATAGAAGAAGCCTATTTGGGTTCACTGTATTCCTCCTTTAAACAAAAATGCAGCCATTGTCTTGAGCCTTGCTAATATCATTAAGGTTCAGGCAACACCTAGTAATGCCCTCTTTTGGATGGCTAACTGATTTCCTCAAGGTCATGAACGCATATGGCTCAGGAACAGGGGACAACCTGAAGTTGGCCCATAACTACTAAAATTACATTAGACTTTTTATTCAAGGCTTCAATCATTGATCTCCAATCTTAAAGTAGCTCACAGTTCAGCTTGTATCTTTTTGGCCAGTGAGGGCATGAGAACACAGATGGCTGAGGCACAGTAGGGCATCTTCTGGGTAAAAGCAAGAGACTTTCCTGATCTCCAGTATCAGAGAGCACAGAATGGTAACAAATAGCCATGCCTTTATAGATGGTCATTAAATGAACCCAGTCTTGGGTTAGGCTATCTCTTTGTAGAGAGATTTCTTCCACTTGGCCACCCACAGGCTTTCAAGGGCATAGAGATAATCAGGACCACGACAAGCCTGAAAGGCTAGGTGTGGTATTGGGCAGTTCCGCTTGTCCTTGTACCTCTGTGCTATAGACCCCAGGAAACACTTTGATGGAGTAGTCAAAAGAATGAATTGGTCATAAATGAATATTCTCAGACATTAGTCAAACATGAATATTCTTTGGTGAAGCACTGACAGATTTTGTGAACTGTAAAAGAAAAACATATCCCTTTGCACAAAACAAGTCCTATTGCTTACACATTTAGCAGATGTAAATGACTACTCTTTAGACCCAGGAGCACTGGGGCCTTTCTTCAGAGCTCTAGTCCTTAGTGGCTTGTTGGTTTATTTATTTGGTCAGGAGGCAAGTTATCTCTTTGGAAAGTTATGTCAGCCTGGAGTTTGGGGCTACCTCTCAAGATTTGGTTCCATCGTTTATCCCTCAGTGAACAAACATACTTGATCCTCTTTTTCTTTCATACTCTGAGATGTGTCCTATCTTGATATCCTTGTGCCATTAAAGGCTAAAACTGTTGAGACAAAGATGATCAAGCTTCTGTACTCCGCTGACCAAAGCCAGAGACGGGTATGAACTTCTATAGTCAAACAACCCCTCAAAGCCTCCACTGTTCTGTTGTGAATGCAACTGCATGCTTTATCATCTGCTTTTGTGAAGTCTCAGGGCTCTGACCTCAGGTAGCTTTCTTTAAAAGATAAGAAGGAGCTGTGGAAGTTCATTAACACAAAAACTAATCAAGTTTACTGAGCCTCAGCATTTCCAAAGTTCAAAGGCCAAAGTTTGTCTCCAGACTCAGCTCAGCTCAAAAATGACTAAGGCATTTCTAGAGCTGCCTCTGGGTACTAGCCAAAGGGTGGCCTGTATATCTATGCATTACCAACAAAACTAAGGACTGCACTCTGATTCATTGCCTAAGAGCGTCTTTCAGCAAGTCCAAGGTCAAGAAGTTACCCAAAAGGAGGTTTTAATCAGTAGTAGGATAGAGCCCGGAATGCTCTTAAGACAGACCTAGATTCCTCCCATAAACCACATGGCAGAATTGTTCTCAGTTGTTTCTCCTGGGGCCTGCATATCCTTTGCAATGGGATAGTATGTTCTGAATTATGTGTGCTATACTTAATTTGGTCCCTGTATCTGTTGAGTTGCTTTTATTTTTCAAAGTCTCCTCTGTACTACTTCAGAAAAACGCAATAGCCAAGAGGGCTTTTTAAAAAGAATACTATGCTAAATTTGCAAACCAGACAACTAGAAGCAAAGGTATATGAATGAAATTAGATACCCCAACTGAAACTCTCAGAATTCTCTCAGGCAAAACTTCCTAAGCATTTTTGTGTGCGTGCATGATTAAAATTCAGTTCACACCCTTAAATCAGGACACCTCTCTTTCTGTTGTGGGAAAGAGGACAGAGAACCTCTTTAGCAGGCATGAGGTCCTCAGCCAGTTCCTTCCTTCGGTGAGTGCATGATGATTCCCTTCCCTTTTCCTGTAATTAACAGAGTTATATACTCTGGCCTGAATCTCAATTTTTATAGGCAATATTGGCTGTAATAACACCTTACCTCCAAAATCCATTTGCTCCATCTTACAGAGTCCAAACCCCAGAGCATAAAATTGCCCAAACCCAGTGAAACATAGTAGGACTCATGCAAAGCAGTGTGCAGTTCACAGGGCTTTCTCAGGGCTTTCTCACTATGGTCCTGGGACCACGAGTATAATCACAGTGACAGCACTGGGGCGATGCATAGGTTGTCCATGAGCTCCCTGGTCAGACGTCCTTCTCCCTCCAGAAAGATACGCTACCTCAAATTTTACCTTCAAAGAGTTATCCCTTTGGGTGAAGTCACTGTCATCTTCAAGATTTCCCTGAGGCAGGGAAAGGGAATGGAATGTGTCCTGATTGTGGAGTTGGGCAGATTTGGGTCTCAGTGCAAACTCTGCTACTTGCTAGCTGTGCAACTGTGGGCCAGTAACTTAACCTACTTGAGCCTCAGACTGGCCTTATGTAAAACCTAACAACCTTACACAGCTCCTCTAAGGCGGCGTCTATGTAGGCAACATATATAGAGTACTAAACACATGTCTGATATACAGCGTAGGTTCCAATAAACTGTAGATGTCACTGTGATTATTAAACACAAGCATTTCCAGGAACATATCTTGACATAAGATGGACAACTCAACTCACTTTTTAATGGTACTTAGCTAGATCAAAACAATGCACAGAATGAAGCTGGAGTTAAAACTAGCAACATTTCACAGTCCAAGGGTGATAAGAATGATTTCAGAGAAAAAGGGTAGAAGAACCAAAGGCAAGCTTTCTCACTTTCACAATCTGGCTCCCTATGCATACCCCATACTATAATAGCTAGAGAAATTGACTCAGTGAAACTACTTGCCTAATATTATACAGTTAATTGAACAAGAACTGGAAGGAGAACCCATATCCCTGTTTCCAGCCCTGGGGTCTTTCCACCAAATGATGAATGTACCTATGTAATGGTGAAAAGGTCACTAGAAGCAAAAACATTAGATCAGAAGTGAAAAACCTACTTTCCAACTAGAAAAGAATATATGGAAAATTTCTCAGGGTAATGAAATGTTCTATATCTTGATTGGATGTGGGTGTGTTAGCTATGATTACATAGATATATCCATTTGTCAAAATGCATCAACTGGACAAGTTCTGCGCATTTTATGGTATGCAAATTATGTACCAATTAAATAAGTTAATAAAAATATATGCTTTCCAGCCCCAATCAGCCCTGACACCAATGAGCTGGGTGGTCTTGGTCAAATCAGTTTCCCATTTTGGGACAAAGCTTACTTGTCTTTAAAAGGAAGGTATGTGATTAGACAAAGTCTAAAAGTCCCTTCCAGTTCAATACTTTGATATAGTAAAATAAGACCTCTTCCTTTCATTTCAGCCTCTATTTTATGCCAGCTGGGTTCATCAGCAGGGTCAAAAAGATTGGCACACAATTTATGGGAAGTGGGAAGGAACTTAATGGAATGTGTAGGGGACCCAGAGTCTTTCTTTTGCATCATTAACTTTCCAGCCACACTTTAAAGAACATGATTGGTTTTCCACAGGGATCCGGCAATGCTACATGATTGAGCTGTAGGATGAGGATGATCTGGCCCCAGAGAAGTTGTATCTGCCACCAGAGATAACAACTTTCACATGGAGAGCAGAGAGAATGTTTCCTGGACAAAGGGAATGACTGACAGATATTAAACGGGAGGAAATTGAAGGCTCTGCCAAGTTTCATGATAAAATGCTATTTCTCACGGTAAGGTCAAGCTGTCTCTAGTGCAGCTACTGCTTTTAAAAATATAAAGGGAACAAAAACATTCAACAGAGAGCATCAGGCTTTGCAAAGAGTATGTGATCAAAGGCCACTTGTTTCATTTATAAATGAAATTGAATGACTATTATAGCTATAAAAATCATCAAGAGTGAATTTGGAATTTTGCTGATGAACTAAAAGCTGAGAAACATCAGTGAGGAAATTTCTAAAGGTTTGAACCCAAAGCCCTTTGGATATAAAATACCCACTGATGTTTGCAAGATTACATATGCAAAAGGAAGGTTAAATTAGACTTTCATGGGAGGGCATTATGCCAGGAGCTAGGGTTGGCATTATCATAATACATTAATAAGTGTTTTAAAAGGTGGAATTTATTCACTAGCTCTAAATATTAACAGCGTCCAAAGACTAAGAATCTGAAAGCAAAATTTAACACATACAAATCATTAGTGTGTTTACTCATGCAAACAAGATAGAAATAAAAGTTACATTTATTAGTCTCAAGTTGCATTTTTAAAGTGAGTAGCATGTGCTTCGTATTTTAAATCTTTGGTGAATGACACTGCAATGGTTAATTTTATCTGTCATTTGACTGGGCCACAAGGTGCTCAGATGTTTGATTAAACATTATTTTGGCTTTGTCTGTGAGGGCTTTTCTGGATGAAGTTAACATCTGAATTGGTAGACTGGGTAAAGCAGATTGCTCTCCTCAATGTGGGTGGACCTCATCCAATCTGCTGAAGGCCTCAACAGAACAAAAGGTAAGTAAGGAAAGAATCTGCTTTCTCTGCCTGTCTCTCTTCTAGTTGGGACATCCATCTCCTGCCTTCAGATTCAGACTTGGACTGGAGCTTATTAAGGCATTAGTACATGGGTCTGTACTTTGCCAACTGCAAATCTTGGGGTTTTTCACCCTCCATAATCATATGGGCCAAATCTTTATAAAAAATCTCTCTATAGGGACTTCCCTGGCGAACCAGTGGTTAAGACTTCACCTTCCAATGCAGGGGGTGCGAGTTCAATCCCTGGTCAGGGAACTAAGATCCCACGTGCCTTGCAACCAAAAAACCACAAAGTAAAACAGAAATGATAGTGTAAAAATTCAATAAAGAATTTTTTTAAATCCCTTTGTATATACACACAAACACACACATATATATGTGTATATATATATATCAGATCATACAGATCTATGTATATATGTTTGTGTGTGCATGTATATATATATATATGTGTGTATGTATGTATATATATGCATGCGTGTGTGTGTGTGTATTAAGAGAGAACCAGCAGGATATAGATATTCTATTTCTCTGGCTAATACAGACTCCAACAAATGACTAATCAGTTGATTCATATTAACATCATTCAACATTTTGGAGATTAGCTATGAAAATTCACATTGAGCACAGCCTTTGAGCCAGCAATTGTCCTTCTAGAAATCTATCCTACAGAAATACTTGGACATGTGTGCAAAAACTAAAGTGCAAGAATCAGGGCAACTGCATTGCACAGAGGTGGGTCAGAAGGCACCATTCCCACTGAGGTTTTGTCACTGGTGCCACTGTGGCATGACAAAGATATTCACTGTTAGGTTGTTTGAAATGTCAAATGACTCAGAACGAAGCAGATTTCAACTACTGGAGGCCAATTAAATGTTATGTTAATTACATCTACATGATACAATACTATGGATATTTTATGTCTGTGTTGAAAAAAAAAATGAGGTAAATCTATATGATCTGATAAGGAAAGACATTCAACACAACAAAGGCAAGGGCAAGGACAGGGCAATGTAGAGTATGTTCTCCCCAACACACACAAACTTAAAACACTAGTTGTTGCTGGGAAGTGAGACTGGTGGCCAGAGTGATGAGGAATTCTACTTTGCATTATATACTCTTCTTTTAATGTGCATATGTGTGTGTGTGTGTTTTTTACCATGGCCAGATATTACCTTCATAATTAAAAGAAATAAAACTAGACTAATACAAAAGTTCACCCACTTATTAAATAATTCAGGAACACAGACCAAGCAACCTGCTAAGTACTCTTCCTAAGTTGAAGTGCTCCTCATGCAAGGAAATTCTCTAGTTTGCTAATGTAATTGTTCTGGTAGTATTGTTGGTGCTGCTGTTACAGATGGTGCAATACTACGTCTATGCTGGCACTCTTCTGGGTACTGGGGATATATCACTGACCAAAAGAGACAAAAGCCTTTGCCTTCATTGTCCTTGCATGTTTAGTCACTTCAGTCAGGTCCCAGTCTTTGTGACCCTATGGACTGTAGCTGCCAGGCTCCTCCGTCCATGGGGATTCTCAGGCAAGAATACCGGGGTGGGTTGCCATGTCCTTCTCCAGGGGATCTTCCTGACCCAGGGATCACACTGGGGTCTCATGTCTCCTGCATTGGCAGGCGGGTTCTTTACCATTAGCACCACCTGGGAAGCCCATCGATCAGAAATGTGGCAGTCTGTGCCCCACATTCATGTGGCCCTGACATACTTCATACAGTTAGAATCTCTACAAACGCTCCCAGAGGGACAGGCACACAAGTATGTATATGTGCACATGTGTTTTAACATATGTGTTTGGGTTACGGTCTGTCTGGCATTCACATAGAGAACACTATACAGTGAAGTCTCTATTCAGAGCAGATTAGATGAGTGTAAAAAATGTTCCTGTAACAGAAAAATCCTACTAACAACCAGTCATCTTAGAGAATTCACTGGGGGTTCCCTCTGCTGCTGCTGCCTGCACTCCTCCACTTTAAAACTTTCTAAGCTGGCTGCAGTTCAGGAGACAACCAGATCCCCATATCCCAGGCTGGCTGTAGTTTAGAAAATGGCTGGGTCCCTAAATCCTTAAAACTTGTCACTAGTACCATTCTCGACATTTTCATCTGGTAAGACTATGCCAGCTTATAGAGACAGAGGCTGTACTCACCAGAGATGTCAAACACCTCATCTGAGTTATCACCTTAAGTTACCACTCTCTGGGGATTGAAAGTGGCCCCTGCCAACCAAGTCAGTTGTTACAGTCGTTCCAGGACATATCAAACCCCAAATGTCCAAGAATGCCCACAGCTGTGCACACCCATGGACACATACAGGTGAACCTCCCCATGTATCTACTTCTTCACAACCTCTTACTCCATTACTGGTGTGGCTGGAACTGGCTTGTGGCTCATCAGATCTTTTTTGTTCCCTCTTCTGTTTTAACCTTGTAGATTCACCGGAACTGCTATTGGAATCACTAGCCTCAGGCAGTCAGAAATAGCTGCTTATATTCCCTCATGGCAAAGATCAGGACAAATTTCTGATTGTTATTTCTACTATAATGAGACTGAGCCATACAATCTTTCTGGCTGACTCCTTGCAGTAACTACTTCTCACCTTTCATTATCTTATAATGATTCCCTTCCATCTACAGAGGAATAATAGCTCCTGCCTGGTGACAGGGTAACGTATCCAATAAATGTTTTATTTAACATTTCATAGAAATAACTTGGGAGTACACAGTACTTATGAGATGCCAAGACCCAGATTTTAATTTAATTTTAGAACTAAAATTTATTTTAAAAGGTAAAGCTGCCTGCAATGGCTCTTGGGACTATAATAAGCAGACATTGATTTCTGCTGAAGTTAACATCAGGTATTACTAAACTGAGGAAAAAAAACAATTTCAAATAAATAAATAAAAGTATTTATAATTAAAAATATAATTATTGAACTGAGAACTATAGGCTTCCCTGGTCTCCACTTCAATCAGTAATTACCTTGAAAAAATAATTAATCCTCATGTTACATAAAAGTGAACACCAGTATTTATATTCTTACTTTTTTTCATGCTGAGACAAATGTCAGATAGACAGAATTTTAATAGAATACAAGAATTTGCAAAAGCTTAAACTACAAGATTAAGGGCAGGAAGATAAGGGGGCGACAGAGGATGAGATGGTTGGATGGAATCATAGACTCAGTGGACATGAGTTTAAGCAAACTCCGGGAGATAGTGAAGGACAGGGAAGCCTGGCATGCTGCAATCCATGGGGTTGCAAAGAGTCAGATATGACTGAGTGACTGAACAACAGCAATGATATTCTTCCTCTCCCAAAAAAGTCATCATTTCCTTCTGCTATCCTTATTCAACAAGGGCACTTGCATTGTGGAGATAGTGCTATTTTCTCCCAAGGAGGCAGCAGGCTTAGAAACACTGGAGGCATCATCTAAGCATCCAACTCACCTATGGCTTTTACACTGTTTGACATAAAAGGGCTCTGTCTGTGTCAGAACATGTCTGCCAAGAGTGAAGGCATACAACAACAGAACAGCACATGACTGATTACATTTGGTTGTTATAAGAAAAACATGATTCATCTCAGAGACATGGTCACTCTCCAAAAGTCTACTTGCATCTTGCACCCAGAAAATACATACTCACTAGCTCAGACAGATGAGGTTGATGGCTAATAATGCTTTTACAAATAGTATTAGCAATATTAAATTGCTGCTATTTAAATAATAACTGCTAATATGCATTAAGCTCTTGGCATTTACCATGCCAGCTTTGGTCTTTTACAAGGGTTAGCTCATTTACTCTTTATATTAATCCCATCAAGTTGATAGTATTGGCTCTGTTTTATAAATGAAAAGAAAAAAGAAACCACATTCCTGAGAGTGTTGTTGCTGGCAATGGTTGCCCGCTAAGGGCTCCTAGCTGCCCCTCTTGGGGAACTGCTGTCTGCAGAAGGGAGTGTGCTCACTGAAGGTTAGAGCCCTCCCTGTGTGCAGTTTTTATGTAATGACTGGTGAATGTAGGGGAGTACCAAGGTGTGGCCCTTTAGCCTAAAGAAGGGATTCCTCTGATGAGTCCAAGGACTGGCTGAAATCTTTCTTACAACTCTGGGGCAGTTCAATTTCTATTTCTGCCCAATCCTGTTTTCTTCACTCCCTTAAAGGTAAGGTCCCCTTTCCTAGGGAACACACTCTAAGACAACAGTTCTTGTTAAAAAAAAAAAAAAAATTACCTGATGGTTGGTCTCTTCCCCTTCTATCCCGAGTGTCTGCAAGATTCTACATGCACAGAGATTTCGATTTACAAAGCTGTGGTATATGAACTAACTGTTCCATCCTGGGTAATTCACCCATGTGGCCAAGATAAATCCTGGGTAGAAGCCCAAGCTTCCAGATCCTCACATTCCTACCTCAGTTATTCTATAAGCAGTCCTGATTTGACCTTGCTCCAACTTTGCAAATATAACTGGGAAGGCTTGGCATCAAATGTTACTGAAAGTTCCTAACCATATTTCCTGACCTTGTTATACACAATGATTTTATTACATTTTAAAACCCTGAATTTAGCTGCACATCAGTAGAAAATCTACAGCCTAATTTGAAGCTTCTTCCCTGATGATGAAGAGGAAGACCTTGCAATCTTTGAACTTTTTCTTTTGTTTTTGCAGGTTTGGAATGTAATCTCTCTTCTCCCTATCCAAAAGAAATAAAATGTGTGAACAGTTTAATGAGAAAATCTAAGTGAAATTCCAATGATCAACTGATATTCTTTTTCTAGCTTGTAAGCAGAAATAAACAAGAGATAAATGGTCAGTGAATGAGGCTATATTTACTTATGCAATACTGAATCACTAAAAAGCGCTCATCAGTTTCCCGCAGTAACCTCACGTGCCTGATGAAAAACCAACTGTATATCAAACTAATCTCTCTTCCCTGAAACCAGTGGAGGGGAAGGATTTTTTAATGTACTTTTTGCCATAGGTTTTTTTCCTTCTTTCTTTCATTCCTTCTTTTTTATCTTTCTTTCCCCCTTTTAAAAGAATATTCTCTCAGCTAGTGAGGAAAGGAAACTCATTTTTCTGCTGACTGGCTTGTGCACAACTGGAAATTATAAAAGAAATTGCTGTATCATTGATGTAGTAAGAAAACAGGAAGACAATTTTCATCCCAAAATGAGCCCTCTCAGCTGAAGCTCCCTTTGTAGTTGATGACCACATGCTTTCCATCTCGGCATGTGGCCAGTTTTATTAAAATCCTATAGCAACAGCTTATTTTTCAAACAACACTAAAAAGGCACTTTATGATGAACTGGCCTTAAAGTTGCTCATGGTTAGATGTTTGCCACCTTCAGTTACTCCGATGAGAAAGGGATCTTACTTCATAGGGGGAAAGTCTGAACATTATTCTTGTGATCAAAAGCATTTGTTGGACCCTTAGGTAATACTCAAGCAAAGAAGTAGATGGGCATCAAAGCACAGAAAAACTGAGGATCCCACTCTAGGCCACCATTTCCCTAAACAAAAGAATAAACTCTGCAGAGCCTACAGAGCTTGCCAGAAAATCCAGCAATCATGCTGGAGAATGATGGGGAAACATAACAGATGCCCAATTTTGAGAAAATTACCTCAGAAAGAAGTAGAATTTGAAGAGTTAAAGGAAGGAAGAAGAGTGGTGAAGAGGGTAGTGAAGGAGAAATACTGGTAATAAAAGAGAAGATGATGGCAGAATAAAAAGGGAAAAAGAGAGAGAGGAGAAAAAAAGAAGAAAGGTGGACACTGGTCCATTAATTTCTCTGTAAATTGGAAATCAGTTTCACCAATCCCAAAAGACAGCCTTGATAGAGAAAACCACCAAGAACAGAAGTAATCAATAAGCTGAAGATAATACTAAAACACTTGATTGCATTAACACCCAGTAACCAGAGAATTTTAGGGCATAAATGATGAAAAATTTTAAAAAATAATGTGTTTAAACTTCTTCAAGAATATTTAAGACATTTAGAAGTCAAACACAAATTTTGGAGCTGAGATTCTATATACTGCACTAGCAACAGTCCTGTCCAAGAGATGTTTCCTAGTGTCTGAGCTGTTCATATTGAAAGGACCCTTAATGGTCAGCTTCTCCAGCACTATTTTATCCAGACTGGATTCTTTCCACCTCTATCACATCCTCAACAAATAGAGACTCAGCAACATTTCTAAGTATACTGGTTTTTCATTTGTATTTTTGCTCTATCCACAGTAAATTAATGAAAATCTTCTGTTCTGAAAATACATCGATATAAACATACAACTGTCATCGATTAACCTTTTGTACCAGCTAAGGTTATCTCACAAGGGCTAGATGGCTGTTGAGGTTAATAAAAAAGGTTACAACCTCTTGTGGGAATTCTCCATGCCAGTCTCCCAACAGTGTTCCCAGGAATGAGGAGGCAGAACAGGACTCCCAGTCCATTACTATAAAAGAGGTGTCCTTGATCTTTTGCTTAAATTGCCCTTCAGTAACTCGGATTCAACAGTAGTCTGGACAGAATTCCTAAGGATACTTGCATATTAAATGTTGAAACACATACAGTTGACACAAAATGCATAGTCAAGTTAAAAATCTGCCCTTGTAGGTTAAACCTCAGTTGAAAACTGAATGGAATACTCAAGGCTCTCATTGTCTGTGTGGAAACCCTTGATTATTCTCATTTGATCTTAAGATATCCTTGAGTTTACTGAAAAACTATTACCCAAAAGGAGAGCCAATCCCTCTCTAAATCTCTATAGGCTTTTAGTCTCTCCCTGAAGTTAATTTTGAAAAACTAGATAGAACCTAGGACCACAGTATTTTTAGTGAACATTAGAAAATTCCCTCTTCAAAAACAATATGTGCTGTATCTCCAGCAAGGGTAAATCTCAGAATGCAATATTTGGCCATTTTTAAGAGTGAACAGTTGCATTAGTAGGAGATCTTAAGTAAATGCTAATACCTTTAAGCAAAGGAATTATGTGCTCCCATTTAAAATGATGATACAAATAATACTTACAATGATTAAGTGAATTAAATCAGGTTACAAAATAATAATCATAAAACAATATTGCTCATTTATCTTTGAAAATGACTATGAATGCAAAAGAAAATATCTGAAAAGTTCCAAATGTTTCAAAATGTTAATAGTTCAACAGTGATTATTCTCCAAAGTGGGATCATGCTTATCTTTTTTACTTTCTCCTTTATATTTTCTATTTTCAAGTGATGATATAGAATATATAAGGATTTCCCTGGTGGTCCAGTGGTTAAGAATCCACCCTGAAATGCAGAAGACGTGGGTTCAATCCCTGGTTGGGGAACCACGATTCCCCCATGCCGCAGAGCAAACAACTACATGTGTGCCACAGCTACTGAGCCCGTGAACCACAACTAGAGAATCCGTGGGCCACACAAAAAAATGCCACACGCTGCAACTAAGACCTGATGCAGCTAATAAATACAACTAAAAGTGATTTCAATTTTGGAATAAATGGGATATTTTTAACTGATAAAAAGAATCCATGTTTTTTAATATGATTTCTTTATAAAAGAGGAATTTCCCTCTTCAGAAAATTCTGTGTCTGTTGTAGGTATTTTTCATACACTATCATCAAACAGTAATTCTAGTTTCTACAGACATGCTATTAAGTATTCTGTATGAGGAAGGGAAGGCAGTTGAAATAGAGATGGCTTAAGTAAATGAAAAAGACTCAAACATAATGAAAACGAGGTGCATCTTATCACCCTGACTTGCTTACATGGAGGGACAAAATTTAAGACTTCAAAAACAGTAACAAACATAGATTACTACCCACTCACAATGCCGAGAAGCCCTGCTCCAACTCACCCCATTCTACCAGCTGCCAAAATACTGTGCTCCTAAAATGCCACCACCAAGTATTCATTTGGGCTATCAAAATCTCCCAAGGGTCAAGAAGCTAGAGAGTGTGCTGCGTGCTCCTACACTCAGACATGAGAGTTTACTAAAATCTGATTGTAAATCAATTTAATCAAATGTCTTTGTTTAAAACTCAGATGTGCTAAGGTTTCATTCAAAAGTGTAGATGAGAGAACACGCAGCGCAAGAGAGATCCTTCACTATGCTTTGGTGGGGAACTGAAGTCTGATCTTGGGTATGAGGAGATTTGACATCCAGAAGACAGGAAGGAACAGGCCCAAGAAGGCGGGAGAGAAGATAGAAAGGGTGAAAAGAATGGTAAAAGATAAACTCCACAATTTCCCAAGGCTCGAACCTATCCTCACAGCTGTATTTAACCAAACAAAAAACCAAACAAAATCAGACCACTTGAATCTTTTAATTTTTTGCTTTGATCATATACCCAGCCTAAATCACTGACTTTAAATACTTTTAAATAGAAAAAAGAAATACTGAATTTCTCCAGCTGGCTGCCTAAGTCTGAATATTCTCGAGTAAATCCAATGCAATGAATTGAAAAGTGAAAAAAATTTATAACCTTTTCTTGGAATGGAAGGGAAAGAGGTCTATACCATGCCAAATAATTGGCTTAACTAGATTCTTCCCGCCTGAGATGACCCATAGCTTGGATGTCGTAAAGACACAGCCTCTCTGTTTCTTTCCTGTACTCGGAGAAGGAACGTTCCATTCCACGCAATTCATGAATTTTAAAAACCATGAACCTTCCTTCACATTCCGGAGGAACACAAACGTTTTCCTGTCAGGGAGCTGTTTTGAGCATAAATGCTCAAGTGATCGCAGTGGTGACAGGGAGAAGACTTTTCAGACTGGCTTTGTTCTGAGCTGACTGGAGGCTTCAGGACTAGGAAGGTCTGGACATATGGTTGGGCACAGGGTAGGGGCTGAATTTACCAACCACTAACTGCCATAACAGCCTTAACAACTGCCGTAACGGTCCCTGGAACACTGCCAACCGTTGAGCCAACTGCCAAGGCTACCATGTTGTCTTTAGACAATGAACCAACAGAAAATTACTTGACCACGGAAGACCCCTAACTCCCTCTTGTGGCAGAGCACATGCCTAAATCTTGCCACTTTCCCACTAGGAGGACATAGCTGAATTCCATGAACGAAGGATGAAGGAGGTGATTATTTTAGGTGGTTTTTGTTCTTATATTCTAAATGAGATATTTTTAAATGAGATATTCAATTTCTGAATATCTCCAAAGAAAATAATAGTACCCTGGTGAGCTTCCCCAACTAGAAGGCAACAAAGCATATGCAGCAGGAAACAGACAGAGTTGGGCATCCACAAAACCTCAATTTTAAGGCAAGTACTGGCCCAAGCCTGGAGGATGACTCTGACTAAGCTATTTCATGTCTCTGAAACTTGGTTCCTCATTTTTGCAAAGAAGAGGATGGATTTTTAAGGAAACTTTTAGTTCTTAAATTCTACTGTTCTAATTCAGAGTGGAGCAAGTCTCTAAAATCTTGCTAATTTATGATTGAAATAAGGTAGTGATTTTGCTTGGTGTTAAAAGACCTCTTCAAACTCATCAGTCAGAAAAAATCAAAATCTTGTTTACATTAACTTTTAATTAAACAGAGCAAATAACGCCCAAAAGGATGCTGCTTTCTTATTTCCTGAAAAAGTTCCCCAACTTCTATATTTCTAAATGTAAAGAACTAGTCTCAGAATTCTAATCAGATCCCAAATGGTGCTTGCATGCTTTCTTGTTATGCACCTCTTTGGAAATTTGCTTCATCTTGGAATTTTGGTACACTGTAAAAGATTCTCTAGTATCTTGACTGATCAGAACTTGAAGTCCTCCCATTTTAATAATTCCTGATGACTTGTTCATCTACTATCCTAGATCTTCTAAAGAGGTATTCTCAAAGATGTTTTAAGAATCCCAGGAAGGAAAGACATCTTCCCAACCAAACTGTTCTTTGCAAAAACTGATACGTAGTTTGCTCTCTGACTTTGAATAATTAAAAACACTTAACCTTTCTGAGTCTATTATTTATAAAAGAGGGCGACAATAACCAGCTCTAAAGTTATTAAAATAATTGATTGCAAAATGTTTGTGAAAGCACTTACTCAAAGGGCAAATCTCTGTTACACGGTGTCTACAGCCTATATTTTTAGTTCTACTGACAGTTCAAAATTATCTTGAGAGAGTCTAGTTCCATGGAAGTAACACTGGTCTGAGAACCAGAAGACCCAGGTATAGTCTGGGCTCTGACACACCCTAGCTGTAAGGCCTTGGGCAAGTAGTTACACTTCTTAATAATCTTAAGAATCTATTTCTCATCAATCTATATTATGGAGGATTACAACATAATGATGGTATGCTGACCAAATGTGCATACAAGTGGAAGAGTTGGTTTAGATGCTCATTGAACAAATCAGAATTCCAAAGGATTTTGACAAGTTAGAACCATGAACTAGATCTAAAGAGAGTTTATCTAATCAAGTCCTATGCTTATGGCTAAAAAGCAAGCAACTAAAAAGGAAACGTGAAATTTCACAAGTACATGAATGAAGATATAGTAAAAAGAATAAGAGACAGGAAGTGAAATACATATCAATAGCACATTGTGGTTACCCAAAGGTAATATTTGCATGGGTATCTATATTAGTGAGGAGCTTTCTCTTCTGTATGACAGTATCCAGACAAGTGAGCACCATCACTTTCTCAGTCTTCTCCATCATGAACAGTACTATTCTTCCAACCTTTCCCCTTGAGCCACAGTTTGCTGCCTCATCACCACCTCAGAGTTGTGTGTTTCTTCTATGAGTCTTGTTAGATTTTTGGTTGCAAATATAGGTCTTTACCTCTCTTAGATAAAGCTCTCTAAATTTGGTTCTTTTGGTTCATTATTTCAGTTTGTCAAAATCTTTGGGGATTTTGATCTGCTAACAGTTTTTTTTTTCCTCTGGATGAAAATGGAATCTCAAACTATGGTTCATGTGGAAGAACTGAAAGAACGAGAGCTGTACAATGTCAGGTTTTCTAGATATTAAATAGGCTATTAAATATACTATATTTAACATGAACATATTTTATATATACAAATATATTCAAGTATTTATATAACATAACTATAAATAAAATATTTTAGATTTTATATTTAATTAATTGAATATATTGGGCTTCCCTTGTGGCTCAGCTGGTAAAGAATCCTCCTGCAATGCCAGGAGACCTGGGTTTGATCCTTGGGTTGGGAAGATCCCCTGGAGAAGGGAAAGGCTACCCACTCCCATATTCTGGCTTAGAGAATTCCATGAATGGTATAGGGGTCACAAAGAGTCAGACACAACTGAGCAACTTTCACTTTCACTTCAATTGAATATATTATTATATTTTCTCTTTCTTTCAATGAAGGAATAAGATATCCACCATACTCAATGTACACTTCCTGAGGTAACTAGTCCTCTAGTTAATAAGACATTATTTCATGAAGATGTTGGAAAAAGAACTAGAATCCTCTGGGGAATTCAAAAGAAAAGAGTAGACCTGGTGCAATTTCTAGAGAAAGGGCCTAGAGATCAACACACATGAATTATATAGGAGCCACATATCAGTGAAACTTCAAAAGGTAAAAGATATCACTTCTCCAACCTATATTCAATTTAAAAGACCAATATTTTTTGAAGATGAAGGGGGGAAACTGTAAAAATAAAATCAGGAATATGTATGCCCCCAATATTAATAGTGACCCAGGATGATTGGAATTATAATTTGCTTTGATTTTTCATTTTACCCATCTGTATTGTCTAACACAAGGAGAGATTTTTAAAAAGGCCTTCTTCAAAGAACAATGCAAAGAAATAGAAAAAAACAATAGAATAAAAAAAGATTAGAGATCTCCTCAAGAAAATTGAATATATCAGAGGAACATTTCCTGAAGGATGCACACAATAAAGGACCTAATGGTAAGGACCTAACAGAGGCAGAAGAGATTAAGAAGAGGTGGCAAGAATACACAGAAGAACTATACTAAAAAAGTCTTAATGACGTAGATAACTACAATGGTGTGGTCACTCACCTACAGCCAGACATCCTGGAGTGTGAAATGAAGTGGGCCTTAGGAAGCATTACCACAGACAAAGCTAGGGGAGGTGATGGAATTCTAGTGAGCTATTTCAAATTCTAAAAGATAATGCTGTTAAAGTACTGCACTCAATATGCCAGCAAATCTGGAAAACTCAGCAGTGGCCACAGGACTAGAAAAAGGTCAGTTTTTATTCCAATCCCAAAGAAGGGCAGTGCTAAAGAATGTTCAGACTACCAGATAATTGCACTCATTTCCCATGCTAGTCAGGTTATGCTCAAAATCCTTCAAGCTAGACTTAAGCAGCACTTGAATTGAGAACTTCCAGATGTACAAGCAGGTTTAGAAAAAGCAAAGGAACCAGAGATCAAATCTCCAACATTCACTGAATCACAGAAAAAAACAAGAGAATTCCAGAAAAACATATACTTCTGCCTCATTGACTACGTGAAAGCCTTTGACTGTATGGATCACAACAAACTGTGGAAAATTCTTAAAGAGATGGGAATAACAAACATCTTACCGTCTCCTGAGAAACCTGTACTTGAGTCAAGAAGCAACAGTTAGAACCCTATATGGAACAGCCGATCTACAACTGGTTCAAAATTGGGAGAGGAGTACGACACCTGTTTATTTTTATTATATTGTCACCCTGTTTATTTAATTTACACACAGAGTACATCGTTCAAAATGCTGAGCTGGACGAGTTACAAGCTGAAAGCAAGATTTCTGGGAGAAACATGAACAAACTCAGATATGCAGATGATACCACTCTAGTGGCAGAAAGTGAAGAACTAAAGAGCCTCTTGATGAGGGTGAAAGCAGAGAGTGAAAAGGCTGGCTTAAAACTCAACATTCAAAAAACTAAGATCATGGCATCTAGTCCTATCACTTCATGGCAAATAGAAGGGGGGAAAGTGGAAACAGTGACAAATTTTCTCTTCTTGGTTTCCAAAATCACTGTGGGTGGCAACTGCAGCCATGAAATTAGAAGACGTCTGCCTCTTGGAAGGAAAGCTATGACAAACTTAGCATAGTAAAAAACAAAGATGTCACTTTGCTGACAAAGATCCATATAGTTAAAGCCATGGTTTTCCCAGTAGTCATGTACGGATATAAGAGTTAGATCGCAAAGAAGGCTGAGCGCTGAAGAATTGATGTTTTCAAACTGTGGTGCTGGAGAAGATTGCTGAGAGTCCCTTAGACAGCAAGATCAAACCAGTCAATCCTAAAGGAAATCAACCCTGAATATTTACTGGAAGGACTGATGCTGAAACTGAAGTTCCAATACTTTGACCACTTGATGCAAAGAGCTGACTCAATGGAAAAGACTCTGACATTGGGAAAGACTACAAAAGGAGAAGAGGGCAGCAAGGGATGAGATGGTTGGATAGCATCACTGACTCAATGGACATGAACTTGGCAAACTCCGGGAGATAGTGAGGGACAGAGAGGATTGGCATGCTGCAGTCCATGGTATTGCAAAGAGTCGGACACGACTTAGTAACTGAACAATAACAAGTGTCTCATATTCTGATTTTTGTAGTAGGAAAAAAAAAAAAATATATATATATATATATATTTGGTTCCTTAAAAAAAATCCATATACAAACTGTGTGGTCAGGCCTGGTTCCCAGGCAGGCTTGGTTGGCATCTCCTCTCTTCCTCACAGGAGGAAGAACAGTATTTCCAACTGCTGATTCAGTGCATGAGCTCTGTCGCTCAGTCGTGTCCAATTCTTTGCAAACCCGTGGACTGTAGCCCACCAGACTCCTCTGTCCATAGACTCCAGGCAAGAATACTGGAGTGGCTTGCCCTTACCTACTCCATGGGTTCTTCCCAACCCAGGGACTGAACTCACATCTTCTGCAGTGGCAGGCGGATTCTTTACCACTGCACCACCTGGGAAGCCCAGGGTACTACATATACTTATGCTGGGAAATATTGAACGCAAAAGAAGAGGGCAGCAGGATGAGATGGTTGGAAAGCATCACTGACTCAATGGACATGAACTTGGCAAACTCCAGGACTGATGAGGGACAGAAGGCATGTAAATAGCCCTAGTACACTGTCTAGAACTGCTGAGTCAGTCTCTCTTATAAGCTGTCCCCTCAGCTTCACCTCACTCTTCCTACTAGATACCATCTCAGTCCTAATCCCCAGATTCCTCTTCCTTAGATAATTCTCTCCTGTAAGCTTCCATATGTGACCTGTGTTGCTCTGAGCACTTAATTCCCCCAAAGGCTGGAGCCCTGCCCACAAATCCCAGCCCAGTGAGAGCAGTTCTGGCGCTTTCCCTACCTGGATTACCACTGGGACACTTGACACCCCCAGTGCTGCCTTCCTTACTGACCTTTCGTTGTGATCTGTAAGATATTGGACTATTGCGACAGCCTCCCAACTGACCCCTGCCCCTTGTCTTGTCTCTGCCACTACTGCACTGTGGCCAAAGTCATCTCTATAAAACACAGAAGTCAGCCCGTAACTCTCTTAATGTTTTTCAGTGGTTCCCCATTCCCTACCAAGTGAAATTCAAATCTATTGCCTGGCTCAAGTCTCCTGGAGGACCTGACTCTTTGCTTCAAGGATACAGGCCGTCTCTTATTCCTTCTGTGTCTTTCACAATAAATACGGACAGAAGTGAACTGTGGTTCCTTGGATCCTCGGCTTTGCCTGTCCGCACCTTTTCGAGCCATAACTGCACCACACCTGGGTCTGTTTCCATCCCCTTTCAGTCCAGCCTCCATGGGTAGTTTGTGGTACTGGGTGCTATTTCATCCCCTCCTCTGGGATCCCTGATATTCTGAAGATATGGCTGCATAATCTCTATTCAACCTGCTCTGCTATTGCCATGAAAGGTGGCCGGAGTGTGCTGAGGCAAGAGGAATTAGTTTAGAAAGAATTCATGCAGCACAAACTCTTTGGGCATAGCACCTGTGTATCTGCACAGGATCTTTGCTCAGAAGAGTCCTGTACTTAGTTCAATACCAATGGTTTCAATACCCAATACCAATGGTTCAATACCATTTGAAATTTTTAATAACTTTATTTTTGAACTTGTTATGTAAGTGAAATACAATGGAACAGTGGAGCAAAAGTATGAGCACAAGAGATACATCCAACATGCATGTCTGCTTCTGTTTCTTGTCACTAGGATCACATATAGTATTTGTGATACCCCCATGAGTACAGAGTTCTGGTAAATCTGCATATACAGGAGTTCAGAAAGATTCAAAAGTGAATACAAAGTGAGCCTATTACATCTACGATTGAGTCAACTGACACCTTAGGGAGGCCACTTTTTCCATTTGAATCAGAATTTGCTTTCAATGAAGAAAGACAGAAATATGAATGACCAAGAACCCTATCATATGCTTTCTTATTCACATTACTTTCCTGAATTGGCCAACTACTTATGGTGAAAAAGGTGACACAGAAGGAAAGGGAAAGATAGCCCTTTCCTACTTTTTCTTTAAGTTATTCATTACTTATCAGGTACAGAATATTGATAGAATGTACATATATCAAGAAGCGAAATTTAAAAGCTGAGTTAGTTTTGTGTAGCATTTCTACTGTTCTGGTAAGAATGAAATACATACACATGTATGATCTATGAAATACAAATTGTGCAACTACATTGATTCTGCATACAAGTAACTTGCATTTAGACTGCCTTTTGTAAAATGTAATTATAAGTGGTAAAATTCATGCTAATAATTCAAATTTTTAACTTTTGATTACTTAGAATGACATTAAATAGCAAATTCTAAACACCATGACAAATCAGGAGAGAGTCTGCAGAAGAACAGTGAAAGCATTTTTTAGTACCTTTCAAGACACTTTTTTTCATGTTTTTTAAACAAGGAACCCTGCTCCTTCATTTTGCACCTGGTCCTGAAAATTATATAGCTGGCCCTTCACAAGCAAAAAGGAGCCACTTTCTATCCAACTACCAGCAAAATCCAAATTACATTTATAAAGATGGAAAGAAGGCTAATTACTACCTACTTTGTGTTGTGACCGAGAAGGCAATGGCACCCCACTCCAGTACTCTTGCCTAGAAAATCCCATGGACGGAGGAGCCTGGTGGGCTGCAGTCCATGGGGTCGCTAAGAGTTGGGCATGACTGAGCGACTTTGCTTTCACTTTTCACTTTCATACATTGGAGAAGGAAATGGCAACCCACTCCAGTATTCTTGCCTGGAGAATCCCAGGGACGGGGGAGCCTAATGGACTACCGTCTATGGGTCGCACAGAGTCAGATACGACTGAAGCGACTTAGCAGCAGCAGCAGCAGCAGCATGTGTTGTGAAAGTGAAAGTCGCTCATTCATGTCTGACTCTTTGCAACCCCATGGACTATAGCCTGCCAGGCTCCTCTATCCATGGGATTTTCCAGGTCAGAATACTGGAGTGTGTAGCCTTTCCCTTCTCCAGGAGTCCTCCCAACCCAGGCATCGAACTCAGGTCTCCCATACTGCAGGTTGATTCTTTATCATCTGAGCCATCAGGGAAGCCCAAGAGTACTAGAGTGAGTATATTATCCTTTCCCCAGTGGATCTTCTTGACCTAGGGGTCAAACCAGGATCTCCTTCATTGCAGGTGGATTCTTTATCAGCTGAGCTACCAGAGAAGCCCTACTATGTGTTGTGGTTTGGTCTGATTAAAGACTAAACTGTCCCTTACAATGTGAATTAAGAACAGAATCTTTTCCCTCTAAGCCACAGTCTCTTATACAAGGAACAAGGCCTTGACAGAAGTGAACTAATGCCATTCAGATCTTGTAGGGGAAAACGGAGATGTCCCAGCCCAAGAGAAATAAAGACTACAGATCTCATCACTCCAGGCAGTGAACGCTGATGGAAGAAGGGAGAGTGAATACCTTTTGGGGGATGGGTCCACCATCTCTAGTTAGAAAAGAAGTGAGAAATCCACAGTGGCTTCTAGCAGGCATATCAGCAACTACAAGAACCACTGGACACATCCTGTTGTTGCAAGCTGCCCGAGAGAGAGGGCCAAAGAGTGTAGTCAGGAGAGTAGCCAGGCATTCATGGGTTGGGTCACCCAAGGACAGTTATCCTCCAATAAAAAAATTTAAATAGCATCTGCACTTACTACTAGACTTTAGGAAGTTGCTTCAAGATGCCTCCTAGTTATAACTAATTTAGGAGACTCTCTGATGATGGAGAGATGAAAATCCTATTGTAAGTGGCATTTGCTTGAAGGGGCCCAGTCAGTCAGTCAGTTCAGTCACTCAGTCGTGTCCGACTCTTTGCAACCCCATGAATCGCAGCACACCAGGCCTCCCTGTCCATCACCAACTCCCGGAGTTCACTCAGACTCACATCCATCGAGCCAGTGATGCCATCCAGCCATCTCATCCTCTGTCGTCCCCTTCTCCTCCTGACCCCAATCCCTCCCAGCATCAGAGTCTTTTCCAATGAGTTAACTCTTCGCATCAGGTGGCCAAAGTACTGGAGTTTCAGCTTCAGCATCATTCCTTCCAAAGAAACCCTAGGGCTGATCTCCTTCAGAATGGACTGGTTGGATCTCCTTGCAGTCCAAGGGACTCTCAAGAGTCTTCTCCAATGCCACAGTTCAAAAGCATCAATTCTTCGGTGCTCAGCCTTCTTCACAGTCCAACTCTCACATCCATACATGACCACAGGAAAAACCATAGCCTTGACTAGACAGACCTTCGTTGGCAAAGTAATGTCTCTGCTTTTGAATATGCTATCTAGGTTGGTCATAACTTTCCTTCCAAGGAGTAAGCGTCTTTTAATTTCATGGCTGCAGTCACCATCTGCAGTGATTCTGGAGCCCAAAAAGCCCAGACCTGCTAAAATAAGTAATTTCCATCTATGGCCATATCACCCTGAACCCAATCTTGTCTAAAATAGGTAGTTATCCTAAAAACCCTAAAAATAGAGTGAAGAATTAGGAAAAATGCTAAAGTAATAATGGCTTATCTAATATTTGAAAGCTGGCTTAAAATTCAACAATCAAAAAACGAAGATCATGGCATCTGGTCCCATCACTTCATGGCAAATAGATGGGGAAACAATGAAAACAGTGACAGACTTTATTTTCTTGGGCTCCAAAATCATTGCAGATGGTGACTGCAGCCATGAAATTAAAAGACGCTTGCTCCTTGGAAGAAAAACTATGACCAACCTAGACAGCATATTAAAAAGCAGAGACATTACTTTGCCAACAAAGGTCCGTCTAGTCAAAGCTATGGTTTTTCCAGTAGTCATGTATGGATATGAGAGTAGGACTAGAAAGAAAGCTGAGCGCTGAAAAATTGTTGCTTTTGAACTGTGGTGTTGGAGAAGGCTTTTGAGAGTCCCTTGGACTGAAAGGAGATCCAACCAGTCCATCCTAAATCAGTCCTGAATATTCATTGGAAGGACTGATGCTGAAGCTGAAGCTCTAATACTTTCACCACCTGATGCGAAGAATTGACTTACTGGAAAAGACCCTGATGCTGGGAGAGATTGAAGGCAGGAGGAGAAGGGGACGACAGAGGATGAGATGGTTGGATGGCATCACTGACTCAATGGGCATGAGTTTGAGCAAACCCTGGGAGTTGGTGATGGACAAGGAGGCCTGGAATGCTGCAGTCCATGGGGTCGCAAATAGTCGGACATGACTGAGTGACTGAACTGAACCTTTGAAGGAGACTTGTACTATTATCCTTATTTCACTCATGTTCTTCCCACCTGCTGCCACAGTGGGAGATGTCACTCCATGCAGTGATGGTAGGACTCCACCATCCTCCCCCAGCCTCTGATGGACAATGCATTCTGAGAGCCAGGAATGATGGCTGAAACTTCTATCCACATCAATGCCTCATTCAGTGACTAGTACGAATAGCATTGCATAAATGTTTGCAGAAGGCAAAAATGTACCAGAAAGAAAAACACAAGTTGGATGCTCAAATGTCACATTTCAAAACTAGACACTGCCCACAGGAAAGTGATTTCTGTGTTCCCTAGGTTCCAAGCACATGGAAACACTGGGTTCTGTGATTTCTGAGATTTGAAATGCCACTTCCTTATATAAAATTGGACTTTTACTGGCACCATGAGGGGACCTGAGGAATGCAGAATACCTTTATCAGACATCACTGATCACCCACTGCATTAAATGTGGAAGATGAGCAGTTAACAGCTTCCATGTGCTATGGTCTGGACCAGTGGTTTCCTACTCCAACTGCATGTCAGAGTTACCTGGGGAAGGTTGGTAGTTCTCAGGATTCAGTGAAGAACTACTGACTCAGAATTTGGGAGTGGTGTGGGTGATTTTTAAAGCTCCTCCACACACCAGCCTTTGGGACGCACCACCCTAGGATGACAAACTGTTGAAGCTTGATATGTTTCTGAGATCCAACTCAATTTACACCAAGAATCAATTTGAATTATATAAAGGTTATGCAAAACCCTTGGCCAAATTCTCTTTCTGGGGTCTAAAAAAGACATCTCAACCCTCAGTGTGAAATTAATTCTTTTTCCTTCAGTTCAGTTCAGTTCAGTTCAGTCGCTCAGTCGTGTCCAACTCTTTGTGACCCCATGAATCACAGCACGCCAGGCCTTCCTGTCCATTACAAATTCCCGGAGTTTACCCAAGCTCATGTCCATCGAGCTGGTGATGCCATTCAGCCATCTCATCCTCTGTTGTCCCCTTCTCCTCATGCCCCCAGTCCCTCCCAGCATCAGGGTCTTTTTCCAATGAGTCAACTCTTCGCATTGACTTCGCATTGAGGTGGCCAAAGTACTGGAGTTTCAGCTTCAGCATCAGTCTTTCCAATGAACACCCAGGACTGATCTCCTTTAGAATGGACTGGTTGGATCTTCTTGCAGTCCAAGGGACTCTCAAGAGTCTTCTCCAATGCCACAGTTCAAAATTATCAATTCTTTTGTGCTCAGCTTTCTTCACAGTCCAACTTTCACATCCATACATGACCACTGGAAAAACCATAGCCTTGACTAGATGGACCTTTGTTGGCAAAGTAATGTCTCTGCTTTTGAATATGCTATCTAGGTTGGTCATAACTTTCCTTCCAAGGAGTAAGCGTCTTTTAATTTCCTGGCTGCCGTCACCATCTGCAGTGAATTTGGAGCCCCAAAAAATAAAGTCTGACACTGTTTCCCCATCTATTTGCCATGAAGTGATGAGACCAGATGCCATGATCTTAGCTTTCTGAATGTTGAGCTTTAAGCCAACATTTTTACTCTCCTTTTTCACTTTCATCAAGAGGCTTATTAGTTCCTCTTCAATTTCTGCCATAAGGGTGGTGTCATCTGCATATCTGAGGTTATTGATATTTCTCCCGGCAATCTTGATTCCAACTTGTGCTTCTTCCAGCCTAGTGTTTCTCATGATGTACTCTGCATATAAGTTAAATAAACAGGGTGACAATATACAGCCTTGACGTACTCCTTTTCCTATTTTTCCTTTTCTGGCGGAAAAACATGAAATTTTCAGACTGCGACAACTGAACAATTTACACCAAATGTGTGCAAATTTTTGGCAGTCATATTTCAAATCTTACAATGAACAGAACAGGTAGTATGATGCTTTCAGGTAATATAAAAAATGCCTGTCCAAATGCATACCTCTGCTATACAATTTTGCTACTTAAGTATACAGAAAGATTTCCCTATTGAAACTGCCTCAGTGATATTGCTTTCTGATTACATGCCATCACTGCCAAGTATTTCTGCTCCAAGAACAGTTACAAAATGAGTTAGAACAACTGGTCTCCTCTGAAGCAATGGCTGTCATAGGCAAAACCCTCTATGAGCTACTTCGTACTCTATTCACTCCTCCAAAACAAAATGACAGAAGGTTCTGTTAGTCAACATTAGCTGTCCTGAAATTTTCACCTCATGCATACACGTGAGCTAAGACCCGTCAGTTGTGTCCAACTCTGCAACCCTATGGACTACAGCCCGCCAGGCTCCTCTGTCAATGGAATCCTCTTTATCTCGGGGAAAAACATGAAAAGCAAGAATACTGGGGTGGGTTGCCATGCCCTCCTCCAGAGGATCTTCCTGACCCAGGGATCAAATCAAGGACTCTTACATCTCTGGCACTGGTAAGCAGATTCTTTACCACTAGTGCCACCTAGGAAGCCCTTCCACCTCATAGCACATTTAAAAAAGAACCAACATTGGGGTTAACACACACAGGACTTTCAACCGATCATTGACCAATCTCTAAAGAACACTTCACACAGGCCCAGCCCAAGACCCTCAAGACAGCTACCTCTATTCAGGCCAAGCTCACAAATGGCATACATCTCCCTGGCATCCCTTTCCTGGGAAACAATGTCCTTTCCAACACTGTGATTCTGATGAGGCTGTCAATTCAGGTATCACATCCCTCCACCACAAGCATAGGAGTGAAAGCTCTGTGGGAAGCAAAGCCTTCCCATCTCCTGGATAAGGGATCACATACACAAGCAGGCTCATTATAGAAACTGCCGATTATACTCAAAGGTCAAAACTTAAACTAGCTACACTTCTCAGAGAAAATCTGTTACCCATTTATTGTGCATCCAATTTCAAACACACGTATACACATGTACACACATGTACATATGTGTGCACACAACTGAGTATACTGTTTTCAAATCCATTTTTTTCACTTTACACTACATTTTGAGCATTTTCCCATGTGCAAGGGTACCATCTTGTGGCTGACACGGAAGATAGAAGACACATGGCTTTCTAGTGTGTGAAGTTATAAGAAATACCAGCTAAGTATGACTTGCAAGCTCCTCTTTAAGGGAATATTTGCTTCTACAGTAATAGAATATATACATCAGTGTTTGTTGATGTTTAAAACATGTGTGCACATAAAGCAAATGTTACAGAGTATCCTGTGCCCAACTGATAACATTCTGGCATGAGTGGAAAAGTATCAGGACCTTTTAAAACAGCTGAGAAAGGAAAAATAACCAGGTGAGTATTTAGCTCACTTGTGATAGTAAGTAATTTATACCAAACTTTGGAGCAGTGAACAGATCACAAGAGTAGAAGTTCAAAACCAGCCTCCAGTCCTAGCTACACGAGCTTCTCTGACCCAGGCCACTTAACTTCTCGGTCTCTGATTCTTCACCTGGAAAAAGGAGAGAGTACCTGAACTGCAGGCTTCACAGGGATGCTGGGGTCACGTAACATACGGGAAGGGGTAAAACATTCTAAAACACCAGACAGAATATAAAGGTTTATTATTGTTCAAAACAGCTGGATTAGCAATCTGGATTTTTTAAAGATATAGCTTAGCTTTGCTCCTTAAATATTTTCAGACATGATCCTAGTGGAGGAAAGAATTCCCTGAAGGAAGGATAAAGGTTTCTCTCAGAATAAGTTGTTAGGCAGAAAAAGGGTCAGTAGGGGAAGGTTCAGAGAAAAAAATTAATCCATCTTTTTAGGTGTCAAGTACCTAAAAAGTTAGGAGGATATAAGCAGAGTTTGCAATGGCTCATGAAAGTTTTTCTGTGGTAAAGACTGTGAAAAGACAATGGATTACAATGTCCAGTTTAAAATGTTGGGCCTATATGCTTTCAAAGCAAAAGAGCAATGAAGAAATCACAAAAGAAATGACTGACAAATTTCTCTCTCTTTATAATTACACTTCATAATTCAAAGGTCCAAATACAAAATTGAAAGACAATCAAACATGATTTTTGCAAGTCCTTTGCAATAAATGACAGTAAGACTCATAGGATTGGTTTGTTTGGTCTTAACATGCCAAAGGGTAAGGATATAAATACACACCTTATGAAAGAAGAAATGTATTTTTTAAACTATATGAAAAAGAAAGTTCAAACTTATATAATCAAATAAATACAATGTAGGAACTATTAAGGTACTATTTCTCACCTAACAGATGTGAAACAAGTTTTCATAAGAATCAATGCTAGAAAAACTATGACCCAGCAACCCCAGTACTGGGCACTAGGCATATACCCTGAAAAAAAACATAATTCTAAAAGACATATGTACCCCAATGTTCACTGAAGCACTATTTACAATAGCCAGGACATGGAAGCAACCTACATGTCCACTGACAGGTGAAGGGATAAAGCAGGTATGGTACATATATACAATGGAATATTATTCAGCCACAAAAAAGAACAGATTGGAGTCAGTTCTAGTGGTGGATGAACCTATAGCCTGTTATACAGAGTGAAGTAAGTCAGAAAGAGAAAAACAAATATAGTTTATTAACAGATATATATATATATGGAATCTAGAAAAATGGCATTGATGACCCTATTTGCAGGGAAGGAATGGAAATGCGGGTGTAAAGAATGGACTTATGGACACAGTGTGGGAGAGAGTGGGTGGGATGAATGGAGAAAGTAGCATTAATATATACACACTATTATGTGTAAAATGGACAGCTGGTGAGAAGTTGCTGCATAACACAGGGAGCCCAGTCTGGTGCTCTGTGATGACCTAAAGAGATGGGATGGGGGAAGGGAGGGACGCTCAAGAGGGAGGTGATATATGTATAATTATGGTTGGTTTGCATTGTTGTATGACAGAAACCAACACAACATTGTAAAAGTTAAAAAACAAAAAAAAGAGTTAAAAATGAAAAGCTGTGCTGAAACACTCATGAATTCCTGGTAGAAGATGTATAGGTGTAGGTATAGGTGCAATCTTTCTGAAAAGCAATTTAGCAATATACATCAAGCTGCTTACAAATATGCGTGTTCTCTGAGACATTAATTCCATTGCTGGAAGCTGAAGAGTGAAATCAGTAGGAATGTAGACTCTGACACAGGTCACCTGAAACTGTCTCCCAGCTCCACTGCTTATTAGTCAAACCACTGGGCAGGAAATTGCCTAATGTCTTCATGCCTCAGAGTCCTCATCCATAAAGTGGGATAATAGTGCTACCTATTTCACAAAGCAGTGTGAAGATTATTATTAATAAAAGCAAGTCTTCTAGAATATGCCTAGTATATCACAGATAGTTAATAATAGTTAAAATTATTGTTGTTACTTTCATTATTAGAAGAATCTAGCAAAAAACATGGAAATTGCATTCATTTAGAAAATATGTATTAGCAGTATCTTTGGTTGGGCAATGGAAAACAAAATAGTCATGATCTCTGACCTAAGGAGCTCAAAAAGTAGGTATAAAAAATTATGTTCTTAGATGGTCATTGCAACAATATTTATAGTAGTAGCTGTGATTAGAAATGAGGCCAGTATTCAAAAATACATGTCTATGAAATAAAAGATTGTACAGCATATTGTGGATTACTCTACAGTCAGTAAAATATGCTTCTGAGGCTTAATTTCCTCATCTGGCAGATGGGGATACCACAGAGTCATCAAGAGGATCAGAATAGTCATAAATATTAAAAGGTTTTAGAAATAACAAAATAATAAATGCTAATTATTATTATTTGTTAGGGTCTGTAGAAGCTCAATTATGAAAACAATCTTAATGAACATTTACTATGTGCCAGATACTGTACACATACTACCTCACCTAATTTCCATCTCAAGCTGCAAAGTTTGGAGATAAAAATACACAATGACAATTAAATTTTAATTTCAGATAAAACATTTTTAGCATGTCCAAAATATCTGAAATATTTGGGCATAATCATACTAAAAATTATTCATTGTTTATCTGAGACATTGGAATGTTCTTATACCAAAAGTTTATATTGTTTACCTGAAATCAAAATTTAACTTGGCACCTTGTATTTTACCTAGCAACCCTAATCAGTCCTATGAAGTAGATATAGTAATTATACATGTGAGAAAGAGACAGAAAAAAAAAAAAAAAAACAGATTCAGAGACAGAGATTTGATTTTGATTGGTGAGTGGGAGATCACCCATCATTCCTATTATGGATCATAGACAGGAGAAGTATTAAATCAACAGACAAAATGAGAAAGGCAGATGTTATTATGTGGTTCTCACTATTGTGGTATTGTTATTTTAAATGTTATAATTTTTCTAAATATATTTTTTTTTAAGTAAAGTATTAGTCTCTCAGTTGTGTCCTACTCTTTGCAACCCCATGGACTGTAGCCTGCCAGGCTCTTCTGTTCATAGAATTCTCTAGGCAGGAATAATGGAGTGGGTAGCCATCGTCTTCTCCAGGGGATCTTCCCTACCTAGTGATGGAACCCTGGTCGCCCACATTGCAGGCAGATTCTTTAGTGTCTGTGTCACCAGGGAAGCCCCAAATTCATTAAGCCCAAATTCAAATATTAAACATAAAAGAATGTTGCAAAGCCAAATCTTTTCTTGGAATTATTAGCTTTTTTTGGAATTTTTTTTTTTTTATTAGTAGCCATTTTGGAAAACTGACAACATCAGCCTCTTCTTTCAGTGCAAATTATCTAGAGATGGGAGAGTAAACATGTAAATACATGTAAATGCTTATAAGCTGTTTTGAGTTGATAAAATTTCAAGATCTGGGAGCTAAACCTCAAGCTGTTTCATTTCTATTAGATGGTGGCAGCTGACTTGTTTTCTGCTATTTCAATGGACCTTGAAATTAGCATGACTATTTGCTTCAATTCAGCATGTACCATCCCTTACCTTTTACAATAAGCATCACTCAGGGAATAAACTTAATTCAGAGGGGCGTTTTCAAGCATCTTTTTGCTCTTGGAGAAAAGATTTCACTTTACTGTTGTAAAAGGTAGGTACAAAAAATGGTCAGTATTCAAAACCTGCCATAGTACATTGCAAAGGATGGAAATGTGTATGTGTGTGTTCATCTTTTAGCACAGACATTCCCACATGGCTCAGTGATGAAGAATCCACCTGCCAAAGCAGGAGATGCAGAAGACAAAGGTTCGATCCCTGGATTGGAAAGATCCCCTAGAGGAGGAAATGGCAATCCATTCCAGTATTCTCGCCTAGAAAATACCATGAATAGAGGAGCCTGGCAGGCTACAATGAGGTCACAAAGAGATTGGACACAACTGAACAACTCAGCAAGCATGCATCAATCTAAGAAAAAGAGGTCTAAACTCAGAGAAAACACAGGGAAAGGATCCCAGTCAGTCTAGACTTCAATCTAAGTCTACAATGATCTGGCTATGTGACTTTCACTAGTCCCGTACTCTTTCTGAGCCTCATTTTCACCAACTGTAGCCTGACATCAACACATGCTCTACTCCACAGGAGTATTTGGGGGCAAGGTTTCAAATCTAGAAGGTATCTTAGCTGTATGCTACTACAAGAAGAAATTATAACTGATTCAAACTGAAATGATTTCAGAATAAATGGGGCAAACTTAAATCATTATTGCCCATCTGGGAAGTCCGATAAGATAGTATTCTGTTAAAGACAACAGTATTTTCAAAAGCACCAAAGGAAGTAAGAATTTCAAAGCTTCAGAGCTTGAAGACAAAGATCTTTATCAATGCATCTCACACTTTAATGTGATTAAAATCATCTAGGGAACTTAAATATGCAAATTTCTGGACCACACAATACTGATTATATATCAGTAGGACTGGACTTGGCAGAGGAATCTGGATATTAAATAAGCTCCTTGGGTGATTCAGAGGCAGGTGGTCCATTTTGAACACTGAGAAACATTGGTCACTATATATTTGTAAGATTTTTTAAGATATTTGTTAAGATTTTTTAAAGACAATGAGTTTTTTTATGGTAAAAAGCAGAGAGTGCACTTGATTTAATATAAATTCTGGGACGGACAGACAAGACCTTCCAGAATACACGGCAAGGAAAGGAGTCATAGCAATGTCTGATCTTTCAAAACATCTTTAAAGTTGATATATAAGAGCCAGTGGGTAAAGATAAGGCGGGGGTCGGGGGGAGGACAAATCTAAGAGTTTAAAATGCTGTATAAAGTTGGAAGAAAAACATGGCCACAGAATAAACAGTAGCAATCTTTAGTATGATAGCACTGCTGAGGCCTACAAAGAAGGAGGAGATTCAGGAAAGTCACTGGTCAGAGGAAAAAGTCTATTCATCAAAAAGGAGACTAAGAGCCAGTTGAGTGACAAAATAGTAAAAATGTAAGTGTCCTTATATTTATAAGAAAATGATATATGATGTTCATGGAAAGCATGTTAGCAAGAAATAAATTAAAATATGTTCAATGTGAAAATACCTTTTTAAAATATCTTACAAGAATTTTAGAATAGATGGGAAACTATTGTGAAAAGTATAAAGAATAAATAATATGGTTATTGAAGCATTTTATGTGACTATCAAATTCATCTACTGCCTGCCTGGCTTGCAAGCTAGTTAAGGAGGGCTGTATGACATTATCTTGGTATCCTCAGAGTGTACCACAATGTCTGGCATATGATAGGCACTAACTCCATTCAATCGTAAAGGAAATCAACCCTGAATATTCATTGGAAGGACTGATGCTGAAGCTGAAGCTCCAATACTTTGGCCACCTGATGCGAAGAACTGACTCATGGAAAAGTCCCTGATGCTGAGAAAGATTGAGGGCAGGAAAAGAAGTGGGCAACAGAGGATGAGATGGTTGGATGGCATCACCAATTCAATGTAATAAGTTTGAGCAAACTCCAGGAGAGGGTGAAGAACAGGGAAGCCTGGTGTGCTGCACTCCATGGGATCGAAGGGAGTTAAACATGACTTAGTGACACGCAGTTGTTGTTACAACTCAATGGATGGATGGACAGGTAGATGGATGGGTTAAAATGAGAAAAGCCAAGGGAAGAGTTGCACATTCACACAGTATTCACAAACCTTCACAACATTCATTCTCTATTTTTCTTGGATTGAGCTGCTAAATGGCTGTCACGAGACTTAGGCATATTTTAGTACTAATACCTGCTGGGAGTCATGCATGAACCTCTGACTGGGATGTGTTCATTTGTCTTCCTGAAGGAAGTACATATTGATTCATTTTACTTGATGTACCAGTTATCTACCTGTTGACCCTCAGCTCCAAATCCACTTTCCTCCAACTATTCTGCGTTGCTGGGGCTTGATCTACAAACTACATTTCCCAACTCACTCATTAGCTTGTTTTCTATTAAATTCTGGAAAGAAAGAACCACTATTTCTTTTTCATACTGTTTTGCTTCTGCCAGTGTTTCTGGAAGTAGTTGAGTCCCATCAATGATCCAAACTTCTGCACTAACTGCCCTTCTTTTGTGGTCCTAGCTCTGGCCAGGAAAACCATCCTCCACAGCCCTAACACTGGGGAGGTGGAACCCCTAGAAGTCTGATCTTGGGCTTGATAACGACTCTTTTTCCTTTTTATTCCCCCAGTCCTAGAGCTTACAGTTGCTTCCTACAAATACTAATCTCTTGGTATCACTCTCTCCTTTTTGCTTCTCAAGTTCCCTTGCTTTTTCCTTTTTCCTTCCATCCCTTCCAACACCCATAACACCAAGATTTGTATTAAATTCCTTCTGTTTCAAACTTTTGTTTGGAACTTCTATTTACAAAAGAAGTGGTTTCTGGTTTTTTGACAATATTCTGACTGATACACTTGACAAAATCAGGGGAAACATGATCACATTAGATATTAAAAGCAGAGGTTAGAGAACATTGCATGTGTTCCATAAGAATCCAGAATAGAGTGACTTCACTGGTGGCCCAGTGATTAAGAATCCACCATGCAATGCAGGGGACTCAGGTTTGATCTTTGATCAGCAAACTAAGATCGCACATGCTTCAGGACAGCCAAGTCCATGTGCCAGAACTAGAGAGTCTGTGTACCTCAATGAAAGTTCCCACATGATGCAATGAAGATCCCATGTGCCGCAACTAAGACTCAACATAGTCAAATAAATAAATAAATATTTTGAAATAAAGAATCCAGAATAGAAACTGATATTAAGTTGGAAAATTAGGTTATTATTTAATAACATATATAAGAGATAAAATACCTTCCCCTGCCCTGGAATATCTCCGGGATCATATTACTTTATTATTATTATTTTTTATCCTCTGCTTTTTTACACAGATCTACAAGAATCTCCTCCTTATTGAAACCTTTCTGATTACCCTAGCTAGCTTTGAACTTACTCTGAATTTTTTTAGTTCTTTTGTTCTCTCATTTCTAGAGTATTTCTCCAGGTAAACTGTCAAGAGTCTTCCCCTGAATCATTCTATTATCAGAATTCTCAGAAAATATATCCACATACCAGTACCCGACTCTCACTCCTAACCTCCTAAACAAGAATACCTGGAGTAAGGAGTGGGAAAGATGGGGTAGAAAAGGCATATAAAATATTCCATAGCTTTTACTGTGCCTAACACAGTGTGTGTGTGTGTGTGTGTGTGTGTATTAGTCACTCAGTCATATGATCACATGGACTGTAGCTCACCAGGCTCCTCTGTCCATGGAATTCTTCAGGCAAGAATCCTGGAGTGGATAGCCATTCCCTTCTCCAGGGGATTTTCCCAACCCAGGGATAGAACCAAGGTCTTCAGCATTCTGAAGATTCTTTACCATCCGATACACCAGGGAAGCCCAACACAATTTGCTGCTGCTAAGTCACTTTAGTCATGTCCGACTCTGAGCAACCCCATAGACGGCAGCCCACCAGGCTCCCCCGTCCCTGGGATTCTCCAGGCAAGAACACTGGAGTGGGTTGCCATTTCCTTCTCCAATGCATGAAAGTGAAAAGTGAAAGTGAAGTCACTCAGTCGTGTCCGACTCTTAGCGACCCCATGGACTGCAGCCTACCAGGCTCTTCCGTCCATGGGATTTTCCAGGCAAGAGTACTGGAGTGGGTTGCCATTGCCTTGTCCCAACACAATTTAAGCAGAAGCAATAAAAATTTGCCCATTTTTTCAGTGAACTAAGTGAAGATTCCAAAGAAGACCAGGTGGTGTCACTAGTTCCCAATTAATATTTCTGGCCCAATGAAAAGAATCTCAAGTAGCAAACTCTGACCTTCCCTGGACTCAGTGATTCCATACTTGCATCCGTCTTTCCATCAGTTTTCTTTCCTAAGAAAGAAATGTAGAAACCTAGCCAAGAAAACAGAAACAAAATCTCAACAGGGCAAATAAACTGAGTTCTCTGAAAAGAAACGATGGCATATCCTGAAGCTGCTAGGCTTCACGTGAGTAGTAAGTGGGAACCAAAAAGAGCAGAAGTAAGCCTCTCCTTAAAGTCGGTAAAGAATCTGCCTGCAGTGCAGGAGACCTAGGTTCAGTCCCTGGGTCGGAAAAATACCCTGGAGAAGGAAATAGCAAACTACTCCAATATTCTTGCCTGGAAAATCCAATGGGCAGAGGAGCCTGGTGGGCTACAGTCCTTGGGTCGCGAGAGTCGAACACAATTTAGAGACTAAACCACTACCAAGCCTCTCCTTGGCCAGAGGCCTGAGATTTCCTTGTGTTAGTTTCTTGGCATTAGCATTCCAAAGAGCAAGCTTAGGAAATATACGCTTAATGAGCTTGTGAGAAAAACTAAACTACAGACTGCGTTTTTACTCAACTTTTGTTTTATAACATCTGAAGTTGTTATTTGCAAGTTTAATTTTCTTTTTAGGTCTATTCTCACATTGTTGACTTAAATTATTCCTGATTCCTGGATGAACAAACCAATCTAGGTTTATCATGAGCTATTTATTATGTTATTTTTAAGGTGATATAGAACGCTCACTTCAGCAGAAGCTGTTTAGAAATTAACCTTAATTACTAACAGGTTGAGTACTGCATGTTTTCCAAAAGCAGTTTCCATACAAGCTCAGACCTGGCTATATTTTAACATTTCTGAATTCCAATTCTCTAGTTGCATTAATAACCCATTAAAATGGCTGAAAATAATTCTGGATTTATGTATCTAAAAGGGTCCTTCAAAGGTCTATTATAACCCTTCTCAGGTAACATCAGGCCTTGATTTTCTCCATTTGAACATTTATCCCCAAAAAAGTAGATATCCTGGATAATCTGTCCTTTCTTCATATTGACTGACCACAAGATTACTGTGTTCAGAGGCTTAAGTTTCGATGAAGAGGGAAGTACTGAATGGTAAATGGCTCTCCAGTTACAGAAGAGGGCCCCCTGTTTATCCTGTTTTAGCTGAGTGCTCCTAGTTGCTGTCGTTTAGTCACTAAGTCGTGCCCAATGCAGCCCCATGGACTGCAGCATGCCAGGCTTCCCTGTCCTTCACTATCTCCCAGAGTTTGCTCAAACATTGAGTTGGTGATGCCATCCAACCATCTCATCCTCTGTTGCCCCCTTCTCTTACTCTCAATCTTCCCCAGATCAGGGTCTTTTTCAACGAGTCGACTCTTCACATCATTTGGCCAAAGCATTGGAGCTTTGGCTTTAGTATCAGTCCTTCCAGTGAATATTCAAAGTTGATTTACTCTAGGATTGACTGGTTTTGTCAGGGAAAATACACTGACTGAAGCCACCTGCCCTGACCAGGCACCATAGTAACCATTTGCATGCGTTGTTTTATGATAGGAGGTCCTGGTAAGGAACATGGAACTAATAAGCCACCACCAACTGGAAGAGTTCGGGAAAGGTCAAAAGGTGACACCAAGTGTCCAACCACTCCCAGAATTCTTCTCATGAGCAATGCGTGCACCACCAGGAAGGACTCTGGGTCAGAGGATTGGCCAAAGACAATCCGGAAACTAATCCCATCACCATAAAACCTGAGACTGCGAGTCATGTGGCAGAGCAGTTCTCCTGGGTTCCCTTACCCTACTGCTCTCCACCCAGGCACCCCTTCCCAATAAAATATATTGCTTTGTCTGCACATGTGTCTCCTCGGACAATTCATTTCCGAGTGTTAGACAAGAGCCCACTTTCAAGCTCTGAAGGGGTCCCTCATTTGGCAACAGTTTGATCTCTTTGCAGTCCAACAGACTCTCAAGAGTCTTATCCAGCAGCACAATTCAAAAACATCAATTCTTTGGCACTCAGTCTTCTTTATGGTTCAAATCTCACATCCATACATGACTACTGGAAAAACCATAGCTTTGACTATATCGACTTTTGACAGCAAAGTGATGGCTCTGTTCTTTAATACACTAAGTTTGTCATAACTTTCCTTCCAAGGAGCAAGTGTCTTTTAATTTCAAGGTTGCAGTCACCGTCCACAGTGATTTTGGAGCCTAAGTGGTCCTAGAGACTCCCTAAATACCCCTAGATTCCTCTCCTTTAAGACTTATTCCCCTAAATATCTACTAAACTACCTCCATTTTCCCAGTGAACAGTTAGACTCTATTCACATTTTACAATGATCCCCTGGAGGAGTGTTTGCATTCTTGGCTGCCTATCAGTCATTTCACTTACAGGGCATCAAGCTAGTCCCAACCGTTCCCCACTAAGTACTTACTTCCCAACATTCTGTTCAGAGATTGCGTCAGTGGTGTTTGTAAATTTTGATCTCACCTACATTGTGGGGACCACACTTGCAATGAACCTTGGTTGCTGGACTTCGATGACCTTTGTGTTTCAGTCTTGGGGGCCTATTTTGAAAAAACAGTGATGTTGTCAGGAAAAAAAAAAAAAAAAAGATGGGGAAGCTTTGGGGGCAATATTCTTCATGCAGCCAGGACTCACCCTCACTGGTCTGTATAGTCAAAGCCATGGTTTTTCCAGTAGTCATGTATGAATGTGAGAGTTGGACCATAAGGAAGGCTGAGTGCCAAAGAACTGATGCCTTCAAACTGTGGTGCTGGAGAAGACTCTTGGGAATCCCCTGGACAGCCAGGAGATCAAACCAGTCAATCCTAAAGGAAACAAACCCTGAATATTTCTTGGAAGGACTGATACTAAAGCTGAAGCTCCAATACTCTGGCCATCTAATGCAAAGAGCTGACTCATTGGAAAAGCCCCTGATGCTAGGAAAGATTGAAGGCAAAAGGAGAAGAGGGTGGTAGTGAATGAGATGGTTAGAGAGCATCACCGACTCCATGGAGATACTGGAGGACAGGGAAGCCTGGTGCACTGCAGTCCATGGAGTCAGAGGGAGTCAGACACAACTTAGCGACTGAACAACAACAACACCATCAGTGGAAAAGAACTTTCTAGAGACTCTACATGAAGGTCAAAGTTAATTTTCTAAGTTGTCGATCTCAGCTTTTTGTCCTTAAATAAGGACTATTACCCACAGCCAATAGCACTGAAATTCATTCTGCTCTCTCTCTTTTTCTATTTTGTTCTTTCCTGTTTTCTTGGACAAATAAATAAACAGATTTTAAAAACCAGCCACTCTATCTTTCTTCCTTGACAGCAAGATGACACTCACTGCCTTACTTTAGGACCTAAATTGCCACCTACCATCTCCCTGTACCTCCAAAGTACAGGTAATGACTGCTTTTCTTTTTGAGAAATTTCTAACATCAGTTGGTTAATACCTGTAGACTTGTGCATCCTACCCACCCCACCATGCTCCATGACACAACTCTGGTGTCTAATGCATATTAAATAAAAGACTTTCTATTCCTTGATACCCAAATTGGGAACCAAAGCCTCAATTGAAATGCTGTTGCACAATGTTAGGTTATAAATGTCACTGACACAATTTCAAGTCACCTGGCAACACTCAGCTGCTTCAGTTTCACAATGTTGCCCTGCAGAGGGCCAGAAACCAAGAGCAGATGCCTCAGTCTCTTAGAAAAATGATTGCAAAATGATCATAGAATGAGAAATTTTAATGTGTGTTTCAAATTTCTAAATAAAGAAAAATCTCCTGACACACAACAGGGACGGTTTATTGTTCCTGGTGAATTAATAGTGAATTTGATAGCAGGACTGTTTCTGCAACCTCACATTTCCTGTTCTTACTTTTCCTCAGCTTCCCTCTGCAAATAAAAATTTCAGAGATTTCCAAAAGTCCAAGCCAGTCCAGACAACCCAACAAACTTTTAATCTCCTGTAGCACTTAGCATCTGTACTATTCATTGACTGCATAAAATGCTTCAGGGTACAGAGAAACTTTAAGATTATCCACCTGTATTCTCATCTGATACTGGCATCTTCCCTGCCTTCCCACTCAGAGACCAACCACCCCTGAGGAAGAGGAACTGACTTCTTCCTTAATGCCTTATTATGATTAATCTCTTGACTATAAAAACATATATACACAGAAGATTAAGGGAGGAAAAAAAGAGAAAGATAATAAAAATAAACTCTCCTCATAATCACCATTCTCAGAAAAAAAAATTGGTCACTAAAAAGTATTAGCATTATCCCATTATAATAATAAATTACTTATATAAATAGATATTATAGGGCTATAATAAACATTTTTCTGGCTAAATCTTTGTGTGTGTCCATGAATAGTTTTTAAGATAGAATCTTAGAATTAATCAGTCAAAAATTTTAAGAAGTCTAACAATAATAATCACAACAATACCATTAATATTAATAACAAATGTTTCTAGAGCATACTGTGAGGTACTCTGTCACATGCTTCATATTCACAACAATCTTAGGAGGTAAATATTGTACCACCCCCACTTTTAAAATAAAGAAATTGAGGGTTGGAAATTTACTTGAGTTCTCTCAAACAGTATACTAAAATAATGAAAAATGAGGGTTTCAAACCCAGGTCTATGTCCACAAACCATGCTCTTTCCATTACACACATAAATGCGGAATCCCTCACTGTGCTACCATGAGTAAATGACCAGTGTTTTTACGAAAACAATACAAGTTAAATGAACCAAAGGATGCCATGTTGGGAAATGCCAACAGGTCCTTAAATCCAATCCTCATCAGATATGTGAGTCATCCCACAAGGAACACTTAATCTTTACTTATTTATCTTTAAAGACAATAAAGTATCTTACTAGGTATTTCACCTTTAGACTACTCTAAGAATTAGAAAATTCATTTGAATTCTGAACTGAAAATTATTTCCTTTTAGTCACCAATCATTAGTCTAGATCTAAACTGCAAAGCCACAATGACATTACCCTCTGCCCTGTGATGTGACAGCCCTTTGCAAGTGCCATTCAATCCCTGTGCTGTACTCAGGTCTTTTTCAAGCCCACAGTTTAACTTTTCTTCCTACCTTAGACCACGGAGTGTTCTCCCCACTGGGAAGACTTCTGCTGACTATGATCCAGGCTGTGTATTTTTCAAGGCCAGACATCAGCTGAGACACTAAGAGAGCCATCAAGCCACCAGCCATCAGGAATCTGTCTAGCATTATGTAAAGTCCATCAGGGATGTGCCCTGGGGGAACACTGTAGGCCTGATGGGTATGGGCCAGTTCCTGGTGAAGACAGGAACCATCAGCATCTTTGAGCACGCTTACAACATGCAGGTGATAAAGTTCAGCGTGAACCCCATTGTTAAGAGTTCCCACAGAAGCCAAGAACTGGCTGACCTGCCCAAGCCAGTGGAGGGGCTGAAGAGGGTGGCTAAGCCAGTCCGTATGGTGCAACTCATCACTGAGGACTCAGGGGATCGCTTCATCAATGGGGTGATGAGCTGCACCCATTGATCTGCCTGAAGGACTGAGAGAAGAACCACACTGGCATTTCCACCAGGACATCCTAGCCAGTCATGTAGCACCGCGAGACCGTCAGCGAGGAGTCCCTCCGTGCTGTGCCCGTCCAAAGCTCCCAACAAGCAGAGCTGGCTGTACGCAAAAGGCAGCTCTTCCCCAACTCCATAGCCAAGGACACTGACAAGAGATGTCTGTCCTTCAGGAGCCCAAGTAGCAGGTCTCAATCTGGCGAAAAGTGTGAGTGAGACAGTGCTGAGACCCCCAGTACTCTGGGCTCTCGAGCACAAGTCACCCAACACTACCTCAGTGACATCCATCGGGACAGCACGGCAGCTGACTATCAAGAGGTGGAGCTGTGAGGAGCACTCGCGGGGTGTTTGCTTCTACGTCCCCAGTCTGACGCTGCGCACAGATCCATACAGGGCTTCCCACACCCAGTGCTGCCTCAATGCTACGTGCTGACTGCCTGCCCCGGTCCATGGAGCCCATTCACCTGTTGAGATGCGGTGTCTGCAACAAGGGCCTAGTGGCATCCAACTGTCCTGCACAGGAAGTGGGGCCACGTTTTCGAGGAGTCCCAGGTGGCCGGCACCCCCGTTTGATGAGAAGTCACATCGACAAGTCCTTTGGCTTCACCGCCAACCTCAGGGCCCACACAGGCAGCTAAGCCTTCCCCTTCCTGGTACCTCCAGATCCTGCCCGCAGACCCCTTCGACCACACCAGTTGCCCCAGCAGGTCGTGGGGGAGACGCACAGGCACAAAGGCCTGAAGGAAGGCATTCCAGCCCCAGACAACTTCCAGGACAGACGATCCCGGGGCACAGCCTCAAGCCCTGGGATCTCCTCACGACCCTTCACAAGATTGTCCAGACCTGAGATGCCCTGCCTGCAGGGTTTCTGGGGCCCACTTGGTACCATCCTCATCATAAATGCACAAGCTAGTGTGCTTAGAAACTCAGTCGTGTCTGACTCTTTGCCACCACATGGACTGTAGCCCACCAGGCTCCTCTGTCCATGGAATTCTCCAGGCAAGAATATTGGAATGGGTTGCCAACATCCTACTCCAGGGAATCTTCCTGACCCGGGAATCCTCCATTGGCAAGGAAGATTCTTGACCACTGAGCCACCTGGGAAGCCCACTCATCATGAACATTTGATGCCATTTCTTTCCATATCTGGTTCAAGATTTCAGAGCAACAGAAATGCCTTTGCAGAAAGTACTTATTTGGCCAGTGGAGGTGGAAGAAAGGAGGTGACACCTGCTGCAGCCAGCACAGTAGGTAGGGATCAAAAGTGGTCGCTGCACAGTTTGGGAAAAAGAAACTAGAGACAGAATTAAAGTTTTAAAGATAGGATCAGGGGACTCAAGACCTCTTGGGTCAAGAGCTCTGTTCCTTGGAGCCGCATCACTTTTACTTAGTGTCTTGGCAAGCCGAAAGTATCTGTTGTGTTAGTGTCCCTGATCACATCTCCCATTTTATTAATTACTTTAAACTATCTCTGTTATTTTCTTGTACAAGGGCTATCACCTAGCTGGAGGTCATAAACTTGCATGCTGCTGCTGCTGCTGCTAAGTGGCTTCAGTCGTGTCCGACTCTGTGCAACCCCATAGACAGCAGCCCATCAGGCTCCCCCGTCCCTGGGATTCTCCAGGCAAGAACACTGGAGTGGGTTGCCATTTCCTCCAATGCATGGAAAATGAAGTCGCTCAGTCATGTCCAACTCTTAGCGACCCCATGCACTGCAACTACCAGGCTCCTCTGTCCATGGGATTTTCCAGGCAAGAGTACTGGAGTGGGTTGCCATTGCCTTCTCCGCATAAACCTGCATATGCCTTGAGAAAACATCTTAGTGTGTGCACAAGCAGCGTTCTCAACTGGTGCTAACCTGGCGTTCCAAGGTCCACACTATGTTTTCCCTTAGCTTAGCAGGACATGACAACCCCAACTGATCAACCCGAGGTACTTTTATGTGGGTTATGCTGTATTGCTATATTTTGCTTTTATTCTTTTCCCATGGTGATTTTCTCATGGCTTAGCCAGAGCAACAGGCAGCTGACTATTAACCCCTGCAGACACTCAACACTTTTTCTTTCTCATTTCTTCAGAGGGAAACTCAACTTCTCCCACCCTAAAAAATTTCAAATAAACACGTTGAGGTTTATTTGGGTAAGTGGCCTGTTGTCGATTTTCTCCTAGACAGGAGGAAGGAACAAGTGGTTAGACATTCTCCTTGAAATTAGAAGGCAGAAAATTTTGTACCACGTCACCACGAGCATCTTCAGCTGTAATAGTGTCAATGGAATAATAAATTCAATAAGGTGGTGACAAAAAGAAATTTGTGGTTGAAAAATACATAAATATGCAATATGGCATGGTAAGTAAAACTACTGACAGGTACAGAAAGTTCTGAGATAGTACAGAGAAGGGAGTGGTTAACTCTATGGGGATGAAGGAGCCATTGATTCCTTCATTTCATAAACATTTCCTGAATACATATTACATGCTGCAATGAGCACAAACCTGGATAAATACATTTTCCAGCAAAGGGGAAAAGAAACATTTCAGGCGGAGGAGACCCTATACAAGTATAGATGCCTGAAAGATCATGGTGGGTTTGAAGAACTGTAAGACATTCCAAATTATGGAGAATAAAATTTTGCAGGAGAGAAGCAGCAGATGAGGCCGAAATATGCAATAATTCATACTATGCATTGAGTGCAACACTTCATAATACACATGCATGCATGCTCAGTGGTGTCCTACTCTTTGCGACCCCATGGACTATAGTCCACCAGGCTCCTCTGTCCATGCGGTTTCTCCAGGCAAGAATACTGGAGCAGGTTGCCATTTTCTCCTCCAGGGAATCTTCCCAACCCAGGGATTGAAACTATGTCTCCACGTCTCCTGCATTGCAGGCAGATTCTTTATTACTGAGCCACCAGGAAAGCCCCCATAATTTGTGTAGGATGCAGTAATTCATATTATATGCAGTAAACAGCATAAGTAAATTTTGTGAAGGTTCAAATCCCTGACAGAGTTTGTGTATATTAAGTAAAAGTCTGAAACTGCTAGGAGCCTGTGACCCTTTTGAGAGGGTGGGGCAGCAGTCAAATGAGACAGGGAAATCACCTTACTCTCCCTCAGGCTGGTTGTGGCCCTTCCCTACCCAGCAATCCATCGTGGGACAGAACAGGTGCCACCAGATGTAGCATGCCTACCTCTCCTACTTTCTTACCTTCCCTGAACTCTGCTGGGAGAAGATTTCAACCATTCTTTTCCTGAAAGATTCATGTACAACCCAAAGAAGTAGAGAGTTAAGGGCAGATACAGAAATTGTGGCATTTAAAAAAAAAAAAGGCAAAGATTCTATTTAATTCTCAGGAGTAAGTCATCCATGTTTGAGAACTGTTAGAATCCCCACAAAGGCTTCTTACCTTCCTAACCTTCCTCTGTTTCCTTATATTCTAGTCATCTCCTCTTCTATTTGGGCCCCACTCTTCCGTATCTCCTCTTCCCCTTTCTACCACTCCCTACAATTCCTGCCAGGATGTAGAGTCCAGCTGTTGAGTGCCAGCCAGCTGTTGAGCCTGGAATATTCTGCAACCTCTGGTTTCAGCTAGATGCCAATGAAGGATTTCTTTGATACCCTTCTGTAAAATCCTTCTATAGGGTGCATTCTCCTGTGAAGGGACATTCACTGAGGGTGCCTCACCTCTCACAGATCTGCCTCCAGATTGCCTTTTGATGTTCCCTAAAAGCAAACCGAAGGAAGAAAGTTCTTCCTTCCAGTTAATGTGGAAAGCCTTTAATGAAAATCAGGCCTGGACAGAGGTCTAGTGTTACTAATTCAAAAGAAGCAGGGTTAAAGCTACATCAACAAGAGAACACACTGCTTATATAGACTAGACAAGGTAATCTCTGGAAGGAAGAACTTTCTTCCTTCGGTTTGCTTTTCAAAAGTCACTTTTCATTAAAGGCTTTCCACATTAACTGAAACATCACTCTACCTGGGTCACCTGAGACAATAGGACTGTACTCAGAGTTTGTTTCTTATTGTTAGGTTTGTTCCTGATAAAAGTCTAGGAGGGGTGTGTGTGTTGAGTAGGGCAGAGTACGATGGGGTATTCACGGTTTCCAGTAGTTATGTAAATGTTTATTTGAAATTTGAAAAATTATTGCATTTTCTCCTTCTCCAGGACAGAAAAATCAGAAAGAAGATTGCCCTGTCAAGAGATCCAGTAAAGCACTTAGCCTCAGGAAACACACATTCCAATACCTGGAGGCTATCATTATTCTTACAAAAGGTGCATGGCCTTAGGCCCTCTAGGTAACTTGCCTCCTCCATGTCTTAGCTGGGGTTTGTCATCCCTCTTAGGAAAGGGGCATTGAAACCAGTTATCTCTCAGTGCAGCCCAGAACCTAAGATTCTAACGGGAGGACACAGTTTGTTTTGTTTTGGTTGTTTAATCCGGTCCTGGACTTTAATGTTTTCTTTTACTACCTAGATCACCCCATCCCAGATGCAACATTCTTTCAAAGGATTGAAGCTAAAGCAGGAAGGACACACTGTTTATACGCTTTTGCTTCTAGATGAATTAATCATTTATTTCTGTTGTCTTCATCAGAGGAATCACCTCAAAGCAGCCCCACTCTCTGAGTCAATTCTACTGGGGCTCATAGTGACAAGTGGAAACAAGAATACAGATAAGTCTCTGGCTAGAGTGAAATAACTTCTTCAGGTCACTGAGAGGCAGGAGACAGATGGGCCTCAGGTTAGATATTTACAACTGGCCTCCAGGTTTATATTTTTCGGGGCAAGAAAAAGATGGGTTTCAGACCAGATACTTAAAACTAGCCTCCTGTTTGCATTTCCTGAAACATAGGGTAGGTGGGTTCTAGGTTAGATATTTAGAACCAGCACCCTGTTTGCTCTTCGAAATGTAAATAACAACTGAAACAGCCTAAATAGCCAGGCTTTGTCTCCTGCGGATACCTTAAGATAATAGTCATGGCAGGAACAGAGAGGGGCTGAACCTTGAGATCAGAAGGTCATGTATTTCCCATCCTTGGGACAAGGGAGACATTTCACATGTACAGAAAGGCTGCTTGGGGGTCAAAAGGAAGGGGCACCACCCCATAAGAGGTGATACCCCTATGTGATCCCATAGCCCCTGGGCTGAATCCATCTCGGAAAAAGATGCACATGCATGTTGGGGAGGGTCCTAGGGTGGGTTAGGTGTGGGAAAAGAAACCAGATATTTGACTAGAGGTAAACAAAGACCTGGAAGAAATCCTCTCTATATAAATGATTTAACTGCCTCTTTACTCCTACTCAACAGGAGGGAAGCTCACAAGCTTTTCTCCCAGTATGCATCTCTACCTTGCTTCTATCCTAACCAAACAAACTGTTTCTCTGTGAGCTCTATCACTTGTTCTCCGCTGTCTCTAATAATAAACTCTGTACCTGCATTTACAGTTTCTGCCTCCAGGAGAAATGCATTTTTTAATGGGGACAAAGATCCAGGGAAAAAGAGCTTCTAGTCTCCATCCCTTACTGGTCTGGTGGCTAGGATTCCTGGCTTTCATCCAGACTACCCAGATTCAATTCTTGGGCAGGGAATTAACATCTCGCTTCCTGTCACTGCTCACTGCTTCCTCTCCAAGATTAACTGTTCTTCCTGGCTCACTGCTTCTGTTTTAGTCCCTAAACAGTGGAGCTTAATCTGTTTTTGTTTGTTTTTTAAGTGAAGGAATTTTCCTTAATCCAACAATCCCCCTTTGGGGGATTTGACAGAAATAAAATAATGGTGTGTGTACACTATCTTTAGGATCAAATTTTAAAAATACATTTTTCTTTCTTTCTCATTATTTAGCTGGTGACTATGGGCACATATTTATCCTCTTAGATTAGAAAGGAAAGTTAATGTAGAATATGATTTTTGTTTTATTGTGAGGATAGCATGGGGTGATCAGGGGAGTAATAAAGCATCTCATGATGACATTACTGACCCAGCGGGTTAGTTATTGCTCCTTGTCTAAGTTGGCCATTCATAACAGACTAATATGTACAAGAACTGGCATCAGGAAATATCGGATATTATGTAAGTCTTTGTTTCCTTTGGACAAGGAAGAAATTTCTTTGGTTAATAATTCAGAACCTCAGGAAAATGGTTTCAAAACCACCCTGTCATATTGCCAGCTCCCAGCACGTTCATGTTCCGAGCACATGCAAGTCAGGCGGGCAGAGATTTATTGAGCAACTATTATGTGTCAGGCCGGGTGCTAGTAAAATATGGGGCAATGAAAATAAACAAGACATGGCTCAACTCTCAAGGTACTCAGTCCACTTAGGTGGAGATAAGGAGAAACATAAATGAGGAGGATAATGTTGGTGATGATGAATTTTGGTGTGATGCACTTTTATGAAGAAAAGAGCATCATTGGTCACTAGACCTGCAGAAATAAAGGTGTGGGAATAAACGGATGAGCCTGTGAACATTTGGTATTATCAGGGTAGGAAGTCCAAGATGAGGAGAGATGCAACTGGGAAAACTGGTTCTGCTGATCACAGAAGACCTTACATGGTTTCATGGAACTTGGATGGCTTTCCCCCGCCCCCGCCCCTGTAGTTCCAATACTTTGGCCACCTGATGCAAAGAGCCGACTCATTAGAAAAGACCCTGATTCTGGGAAAGATTGAAGGCAGAAGGAGAAGGGGATAACAGAGGATGAGATGGTTGGATGGCATCACTGACTCAGTAGACATGAGTCTGAGCAAGTTCAGGGAGATGGTGAAGGGCAGGGAAGCCTGGTGTGCTGCAGTCCATGGGGTCACAAAGAGTTGGACACGACTGAGCAACTGAACAACAACAAGGCAATGAGAAGCCATGAAAAGGCTTTCTAAAGGAGAGTGATACATTCAGATTTGCATTTAAGTTAGATGACTTCAGTCTCAGATAGGCATATATGCAAAGGCAGACAGTCCAGGTAGATGACAGAGGAATAGTCTCTCTGAGAGATGGTGGGCCCTCCATGTGGGCAGTGATACAGACATGGAAAGGAAGGATAACTTTGAGAGAGATTTAGACTAAAATAGATTAGATTAAGTAATTGATTAGATAGGAGAATGAATGAGAACATAAGATGACTCCTATGTCTGAGTGGCTGAAGATAAATAATAGAAGACAACAAGTACATTAGAAGAAGGAAAATAAGTTTAGTTTTAGAAAAGTCTAAAATGACTATAACGTATATAAATAGAAGTGCCTTGTAAGCAGTTGACTATATAAATCTGGGACTCGAGAGAGAAGTCAGGGCAGGAGCTATCAACTTGGAAATCATGGAATGTACTTGTCTGGCTGGATCTAGGAGTCATATTCCTTACGGGCCAGGCACTGCGCGTAACACTGGGTATACAGTAGATGCACAAAATAATTCTTGGTTCTTGTCCTCATAGAGTTAACTATTTAGTGGTGGAAACAGACATCAAAAAAGTGAAGCTACTACAAAGTAGTATAAGAGAGGGACTTGATTTTCAACAGGGGGTCATGGAAGTCCTCAGGAAATAACATATGGGGTAAAGTCATGACCCAAGGGAAAAGTAATAGACCAAGAAAACCCAGGTAACACCGAAATGTAGAGATTGGGAAGGGAGAACTGAAAAGGAGAAAAAGGCAGAAATATAGGTGAAAAAAATGTTGTCATGGAAGACAAGGAAGGAGAAAATTTCAAGAGAGAATATTCCAACAATGTTAAATTTAGCACAGAGGACAAGCAACATAGGGCTAAAATGACCCCTTGATTACAAGTATGGAGGTCTTAATGATACTGACAAGCAAATCATTGTAGAATTTAGAAGCCAGCTTTTAGTGAGTTGAGGAATGAATGAGTAGTAAAAAAACTGTTAAGGGGAGGACAGCACAGTAGTTAGAGTGGAGCCTAAATCAAATAAGTGGTTGATTATAAGATCAGAGAAATTATAACAGTGGGTTGACATCATAAGAAAGAAGAATCAGGATCTGAGAGTAAATGGAAAGGCTGAGATCAAAAGAACAAGCAGAAGGAAGCTTCAATTTGGAGGAAAGCACTCTATCCTTTTGGCTTCCCTGGTGGTAGAGCCAGTAATGAATCTGCATTGTAGGAGACCACCTGCAATGCCAAGAGACATGGGTTTAATCCCTGGTTTGGGAAGATCCCCTGGACAATGAAATGGCAACCTGTGCCATTATTCTTGTCTGGAAAATTCCATGGACAGAGGAGCCTGGTGGGCTACAGTCCATGGGGTCACAAGAGTCAGACACAACTTAGCAACTAAACCACCACCACCACTCTATCCTTTTAGATTGGCAGAGAGAGGTGAAAGTGCATATGGATGTGGGTATGTTTATAGAAGGGGACCTAGAATGTTGAATAGTTCATTTCCAAAGGACTCAATATTGTAGTTTATGAAGGAGTCAGCTTTTCTGCTGAGAATGAGGGACCTGAGAAGAGTATAAGTCAGCAGTCATTCCTGAGGGGAAAGGGAAAGAAGATGACAGGGGACAAGAAAAAGAATTGAGCTGCTGGGCTAACCCTGACTTTGTAGTGGAGCCAACCCATCTGAAGATGTGATTTTTCTCCAACCTATCACTTGACAATCTGGATACAGAAGGAAAGTCACATTGCTGATTTCAAGATTGTGTTTTGCCTGGTGGCTGTGGCAAAACAGCCAGGCTGCAGAAGAATTAAGAGACTGAATGGAATTGTAGCTTAGGTCATCAACCATGTGGGCCAAGTCAAGGAAGGAAACAAGTGAGGCTAGAGAGGGGATGATTGGGATAAGAGGCTGAGATTAAGAAGCTGGGGACACTAGGAGTCTGAAGAACAAGAGTTTTAAGAAAGGAAATGCATGATATTGGGAAGGATTTGGAATTTGGTCTGAGAGTAGTTACAAAGGATTTCTGATGTGGAATGGTTCCAAGCCAAAGATGGACGTAACTCCAGTAAAGTGGGGTTTACTGGAGTTGGGGCTAAAAAACTGAGGCTCAGGTGTTGGATAGTTCATCTACAGGGTCATTTGAACACATGGAATATCAGCAGGTAACAGGAAGGAGACAAAAGGAGCCAAAGGGTCAGTGAACCAGTTAAAAGGGGCTGGGAGGCTGGTATTTTTCAGTGATCAGAAGGCATAGAAGAGGTACAATCTAGTGGCAGGACCCTTAAAAGAGCAGAGATTTTTACTGATTGATGTAGGAGGAGTTTGAAGCAGGCTTCTAGGGCTGCCATAACAAAGTACCACAGACTGGGTAGCTTAAAACAACAGAAATTTATTCTTATACAGTTCTACAGGCTAGAAGTCCACAAGTCAGGTGTCAGTGGGGTTGATTCCTTCTAGAGGCTCTGAAAGAGAATGTCTTTTATACTGCTCTCCTAGTTTCTGGTTGCCACTGGTAATCCTTGGTACTTCTTGGCTGACAGATGCATCACTCCAGTCTCTGCCTCCATCATCTGTGGTATTCTCTCCCTTTGTGTCTTCACATCATCTTCTTCTAAGGACATCAGACCAATTGGATTCAGGGCCCTTCCCACCTCAGTATGACCCCATCTACTCTTAACTAATGCAACAGCCCAGCTGCCAACTAAGGTGGCATTCTGAGGTACTGGGGGTTGGGACTTGAACATATCTTTTAGAGTGACACAATTCAACACTTGGACAATTGGAAAAGGCCATTCCTATCACAAGAAGAACATGATCAGAGGATAAACAGAACAATGCACATCTTTGTGTGTCTGCTGTGGGGGTGGTGTTTAGCAGGCAGTAGCATCTCAGGTTGGAGCCAACTTTCACTTAAAAAAATGAGAAAGAAGGAAATCAGAGGGGGTTCCACTGAGCATTGCAGAGAAGTGTGGGGCCCAGGCAAGCACCAAGAAGGAAGAGAATAAGGACAACAAAAGAGATGACTGGTCAGGGGCTTTATTGATGGGGTAATGACTGAGGAGGCCAGAGATATGCCTAGGGATTGGCTGTCCTGTGGCCCCAGAAGTAACTCCAGAGCTCATGTGTGCACATGGCTGTGTGGAGACAGGCTTTTGCACTGAAGGAGGAAGAGTGTATTAAAGTCAGCTTAGAGATCCCAGAGGAACTTGCTTTAGAAAGGTCTGGGTGATAACTAGCATGCATAATTATAAAAATATACCTCTAATGGAGAGGAGAGTATAGCTGCCAAAATCCCAGGTTTGGCATTGGACAACCCAGGATGAGACCAGGCCTCTGTCACTTAACAATCACTTTACTTCTCTGGGCCTCAGTTTCCACCTCTGTAAAATGGGGCCGTCCTATCTCCTAAATCCATTATGGGAATTACCTGTGCTAATGTCTGTATGGCATCTAGAGCATGGTTTCCCATGAAGTAAATGTTCAATAAATGGCAGCCACTTATTATAAGATAACTTTTTATTTTGTAGTAATTGTACAAGGAATTCTTGTATACCTTTTAAATAAATTCACCAAATTCTGCTTACATTTTCCATTTTTTCCCTGTTATTCCTGCATGACCCTCTGTATAGACACATTTCTACTTATATCTTTTTCTATTTCTATTTATATCTCTATCTGTAATTTTCCTTCCCTAAATCTTTTGAGAGTAAATTTGGAGACACTGTGCCCCTTTAGTAAATAATCCAGTGTGTATTTCATAAGTACAAGAGTGTCCTCTTATAACCACACTGTGATTATCAAAACCAGGAAATTTAACCTGATACAATACTATTATCAACAATGTATATTCTTTTTAAGACTTTTATTTCTTTAGTGTAGTTTTAGGTTTACAACAAAATTGAGAGGAAGGTACAAAGATTTCCTATATATCCCCTGCCCCTACACATGCATGAACTTCCCCATTATCAACATCACTTCCAGAACAGTACATCATTTTTACTAAGAATAAATCTATATTGACACATCGTAATAACCCAAAGCCTATATTACTTTAGGGTTCATACTGTACATTCTGTGGGTTTGGGAAATGTACAATGACATATATCCATCATTATAATATCACACAGAATATTTTCACTGCCTTAAAAATCCTCTGTGTTCTGCCTATTCATCTTTCCTTCCCTCCACTCCTGGAAACCACTGATCTTTTTATTCTCTCCATGGTTTTACCTTTTCCAGAATGTCACATAGTTGGAATCATATGGTATATAGCCTTTCTAGATTATCTTCTCTCAGTTGGTAATATGCACTTAAAGTTCCTCCATGTTCTTTCATGACTTGATACCTCATTAATTTTTAGCACTGAAAAATATTCCATTCCAACTACTGAAGGACATCTTGGTTTCTTCCAAGTTTTGGCAATTACGAATAAAGCAGCTATAAACATGAAATTAAAAGACACTTACTACTTGGAAGGAAAGTTATAACCAACCTAGATAGCATATTTAAAAGCAGAGACATTACTTTGCCAACAAAGGTCCGTCTAGTCAAGGCTATGGTTTTTCCTGTGGTCATGTATGGATGTGAGAGTTGGACTGTGAAGAAGGCTGAGCGCCCAAGAATTGATGCTTTTGGTGTTGGAGAAGACTGAACTGAACTGAAACATCATTTTGCAGGTTCTTGTGTAGACATACATTTTTAGCTCTTTTAGGTAAAGATAAAGGAGCATAACTACTGGATTGTATGGTAAGAGCATGTTTAGTTTTATAAGAAACCACCAATCTGCTTTACACAGTGGCTACACCATCTTGTATTCTCAACAGTGTAGGAGAGTTCCTGTTGTTCCACATACTCCCCAGCACTGATGTTGTCAGTGTTCTGGATTTTGGCCATTCTAATAGGTGTGTGGTAATATCTCGTTCCTTGGAGAAGGACATGGCAACCCACTCCAGTATTCTTGCCTGGAGAATTCCATTGACAAAGGAGCCTGGCAGATTACAGTCCACAGGGTCTCACATGACTGAAGCAACTTAGCATCCATGCACCATCTCATTGTTCTCTTAATTTACATTTCCCTGATGATATAGAATATGGAGTACCTTCCATATTAATTTTTCATCAATTTTCTGAAAACAGTTTCATAACTCTTTGATTTTTCCCAGTCTAGGATCTAATTCTGTATCACACATTGCATTAGTTTTCATGTTTCTTTATTCTTCTTTAATATTAGTTCTCATTTATGTTGTTTGGCCTTAATATTTATGAAAAGCACAAGCTAGTTATTTTGTAGAATGTCTTATGGGTTGAATTTACCTGATGTTCCCTCATGATTAGATTCAGATTATTCATTTTTGTCAGGAAAACCAAAGAAGTAATCTTGCGTTCTTCTTGATACATCATTATCTCGAGGCACATGATGTTGTTTTTAGAGATCAACCTGATCACTTAATTAATGGGAAACAGTCTTTTTATTTTATCATTCTTGTTGCTGTTAAAAATATAAGAGGGGCTCTGTTTCAATATGATTCTCTTTTTACTGCCAAATAAAGCATTATCTTTCCTGTGACCTTCATGGGTCAGTACACCTGAATTTGGACTTTTCATCTGACTCACAGAGTAACCAAAACTGGAACAGAAAATGGTACTTTTGGGTGAACCAGAAGGAATTAGAACTTGGACTTGCTGAACCTGGTTCCATTTAAGGCCCAATTCCAGGATAATTACTCTGCATTAAAAAAGAAATCCCTTCCATACTCTGCACTTATTTTTGACTGAATTTATTTCTAAGTTTATTGTGATTGCCTTGGTCTCCTCCCCCTAATAATTCAGGATTCTTCTTAGGGATTACATAAAGCACAGAACGGTTTGAGAGAGGTTTGGAACATTCATATCTTTCTTTTAGGAGAGCTCAGTTCAATCGTTGCTGTTGTTGTTTCAGAGCCCCTATATCAAGGACTAACGGAGTGATCTGGGGTTGTTCAGAGACATTAGTCTCCCAAGGCACATGGGGTTAGGCTTTGGATTTGTTCTTCAAATACTGGAGAATTCGTTATGGTCATTGCTCTTGAACAACAAGCAAAGGAAATCTGTATCCTTCAAGCTTTAGTTTAATGGTACTATGTACCACTGAATGGGTGGAAGGAAGAAGACTTACCTTTAATTCAGATGAAATATATGTGAGAAAAGATCCATATCCATTAAAAAGGTCAGCTCTGCATCTCATGCCAAAGTTTTTCAGAAAAGGTAGCCCACTGCATTCATTTGATTTTCCTGATTTTGTATATCTGACTCTACATTTGTTTTTACAGAGCACAGACTAATGCAAGCACACTATTCATTCCTTACGCCACTAATAAGCAAAGATTATAACTCATATAGCTCTCTGTGTATTACAGCAATAGCAAAACACTGCCAAATATAGCCGTGTCTAACTATTACGAACACCTTTAAGCTTGGGGGCCATCACCACAATAACTAGCACCATAATTAGCTGTTTAATCAGACTGGCTTGGGAAAACACACTAAATACTATTATTGCGCTGAATATCCAGTAGATGACTAATTGCCAACTTAAAAATTCAGAACCATGACTCTGTAGAATGTCTATAACAGTGTAAAATTCTTTACAATTATTCGTTAAGAATAAGATAGGCATCTATTACATGTCTCCAACCTACTAAATGTTAATGTTGAAGGTTTTATGCAGACCATGTTCATAAATTTACAAATTGTGTCCATGAATTTAAATCCTAATAACTCAGTTTATTAAACTCCAATCACATCTTCTCCCTTAAAAGGCAGTGTTTTACAAGTAGACTATAAATGTGTTCATTGACTAATAATTACTTATATGACTTCCAAAATAAGGTGCCTTGCAGATGTAGCTTGATTATTTTGTTGAGGTGCTGAGATGATTCCCTATTTCCCCAAACTCACTGACTATTTTGGTGTGAACATATGCCTGTTACAGAGATTTCAATCTGCTTTTCTTCTTACGCCTCAGGCTCAAAAGGCAGCTTGAGGAAAGTATGCTACTCACCCAGCTTTGATGCTCTATCCAGAGGGAAAGGATCCCCACACCATGGGTCACCTGGGTACTGGTGACACCTCTCCTTCTGAAAGGGGCTGAAAGTAAAAGAAAGTGTTGGTCACTCAGTCGTGTCTGACTGTTTGTGACCCCATGGACTGCCCACCAGGTTCCTCTGTCCATGGGATTTCTTAGACAAGTACACTGGAGTAGGTTGCCATTCCCTTCTCCAGGCAATCTTCCTGACCCAGGGAGCGAAGCCAGGTCTCCTACATTGCAGGCAGATTCCACTCCAAACTGGTCCTTTGAGAAGTTTACATGGGTACTTTACCAGGGGTTGCTACAACTTCCAAGCAGGCTCTTGCCGCCAGTCTGGCTAAGTTCTGGATCAGGTGATGGTCTTCCTATCTAAATTTCCTTACAATTTCAAGTTGGTGAAATAGGATTATCTTTCCTATTGAGAAAAGCATTTGACTCTAGAGGCAGTTAAATTAGTAGCAGGTCATCTGCAATAAATAAATATATTTATTCATTCTGCAAACACAGGATCTGTGAGGACATGAAATTTAAAAATATCAAGTCTTGCCCGTGTGAGCTTCATCCCCACAGATTGTACCTTCATCTCTGCAGAAAATGAAGGTGCTTTGTGAGTTAGGGGTGAGGTTTTTGATCATTTAAAACCTTATGGAAGGAAATTTTACAGTTCCTAAGGTATCTATTTCAGTTATTCATACTCCTCATAGCTAGGGAATTTTTATTTATTCTAACTCAGGATTTCTCAACATCTGCACTATTGACATTTAGGACTAGATAATTCCTTGTGTGGGGGCTGTCCTATGCATTGTAGGATGTGAGTAGTCCCCAAGGCCTCTACTCACTAGATGCCAGTAGCACACCCCTAGTTTAGACAATCAAAACTGTCTCAGACATTGCCAAATATTCCCTGGGGGACAGAGCTGCTGATCTAACTTGAATTTGTTCTTTTACAATCTGACATCGAGTTTTTGTTACTGTTTTTATTTACTGTAGAGATAGAGATTAATTTGCCTTTATTTTCTATTGAATAATATCAAGGGAAGTCAGGCAGAGGAACCAGAGATCAAATTGCCAACATCCGCTAGATCATCGAAAAAGCAAGGGAGTTCCAGAAAAACATCTATTTCTGCTTTATTGACTACACCAAAGCCTTTGACTGTGTGAATCACAATAAACTGTGGAAAATTCTGAAAGAGATGGGAATACCGGACCACCTGACCTGGCTCCTGAGAAATCTGTATGCAGATCAGGAAGCAACACTTGGAACTGGACATGGAACAACAGACTGGTTCCCAATACGAAAAGGAGTACATCAAGGCTGTATATTGTCACCCTGCTTATTTAACTTATATGCAGAGTACATCATGAGAAATGCTGGGCTGGAGGAAGCACAAGCTGGAATCAAGATTGCCAGGAGAAATATCAATAACCTCAGATATGCAGATGACACCACCCTTATGGCAGAAAGTGAAGAGGAACTACAAAGCCTCTTGATGAAGGTAGAAGAGGAGAGTGAAAAAGTTGGCTTAAAGCTCAACATTCAGAAAACAAAGATCATGCCATCTGGTCCCATCACTTCATGGGAAATAGATGGGGAAACAGTGGAAACAGTGTCAGACTTTGACTGTAGCCATGAAATTAAAAGACGCTTACTCCTGGGAAGGAAAGTTATGACCAACCTAGATAACATATTCAAAAGCAGAGACATTACTTTGCCAACAAAGGTCAGTCTAGTCAAGGCTACGATTTTTCCTGTGGTCATGTATGGATGTGAGAGTTGGACTGTGAAGAAGGCTGAGTGCCAAAGAATTGATGCTTTTGAACTGTGGTGTTGGAGAAGACTCTTGAGAGTCCCTTGGACTGCAAGGAGATCCAACCAGTCCATTCTGAAGGAGATCAGCCCTGGGATTTGGAAGGAATGATGCTAAAGCTGAAACTCTAGTACTTTGGCCACCTCATGCGAAGAGTTGACTCATTGGAAAAGATTCTGATGCTGGGAGGGGTTGGGAGCAGGAGGAGAAGGGGACGACAGAGGATGAGATGGCTGGATGGCATCAACAACTCAATGGACATGGATTTGAGTGGACTCCAGGAACTGGTGATGGACAGGGAGGCCTGGTGTGCTAAGGTTCATGGGGTCGCAAAGAGTTGGACACGACTGAGCAACTGAACTGAACTGAACTGAACTGAAGCAGATGCAAAAGTCTTGTCCTCTGACTAGATCTCATATTGTTAAAGAGTATTACAGTGTAACATTGGCATGATTCTTTTAATTTTTATTGACAAGATTCCTAGTTTCCTTGTACCCCCATTTTTTTCATTATGTTCATAGGCAAGAGTGTCATAGATTGCTAGCTGGCTTTCTTTTGAAGTCAGTGATTCTTAACTATATTTATATGTCCATTCAATATGCAATTTGCTGAAAGCTAGGTAGCCTCTCCCTAGAAAGATATGTATATACATACAATTTTTGCACATAATTTTAGGAAATTCAAAACTACCACCTCTTTAAGCCCTTTCCTGCATCCCAGGTTAAGATTCTATGTTTTCAAACTAGTGCTGATTCCTTGAGTTATGATTTTGTGAGGTTATGAAATAAAGGAGGCCTGAATATGGATATTCATAATAATATATTCATAATAATAAATTCAAAAGAGTCGGACATGACTGAGCAACTGAACTGAACTGAACTGAATATGGATAATAAAGTTTGATCAGCATGATGGCTTTGCTCTTTCTAGGTAAACACTGCAGACACTGTTAACCTTTTCCCAAGCATCCTATTTTCATCTCCATTGTTATTGTGGGCCTCTATGTTGTTGCTAACCCATTATTGCTCTTTGCTTTAATTACTGATTTTGACAGCAGCAGAGCCCATATTACTCAACAATAGAAGATGGGATGTGTGCCACCCTTTCCCCTGCCTACCCACCATCCAGTAGCTGCTGCAGAACCAAACAGAGCTCTTTAAAGCTAGTGTGACCCTGCTATGAGCTCATCCACCCCTTCAAATGTACTCCCCCTGCAAAGAAAGAAAGAAACCATAGGCACAGCAGCATTGATGAGAAGTCCAAAGGATTCTTTGGAAGGGAAGAACAAAAATTAGTATATTGTCAAGCAAAGAACTTCTAAATAACTATACAGACACTTCTCTAATGTGGGTCTCTCTCTAGTTCTCCCATTCAATCTCTATCCCCTCTAGCACTCCTGTCCTCCTGTGCAGAGTAATTACTCTTTGCCCTCAAACCCAGATGCCACACTCATCCTGGTGCACAGATAAAAAAAGGTTGAAGTTCATGGGACGCCCCCCCCCCCCAACTTTCTGAGAAGGCAGTTTAGGATCATCAATAATTATTTCAACACGTCCTTTGGTGAGTCACTTTCCCTCACCCCAAACTCAGTAATTTATCAGAGTATTTTTTTTTATAAGCACATACAGTATTCTTCCCCAAAGGAATTCTCATATTACTTAGTGAGGCTAATAGTTTTGCCATATCATTACACCAGTAAGAGATAGTATAAACGGGATATTTTCTATATCCTTGCTACTGAAAGTGTGCTCCCGGGATCAGCAGCATTAGTATTACCTGGGAATTTGTTAGAAATTCAAAATCTCAGCCTCCACCCTGTTTTACTGAATCATTATCTGCATTTTAACAATAGTCCCAAGTGATCCATGCACATACTAAGGCCCTCCCCTCCCCCACCACCATCTTCATGTCCTTACCACCTAACCTGGAGTTCCCCTGGGGTCCTGGAGTAAACTGCCTCCTTCGTCCTCTACTCTGTGCCGAGACTGAAGAGTTGGTTCCATGTAAGGGATAAGCCAGCAGATTTCCCTTAGTTAAAAGTGGCTCCTCAGCCACCCATCTCCCACCCAACCCTATACCCAGTACCTGAGATTATCTTTGATTACATTCTGTTCTCTCCATCACAAATCTTATGCTTTGGGGAGGGGGGAGGGTGCAGAATCTGAAAATTTTATAATAATTCCCATTTACAGATGAGGAAACAAAGGCTCAGGAAGATCAAGCAACCTGTCCAAGTTCTCGTAGATGATCAGGAGACAAAGGCACGATCAAGCCCCAGTCTGTCCTTTCATCTGTATCATGCTGACATTCTTTTAATAACCACAATACCAGGTGTAATTAGTTACTGGACATTCACTGTGTGTACATTGTCAACTACAAATTGGCACTTGTCAAGAGCATTTGACAGGCAAATTTGGCCTTGGAATATGGAATGAAGCAGGGCAAAGACTAACAGAGTTTTGCCAAGAAAATGCACTGGTCATAGCAAACACCCTCTTCCAACAACACAAGAGAAGACTCTACACATGGACATCACCAGATGGTCAACACCAAAATCAGACTGATTATATTATTTGTAGCCAAAGATGGAGAAGCTCTATACAGTCAACAAAAACAAGACCAGGAGCTGACTGTGGCTCAGATCATGAACTCCTTATTGCCAAATTCAGACTGAAATTGAAGAAAGTAGGGAAAACCACTAGACCATTCAGGTATGACCTAAATCAAATCCCTTATGATTATACAGTTGAAGTGAGAAACAGATTTAAGGGACTAGATCTGATAGATAGAGTGCCTGATGAACTATGGATGGAGGTTCATGACATTGTATAGGAGACAGGGATCAAGACCATCCCCGTGGAAAAGAAATGCAAAAAAGCAAAATGGCTGTCTGAGGAGGCCTTACAAATAGCTGTGAAAAGAAGAGAAGCAAAAAGCAAAGGAGAAAAGGAAAGATATAAACATCTGAATGCAGAGTTCCAAAGAATAGCAACAAGAGATAAGAAAGCCTTCCTCAGCAATCAATGCAAAGAAATAGAGGAAAACAACAGAATGGGAAAGACTAGAGATCTCTTCAAGAAAATTAGAGATACCAAGGGAACATTTCATGCAAAGATGGGCACAATAAAGGACAGAAATCGTATGGACCTAACAGAAGTAGAAGATATTAAGAAGAGGTGGCAAAAATACACAGAAGAACTGTACAAAAAAGATCTTCACGACCAAGATAATCATGATGGTGTGATCACTCACCTTGAGACAGACATCCTGGAATGTGAAGTCAAGTGGGCCTTAGAAAGCATCACTACGAACCAAGCTAGTGGAGGTGATAGAATTCCAGTTGAGCTATTTCAAATCCTGAAAGATGATGCTGGGAAAGTGCTGCACTCAATATGCTAGCAAATTTGGAAAACTCAGCAGTGGCCACAGGACTGGAAAAGGTCAGTTTTCATTTCAATCCCAAAGAAAGGCAATGCCAAAGAATGCTCAAACTACCGCACAATCGCACTCATCTCACACGCTAGTAAAGTAATGCTCAAAATTCTCCAAGCCAGGCTTCAGCAGTATGTGAACCGTGAACTTCCTGATGTTCAAGCTGGTTTTAGAAAAGGCAGAGGAACCAGAGATCAAATTGCCAACATCCGCTGGATCATGGAAAAAGCAAGAGAGTTCCAGAAAAGCATCTATTTCTGCTTTATTGACTATGCCAAAGCCTTTGACTGTGTGGATCACAACAAACTGTGGAAAATTCTTCAAGAGGTGGTCAGACCACCTGACCTGCCTCCTGAGAAATCTGTATGCAGGTCAAGAAGCAACAGTTAGAACTGGACATGGAACAACAGACTGGTTCCAAATTGGGAAAGGAATATGTCAAGGCTGTATATTGTCACCCTGCTTTTTTAACTTATATGCAAAGTACATCATAAGAAATGCTGGGCTGGATGAAGCACAAGCTGGAATCAAGATTGTAGGAAGAAATATCAATAACCTCAGATATTCAGATGACACCACCCTTATGGCAGAAAGCAAAGAAGAACTAAAGAGCCTCTTGATGAAAGTGAAAGAGGAGAATAAAAAGCTGGCTTAAAACTCGACATTCAGAAAACTAAGATCATGGCATCTGGTCCCATCACTTCACGGCAAATAGATGGGGAAATAATGGAAACAGTGACAGACTTTATTTTCTTGGTCTCCAAAAACACTGCAGATGGTGACTGTAGCCGTGAAATTAAAAGACGCTTGCTTCTTGGAAGAAAAGCTATGACCAACCTAGACAGTATATTAAAAAGCAGAGACATGACTTTGCCAACAAAAGTCTGTCTAGTCAAAGCTATGGTTTTTCCAGTAGTCTTGTATAGATGTGAGAGTTGGACTATAAAGAAAGCTGAGCACCGAAGAATTGATGCTTTTGAACTGTGGTGTTGGAGAAGACTCTTGAGAGTCCCTTGGACTGCAAGGAAATCCAACCAGTCCATCCTAAAGGAAATCAGTCCTGAATATTCATTGGAAGAACTGATGCTGAAGCTGAAACTCCAATCCTTTGGCCACCTGATGAGAAGAGCTGACTCATTTGAAAAGACCCTGATGCTGGGAAAGATTGAGGGCAGGGGGAAAAATGGACGAAAGAGGATGAGATGGTTGGATGGCATCACCGACTCAATGTGAACGAGGAAACAGACAGAGCTGAACTCCATCTTAGGCCAGGCTGTGAACATTAGGCTGCATGCATGGTCACACTCCCAAGGGACTCTGAATTTTGTGCCCAGTGTCTATAGTAGTGGCATACCAATGGAAAACCAGACCCCTGGATAAAAGAGCCTCAGGACTTGTGCTTGGACTCTCCATTGCCTAAAAGAATATGCTAATTATCTCTGTAACATAACAAAGTGGTAAATTCCATTATGTTTATCAGGATATGACCACAGGCCTATTGATAAATATCCACTGTTTATCTAGTCTTGTGACACATGAATCATGGGTTAACTTTGATCATATCTCTCTTTTACCTTGTCCAGACTAGTTTCAAGGAATTTGGGGAGGTGGGTTTGAGCAAGTACACTTAGGGCATATAAGGTTTTCACAAAAACTGGTCAGGGTCCTTGGCTAAGAGGAGACTCTGCCTTGGGCCCGCCGGTATAATAAACTGCACTCCACTATCTGCACTGTCCTTCTGAGAGGGTTTGTTTCCCAGAACGTGTGGCTACAACAAATGGACATGAGTTTGAGTAAACTCCGGGAGTTGGTGATGGACAGCAAGGCCTAGTGTTCTACAGTCCATGGGGTCGCAAAGAGTCAGACATGACTGAGCGACTGACCTGAACCGAACTGAAAACAGAAAAAGAACATCACCATATTGTCCTCCATTTTTGCCTTAGGCAGGGGTATAGATATTAGTACCATATATTTGAGTATGTTATAAAAAATATTCCTACAAATAATCTCCTAATTAACATGTGAATGCCACTTTATTTGCTAGTATACTTATGGCCAGATTTGCCCTTGTTATAGTTACAGGAAGTCTTGTTAGTCATTTATTAAAGGTGAACATGCTTACTTGTGCAACTGGATCATTTCAGAGTATACACATTGAGAATTACTGTCACAGCATGATGTCATAAACAAAAACCATTACGGGAAACATGTAACATTCTAGTCATTTCAACAAAATTATGCTTCTCACTGCAAACAGTCCCTTGGTTACTGAATTATTAAACAAACTAAAATAAGAGAGGAACAAATAATAAGCCACAAACTACAGATGTGAAAAAAGGAACTGGTCATAAAACATAAAGATTGTCAAAGAAAAATAATATTGGCCATAGGAAAAGCAAACCTGGAATCTTAGATAAGAGCAATGTATTGGCTAGTTCTGACTTCAGATATGACTACTAAAACCTTCTCCATCCCCAAATGCCTATAAATAATTCTCAGTATCTTTTTTGACAGTACATGTGAAAAGGGGGTAATTTATTGAAAATCCCATGTATTTTAAATCTTAAGGATTAGGTTATAAATAAATTAAATGTTTATTTTTTCATGTACTAAGAGGAAGCTAGAACAACAGAGAACCAGTTGCTTTTTCTCCCTAGTAGAGAGACAGGGAGAAAAGGCAATCTTATTTTTTTTTATTTACAGCTATAGGCCAAAATGTAAAAGTTAATTATGAAAATGATACTAGGATTTCAAATTTGTATAAGAAATTTATGCATATATTGAAACTATGGTTGAAAAACATTCATAAGGGTTTTCCACATGATTCACATGAATCAGGTACCATTTTGTTTGAATTAGTTGTATGTTTGCTTTGGTCCACGAAAGTCATTCTAATTCTTGTGTATCCTCCTTCGCCTTGCATCAAAAGATGCTATAGAAATATTGGCATTAAACTCACTGTTTTCCCAACAGGGGATGTTGTCAAGGACTAACTGTCCTCTGCTGCGTATCACTTTTATAGGTACTCCCTAGGGATTTTTGCTCATGTTTAAATGCCAGCAAAACTCCTTCTGAGAAAATGCAGTATTTATATCTTATAGATAAGATAAATCTTTAGCTAATCAAGTTTATTTTTCTTTTAGTTTTGACCACAAGGAAGGTAACTGCAAACTTTGGGACCCAGCTTTAGTTATTATGCTTAGAAAGCATCATTACGGACAAAGCTAGTGGAGGTGATGGAATTCCAGTTGAGCGATTCCAAATCCTGAAAGATGATGCTTCTAAAGTGCTGCACTCAATACGCCAGTAAATTTGGAAAACTCAGCAGTGGTCACAGGACTGGAAAAGCTCAGATTTCATTCCAATCCCAAAGAAAGGCAATGTCAAAGAATGCTCAAACTACTGCACAACTGCACTCATCTCACACGCTAGTAAAGTAAAGCTCAAAATTCTCCAAGTGAGGCTTCAACCATACATGAACCATGAACTTCAAGATGTTTAAGCTGGGTTTATAAAAGGCAGAGGAACCAGAGCTCAAACTGCCAACATCTGTTGGATCACAGAAAAAGCAAGAGAGTTCCAGAAAAACACCTATTTCTTCTTTATTGACTATGCCAAAGCCTTTGACTGTGTGGATCATAACAAACTGTGGAAAATTCTTCAAGAGATGGGATTACCAGACCATCTGACCTGCCTCCTGAGAAATATCTATGCAGGTCAAAAAGCAACAGTTAGAACTGCACATGAAACAACAGAATGGTTCCAAATTGGGAAAGGAGTACGTCAAGGCTGTATATTGTCACCCTGTTTATTTAACTTAAATGCAGGGTACATCATGCAAAATGCCAGGCTGGATGAAGCACAAGCTGGAATCAAGACTGCCGGGAGAAATATCAATAACCTCAGATATGCAGAGGGCATCCCTGGTGGCTCAGAGGTTAAAGCGTCTGCCTGCAATGCAGGAGACTCGGGTTTGATCCCTGGGTTGGGAAGATCCCCTGGAGAAGGAAATGGCAACCCACTCCAGTATTCTTGCCTAGAGAATCCCATGGATGGATTACCCTGTAGGCTGCAGTCCATGGGGTTGCTAGAGTCGGACACGACTGAGCGACGTCACTTTCACTTTTCACTTTTACGCATTGGAGAAGGACATGGCAACCCACTCCAGTGTTCTTGCCTGGAGAATCCCAGGGACGGGGGAGCCTGGTGAGCTGCCGTCTATGGGGTCGCACAGAGTCGGACACGACTGACGTGACTTAGCAGCAAAGCTTCTTGATGAGAGTGAAAGAGGAGAATGAAAAAGTTGGCTTAAAATTCAACATTCAGAAAACTAAGATCATGGCATCCGGTCCCATCTTCATGGCAAATTGATGGAGAAACAGTGGAAATAGTAAAAGACTTTATTTTCTTGGTCTCCAATATCACTGCAGATGGTGACTGCAGCCATGAAATTAAAAGACGCTTGCTTCTTGGAAGAAAAACTATGACCAACCTAGACAGCATATTAAAAAGCAGAGACATTACTTTGCCAACAAAGGTCTGTCTAGTCAAAGCTATGGTTTTTCCAGTAGTCATGTATGGATGTGAGAGGTGGACTGTGAAGAAAGCTGAGCATCGAAGAATTGATGCTTTTGAACTGTGGTGTTGAAGAAGACTCCTGAGAGTCGCTTGGCCTGCAAGGAGATCCAACTAGTCCATCCTAAAGGAAATCAGTCCTGAATATTCATTGGAAGGACTGATGCTGAAGCTGAAACTCCAATCCTTTGGCCACCTGATGAGAAGAGCTGACTCATTTGAAAAGACCCTGATGCTGGGAAAGACTGAAGTCAAGAGAACGGGATGACAGAGGATGAGATAATTGGATAGCATCACCGACTCAATGGACATGAGTTTGAGTAGGCTCTGGGAGTTGGTGATGGACCGGGAAGCCTGGCGTTCTGCAGTCTATGGGGTAGTAAAGAGTCATACACGACTGAGAGACTGTACTGAACTTTAGTTATTAAATGGAACAAAATTCTCACACACTCTTGTGTTTTTTTTCTCAAATTATGTAGGAACCTAAATAAAGTTATAACTCCCTTATATTTATAGCCCTCAGGCAATTTTAAGAACCCAACCAAATAGACAAAATTTAATGCAAATAAAACAACAAAACTAATACAGTTCATTCTAATGGCATTAGTAAGCATGATGGACAAAGTTGTAATGACAAAATTGATCACCACGTACAGGATTCTCTTGAACCCTATGCCTGTTTTTATGGTGTTCAGTTCAGTTCAGTTCAGTTGCTCAGTCATGTCCGACTCTTTGCGACCCGATGAACTGCAGCATGCCAGGCCTCCCTGTCCATCAACAACTCCCGGAGTTCACTCAGACTCATGTCCATCGAGCCAGTGATGCCATCCAGCCATCTCATCCTCTGTCGTCCCCTTCTTCTTCTGCCCCCAATCTCTCCCAGCATCAGAGTTTTTTCCAATGAGTCAACTCTTCGCATGAGGTGGCCAAAGTACTGGAGTTTCAGCCTTAGCATCATTCCTTCCAAAGAAATCCCAGGGCTGATCTCCTTCAGAATGGACTGGTTGGATCTCCTTGCAGTCCAAGGGACTCTCAAGAGTCTTCTCCAACACCACAGTTCAAAAGCATCAATTCTTTGGCGCTCAGCCTTCTTGACAGTCCAACTCTCACATCCATACATGACCCCTGGAAAAACCATAGCCTTGACTAGCCGGAGCTTTGTTGGCAAAGTAATGTCTCTGCTTTTGAACATGCTATCTAGGTTGGACATAACTTTCCTTCCAAGGAGTAAGCATCTTTTAATTTCATGGCTGCAGTCACCATCTGCAGTGATTTTGGAGCCCAGAAAAATAAAGTCTGACACTGCTTCCACTGTTTCCCCATCTATTTCCCATTAAGTGATGGGACCAGATGCCATGATCTTCGTTTTCTGAATGTTGAGCTTTAAGCCAACTTTTTCACTCTCCTCTTTCACTTTCATCAAGAGGCTTTTTAGTTCCTCTTCACTTTCTGCCATAAGGGTGGTGTCATCTGCATATCTGAGGTTATTGATATTTCTCCCAGAAATCTTGATTCCAGCTTGTATTTCTTCCAGTCCAGCGTTTCTCATGATGTACTCTGCATATAAGTTAAAAAAGCAGGGTGACAATATACAGCCTTGACGTACTCTTTTCCTATTTGGAACCAGTCTGTTGTTCCATGTACAGTTCTAACTGTTGCTTCCTGACCTGCATACAGATTTCTCAAGAGGCAGGTCAGGTGGTCTGGTATTCCCATCTCTTTCAGAATTTCCCACAGTTTATTGTGATCCACACAGTCAAAGGCTTTGGCATAGTCAATAAAGCAGAAATAGATGCTTTTCTGGAACTCTCTTGCTTTTTCCATGCTCCAGCAGATGTTGGCAATTTGATCTCTGGTTCCTCTGCCTTTTCTAAAACCAGCTTGAACATCTGGAAGTTCATGGTTCACATATTGCTGAAGCCTGGCTTGGAGAATTTTGAGCATTACTTTACTAGTGTGTGAGATGAGTGCAATTGTGTGGTAATTTGAGCATTCTTTGGCATTGCCTTTCTTTGGGATCGGAATGAAAACCGGCCTTTTCCAGTCCTGTGGCCACTGCTGAGTTTTCCAAATTTGCTGGCATATTGAGTGCAGCACTTTCCCAGCATCATCTTTCAGGATTTGAAATAGCTCAACTGGAATTCCATCACCTCCAATAGCTTTGTCTGTAGTGATGCTTTCTAAGGCCCACTTGACTTCACATTCCAGGATGTCTGGCTCTAGGTCAGTGATCACACCATCGTGCTTGTCTGGGACATGAAGATCTTTTTTGGTGTTTGGTGTATGGTGTGATAACTCAATTCTTTCATTCCTTCTTTTCATTTAACTTACTGTGAAACTTTCATCCATATAGTGTGTTGCAGTGACATTTAGGTTTTGTTGGGTGCAAACATATCCTTTAGATTTTAGGCCCCATCTCTTGTTTTTCTCATTGACTGTAAAGACAAACACAATCCCAAGGATGAAAATACCATGGCAATATTGTCGACTAAAAAAAGATATGTAACTTGAGAGTTGTGAGTTAAGTTTTATTTGAGGCAAAATGAGGACTTCAGCCCTGGAGGCTACATCTCAGATAGCTGCTCCAAAGAGGCAGTGGGGGAAAATCAATATATGAGGTTTTGCTGAAGGGGGCGGAGAAGGCAATGGCAACCCACTCCAGTACTCTTGCCTGGCAAATCCCATGGATGGAGGAGCCTGGTAGGCTGCAGTCCATGGGGTCGCTAGGAGTTAGACACGACCGAGCGACTTCACTTCCCCTTTTCACTTTCATACACTGGAGAAGGAAATGGCAACCCACTCCAGTGTTCTTGCCTGGAGAATTCCAGGGACAGGGAAACTGGTGGGCTGCCGTCTATGGGGTCACATAGAGTCGGACACGACTGAAGTGACACAGCAGGAGCAGGAGCAGCAGCAGTAGCTGAAGGGGGAGTTCAATACCATGAATCATTCAATTTACAAAAGGTTTTTTTTTTAGTCATGAGGATCTGATGTCACCATGAAGGGATTTAGTGCTTCTCTAGATATGAGGAGATGCAAGATCATAAAATCTGTTCCTAAAAACATTCAACTGTCTAAAGACCTGTCCCACCAGATTCCCTGGAGCACAGAGTGCCTCACTCCACCCTGAACTCCCTCAGGGGTTGCTGAAAGTCAATAGCTATAGCAGCATGGGGTTCAATCTCCCTAGAGGCAGATGGCAAATGCCTTTGTGTTCAGTCTTTGGCAATGCTCTTGGTAAGTACCAATTTGCAGTTGACAGTACTAAGTGCTCATACAGACCACTCCAGTACTCTTGCCTGGAAAATCCCATGGACGGAGGAGCCTGGTGGGCTATAGTCCATGGGGTCGCTAAGAGTCGGACATGACTGAGCGACTTCACTTTCACTTTTCACTTTCATGCATTGGAGAAGGAAATGGCAACCCACTCCAGTGTTCTTACCTGGAGAATCCCAGGGACGGGGGAGCCTGGTGGGCTGCCGTCTATGGGGTCGCACAGAGTCGGACACGACTGAAGCGACTTAGCAGCAGCAGCAGCAGAGCATTCATATATATTTTCTAAATTACCATAAAAATCAATATGCAAAAATACTAAATGCTCATAGAAATTTATCATTCCCTAAGAATGTATTGGGTATCTTCCAGTTGAGAACCACTAATTTAAGGATTAATGATACATCAGTTTTCCCTTTGGTCTCATCTTTCCATTCTATTTTTATTTTCTACTCGTCCTCAGTTTTAGAAAATTTGTATTTTTTTTTAATTTATTGTGCTATATGCTCTAAGGTAACTTATTAAACTCCTCTTCTGAAGCAGAATAATGTTTCCAATGAAATAACCTACAGGCAATTGGCTTCAAACAACATCAGCCACAGATTTGTGCTGAATTTCTTTTTTTCTGCAGTCTTCCTCTCCTGTGAGCTTTTGATGTCCATTCTCAAAGCCCTAGAAAGCTAATGAAATAATTAAAAAAAAATTTTTTGTGTTAAAAATACCATTTAGCATCTTTGCTCATTTATGTCCTAACTATTATAGATAAATTAGCCTAATACCAAATTAGCTTTAAACTTAGAAAACACTTATATGAAGCGACAGTACAAAATCTTAATACGGGTATTAAGAGAGAAGGTTGTCAAGTCCTCTGACAAAACTGTCTAAATCTTCAATAGCACACTTGTCCTCAGTGACTTTCTGAGAATATCTTGCTCATCCTATCATCTACACAGCTCAGTAGCTAGCCTCAAGTTTGGGTGGTGCTCTTCTAAGAAGTATGCCCATTTAGGCCTAGCAAAGTGGAATGCATATTCAGCTTGATAATGTGAAAATGGTTTGTGGGCAGTAAACAGCGTGCCTTTGGGTTGCCTTAGGGAGCCTACAGATGGATCCCTTTATAATCAAAGTTCTTTTGTTTGTTTGTTTTTTAATAATTTTATTTGTTTAGTTAGTTATTTTGGGCTGTGCTGGGTCTTCTTGCTGCAGGCAGGCTTTCTCCAGGTGTGGCCAGTGGGGAATACTCGAGCTTTTCATCGCAGAGGCTTCTCCTGTTTTAGACCACAGGCTCTAGGATGTGCAGGCTTGAGTAGCTGCAGTTCATGGGCTGCAGGCTCTAGAGCGCAGGGTCAGTAGTTGTTGCACACGCGTTTAGTTGATCCGTGGCATAGGGGATCTTCCCAGACCAGAGGTCAAACTAGTATCCCGTGAATTGCAAGGCAGACTCTTAACCACTGGACTACCACAGAAGTCTTCAAAGTTTGTTTAAGGGGGAAAAACCTACACTAGACTGGCACCTAAGTTCAAACCCTGCTGTAAACAATTCTAAGGCCTCAAAAAGAGGCAAAGCGGCAATTCTGAACTAGGGAAGATCCTCACATACATAAATGCAACCTAAGAGTCAAATGGCCTGGATATCTATGGAATGGATATAATCCATATCACTCTCCGTGTTTGTATTTCTGTTCCCCCACTAGACTTGAGAGCATGAATTCAGATTTTATTCACTTTTAACTCATCAGAATTTGGTATTTAGTAGGTGACAATGTTTATTTACAATACTTACATTCTCATAGCTATAGAAAAACACAAGTGTGGTTGGAACTGGCTGGCTATTCACCAAACTCCTTTTCCTTTCCTCCTGGGCCCAAAACTAGTTTACATTTCCAACTGAACTTGACCAGTAAATTGGGCAAAAATGGTATGTCACTTGCTGACCCAGTCCATGAAAACTTGCCACGTGGTCCCCGCCTCATCTTTCTTCTCTGGCCTGCCTCTGGATGTTGGTACCCATAGCAACCTTGGGAGCTAGTGTCAAAGATGGCAGAGCCTATGTCAGCTTGGATCCCTGAATGAGCCTCTTTTGGCAGACCCTTGCTTCCAATTAGACTCAACATGAGTAAGAAAGTTTTGTTTTGTTAAGCTACTGATATTTAGGGTCTATTTGTTTCAGCAGCTAGTACTAACCTAACCCAATAAAACACATTAAATAGATAATGCTTTACTGACATTATTGAAGGAAAAGTATCATAATGCTAAGTGTGCTAATATTTAGTCAGTCCTGGGCTTGAGTTCTGGATTTGACACTTTCCAACTCAGAGATGTTGGGTATATGTTTAGCACTCTGATCTCAAATCAGGGTTGTTGAGAAGATTACATGAAATCTCTCATGGCTATACCCTAGCGTAGTGCCTAGCACTTTGAATCACACATGTAGTGTGACTACATGGCTGTGAGAAGTGCAGTCCTCTCCGTTTGATTGACTTCTTCCTGATCTCTTCCAGTCTCATGATCTCACACTTAATCTCTTTTCTAATTAAAAAAATAAGAAGTTGCCATCAGACCTGGGCTTGCCTTCTGATATGGCACATTTTGAACTCTGATAATTTTTTCAGCTATGTATTATCTCAAAGGCTATTCAAGTTTCAGAGTCCACCTCTTAAGAAACATACTTTTCCATATGTCCCTCTTGTGGACAATTGTTAGATTGTCAGACTCTTCAATATGCTAACAAAGTTCTATGAAGAACCCTGATTTGACTCTAGGAAGGCACTCTAATGGCATTATGAATGCTGCCGCTCAGACCTAGCCTGATGATAAATGAGGGAAGGGACACCATGTCCTTGAGTCTTACACCAGGCAGGGAATATTTTCTACTACCCATTTTAACCATTACTTATAACCACTGCCCCCAAAAGAACATGATTTTGTTTTCCAAAGAGCTGACTGAGCCCAGTAAGATTTAATCCAAATGAAAACTTGGATTTTGCTAAATGATGTTTTGGCTATCCAAATATGGCTTAAATTTGCCAGATTATGGAATTCCACCCTGCCCAATTCGTTATCATTTTCATTTATATATCTGTAGTCAGATGTTTCTTGTTTATAAAGAAGGAAGCCTTTGCCAAGTCAGTGAAAGCCAGAGAACCACATTGTCCTTTAAGGGAAAATACTAAGGTTTCTGTACATTTCCTCTGAACTGATTGGAATGTGAAGTTGGCAAAAACAAGGAGATCCCCAGCCACAGATGCCATATGAGAGAAACACAAAAGGGCAGAATCCAAGACCAAAAGGCTTGAGTGCCCATAATGGCAAGCACCAGGTCAGCACATTTTTTTTTTAAGATCAGTACAGCTCTGCACAGTATAGCAGTGCTAGGCGATTTTAGATTAGATAATCTGGCAGCAAACACCCTCTTCCAACAACACAAGAGATGACCCTGCACATGGATATCACTAGATGGTCAATACTGAAATCAGATTGATTATATTCTTTGCAGCCAAAGATGGAGAGGTTCTATAAAGTCAGCAAACATAAGACTGGGAGCTGACTGTGGCTCAGATCATGAACTCCTTATTGCCAAATTCAGACTGAAATTGAAGAAAGGGAAAACCACTAGTCTGTACAGGTATGATCTAAATCAAATCCCTTAGGATTATACGGTGGAAGTGAGAAATAGATTCAAGGGATTAGATCTGATAGACAGAGTGCCTGAAGAACTATGGACAGAGGTTCATGACATTGTACGGGAGGCAGTCCCATCACAAAGAAAAAGAAATGCAAAAAGGCAAAGTGGTTGTTGAAGGAGGCCTTAAAAACAGCTGAGAAAAGACGAGAAGCTAAAGACAAAGGAGAAAAGGAAAAATATACTCATCTGAATGCAGAGTTCCAAAGAACAGCAAGGAGAGATAAGAAAGCCTTCCTCAGTGATCAATGAAAAGAAATAGAGGGAAACAATAGAATGGGAAAGACTAGAGATCTTGTCAAGAAAATTAGGGATACCAAGGGAACATTTCATGCAAAGATGGGCACAATAAAGACAGAAACAATATGGACCTAAGAGAAGCAGAAGATATTAAGAAGAGGTGGCAAGAATACACAGAAGAATTATACAAAAAAGATCTTCATGACCCAGATAACCACAATGGTGTGATCATTCACCTAAGAGCCAGACATCCTGGAGTGCGAAGTCAAGTGGGCCTTCGGAAGCATTACTATGAACAAAGCTAGTGGAGGTGATGGAATTCCATTTGAGCTATTTCAAATCCTAAAAGATAATGCTGTGAAAGTGCTCCACTCAATATGCCAGCAAATTTGGAAAACTCAGCAGTGGCCACAGGACTGGAAAAGGTCAGTTTTCATTCCAGTGTCAAAGAACGTTCAAACTACCACACAATTGCACTCATCTTTCACGCTAGCAAAGTAATGCTCAAAATTCTCCAAGCCAGGCTTCCACAGTACGTGAACTGGAAACTTCCAGATGTTCAAGCTGGATTTAGAAAAGGCAGAGGAACCAGAGATCAAATTGCCAACATCCACTGGATCATCGAAAAAAGCAAGAGAATACCAGAAAAACATCTACATCTTCTTTATTGACTATGTCAAAGCCTTTGACTGTGTGGATCACAACGAACTGTGGAAAATTCTTCAAGAGATGGGAAAACCAGACCACCTTACTTGCCTCCTGAGAAATCTGTATGCAGGTCAAGAAGCAACAGTTAGAACTGGACATGGAACAACAGACTGGTTCCAAATTGGGAAAGGAGTACATCAAGGTGTATATTGTCACCTTGCTTATTTAAGTTATGTGCACAGTACATCATGCAAAATGCCAGGCTGGATGAAGCATAAGCTGGAATCAAGATTGCTAGGAGAAATATCAATAACCTCAGATATGTAGATGACACCACCCTTATGACAAAAAGTGAAGAGGAAGTAAAGAGCCTCTTGTGCTGAAAGTGAAAGAGAAGAGTGAAAAAGCTTACTTAAAACTCAACATTCAGAAAAGTAAGATTATGGCATCCAGTTCCATCACTTCATGGCAAATAGATGGGGAAACAATGGAAACAGTGACAGACTTTATTTTCTTGGGCTCCAAAATCACTGCAGATGGTGACTGCAGCCATGAAATTAAAAGTTGCTTGCTCCTTGGAAGAAAAGTTATGACCAACCTAGACAGCATATTAAAAAGTAGAGACATGACTTTGCCAACAAAGGTCCATATAGTCAAAGCTGTGGTTTTTCTAGTAGTCATGTATGGATGAGAGAGTTGGACCATAAAGAAAGCTGAGCACCAAAGAATTGATGCTTTTGAACTGTGGTGTTGGAGAAGACTCTTGAGAGTCCCTTGCACTGCGAGGAGATCAAACCAGTCCATCCTAAAGGAAATAAGTCCTGAATATTCATTGGAAAGACTGATGCTGAAGCTGAAACTCCAATCCTTTGGCCTCCTGATGTGAAGAACTGACTCATTAGAAAAGACCCTGATGCTGGGAAAGATTGAAGGCGGGAGGAGAAGGAGACGACAGAGGATGAGATGGTTGGATGGCAGCACGGACTCGATGGACATGAGTTTGAGTAAACTCCGGGAGTTGGTGATGGACAGGGAGGCCTTGCGTGCTACAGTCCATGAGGTTGCAGAGTTGGACACAACTGAGGGACTGAACTGAACTGAAGGATCGTTAACCTACTGAGTGCACTGGGCAGGATGTGGGTCTCATGCCACCATTGTTTTATTGTTTGGGGGCATGTCTCATGCTTCTGTTGCATGGTTTTATTGTGAAGCAAGCCGGCTTGATTTTGTGATTAGGCAAACCTTTTTTCTTGAGTGATCATTAACAAACAGGGGTTCTCCCAGTGGGGTCGCTAGGAGTCAGACACGACCGATCGACTTCACTTTCACTTTTCCCTTTCATGCATTGGAGAAGGAAATGGCAACCTACTCCAGTGTTCTTGCCTGGAGAATCCCAGGGATGAGGGAGCCTGGTGGGCTGCCATCTATGGGGTCGCACAGAGTCAGACACGACTGAAGCGACTTAGCAGCAATAGCAGCAGTGTAATTAACTATTTAATCACCTACATCGTCCCTTTACTCTGTGTCTATCATTTACAACATCAATGACTGCTTGTTTCTATCTGCTTTCTGTTTGTGCCTAATTGTCCTCTTTCTTTAAGATACTTATTACTTAAGTTAATTAATTAATTAATATTAATTAAATTAGGAACCACTCTGTTTCTTGAGGGACAAGAAAGCCACCCTCATCACCAAAGAATATTAAAAGAAAACAAAACAGCACAGATTAAATCTATAACTGAGAATAAAAGATTCAATTAGACCCTAAAATATAAACCATTAAGATTCTGGGCCTAACCAAAAACAAACAAATTAAAGCCTTAAGTAACCCTCTTCCAGATTTAAAAACTGTTTTGGGAAAAATGGTTTAGATCTTCAAAACCACGGCTATAATCTCTTTTAATGATTTTGCTAATGCTTTTTGGTATATTTCTTTTAATTTTCACCTTTTGTTGACTCATGCTCCGATGTTTAACATCTAAGAGAGTAAAAGGATGATGCTGACCAGAGTGACTTTGACTTAAAGTTCTCCCAACAGAGAAGGGACAGTCAGCCAGGTGTTTTACTCATTCCCTAGGCAAGTCTGTGCCTGGATGGAGGAGGATAGGGACAGAGTGAATGGACAAGTAGGTGTGATTAAACAGTTAATCCCACCAGGGGATTATAAGTAGAAAAAAATCTGGGAGACCCCTGTGTAAATTAATGATTACTCAAGAAAGTACGTTTGCTTAACCACAAAACTAAGCAGGCTTGCTTCACAACAAAATCATTCAAAAGAAGCATGAAGCATGCCCCCAAACAATAAGACAATGATGGCATGAGACCCACATCCCGCCCAATGAGCTCAGTAAGTTAATGATCCCTAGGATATGCCCTCTGCACACATAAAAAAATAATAATTTTTATTTTTATGGACCTAATTTGACCATGTATAGACAAGAAAAATCCCCTGCCTATGGAGGAAGAGCTGATGATGGAAGCATTATGTCTACTCAAGAAAGACAAAAAAGTTCTTCCCCTACTCCCCACTGTTGCTTGATTATAAAACTATAGCCCAGTTCTCAGGGCTCAGAATTTCTTGCCTGCCCTCTTACAAGCCTTGTAAGCACCCTGTTCTACTAAATCACTTATATATTACTTTGCCTGTAGCTAAATTCTTTTCTGCACTAAGACATAAAACACTGTGGTACCGGAGCTCTTTGGAGCTCCTGAAACATCACCCAGTGGTTTCACCTCCAGGCCTTGTGAAAACCACATATTTCCAAAGGCCTCTTAGGATTCAACCACCTAGCTGAGAACCGCTGGGTGGATGTCTCAATCTTCTTGCCAAGACTTTACAATGACTTATGAACCATCCTGAAAAACTGGATTGGATATAGCCAGGTGTCCTTCAAATAAGGCACCGTAAACCTTAAGCTATGCTAAATACTCAAGCAATAAATTCCACAAATATTTATTGTAAGAAAGAAACTTAACTTTAACTATTGAAGTCACTGTACTCAGGTGGGAGAAACAGACATGTGGACTATAGTGAAAGTGAAGTCGCTCAGCTGCGTCCAGCTCTTTGCGACCCCATGGACTGTAGCCTACTACACTCCTTCGTCCATGGGATTTTCCAGGCAAGAATACTGGAGTGGGTTGCCACTGCCTTCTCCAGAGGATCTTCCTGACCCGGGATCGAACCCGTTTCCCACACTGAAGGCGGACGCTTTACCATCTGAGCCCCCAGGGAAGTCACAACACTGCCCAAATGAGAAGGTTAAAATGAGGATGTTAATAGGATTTGCTCTATCTGTAAAACTTTCTGAAGTAATTATTAGAAAGGACTATATATGAATTTTGAAAAGGCTAAAATACAAATACAAAATGGTATAAAATCACACTGGCAAAAGATGCTGACTTAGGCCTTGAAGAAAGAATGGCTTTAATGGATACAATATGAGTAGGATTTCAAATGGTGGAGATGAGAAGAAGGCATTGCATGTAGAAGGAGAAGTACGAGCCAGGACAAGAGATAGAAACATTCTGGACTTTTTCAGGGGACAGGCTGCTACCCTGTGTGACAGAAAGGTAGAGTATGGAGCACAGTCAACTCCAGACAAAGCTAGAAAGGGATATGGAGACCCAATGGGTGAAGTCCAGGAGTACTGCTTTCTGACTTCACATATGAGAGTCTTTTGGTCACTTTCTCTCCCAAAAGTTCAATTTTCCTGATTACATCAGAGAAAAAGATTTTATTTGATGCTCAGCTGAACAGCTGCTAAGGTCTTTTGAAGAGGAAAGTGGGGTGAGAGCCATCTATAAGGCCAGAGGTCATCGAGAGTAGTTGGTGGAAATTTTAGAGCAGTGGTTCTGAGTCCTCAGTGCAGTCACATGGGGAATTTTTAAAATGTCTGAAATGAGGCCCAGGAACCTGTGGTTATTTTTTTTTTTAATCACTCCTACGTGATTCTAATGAGCAATGGTTTTTCCAGTATGGAAAATATAACAGATTTGAGAAATCATCAAATAGAAGGCCACTAATCCCACATGGAGAGGAAGAAGTAATTTGGGAGTCACAGATCCACAAGTCCACTGCCACAGCTGCAGATAGACCAGGAATTCTATGGAATTCAAGAAGTTCATTTTCTCCCATTGCCTAATCCATATTCCATCATCTTGACTATCTTATCTGAGAAAGTATATACCTCACAAACTTAGAGGAAAGATAATTTGATGATTATATGCTGGACAAGCATCTCTAGCCCCAAACCATTACTCATAGAGCATTGTGATTCAAGGAGGGTATAATTTGTCACTGCCTGGTATCATGTTGAGCAAGTCAACTGATCTGAAGCTTAGGGTACAATGGGTGGGGAGCATGGAGAACATTTACTACTTGATCTGTGTGATAACATAGAAAGATAGACTCCACTGTGCAGTTTCGATAAAGTGGATCCATGCACAACATCTGAGCGACTGAACTGAACTGGTGCACAGCATCTAGTTTTTATAGCCACCTTTCACTGCTCTTTATTTCCCAAGCTGTTTCTTTTTCCCCTATTAAGAAATAGATCCTTCATTTTTATAACACTTTCATGAATATTCATTTGTCCTTAACTGTCTTAGAAAGCATTCCAAAATTTTTGAGAAGTGTCTGCTACCAAGAGATGCATGTTGGCATGTATGTGATGCTGATATATTAGGATTTGGTTTTGAAGCATTGAATAAAGAATTAGATTTCATCTCCACTAGCCCTGAGTTTTCATTAAGTCCTATCAGTGAGACCAGTAATTCAAACCACTGATCTTTCCAGCTGATGTAATCTCTGTCAGTCGATTGAACCAGATTCCTAGTAAGCCTGATGGCCTCACGGGCCTTCTCTTCTCGTGAAGCAGGAAGAAGGGTCCTTCCAAGATGACTTGCCAAGGGCAGGTGGTGGTCATGGGGCTAGTACCAACTCAGAGATGCTGTCATAATAATAGGGCTGTAGCCTCAAAAGCTCTGAACTTTTCTGAAAGGGACCCCAAGACAGCCCAAAGGGGGAGGTAATTGGTCTAACAGAAGTCTCAAAGCACTGATCCATCATACCTGATAATTCACAGTGTAATGGTTATCTCAGTCTAAGAGGCATTTTATCACTCAAGTGTGAATTTTGTGTCAGCTATGGGTGAGGCACTCAGTGGGTTTCGGTAATATACAATGGACCTTACCCAGGTCCACTGAATATGACTGTTACTGGAACAGGTGAGGAAAGGGGTCCCCTCATTTATTAAGGACTAGCCTTGTAAGGGTAGTGTCCTGCCTGCAGCAGCCATTTCATTTACTAATTCATCGAGCAAGCACTTAGAACAGTGTCAAGACACAAAGAAGAATGCCCTTCCCTCCTTCTTTCTTTTTTTGCATCTTTCTTTCCTCCTTCTTCTTTTCTTCCTTCCACAAATATGTAAGGAGTACCTGTTACTGTGCCTTATGGACTAGGGTTAAAATGGTGAACCAAATTTAACTGGTATTTTTTTAGTGCAGAAATTCTTAATCTGGGCTCCACGGATTCCCCTAGAATCTGTGGACAGACTTCAGGGAGTTGGTGAGCTTGAATGATAGAAATTGCATCTTTATTTTCACTAATCTCTAACTGCAGTTTATCATTTGATTTAATCATGTGCATAGGCAACAAAACACAGCAGTATTAAAAATACCTATGCCCAGATCACCAATAGAAATCATAGACATTTTTATCTCACCTTACAGTTTTTTCAGACATCTCAAAAAAATTAGTGATTATTCTCATCACTACTTAAAAATTATGGTAGGTTTTGTTATTTAATGTGTTAATAAAGAACCATATTTAACTATATCTCAAATTTATATTTTAATATTTTGATGATCTTAATTCAATATTTGGTTTCCTTTGTAATCCTATGTATTTTACTTTATGCATTTTAAAACAGGATTCTGAGTAGGGTCCATAGGCTTCACCAGGTAGCAAAATGAATCTTGGCTCAAAATGGTTATAAGTCCTTGCCCTAGTAAGAGAGATATGCCTTAAAGAAATAAACACACCAATATGTAATTGAAAATAGTGCTAAGAGCTCATTAAAAAGTTTAGGTGTGAGGGATGCCTTACAGTAGAAGGCATGGCCTCTCCAGTTTCTAATCTAGTGGGACCTACCTGGATTTTACTTCCATCTCTCCTACACCAGGTCCCATGTGGGTCCTTGAGATACAACATCTGTACCTGCCAGTCTAGTATAAGTCAGAGCCAACCACACATAAGGAAATACGGAACCAAGACGATTTCTGTTAGAGAGCAGAGGCCTGAAGAAAATGAACCAGGGTGATGAGGTAAAGAACAAAAGAGGTGCTCTGGGTCATCCAGGAAGACAGGGCGGGTCTCTCTGAGAAGGTAGCACTTGTGCTGAGACCTCGAGGAGGAGATCTAGGGGAGGAATTTTACAGATAGGACAAAGGACCTGAGACAGGAGCAAGTAAGCTCTCAGTTCCCTTGAAGTAATGGTAGTTGTTTCCCTGCCACACTCTGCTTTTGGAGGAAGAAACAAATCACAAGTTGCTGTATTCAGAGGTCCCACCTCATTCCTGAGAACTATGTTTCACCTGATATCACAGAGCCCATACCCCTGATTTGGAGAGGCCCGCAAGAGTGGAAAACAAACCTCTCCACTATAGGGATTGGGGAACAGTGACTATTTGCCTCTAAAATGCATCCCAGTTCCACCTTTCAAGGCCTCCTGGGTTCACATCTTTTCCCAGCTGAGTCCAGGGAAAGCTACTCATTTGCCTCTATGGCTTTGACCTTTAGAATAATCACTCTTTCCTAATTTAAAAAAAAAAAAAAAAAGATATCAAAGCTCCTGTCAGCAGCCTCTATGACATCATTTGTAGATTATTAAAATCTACAAAAATCCTACCCAGTGGCTATGAAACAAGCTCATATAAAGGACTTCTTCTAAAATAACACAATAATTTCAGCGATATCACAAAGTCATTGCATGTTCAGCCCTATACCCTATAATAAATGTGAGCTGAATTATTGCACAAATGTCATCAAGGGCACATGTAATCATTTTTATTGAAAAGTGGACCAATTGCTCCTGTCAGACTACCATTCCAGATATTGCTAAACCTTCAACTGCATAGCATCCCCTCTACTCTCACATACTTACAATGTCACAAGAAAATAAGTGAAGATTTGACATCTCATAAAAGGTTGCGAACCTCCTTCGTATACAGCCCTATTAAGTTTCTACACTTAAGTCTGTGGTCAGATGTGAGACTGAGACCAATGGTCAGATGATAGACTTAACCCACTGCAAAATCATGCATAATTATACTCCAACAAAAAAATAAAATAAAATGGGGTAGGACTAGAGGCATGTGACTCCATTTGGAGACTAGGAGGGAAAATGAATGACTGTTAAACCACAGCAGTAAAGGACTGCAGGAAAGAGATGCATACCACCAGTAGGCGTTCAATTTAAAAAAAAAAAAAAATTAAATTCCAGAAAATCATGTCTATTGGGCTTATTTATCATGACAACTCCAAGACAAGTTTATTTCCTGGGCTTATAATCACCTCTAACTAGGAGAAGTACCCACAGAAAATGAGCTTTGTACCAGCAATACACTCTCCCTAGAATAGAGCTGGTATCTTGATTAATAACACTGATTAAAATCCAGCCTTGTGCAATGAAGGGTTGTCAGCAGCTTAGGAGAACACAGATTAGGAGTAAAAAAGAAAACAGCTTAGGAGTAAAAAAAAAAAAAAGGAAGATTTAAAAAAAAATGCACCTGTAAAAAAACATGATGAAAAGAATATGTATATATATGTATAACTGAATCACTATGCTGTACACCAGAAACTAACACAACATTGTAAATCAACTATACCTTGACTAAAATTTTTATTAAATACAAAAAAGTAAATCAACTATACTTCAGTTAAATTTTTATTAAATGCAAAAAATCATGCATAATTTAAAAATAAATTGCATCTTAAATAAAGACAATAAATGTTAGAAATAGTTCCCAAAATCAAGAGTTGAGGTAAAAGGACTTTTGGCAGAAAGTTCAATTAGAAGAACATCCCCAAATCCTTAAATTTCCAGTGAATCATCAGTGTAAAAGTTTTTCCTTCTAAAGCAATATTTTAAAAGAAACCCGGGGTAGCAGAAAGAGCCTCGAACTTGAAATCAGTTGATGTAAGTTCCAGAACTAGCTCTGCACCTGGTTCTCTGTGTGAACTTGAGTAGGTTTTACTCTGTACTACGTCGTCCCTCTGGACCTCTGTTTCCTAATATGTAAAATTACTGGGTTAGAAGAGATTATTTCTGAGACCCTTTGCAGTTCTAAAACTCGGCCTCTCTAATTAAAATAGGCACATGTATCACTAGGCAATAGATTTCTAACAGGAACATGATCCTAGCAAGTATCTTTAGACTTCCAATATGGTCCACTAAGGGATGCATGAGCACTGTGACAAGCATATGGGATATTTAGGCAGCTGGTGGATTTTTCTCTTTTTTTAACTGGAAATCCACTGATGAATATATCCGGCATTATATTTGATCTTTTACATGCCTCTTTGGGGTGATTTGTACTATTTCTGATTGGGCCTCTCCTGCGAATGGAGTTCTCCCCTTCCCAAGAGAAAAGGAAGAGAAAGAGAAGAGCGTCACTTCCCAGTATATTCCAGGCAGCCTCACCCTGTGAAGAGCTCCATTGTTCTCCACTACATTTTTTCAAAGGATTTCCAAATTAAAGGAATTTGAGGAGCACTCCATATGTTTATGAAGATTTACAATGACTACCAGCACATTAAAGAGTCAGAAATCCTGCCGTAAAAATTCCTGCCTAGCTTTAACTCAGAGTTTCCCAAACTCATTTGTCTGCAGCCCTCTTTTTCACATTACCTGCTATCTCAAGGAACCAGTGTTACGTGGAAACACTTTGGGAAGGTTGGAGTGCAGATCAGGGGCCCACTGAGAAAGAGCTCAATCAGGAGACATTCTCACTGGGATACCCACCTGCAATGAGTTCAGTGGTACCCTCCAAAGCATGGGTCCAAAAGTGAACTTCAATATGTGACCTTCTTTGGAATAAGGACTTTTGCAGGTAAATTAAGTTTAGGATCCTGAGATTAAATCACCCTGGCTTAGTGTGAGCTGTAAATCCAATAATGAACATTCCTGTAAGAGACAGAAAGGACACACAAAGAGACAGAGGCAAAAGCCATGTGAAGACAGAGGTAAAGATTGGAGCTGTGCTGCCACAGCCAAGGCAGCCCGGAGCCACCGTGAGCTGGAAGAGGCAAGCAGGGATCAGCTCCTAAAGTCCTGAGAGTGGGCATGGCCCTGTTGACACCTTAATTTCAGGATTCTGGCCCCCAGGATGGCTAGAGGATAAAGTTTTCTTGTTTTAACTCACCCAGTTGGTCGTAATTTGCTACCGCAGTCCTAAGAAAGTACTGCTGCTGCTGCTGCTAAGTCGCTTCAGTCGTGTCCGACTCTGTGTGACCCCATAGATGGCAGCCCACCAGGCTCCCCCATCCCTGGGATTCTCCAGGCAAGAACACTGGAATGGGTTGCCATTTCCTTCTCCAATGCATGAAAGTGAAAAGTGAAAGGGAAGTCGCTCAGTCGTGTCTGACTCTTCGCGACCCCATGGACACTGCCTTTATCTTCCTTTCTTAAATTTTTTAAAATAATTGTATTTATTTATTTTTGGCTGTGCTGGGTTCTCGTTGTTTGTGAGCTTTTCTCTAGTTGAGGCGAGAGGGGGCTACTCTCTAGTTGTAGTACACAGGCTCCCCATTGCTGTGGCTTCTCTCATTGTGGAGCACAAGCTGTAGGGTTCACAGGCTTCAGTAGTTGTGGCATGTGGGCTCAGCAGCTGTGGTTCCGGAGCTCTAGAGCACAGGCTCAACAGTTGTGATGCATGGGCTCAGTTGCCCCAAGGCACATGGGATCTTCCCAGACCAGGGATCAAACTCATGTCTCCTGCATTGGCAGGTGGATTCTTCACCACTGAGCCACCAGGGAAGCACTTCCTTTTTTTTTAATTTATTTTTTAATTGGAGGAAAATTGCTTTAATGTTGTGTTGGTTTCTGCTGTACAACACAAATAAGCCATAATTATACATATATGTATATTTACATATGTGCATATATGCAAGAGGCTCCTTCTTGAGCCTCCCTCCCTTCCCCCATCCCATGTCCCTAGGTCATCACAGAGTGCCTGGCTGGGCTCCCTGTATTATGCAGAAACTTCTCATCAGCCATCTATTTTACACATGGTAGAGTATATATCCCAGGGGCAGGGGAGCCTGGTGGGCTGCCGACTATGGGGTCACACAGAGTCGGACACAACTGAAGTGACTTAGCAGCAGAGTATATATGTCAATGCTACTTTCTCCATTTGCCCTGCTCTCTCCTACAAGTGGCCTACAAGTCCATTCTCTAAGTATCTGAGTCTTCATTCCTTCCCTGCAAATAGGTTAATCAATACCATTTCTAAATATATATATATATGCATTAATATATGATACTTATTTTTCTCTTTCTGACTTACTTTACTTTGTATAACAGGCTATACCTTCCTTTGACATCACCCGTTAGTTGAGCTATTTGACACAATACCTCTGATTATATGTAGTATATACTTTTCTTAAGCCGCATTTTTATAAATATGAGAGATTACTAGAGATTAATTGAAATCTCACAGCTACTAAGTACTGCCTGTGACATCTGGATCTAGTTTTATCTGATGTGAGAGTTGAGCCCTCAACCTAGTATGGTATCAGAACAGGTTACTTACTAAATACCCTCATACCAGAAGCTTAAGATGACAGAAGCTTATTTCTTGTTCAAATAACAGTCCAATGTGGATATAAGGTGAACAGTTTTCCTGGGGCTATTCTGGAGCCCAGGCTCCTTCTGCCTGTGGCTCTGCCATCTGCTACGCCTCAGGGTTCCTTGCTTCCAGAGGCAGATAGGAAAATAGGAGATGGAGAAAGCATGCTTGCTTTTTAATCACCTCCTCCCAGAAGGACTTCCCTGGTGGCTCAGGTGGTAAAGCATCTGCCTACAATGCAGGAGACCTGGGTTTGATCCCTGGGTCTGGAAGATCCCCTGGAGAAGGAAATAGCAACCCATTCCAGTACTCTCGCCTGGAAAATCCCATTGACGGAGGAGCGTGGTAGGCTACAGTCCATGGGGTTGCAAAGAGTCGGACACGACTGAGTGACTTCACTTTCTTTCTTTTCTTCTTTCCCAGAAGGAATGTGTCTCAGAAGGAATGTGTCTCTGTTCACATTCTGTTAGAAAAAGTGGCTCATATGGGCCCACCTCCAGGCTAGAGGCTTAGAACTCTAGCCCCAGGCTGGGCAACTTCTTCCCAGGAATAGCTCTATACTTTGGATAAGAAACATAAATGTGGTGAGGAGTTGATCATCTCTGCCATGACAGTACTGATACATGGATGAATGAGTGAGTGAACGAGTGAGTGAATGAAGAGATCTTGCTTCTCACACTTCTGCTGACAAAAATAAAAGATGTTGGTCTATTTAAAGGTGCCGTTCCTGGTAGGAGGAAAACTAACTAAATTACCTAAATAGAGGAGTCTCCAGGCTCACTAAGGTCTCTAGAGTTATCAAAATAGCATCAAAACATTCCCTCTTTTCTGAGGACACTGTGCAGAGATATTTAATTGTCCATATATGTATATATGGACTAGGCCACCCAATGTGTCACTGGTCAGTTGGATGCCCATACTGAAGACTACATTCCAACCATCTTCAACATTCATTTTGGCCCTTTTGTTCTGAACAACAAGATGTAGATAGAAGTGGTAAAGAATCACCTGCCAATACAGGAGACACGGGAGATGTAGGTTAGATCCCTGGTTGTGGGGGGAGATCCCCTGGAAGAGGAAATGGTAACCCACTCCAGTATTCTTGCCTGGAAAATCCCATGGACAGAGGAGCCTGGTGGACTACAGTCCATGGGTCACAAACAGTTGGACTGAGCACACATGCCAAATATCAAGTATCCTTAAAAGAAGGGGGCTTCTTTCTTCCCTTCTTTCTCCTTCCTCCAGACTGGAAGTTGAGGAGCCAGGAGCTTCCTAGGTTTGAGGAACAAGCTAGAGGGAACCCAGTTGTCTGCTGATCGTGGGAGCTGCCAAACCAGTCCCAGATTGCCCAACTCTAGATTTGGTTTACGTGAGAGATATCAGTTTCTATCATGTTTAAGTCACTGTTGTCTTCAGTTTTCTATCACCCGTAGACTGCCCTAATCATGACTAATACACACAGGACTCTTGTTTCTCTTTATCAAGGAGTATCATCATGCAAAACACACCATTAATGACCAAACCAGCCTCCACCACAACTATTTCTGCAAACCGAAGGATTTATCTGGATATTTTACCACTGGCATTTCTTTTTTTTTTTTTTTAATTTTATTTTATTTTTAAACTTTACATAACTGTATTAGTTTTGCCAAATATCAAAATGAATCTGCCACAGGTATACATGTGTTCCCCATCCTGAACCCTCCTCCCTCCTCCCTCCCCATTCCATCCCTCTGGGTCGTCCCAGTGCACCAGCCCCAAGCAACCAGTATCGTGCATCGAACCTGGACTGGCAACTCATTTCATACATGATATTTTACATGTTTCAATGCCATTCTCCCAAATCTTCCCACCCTCTCCCTCTCCCACAGAGTCCATAAGACTGTTCTATACATCAGTGTCTCTTTTGCTGTCTCGTACACAGGGTTATTGTTACCATCTTTCTAAATTCCATATATATGCGTTAGTATACTGTATTGGTGTTTTTCTTTCTGGCTTACTTCACTCTGTATAATAGGCTCCAGTTTCATCCACCTCATTAGAACTGATTCAAATGTATTCTTTTAATGGCTGAATAATACTCCATTGTGTGTATGTACCACAGCTTTCTTATCCATTCATCTGCTGATGGACATCTAGGTTGCTTCCATGTCTTGGCTATTATAAACAGTGCTGCGATGAACATTGGGGTACTCGTGTCTCTTTCCCTTCTGGTTTCCTCAGTGTGTATGCCCAGCAGTGGGATTTCTGGCTCATAAGGCAGGTCTATTTCCAGTTTTTTAAGGAATCTCCACACTGTTCTCCATAGTGGCTGTACTAGTTTGCATTCCCACCAACAGTGTAAGAGGGTTCCCTTTTCTCCACACCCTCTCCAGCATTTATTACTTGTAGACTTTTGGATCGCAGCCATTCTGACTGGTGTGAAATGGTACCTCATAGTGGTTTTGATTTGCATTTCTCTGATAATGAGTGATGGTGAGCATCTTTTCATGTGTTTGTTAGCCATCTGTATGTCTTCTTTGGAGAAATGTCTATTTAGTTCTTTGGCCCATTTTTTGATTGGGTCATTTATTTTTCTGGAGTTGAGCTGTAGGAGTTGCTTGTATATTCTCGAGATTAGTTGTTTGTCAGTTGCTTCATTTGCTATTATCTTCTCCCATTCTGAACCATCCCCTTTGTGTCAGGGCGGGAACCAGACACTATTATCACTGGCATTTCTGACTTCCCACCCTCAGTCACCTCAGCTGGCATCAGTTGATGTCAGGGCTTGCTAGGCAAGGTTACCAACAACTTGACAAATAGGAGGAAATTAAGGGTTTTCTCTTAGGCCTGGCCCACAAGTTGCCTCACTGTCAAGCCTGTCTTACCATTGAGTGACTCTGGTGGGTTGGGTTAAATGTTTAATGGTAGAAATCCTTGCAGACAACTGTCATCTGCCTGGAAGTTACAGCTTCCTATTACCCTTGTAAACCTTCAGGGACAGAAGCTCAAAAATGACCCAGTTTCTACTGATACTTTTACAGAGAAGTTTGCCTTACCTAATACCTCCCTGGTTAGGACTGCTAGCCAAGGTAACCTTCAATCCTGATGCAGAGGCTGACACAAGGCAGGCCTCTACTGCTGCATGGCAATGATATTTCTGTGGAAAGTTCTGCTCATCAGTGGGGAATTCAAACTCTCAATTTTGACTTATGCAGAATCTCAAAGTTTCAGGATACACCATAGGACACTGGTTCTAGTTCCTAACTCCAAGAAAGGCTCCACTGAGATCACTGTTGACTTTCTCTTCTTAGACCAGTGGTTTGCAATATTCATTTGACCATGAATGCTTAGAGGAAGTGATGCATCATATGGTCCACCTCCCTAGAAATACAGTATATATATTCATGCAACATCAAACTTTGTCCCCGATTTCCTGAGGTGCCAGGCCCCCTGAAGCCTATTCATGAGTCCAGAGCCCCCAGGTTAAAAAATCTTAAAAAAATTTTTTTATTGGAATATAGTTGATTTACAATGTTGGGTTAGTTTCTGCTATCCAACAAAAATGAATCAGTTATACATATAGATTTATCCACTCTTTTTTAGATTCTATTCCCACATAAGTCATTACAGCTTATTTGAGTAGAGCTCCCTATGGTATACAGTCAATCCTTATTAGTTATCTATTTTATATATAGTAGTGTGTATATGTCATGCCTTTGAACCTCGGAGCAGATTTAAAAACCTCTGGAGTTATCCAATTTTTTCTTTTCTCCACTTCTGCTCTTGAATGAAAGTAGACCAAAGTCAGTTTTAGAAGCTTCAGCTGCTCATGGACTTTACTGATATTCATGACCAACAATGAGAGGAATGCTGCACACCCTTCCATACTTCCTGCTCTGAAGTCCTTTATCTGAGATTCAGGTCCCACCTAACTCTCCTTTCCTGCCGTATCTCCCACAGACAGCCCATACTTGGACATCTGAAATGTTTGTTTGCTGTTTCCCACACATGCCAAGGTGCTGCCTTCTATCCTCTGTCTTTGCTCAGACAATTTCCTAACCCTATACACCTCTTGGTCCATCACTATCTGTCAAAATACCACTCATTCTTCAATACCATGGAAAAACAGACTTCTTTATAAAGCTTTTCTTGAACCCTTCCTTTGTGTTCTTAGCCTAAGTTTCAACATCTGTTAAAGTATGAACATCTATCATAGATTAGTTGGGCTGCCATACAGCAGAATATTTGAACTCTTGACGTTTGAAATCAGAAAAACTGGGTTTCAATCCTGGCTCAGTCTCTCTCTTGCTATGTCACCTTGTATACATTTCATAACCTAGCTGTGCTTCAGTTCCCTCACTGACAAAATAAAGATAGTAACAGCCTGTTTCATGGTGTTAAATGAGCTAATCCATGAAAAATTCTTACTGCAATGCTTGGCACACTGAAAGCATTTGGTAAGGTGTAGTTATTTTTATTTTATTAATAGTATGCCTTTGTCTCCACCCCCTATCATTAAGCTATAAAGTAGCTGAGGGAAGAGCCTGAGTCTTAGTCATCACTAAATACCTCATAGAACCTAGAAAGAAAGACAAATAAGCAAACCTTTGCACATAGTAAATACCTAGTATATGATATTTGAATTTAAGTGAATCATCCATAAAAATGTAATCTAAGAATTCAAGATAGCACTGTTGTCATCTGCATTTTTACAAATAGATGAGAGTACATGGAACCATAAGATACATGCTATATTGAGACTAGAAACCATTCTTGGCCTTGAAAAAAGTCCTGATTATACATCTCTGTCCTAATTCCAGGATTTATATTCCACCACGAAGGCTATGCCAAGAATTCCCATCTTCTCAATTAAAGTTGTTTCCCTTCTCACAATTATACAGACATTTATTCAGCAATTCCTGATGGCATACACTATGTAAGGGATCAGATATAGCCTTCTCAGGCTCCTGCACACTAGCTAGCTGCCTTTCAGCACTGGATTTCGAGCTCAGGACCCAGGTCATGCATTCATTTTCATATTCTATGAACTTGAAGCCCAATGCTAGACAGCAACCAGTCTGCAGGATTTTCCTCTCTGGTGACAAGAGATGTATACTTATGGCAAATGGTAGAATAGCATGTCATGCTTCAATATAAAATAATTTTAATAATATGTATAGAAAATTACCTAGATCACATCTGACCACTCCACCTACTGAACTGACCCAAATAGGCCCCTGCCAAACAGAAATACTAAGGTAAGGTAACAAAAACATTTTCCACATAACCAAGTTTGATTAAAAAAAAAAAAAAGGAATTTTCAGGTGCCAAAAATGGCATGAAATCAAGTCAGAGGAACAAATATGAGCTGATACCAAGAGGAGGCCACACGAATTTCAGATGTAGTTATGGACCCCGGGGGCAAGGGAGCTAGATTTCCAACACCTACAGAGAGAAAAAAAAAAAATGAGTTCAGGCCCAAAGGAGGCTAAGAATGGAGCTGAACTCCCTGCAAAAGTATATCATCTGCCTGAGGTTTTGAGAGGGACAAAAATGATTACCTGTGAAAATTAAAACTCTGAGCCTACACCACACAGATTTGGGGCCTTAATTTATAAAACATTCATGATGTGGAAGCTCTGTCTGGTAATTTAACATAGCCTAGGGTCATTCGGAGAAGGCAATGGCACCCCACTCCAGTACACTTGCCTGGAAAATCCCACGGATGGAGGAGCCTGGTGGGCTGCAGTCCATGGGGTCGCTAGGAGTCGGACACGACTGAGCGACTTCACTTTCTCTTTTCACTTTCATGCACTGGAGAAGGAAATGGCAACCCACTCCAGTGCTCTTGCCTGGAGAATCCCAGGGACGGGGGCCTGGTGTGCTGCCATCTCTGGGGTCACACAGAGTCGGACACGACTGAAGTGACTTAGCATAGCATAGGGTCATTCATCCCCCTAGGAATCCAGCTAAAGCCAAGGCAAGATATTTCTGTAGAGACACTTTCAAAGTCCAGCTCCTCATGGTTGTTGCAAAGGCACTTTGAACTCAGAGTGGAATCCTCCCTGCTTTTGCCAGTGCAGCCTACTCATGAATGGCACCACTTCCCATTAAGGCACATAGGTCTGTGAGTTGTCCTTGATACCCTACAGTGTCCATCACTAAGGCTTACTGATTTTTTCTTCTATATCTCTCAGATCTGTCCATTTCTCTTCGTTTCCAATAACCCATCCTATTTCAAACCACTATCATCTGTTGCTAGCCTCCTAACTGGTTTACGGTGCATCCACTTTATCAACTGGAATAATATGAACTTGTCATCTTATGGGACCAAAAGTATGGAAGTGGCAATTCCATAGATTCAACCTGATATTCTTCCCATTTGATTTCTACCCTACAAAAAGAGTTACCTTATCATAAATCAATCTGATCATGTTGCACCTGCCCCCTGCTTAAACTGTCCAAGGCTTTCCCACTGCTCTTAAGGTTAAGCTCCTAGGACTTCTCTGGTGGTCTAGTGGTTAAGAATCTTTGCTTCCACTGGAGGAGACATGGGTTCGATCCCTAGCCAGGGAACTAAGATCCCACATGAATAAGTGTGGCCAAAAAAAGGAAAACAAAAACATGGAATGGAGGAATGAAGAGTGTGGATGCAGGGTTACCAAGGTAAAGACTGATACAATGGTTCTGCAGGAAAAGGTGAGTGCCTGAAACTAAGACTGTTTTTTCATGCATTACCTTAGCTAATCTTCAGAACATTCCATCTTTTTCTTCAGGCATTTTTATAAGCAAGGAGACTGGAGATATTAAGTGACTTGTTCAGTCACATAATGGTAGATCTAAAATGCTTAGCAAGGTTATCTGACTCCAAATCCAGCTGTCTTTCTATTTAAAACAACTGAGATAAGCAAGGGAGACAGCAAGAAACCCTGGAGTGGGAGCCAGGAAGTCCAGTGGTGACAGGAACTGGCCAGGTAATGTAAAGGCTGAGGCAGGTCATGACCAAGACAAGAGGCAGTGTTGGGGACCACATCCGGCTGAAAGGTGCATATAATTCTAGCTCTAAATTACTGTTGATATATTGAAATGCAGACCCAGTATTTTAAGCTGTCCTAATTTTAAGAGAAGTTCAAACCTTGACTTTTGTGTGCAATCATTCTGGTTATAAAACCTTATGCAGAGCAAAGAGAACATGTGTGCAGGATGAATGTGGGCTGTGGATACCAATTTGCAATCCCCAGTCTAGACGAATGGGAGAGTAGCAGGAAAGATGTACTATTTTCAGTATACACCTATGCTTGTATCTTATATGGAAAATATTTGGGGAGGGCCCTTATGAATAATCTTAGCAATAGTTATCCAACTTGAACTTTGATGGTTCCACAGAACTGAGAAGTTAGGATCAGTTAATCTGTAACTAGCTTTATTGTTCCAAGATCACCATGTTCTGTTAAAGCAAAGAAACAACAACCACAGGAGGATAAACATCTTCATTCTTTGATCCTGAGGCAGGCAATGGGCAAGAAACCCAAATGGCCACTGTCGGAGAATGTGTGGATTACTGACAAGGCTACTCTTGTTACAAAGAAAATACAGACCAGTGATAAACTGATAGTGGCTCTTAATTCAAACTCCCAGTAGGAATTGCAGTCACTTTTAATATGCCAGCGATCATGGGAAAGTTCAACTTTATCTCATTTTGGGTTCCTTTCCTTAGCATTTTTCATTGAAGGAATAAAAAGATGTCACAAACTGCTCTTCCAAGAGATACTATGATCAAATAAATATTTGCTTTTTAGTTTCAGTTCCTCTCACTCTGGCATGTGGAAGACCTTTACAGGTTTTCTGTTTGACCTCACCCTACCCCAAACACCAGCTAAGTACAAGCCGCAGAAATTGTTTGGATCCTTTTTCCTATGGTGTTTTTTTCAAATGTCAATCTGTATTTTATGATTTCCCAAACCAGATATAATGTGACATTTAATTTCCAATCTATTTGAGAACAAACTGTGCTTTTTCTTACAGGATTGATTTATAATAAACAGCACTCATCTCCTATTAAGTAGAAATTGGTCTTAACAGGTTATGAATATACTTAAATTTTCCATTTAAGTGGATTTTATAATATTGTTAATATAGCAATGTAAAATAAATGATAAGATATCTTTATCTTATTCCAATTGAACTGGCCTGTGAACCATTTGAGTACAATAATGGGGGAAATCAGTCCTGAATATTCATTGGAAGGACTGATGCCAAAGCAGAAATTCCAATACTTTGGCCACCTAATGCGAAAAACTGACTCATTTGAAAAGACCTTGATACTGGGAAAGATTGAAGGCAGGAGGAGAAGGGGACGACAGAGGATGAGATGGTTGATGGCATCACTGACTCAATGGACATGAGTTTGAGTAAGCTCTGGGAGTTGGTGATGGACAGGGCAGCCTGGCGTGCTGCAGTCCATGGGGTTGCAAAGAGTCGGACATGACTGAGCGACTGAACTGAATGGGGGAAACACATATCATCCCACCTGTTACTGGACATTATAAGAATTAGATGAGCTCATGGTAGCAAGAAGGTTTTAAAAATTCCCTGCATTGTCTTTGCAATCAGGCTTCTTCCTGTGCAGCCATTTTCCAGGTTTGTAGTTTGCCTCTGAAAGACACACTCGGGATGAGTGTGGAGAGCCAGCTTGCCTCTCTGCATGGTCTGCAGGCAGCCTCACTGGAACCACTGGCCATATTCCCCTATGGTGCTTATTTACTCAATTAAATCACTAGCAACTCAGGTGCCATGGCTTTCATGAAAGTTATTTTGTAAAGAATATTCCTAATTTGAGGTCCTAGAAATTTTCTTATATTCATTTGTAATTTTTAAAAGGCATCAGAAGTCAAAAGGAGAAATTAACCACAGCCTTCACATATTCCTGGATCACGGAAAGAAGAAACTGAGATAGATAGCTTTATTTATATCACTCTTGTGTTAGTGAGGCTAGGCTAACTACTAGGTCAAATAACCCAGAAGTTTTGACACACAATTGGAATAAAAATATTTCTTACTTCCATCACAGTTCAATGCAGGTTGGTGAGGCAGGGGAATGAAGAGTTCTGTTCCACGTGTTAACCAGGGGCTTAGGATCCTTCCATCATGTGCTTTTACCATCTCTTAGTCCATAGTTGGCAAACTTTTTCTGTAAAGAGCCATATAGAAAACATTTTAGGCTTCGTGGGCATATGGTCTCTGTCACTGCAGCACAAAAGCAGCCAGAGGCAATATGTACAAAAATAAGCATGGTTGTGTTCCAGTAGAACTTAATTTACAAAACCTGGCTGCTGCTGCTGCTGCTAAGTCACTTCAGTCATGTCTGACTCTGTGCGACCCCATAGAGGTCAGCCCACCAGGCTCCCCCGCCCCTGGGATTCTCCAGGCAAGAACACTGGAGTGGGGTGCCATTTCCTTCTCCAATGCATGAAAGTGAAAGTGAAGTCGCTCAGTCATGTCTGACTCTTTGTGACCCCATGGACTGCAGCCTGCCAGGCTCCTCTGCCCATGGGATTTTCCAGGCAAGAGTACTGCCTTCTCCAGGGCTGTAATCCATTGACCCGTGCTCTAGGACCTTGTCCCTCTCTGCATTCAGACAGTAGACAGAGTGAGCACCACGGAAGAGGCACATGTAAAATTAATGCCCATCCCCATGTAACTGTTCTGAGGATTATATTAAACCATTTGTAAAGTGCTTAGTGTAAAGGTCAGTATGTAGGATTTGCTCCATAAATGGCACTGTCATTTTCTTTTTTTAAGTATAGGAATAAAGTACCTTTGGTATTTACAAGAGGAAATGGTCATACTTAATTGAGAGAGATCAGAAAAGGTTAGAGTTGATTCTCAAAGGTAGGGTAGGCTTTTAACAGGCAAGAGTTGGGAACAGCTTGAGCAAATGCATAGCAGTTGGAAGCACTGTTAAGTTAGTTAGCACACAGTTTGGTTTGGCTGTAACACAAGGTTATTTGGAGGAATCAAGGGACATAAGTCTGGAAAAGTAAGAAGGCTTTGAACACCAGGTTTAAGGTTTAGACATATAGCGGCAACAGAGAGCCATTGTAAGTTGTTAAGAAGTAAACACAAATTTTGTGTGCCAAAAATCTGTAAATTTGTTGTTTGAAACCCAGACTGTTTTCTAACACAGTGCAAGCAATTCGAGTTAAGAGTTCCAGGTTGGTCCACAAAAGCTTGTTTCTCAGGTGTTTATAACCTGTATTTGCAAGAGATAATTATTTTACTCAATCAACATACCCAGAAAATTATTCAGCTATAGAGCTATATAAATGTTGCTCTGATTCTCATTGTCTTAATCTAAAATAAGCTTTCCCAGGAAAAGTTCCTCAGTGAACATGTACAGAGATTTATGGCCAACTACTAAAATTCCTGGAAGGGTATGCCATGATAAAATATAGATTCAATTTTTTTGCCAACTCATTTGGATGCTGAGAAGTAATTTGCATGGAGGTGGAACCATGAAGTCAGAAGCTTATTTAGCTGGGCCTTCATTTCCAGATCCCTAAAAAGAACTACTTACCCCTAATTGACACAAACCTGTTGGGCTTGTTTTTCAGAACCCATCTGTGTTGAAAGCACTGATTTCAGCTACCTTCTGTGCAGGAATCCCTGCTTCCACCTGCTGCTGGAGAAATCTGTTCTGGCATTCAGGTAAGTTCTACCTAAATAGCAACTGAAAGGAAGCCTCAAATTTGGGAGCACCCAACACCAGTGCCTCATTCTGACATTTCATGTTAATCATCATTAATTCACTCACACGCCACAAATATTTATGAGTATCTGCTGTGTGCCACATACTGCACTGATACCAGAGGTAGTAGAGACAGCCCATGAGAATCACACTGCAAACAAGTGTTTACACTACAGCATTACAATTTATCTTATGGGCGTACGTAGGAAAAGAGGCATCTAAAATTGTCTATAGGATTGGAAAAAAGCTTTTCTGAAAAGATAGTATCTGAGCTGGGATGTAAAATAGAAGCTTTAGAGAGAATTGGAGGACAGCATCTCATGTAAAGAAATCAGCAAATAACAAAAGCATTTGATTACAGAGCACTGTGCATATTCAGTGAATATTTGCTAAGGGGCATGAATGGATGAATACATGGATGTGAAGAAATTCTTTGGAAACCCTGTATTATTTTCTACCCAGCAATGTCAGTGCCTTGACGTTTAATTTCAACTCTACCTCTAGCTCTCAGAAGACAGTTTTTCTCATTCTGCTAAAAATTTTAAATCTTGACAATGAAAGATCTTCATCCTAATGCACAGTTTAAGCACTGAACACAACCCCATACTCAGTGCTGGGATTTCCCATTCTAGGAGTTCTGAAGCTGCCTCTTACCTAGTGCTCCAGACCCCAATCCAGAATACAAACTCTTAAGGACAGTTCAGAAATACCCTGGGGTGATAATTGGGTTACTACCAATAAAGTCACTAAGTCAGCAGGCCACTTGGTTCGGTTGCTGGTCAAACCGTGGAGCCTGAAGTCTTCTTCCTTCCGAATCATGCATGTGATGGGATGTACAGGCTCCAAGAATTAGCTGGTAGCAGTTTTTTTCTCCCTTAAATTTCTTTCAGGAGACATGAGTCCTACTCCAGTACCTGGCTTCAGGTAACAATCTTATGTCCAGTCCTCCAACTCTCCTGACACATTTTCAAGGTTCTGTTACCCAAAAGAGCCGTATTCCTAACTGCTACTGCCTGCTTCCAGACCCAAAGGCCAGCAGTCCTGTAACTCCAGCCCCACCCCCCACTTACAGTTTGTTCATTTCTGATATACTGAGACATTTAATCTTATGCTTGTAGTCCACTAATATTTTAAGGTGAACGATACGAAATTTCTAAAATTCAACAGCTTTTACCTATGAGAACTGCAATCACAGAAGGTCAACTTAATATTTTTTTGTGGATTTTATTTTTTTCATATTTTATCCATTGTGTCTGCATTTTGGAGCAGAGGGTATGTGTCCAAATATAATTTATTTTTCTAATTTGACCAGAAGTCTCGTCTCTTAAAATGAAATTCTCATTCATGATGAGTTAGAAGTTGACTATCAGAAAAATAAATAATGAAGATGCAGCATTCTTAAGGTCAAAAAGAAAGATCAAAGGAATGAAGTGTAACCCAATTAAGGAGACTAAAATGGAAGGGAATAATGATGGAAGAGGAAATTACAGGGTTTAAAAGGGGGGCAAGATGGGATTAAAGAATCAAGAGGATGCTGTTAGAGAATACACTTGTGAAACATGTTTCTAGAGGCCAGTTCAAGAAAAGTGAGTGTGAGGTCCAGGAAAAGGAATGCTGCTGCTACTGCTAAGTCACTTCAGTCGTGTCCGACTGTGTGTGACCCCATAGACGGCGGCCCACCAGGCTCCCCCGTCCCTGGGATTCTCCAGGCAAGAACACTGGAGTGGGTTACCATTTCTTTCTCCAATGCATAAAAGTGAAAGTGAAGTCGCTCAGTCATGTCTGACTCTTAGCGACCCCATGGACTGCAGCCTACCAGGTTCCTCCATCCATGGGATTTTCCAGGCAAAAGTACTGGAGTGGGGTGCCATTGCCTTCTCCAGGAAAAGGAATAATAGGCTTAAATGTTAAGTGACTGCAAAGAAAGCAGATTTGACCTAAACTCTGGGTTGCCCTAGGAATTCAGTCAGAAAGATCCTTTATTCCCTGCAAAAAGAAATAGTTTAGCTGGCCTAGATTCAAAGAGGTAGGTTCAAAGAAACTCAAATTACGTTGATCCATCTCAGGTCGACATGCTCAATTCTGCTTTGTATATCCCTGTCTCTTGTTTGGCTGTAGAGAGGTTCTATCCACAGTAAAATCAAAGTGACTTGACTCCCTACAGCTAGGTAAGGTACTGGTGATTTACCACAGAGCATCAGCCCTGGAAAGAATTCAGGGTTAAGACCATGGTGGAAGGAAGAAAAATCTCTTGATCTGGTGTTTAATCTCTGGAGAGAGAACCAGGAGAAAGTGACAGGAGCTGACTGTTTGAAATGTAACATGCAAAAAAAAAAAAAAACTCTTTTGCAAAATAATGTATACCACTTAAATGTTAATTCACAAGAGGATCATAATAACTACTCTGCTTCACACACACAAAAATAAAGACACCTAAGCAATGCCTGTTTCCCCAACAGAAGTGACACATAACCACATGCTAAGTTTCCCCTCACCTTTCTGTCTGAGTTAGCATCATTATCTTAATTATCTTCCAGTTCCCACATTTTCTTTCTTTTTTTTTAAATATTTATTTATTTATTTATTTTTGGCTGTGCTGGGTCTTTGTTACTGCGCAGGCTTTTCTCCAGTTGTGGCAAGCAAGGGCTCCTCTCCAGTGGTGGTGTGCAGGCTTCCCACTGCAGTAACTTCTGTTGCACAGCACCAGCTCTAGGGTGTGCGGGGTTCAGCATTTGCGGCACATGGCCTCCAGAGCACGAGCTCAGTAGTTCTGGTGCATAGGCTTAGTTGCTCCACAGCATGTGGGATCTTCCTGCATTAGGGATCAAACCCACATTTCCTGCACCAGCCAGGCAGATTCTTTACCACTGAGCCACCAGGGAAGGCCCCACACATTTTCTTGAATGAACGGGAGAAATGAGCTTTTGTCTCTGGCCTCTCTTTCATATGTGAATCATTAAGCCTCCTGTAATTCAGCTGTGTATCAGTCTCTTTTTTCCAGCAACTTCAAATTCACCTGTATGAAGCAAAACATCTGGTTGCTGGACATGACCTCATAAGTCTGGTATTCTGATTACCTTGTCAGTTATCATGAAGAAAGTGAGGCATTCCATCATTAGAAGTCTGGCTTCCTCTTCTTTTATGTATTTTTTCCCTTGCCTCTCCTACCTCTCTATTTAGATGAACACATGAGAAAAGCCAAAGCTTCTGGTGTATATGGCACCAGTGACATTTGCATTCCCTGTAGACACACCCTCTCAGCCTCACTAGCCCAGGCTTTTTTGCATCCGAGGATTGAAAACTTGTTTTCAGATTTGATTACAAAATTGCTTCAAAGATGTTATGCTTGAATAAATTGTCTGAAAAGAACTGAGTGAAAACCTTCTTAATGGGCTCAGTTTTAGTTCCTTCTTCCCCAAGATGCCAAAACATCTTACAAGAAACATGAGGGTTAAATATATAATTTTTCTTTGTCATATGAAATCTGTCCCGTTGCCTGGAGTTGCACCTCATACATTTGATCTCATATATGCTAATTGGTTGCATTTTGCTATTTTAATCATTATGCATCAACCATAGGGAATAATAGAAAGAAGGAAATCCAAGGACAGCAGTACAGTACAGTGTTGTGTGAGAGAAAGGGCACAGGATTTATTTCTTAGTCTCTCTGGACCTCAATCCATTCAATCAGGAATATAGTACTTATCTCACAGGAGTTGTACTTATCTTTGAAAACTGCAAAATGCTAGAACATTTTTATCACTATTTTAATTATAATATTAACAAAATCATACAATGATGAAGCAGGAAGGGACCCTGGAAATAAACTAGTTAGGATTTAAGAGATGAGGAAACTGAGGATCAGACAGTATACATCTAGCATGTTGGGGGCAACTCAGACTTTGAATATCTCAGGTACTCTCATTACTACAAGGATCATACAGATAAAAAGACAGAGGTTGGCTGGCTGCCAGTTGAGGAATCAGTGGTTCTGGGGGTTGTTGGGAACTGGAAGTACATTTGCCCCATTACTGGTTTCTGCATATCATTTTTTACCATATCACCATGGAGGTCCAGGATTGCCACATCTAATCTTTTCTAGAAGACTAGAAATCTAAATTTTTTGATATGTGAAGCCTCCTACTAAATTTTAAATGATATTTCAGTTTTTAAAATAATGTTGTATAGGTCAAACAATATCTGAGGGTCAGAATTAGCCCATGGTTTACCAATCTCATCTACAGAGAAATGTCCAAATTCTTTCTCATGGTATCTAAGGCCTTGCTTCCTTCTTCAGCTCACTTCCTATCTATCCTTGCCTGTGCTTAGACACCAGCTTAGCACTGAACAGGTCATAATTCCACAAATACACCTACTGATTCTCATGAACATGGCCACTGACCATCCCTCAATTACCTTTGCTCCTTGCTTGTGCTGTACTTTATGCCTCCAATGAATCTTTCTCCCATATTACTGTGCATCTTATCTTTCTAATGAGAACTAATCTCTGAACAGTCTCCTCATCACAATACCACATAATATGTCCACCCATTATATTTCTACAATGTCTCGGACATATCCTTGCATTTACCTCACTGTACGGAAAGTACTTGTTTTATGTCTGCTGTTCCAATCAAAATCTCAGCTAATGCTGAGAAGTTAAACTCTTCATTCTTACTCCAATGCGACCACTGATCACCCTTCCTGAACTTCACTCTGCTTCTTGACTGGTCTTTGATTCAAAGTACTGCTGATCTGCTTGAACAGATGCTTATATCTTCTCTCCAATGGATGGCTTCATGGAGGACACCCTCCTCAAGGACTCAGGTGACCTTATCTCTCCTCTTGATGGGAGGATGTATAAAGCAATCCACCCCTTGGCATAGTCCTCTCTTCAGCACCTGAGACCAATGTATTCTATGCTCAAGTCCTGTTCTTTTATTTTGTTTTCACTTTTGTTCCTGTCCTATTTGTCCTCCAAAGTAGTGAAGCTTTCCCTAACTGATACTGGCCACCAAAGCTCTTTTGGAGCTCTCATCTAATTCAGCCCAGTTCAGGATCTTGCAATCCCTCACTGCAACAATGGTGGGTCAATGGAGCGGGGAAGAAAGGGAGAGGTCAACTCTACCTGAATCATATGGTGTGATAGGGGATGACTGACTGATCAAAGGAAAACTGTGGTGTTTTTAACTGAAGAAAGGTGAATGAATACCAGACAAACACAGATAAGTACTGCACCAGATCCTCTTAATGCCCAGTCTAAGATTTCCTCCACAGCTCCCTATTATCCCAATCGGAGTGGCTACTTGCATGTCTGCCTTCAGATTCCTGGTGTTTAAGCAGAATAAACTCAAGTTTGGCTTATTTATCAAAACAAAGCCTTTGAAGTACAGTTATAAAGATTTCACTTTAAATTGGCAGAACCATGGACAGCACCCAAGTTTGCACAGTAGTCTTATCATTTGAAATAGGAAGAAATCTTTTCAACATGTTAAAAACCTCTAATTTTATAGATGGAAAAAACAAAGGTTATTATGAGTCGGACACAACTGAAGTGACTTAGCAGTTGCAGCAGCAACAGGATCACAGGGGCTCATAGGTGACTTTGATAAGAGCTATTTTCAGTGAAATGATGGAGACAAATCCTCTGAAAACTTGTGCCACTGAAGAGGTGCTGAATTTTCAGTTCTAGTTTTTAAAATCCTAAAGATGAACTCCAATTAATACGGTTCAGATGCAGCATTCACCTTTAGGCCAATAAACTATGACCAAGAGAAAGGATAACATTATAGGTTAGTGGTAGGTTGATCAATGTTGGGGGTTCTCAGGCTGTCATGTAAGAACATGGACACCTAAGATTTATGTGTAGATTGAGAAAGGAATCAGGAAGGAGGAAGAAGAGGTCACTAAGGATCTCCCCAATATTGGGTTTGAAACTTAACCTTTAATTATAAAATGGCATTGACATTCCCACTTTATAGAACTGGTGTCAAAATCAGATCAAAAAAACAGACTGTGATGAATGAACTCTGCACATCCTGTAACTTCTATACAGACATGATAGTGTACCACAACAAGCATAATGGTTTACCATCATGATGTCAAAACAGAAGGGCACACCCCAGTGGCACATCTTCAGGCATCAATCCCTGGCCACACTGTGCCCCGTGAAGAAGCTAGGCATATATCTTGTAGACTAATATAGCTGGATGTTCTGGCTAGAAGCACAACTCTTTTCCCCAAGTTTAAACATTGGGAGCTCTTAGAAAAAGGTACTCCTAATAGCTGTCAAAACAAAAAGTTGAAAAAGCCATCCCAAGGGTAGCATAAAGAAAGAAAGAAGGAAGGAAGACAGTAAAAAAGGAAAAGAAGGCTAAAGAAAAGGAAAAGAAAAAAGAGACATTATTGGCAAGGAGGGAAAAGAAAGAGGCAAATAAAGTTTATTTCATTTATGTACAATATATTATTTATGTATATGTTATTCTTATATATAAACACATGTATATACATGTACATGTGTATATGAACAAATATATGTACAATATATATTCATAAATGTATGCCTAGATAGGGGGGCCAGATAGAGAGGTATGTAATATGTTCCACGTTGGACTATAAGGAGAAAGGTTAAATTTTACATTCCCGTCCCATATCATACAACTGAATAGTAAACTGCTTGTTAAACTGCAAAATACTGCATTTATTAGTAATATAAATCAATAAGAGCAAAAGACAATGAAAGCTAAAAAAAAAAAAAAAGAAGAATCCTCTACATGCACCGGGGATTTGTCCTTGTTCTTTCTTTCTACTTCTGACAAGGCATTTCCAAAATGAAGTCCTTCAAAAAAAAACAAGGATCTTGAAGAGCACTAGCCCCATGTGAGCCCAGTTACTCCCTGGCTGTTTGTTATGCACTTAAGGGGACATATTAATTCTCTGATATAAAATGAGCCCTATTTTAAGAAAGGTTTAAAGGAATTTTGTTCCTGTCCTCAGAGAATTAATAATTTCTAAGAACTCCTAAGACCTGTCTGACTTCTTCTCGGCAAGTGCAGATATCCTCTTATTTTACCAAATCAGGAATTCTCTGACAAGTTTCAGAACATGAATATGTTACTCTTTTTCTGTGATATTCCCATCTTCTAAAATGAACCACACATATCAAGATAAAAGACACTGACATTTTGAAACCTCAGATATAAATTGAGTTAGTATCCAGTTAGACTTTATTCTATTTTGTGTTTCCTTTATAATCATGCTTATTAATATGTCATCCATGTATACCCCAGAGAGATAAGTTCCCATGATGTTTTCTTTTTAAAATAAGTCATCTATATTTCTTCCATAGGGGATGTATTTTCTACTTATGACACTTAAAGAAATAATCACACGAGAGCCTTTAAGACAGAGTAAAATAAATAATTAAATTGTTAAAACGTCCATACTACCCAAAGCCATCCATAGAGTCAATCAGGGCCTGTCCAGATTTCAATGGCAATTTTTACAGAAATAGGAAAAAAAATCTTAAAATGTATATGAAATCACAAAACACTCTAAATAGTGAAAACAATTCTGAGAAAAAAGAATGAAGCTAGAGGCATCACACATCCTGATTTCAAACTATATTATAAAAATATAGTACTCAAAACATTATAGTATTGGCATAAAACAGACACATAAAACAGAACTGAGAGAGCCCAAAACTAAACCCACACATGTACAACCATCTAATATCTGACAGAGGCCCAAGAATATACAATGAGGAAAAGACAATTTCTTCAACAGACAGTATCGGGAAAACTGAACAGCCACATGTGAAGAATAAAAGTGAACTCCTATCTCATACCATTCACAAAAATTAACTTTAAATCAATAAAAGACTTGTAAGACCGGAAACCATAAAACTCCTAGAAGAAAACAGAAAAAGCTCCTTAACACTGGTCTTGGCAATGATTTTATGGTGTTTTTATGGATATGACACCAAAGCACAAGTAATGAAAACAAAAATAAACCAGTGGAACTACCTCAAACTAAGGGATTCCTTAGTTTGGCTCAGATGGTAAAGAATCTGCTCGTAATGCAGGAGACCCAGGTTTGATTCTTGGATCAGGATGATCCCCTAGAGATGGAAATGGCTACCCACTCCAGTATTCTTGCCTGGAGAATCCCTTGGACAGAGAACCCTGGCGGGCTATAGTCCATGGAGTCACAAATAGTTGGACACAGCTGAGTGACTAACACTTTCACTTTCACACATCAAACTAAAAAGCTCCTGCACAGAAAAAAAGAAACAATCAACAAAATGAAAGAGCAGGGCTTCCCTAGTGGCTCAGTGGTAGAGAGTCTACCTGTCAATTCAGGAAACAAGGGTTCAGTCCCTGATCTGGGAAGATTCCCCAGTGCTGTGAGGCAACTAAGCCCGTGCACCACAACTACTGAGCCTGTGCTTTGGAGCATGGGAGCTGCCACTACTGAACCCACGTGCTGCAATTACTGAACCCCACATGCCCTAGAGCCCATGCTCCACAACAAGAGAAGCCACCATAACTGAAGAGCAGCCCACTTTGGTCCAACTATAGAAAAACCCATGCAGCAAAGAAGACCCAGTGCAGCCGAAAATAGATAAATCAAACAATAATTTTTTTTTAATTTAATGAAAAAGCAACTTATAGAATGGGAGAAAATATTCACAAACCACATATCTGATAAGGGGTTAATATCCAAATATATAAGGAACTCATAGAATTCAATAACAAAAAGAACAAATAATCCAATTTTAAATGGGCAAATACTCTGAATAAACATTTTTCCAAAGAAGATATTCAGATGACCATTCAGCACCTACAAGAAAAGGTACTCAACGTCACTAGTCATCAGGGAAATACAAGTCAAAACCACAAGGAGATATCACCACAGACCTGTTAGGATAGCTATTATCAAAAAGACAAGAGATAACAAATGCTGAGGAGGATACAGAGAAAAAGGCACCCTCAGACATCGTTGGTAGGAATGCAAACTGATGCAGCCACTCTGAAAAACAGTGTGGAGGTTCCTCAAGAAATTAAAAATATAACTACCATATGATCCAGCAATCCCACTTTGGGGATGTATCCAATAGAAATGAAATCACTCTCTAGAAAGGATATGTGTACCCCAGATTCACTGCAGCATTATTTACAATAGCCAAAACATGAAAACAGCTTAAGTGTCCACCAATGGATGACTAAGAAAATGTGGTATATATATGTCTATATACAATGGAATATTATTCAGCCACAAGAAAGAAAATCCTGCCACTTGTGAGAACATGGATGAATCTTGACGGCATTACGCTAAGTGAAATAAGTCAGACAGGGAAGTACAAAGAATGTGTGATCTCACTTATATACAGAATCTTAAAAAAAACTGAACTCATATAAACAATTGTTACATGTGGGATCTAGTTCCCTGAAGAGGGATCGAACCCAAGCTCCCTGGATTGGGAGTGAGGTTTTAGCCACTGGACCACCAGGGAACTCCCCGAACTTTCAGGTTTAAGATGAGTAAGTTCAGGGGATGTAATGTACAGTATGGTTAACTAGACCTAACAAAACTTAACTGTATATTTGATAGCTACTCAGAGAGTAAGTCTTAAAAGTTCCCACCACATACAGAAAATATTATAACTATGTATTGCAATAGATACCTAAACCAAACTTGTGGTAATCATTTCACAATATATACATATATCAAATCATTACATTGTATAACTTAACACACAACATTATGTGTCAGTTATATCTCAATAAAGCTAAGGAAAAAGAGCAAATTGTTCTCAAACTGTTAGTAAAATTAGTAAAAGTAATTTTATCTCCTTTAGTTACGGAGTAGATTCACCATACTTTGAAATGCCTCTCTGTTCTTTACCCAACTCTCATTCAGATTTTTACAGTGTGGATCATAAGTGTTACGAGTTTGAATTCTTTGCTGCCCCTCCTTCCAGGCCCTTCCCTCTGGAAGGCTGTACATGCCTGACCCATTCATTGGCTTCAGGCCTGGTTGTGTGACTTGCTTTGGCCACTGAAATATGAGAGACAGTAATGTGCACCATTTGGGTAAAGCTTTAAGAGCCATCACATAGCTGCCATCTTCTCTTCTCCCTGACCACAAGACCAGCACTAGACTGCTCTCTTACTGTGAGTCCTAAAATGAAGACAAATTGGAGCTGAGTTGAAAAGGACCCCTGATGGATATACAGCATGAACAAGAAATAAATGCTTGTTGTTATAAAGGTCTGAGATTTCAGGGATAATTTGTTACTGCAGCATTAACTTAACCTGACAGAAAGTGATTTATAAATTATTTTATGTATTATGGTTGTAAAATATAAATCCTACAATAATTGGCAAAAAATTATAATAAGATCTCCAAACTCTCTAAGCTTCTAATTTTCAGGAAGAGTTTTTAAAAACTGAGAATAGCAACAAGAACATGCCAAGTGAGTTGGAAAATTCATGTTACAAACCAGTAATTCTTATTTTTGTCCATGGACCACACTGTTAATACTACATATATTTTAGGTCAATAGAAGGACTCTCCAGCGTTGAAGAGGTGGTGGTGATGTGTGCTCAGTCATGTCTGACTCTTTGAGACACCATGGACCACTAGCCTGCCAGGCTCCTCTGTCCATGGAATTTTCCAGGCAAGAATACTGGACTGGGTTGCCATTTTCTACTCCAGGGGATCTTCCTGACCTGGGATCAAACCTGAGTCTCCCATGTCCCCTGCATTACCAGGTGGATTCTTTACCACTGAGCTATATGGGAAGCCCCCACAGCTGCAGAAGTCTCTTATTATTTTATAAGAGGAACCCTCAGAAAATATATACTAGACCAGACCGCTCAAAGTGCGATCTGTGAACTTTCTTTCATCAGTCTTCAATGAGATAAGCCCAGAAATTAAGAGTGTATTTAGAAGCTCTTAGAGCAATTTGACATTATCAGAACATCCAAGCTTAAGGTTGGTCAAGCTGTCTTGTTGAGTGAGGTAAATTGTCAGACTAGTGTGGTGAGTCATATGTAGCACAAGCTGCCTACTAAGATTCATCTTCCACAGATCACACACACACACACACCCCCTCATCCTTCACCATAGATAGTCTGAAAAGATCTGACTGAGAACCTGCCTGGAAGTCATCAGAAGAACCATTATACTTACAGTGATAAGAAACCTAACAGAGGACCTAAAATACACAGATGCTATAAGTAAAACTGAACTGTTCTCTTGGAAAAATCCATGTCATATTAACAATCTTCCTGACATTTTCTGTCCCACTTGAAATTTACAAAGGCAGACAGTAGAAATAACATTCCTTAATTACCCACTGTGTGTGAAACACTGTACAGTTCTTGGGTTCTGAAATACTGTCACAAAATGCAGAATACATTTTCTCTTAGAAACAGTTTTACTAATGGTGGGGAGAATCCTAGCCTATGAAGTTGACTTCACCTAAGAAGCAGCTGAACTGTATAATTTTTCATACTAATATAATGTGTGAGTCTCTAGAACAGAAATTAAGATGATAGGATAAGAAGGAGGGGAACGAAATTTTTAAACTATGCTAAATTTTTCTTTGAGATTTTCTCACCTTCTTCTATTTACCTGCTATCTCTCCAGGCCTTCCCTATTGGGATTCCCTGGTGTCTCAGATGGTAAAGAATCTGCCTGCAATGTAGGAGACCTGGGTTCGATCCCTGGGTTGGGAAGATCCCCTGGAGAAGGAAATGGCAACCCCCTCCAATATTCTTGCCTGGAAAATCCCACGGACAGAGGAGCCTAGCAGGCTACAGTCCATGGGGTCACAGAGTCAGACACAACTGAGCGACTTCACTTCTCCTTGCCTTCTCAACCAACCCTCTCTCCTCTTACACTCCCCTGGTTTTCCAATTACAGCACTCATCAAAATTATTTCATTCCTTTTCCTTCAATGTAAGTAATTTCAAGTATTAAGGAAATCGGTGAATTGGATTATTTTACAGTAAGGTGTAAATGAGTAATGGTTTCTTCATCCTGCTAGAAGCATCTGTCTTTTTAGAATATGCTTATTTTAATTCTAACCTCAAAGTGAAAGTACAGGGACATGAAAAGACAATGTTTGGGAAAATAGAGGAAACTATTCTAGGTCAAGGAAGCAGGATGACTTTTGTCTGAGTCACCTTCTAATCACTTTCTGCTTTTCACAATTTCCCCCCTTTTTCTATTTCTTACATAGAATTCCTGAGTTTTCTTTTTTTTTCTTCCATAGTGACTCTCAACACTAAAAATGGAGGCAGTCATTGGTAAAAAGGAATCATTTGTACATGAGGTAAGCAGAGACAGTTTGCATGAGTGAGAACTGAGGGAGGAAATCCACAAATAGTAGGAAGAGAAGAATTTGGAACACCATAGGTGTTGAAAGCTGAAATCAGAGATCTTAGAGACAATTTAAGAGCTAGTATATCCCTAAAAGACAGCAAGCCCAGAACTCAGAGTCTTCAATAGGCAATGATCTCTTTGTAGCACTTAATGAAATTGTTTTGTTTTCATTATTTTTTAATTTATACCATAATCTTGGAAAGTGGTATTGATTTTCTTTTTGGGGTGGTATTGATTTTCAATATGCAACAGTGATAATTTTCTTTTAAAATACATTCATTTAGGAAAAAGAAAATTAGTTCAAAGAAAATCTTAGGTAAATAATGTAAGTGGTACAGAGATGTGGATAAGAATTATGAGGTGGTATGGAGAAGGAAATGGCAACCCACTCCAGTACTCTTGCCTGGAAAATTCCATGGTTGGAGGAGCCTGGTAGGCTATAGTCCGTGGGGTTGCAAAGAATCAGACACGACTGAGGGACTTCACTTTCTTTCTATAGTTTCTTTTGGAGAAGAAAATGGCAACCCACTTCAGTGTTCTTGTCTGGAGAATCCCATGGATGGAGGGGCCTGGTAGGCTGCAGTCTATGGGGCTGCAAAGAGTCGGACATGACTAAGCAACTAACACACACACACACATGCAGAATCTTGGAGCTGGGGAAACAGTGATCTAGCCTGAATGAACTTCACATTTGAATTTAAAACTGGTGAGATATGAATGCATGCTTGGGGGAAGAGGGGCATGGGGGACCTAGAAATGGTTTTAAGATAACACACAAACCTGTCTTCTGTAGGTGGTATAGTTAAATTCCTCCAAACAACAGCCCCACAGGCAGAAACTATAAAGGAATGTGGTGGCAAGGTAAGAGCTTATAGGCTTTAGTGACACATCACTTAGGAACCTCCTTTATATCTGCACACTCAACCTACAGCATTACTAGAAATTGGGCATCTTGTCACCTCTTCCTCCTATGAGACAACCCTTAGGGATTTCCCACTACTTATTGATCTTTCAGCACATATTTCTGTTTGTGGCCAGAAAAAGGATAATCCTGTAAGAATAATACAAGAAATTTATACATGATATTGTACATATTTTTAGTCTAAATAACAATAATAAACAATAATTCAGCCAGATCCAGATTAATTCAGGTGTTGCCAATAACTATGGATTTACCGAGTCAAGTGAGAATTGTAACTATTCATGTAAACAGCGTCGGCTGAGCTCAACAAAGATTCATTAAAAGCCAAAATATGTTCCAGGAACTGTGCCAAGTGTTGAAGAATCATGATCAAAAAGACTCAGTCTCTGCCTCCAAGGCATCCATAGTTGTACAAATGAAATATGAGCCATGCTATATTCATGAAATTTTTCATAGTTCATAAAACTTTTTCATTTCATATTACTTTATTTAATACTTACAGAAGCACTGTGATGTAAGATATTATTGTTATCCCCACGTTACGGACAAGGAAACTAAAACCGTCAATTTGATTTGCCCAAAGTTATTAATAGCAGTATCAGTAAGCAATAGAGAAGTCTTGAACCCAAGAATCCTGCTTCCAAATCAGCACTTTTCCTATAATACTGCTAAGTCGCCGTCAGTCGTGTCCGACTCTGTGCGACCCCATAGACGGCAGCCCACCAGGCTCCCCCGTCCCTGGGATTCTCCAGGCAAGAACGCTGGAGTGGGTTGCCATTTCCTTCTCCAATGCAGGAAAGTGAAAAGTGAAAGTGAAGTCGCTCAGTCGTGTCCGACTCTGCGACCCCATGGACTGCAGCCCACCAGGCTCCTCCATCCATGGGATTTTCCAGGCAAGAGTACTGGAGTGGGATGCCATTGCCTTCTCCATTCCTATAATACCAGCTACCTGCAATTATTTCTCTCACAATTCTGCTTCTGGCTATAATGAAGTATTAACATGTACTCCTGGTGAGAACAACTGGAAAAGCCAGAAAAAATACAAAATAAAATCTATTTAAAGGCAGTAAGTCTACTGACATAATTAGAAAATTGCCTTAGCAGCCAGAACTTTAGAGTCCAAGATCAGAGATGAGGGAACCCCAAAAATGTGGCCTACCAACCAGAAAAAGAGTGTAGAAAATCAGGGAACCCAAAAGCTAGTTCTATCAGAGTGGTACTGATAAAATTTGTAAGTTCCTACCCAGACTAATGAAGAAAAATATGAAAACACCAATTACCAATGTGAGGAGTACAACAGAGGACATCAAACAGACCTATAAGACATTAAGGCTATGCTACAGACAACTATTAATGTGACAACACAGATGAAATGGACACATTCATTAAAAGACACATATCAAAAACTGACCCAAAAAGAAATATAAAACTTCAACAGCCCAACATCCATTAAAGAAACTGAATTTGTAGTTAACAATTTATACAAAGAAATTCTAGGTCCAGATGACTTCACAGGTGAATTCCAACTTTTAAGGGAAAATAATAACAATATATTTTTGAGAAATAGAAAAGAAGGAAAAACTAAATCATTTTATAATATAAGGTCAGTATTACCCTGATTTCAAAAACAAAGACATTAAAATAGAATTACAAAACATTATCCCTCATAACACAGATGTAAAACTTCTTAAATTATTAGCAAGTTTAATCTAACAATACGTATCTGTTAAATTAGATAATATATATCCACATATATTGAGAGACCCAGGTTCCATCCCTGGGTTGGGAAGATCCCCTGGAGAAGGAAATGGCAACCCACTCCAGTATCCTTGCCTGGAAAATTCCATGGACGAAGGAGCCTGGCAGGCTACAGTCCATGGTGTCACAAAAAGTCGGACACAACTGAGCAACTTCACTTTAATCCACGTATATTATCACATCTTTATCCAGTCATCTGTCAATGGACATTTAGGTTGCTTCCATGTCTTGGTTACTGTAAACAGTACCGCAGTGAACACTGGGGTGCATGTATCTTTTTGAATTATGGTTTTCTCCAGATACATGCCCAGGATTGGGACTGCAGGATCATATGGTAGCTCTGTTTCTAGTTTTTTGAGGAGCCTTCATATGGTTCACCATAGTAGTTGTAGGAAGTTTGTTAAATAAACTATAGGTTTATTCATACAGTAGCATAGCAGTTCAAAGGAATGAGGAAGATTTCTTTATAATAAGAACTACACAAAGGAGAATTGAAGAGAAAAAGGAACAAGGAAAATCTCTTGTAACACTAGGTAAGCACCAGGATAAATGAAAAAAAAGAGAAGCCCAGAACAGGCCTTGTAAAATGTCACCTTTGTGTAATAAAGGGAAGGAGAATGTGACTATAAACATTTCTTTCTATTTCCTACAAAGAAGCCACTAAAGCATAAAGTAAACTGTAGGAGCTATCTGCTAACGGTTATATATGTTGGGAGGCAGCGGAGTAAAGGAGAGGGGAGATGAACATGAGAATTCTCTGACTGTGCTGTTTTACAGTTTGACTGAACTGTGTAAAAGTTTTGCATACTTTAAAAAATTACTGAATTTTTAAAATCCAATTTCTAAAATTTGAAAATGGACTTTCCTGGTGGTCTAGTGGTTGGGATTGCAGGTTTCATCCCTGGTTGGGGAGCTAAGATCCTGCATGCTATGCATTGCAGCCAAAAAAAATTTTTAATTGAAAACAAATGGAAACCTATGGTTCTAAATGTATATCAAATTGATGGCATAATTATTTCAAGTGACTTTTTTAATTCAATTTTTTTTATTTAGGTAAAATTCATATAATATACAATTAACCATTTAAAAATATATAGTTCAGTGGCATTTAGTGTGTTCACAATGTTGTGCTGTTTTATTATTTTTGACTCTGAGGCCATTTTCTTTGGAATTCTACCCATTGATTATTTTTTTCATTCTAGCTTTATTGAGGTATAAATTTCAGATGTATAGCATCCTGCTTTAACTTACGCACATCATGAAATGATGTCTATAATAACTTCAGTGAACATCCATACAGATACAACATTAAAGAAATAGAAAAAAATTTTCCTTATGATGAGAACTCTTAGGATTTACTCTCTTAACTACTTTCATGTACAACATACAACAGTGTTAATTATACTGATCATGTTGTACTTACTTATTTTATAACTGGAAGTTTGTACCTTTTGACTACCTTCATCCAATCCCTTTTCCTCTACCCCCAGTAATCACAAATCTGATCTCTTTTTGCATGAGTTTGTTTGTTTGTTTTCGTCATATGACTGACCCATGACACTATGTTAATTCCTAGTACCCAACATAGTAATTTGATATTTCTATACATTTCAAAATGATCCCCATGATAAGAATAGCTCTTATCAGTCACCAAAGATATTACATAATTATTAACTATTTCCACATACTGTACATTTCATACCTGTGACTCATTTATTTTGTATCTTAAAGTTTGTACCTCTTAATCTCTTTCATCTATTTCTCTCAACCCTCCACCCCCAAAGAACCACCTGTTTATTCTCTGTGTCTATGACTCTGTTTTCTGTTTAGTTATGTTTGTTGAGAGACTTTCAAACACGAAAATTTGACCATACATCCCTTGAGGTATATGTGAAAAATGTGAAAGTGAAAGTGTTAGTCACTCAGTCATGTCTGACTCTTTGCAACCCCATGAACTATAACCCACCAGGCTCCTCTGTCCATGGAATTCTCCAGGCAACAATACTGCAGTGGGTAACCATTCCCTTCTCCAAGGGATCCCAATCCAGGGATCTTCCCAACCCAGGGATCAAACCTGGGTTTCCTGCACTGCAGGCAGATTTTTTACTATCTGAGCCACCAGGGAAGATTTTGGTGTCAAAAGAACCACAAAGAAATCTTAAGCTGCATTCAGTGGTCTTATTATTAGAAGTAATATTGACACTTAAAAAAACTATTTTATATATAGTATGATTAGGAAATAAACACTTCAATTCATGTCTTTAGGAACTATGCTTTTCAAAGTAAAATCAAGGAAGTTTAATCCAAACTATGTAATCTTAAATTTAAATTGATTCACATCCATTAGGATACCTACTATTAAGACAACAATTATTGATGAGAATGTGGAGAAACTGGAACCCTTGTCCTTTGCTTGTTAGAATGTAAAATGGTGCAGTCAGTGTAAAAACAGTATGGCAGTTTCTTAAAATATTAAATATAGAATTACCATATGATCCAGCAATTCTACTTCTGGGTACATAACACATAAGAATTGAAAACAGAGACTTGAACAGGTATTTATACACCCATTTTCATAGTAGTATTATTCACAATTGCCAGAAGATGGAAACAACCCAAGTGTTCATCAATGAATAAATGAATGGATAAATAATATGTGGTATATACATACAGGGTATACATAATTCTCCCTTAAAAAGTAAGGAATTACATACCACAACATGGACAACCCTTGAGGACATTATGATAAGTGAAATAAACCAGTCACAAAAGGAAAAGAACTTCATAGATACAGAAAGCAGAATGGTAGAAGCTGGAGGAAAAAGGAGTGGGGAGTCAGTGTTTAATGGGTACAGAGTTTCAGTTTAGGAAGATGAGAAAGCCCTGGAAAAGGATGGTGGTGATGTTTGCAGAACAATGTGGATGTACTTAATGTCACAAAGCTGTACATTTAAAAATGGTTTATATGGTAAAATTTATTATGAATATTTTGCAATAATAAAAAATTATACAGGAAACATCAGTATGAACTCATTATCTATTTGTCTCTTACTATGAAATATGTATTTCTGAGTGCTATCCACTAAAAAGGGCTAGAAACATCAACAACCTAGTAGCAACAAGCCCTCCCATCATCAAGATCATTGTTTCTAAGTACTATTCTCCACTAAGAGGATCCCAGACTGTCTGGAGAAATGGCTGTGCCTAGTTCCGGGACTTCCCTGGTGGCTCAGATGGTAAAGAATCTGCCTGCAATTCAGGAGTCCCGCTTTTAATCCCTGGGTCAGGAAGATCCCCTGGAGAAGAAAATGGCAACCCACTCCAACATTCTTGCCTGGAAAATTCCATGGACCAAGGAGCCTGGCTACAGTCCATGGAATTGCAAAGAGTTGGACATGACTGAGCAACTTAGGGTTCCAGGGCAAGAAATGTATGGGACGATGGTCTTGAGACATTTGCTAAACCAGAAAATAAGGTCACTTTTGAAGATAAATAGTTCTGTCAAAAGGACACAGGATTCAAAATGAAGGGGCTCCCACTGACCAAAGATGGGAAAATTTGAACAAGGGAAAGAATCATGACTGTAACTGACTGCAACACATAAAACCATCTACAACATGTAAATCCACATGTTCATAATAATACTAACAAAGAATAAGAAAACAGAACCTCATCAATCACCATTGGATGTTGCTAGTATACCAATTTATTACCTAGAAAACCAATAAAGAGGGGAAATAAAGCATGAATCCTGCCTTTTCCATACAAGGTATTTCAGGGTAACCAAACAGTTGATGAGGTAGAAATCCTTTCTATGAAAGAATCTCAGCAAATGTGTTCAGAAAGAATGACAGAATGAATTACCATCAGATGCCAAAATCATATTCGAAAGGTTGTTGGTGAATTTATCACAGATGAATCAGGCTGGCAATATCAGAATCCACTTTTCAACCTTAGCATTGCTAAATATCAAATCTCCAGATCTAACTACCAGCTTAAAGGAAACAGTGGGGGGTAGAGAAACGAAATAATTGCCACCATGAATAAACACATATACTAAAATTGGAACAATACAGAGAAGATTAGCATGGCCCCTATGCAAGGATAACACACAAATTCGTGAAGTGTTCCATATTTTTTAAAAAAGGAAAAAAAGAAAGAACAAGCCAAATACAGAATGCAAAGAATTTTGTAAGACAAATGACTGCTCAGCAAATGAGATGAGGGGCAACTGTAGAATAAAAGAGACTTTGTAAAGTTAACAACCCAGGGTAACGTGTGGACTCATTCAGACACTGGTTTCCAGAGCACAGTCCCCTCTGTTGGAACTTACCCTGTGCACCTTCTTGGTTGAAGTCTGCAGCTGTGAAGAAAACAGAACCTCATCATGTGTTCTGTCTTTCCCTTGGCTTTGTTAGAGCTGAGGGACATCTCTACCTACAGCCTCTGTCTCACAGCAGCTACTGCAAAGTGACAAATAAGTGAGTCTCTCTACATCAGGCCAGTTCACACGGGTGCTCTCCTAGACTTTAAGAAGGGTCTTCTCATCCTGCCATGATCATCCCATCCGCCCAGCATCCCTGCTACCAGGAACAGAGTGGCTGAGAAGTGAAATCTGAGTCTCTTGCTGCCTGACCACACTGTCCTGCCACACTGGTGTTGATATAGTTGTACCCCAGATTGGCAAGGGACAGCTTGGGAAGCAGCCTTCTAATAGGGAGTAGGGGACAGAGCTGCACCCCCTTTTGCTAACATGTACCCCCTTACTGGATGCAGTCTGCCTGGAGAGAGAAAACAGGACCAACATCTCTCTTCCCTTCCCTTCCTGCCATTATTCCCTTGACAAGAAAGTGTTTTTTCTTCTAATTCTCCTGTGTCTCAACTGCCTGCTCCACTGGCTGTCACACTATAGATAGAAGGTTCCATTCCCACACTACAGGGCAATTCTGTGAGCTGGGACTTTTGATATTCTAGTGAAGAGATGAAGGCATATGGGGACATTCTTTCTCACAATAACACTCTTTCTTGCTACCTAATCCCACATATCACACAGAAGTCTAATATTAGTACATTTTTTTCTTTAAATTCCTTTGTAACAAATCCTAATCTCCCAAGCATATGAACACCTTGGCTTAGCAGGGCAAAGAACATGTGCTCAGAAATGCAAAAGAAAAAGAGCACATTAATAACATCCATATCACTACTCTTATACACACACATGCACACACATACAGACTTACTTGGAATTATACATATTTTAAGTTTCATATTTTTAGATAAAAAATAATAAATGACTGCATTCTCATTATAAAAAAACCCACTTACTGACTATAATTTACTTTTGCTATCTCAAAACATGGTTGTATGTAGGTATTTACCATTTTCCCATGTAATTTAATATTCTGCTAAAATATGCTTTTCAGTCTTTGCATGGTATTTCATTGTCCACTGTATTTTTACACCTTTTCTCAAACTTTAGCCAATTCACTGTACTAGACAGTTAATTTTTCTCCAACTGGGTTGGGATGAACAGCCCTTTAGTATTTTGTTGGCATAAGTTTCTAGAAGTAGAATGGTTGAGTTAAAAAATACAAACGCTTTTGATGGAAAGGTTACACATTGCCTAATTATCCTTAGAAAATCATAACATTTTCTAGGTCCACTGGCACTGTGTGACACTTCCCATTTTCCATTTTCCCATTTTCCTCTCTAAGTTTATAAATTAAAATGTTCAAATTATAAATTCATAATTGTGAATTTTAAAATTTTATGTTAAAATATATTTGTTCAGCTAGTAAATATTGGTTCAAATGTTCATTTCTTTCAGTACTAGTGAGACTGAATATTTTCATATGCATTAACCATTTATATTTATTACTGTAAATGATATCTTCCAATGGGGAAACCGAGGTTCAGAGAGATTAAATGATTTGTTCAAGGACACACAGCTTCTATGAAACAGATAATTTTTTTTTTTCATATTCTAAAATGAAATAGAATTGCTCTTCAGTTTGTCAAGTGAGTAATAAAGTTATGGGGCAAAGTTCTGTTGGATTCAAGAGTTCAAGGATATCTAACTAACATACAAGTCTATTCAGGCCAAATAATCTTTATAAAATATAGCTTGGAGTATTACTATGGAGATTTAATGAATTATAGTTTCTTTTACCCCTTAATTTTTAATCCCAAGAGAAATCCAAATCAAAATTGGAAGACAAAAAAGAGATTGCTTAAAAAAAAAGGTACTGGAATATGCTGACAGCATCCTTCTTACTATCAGTCATGAATCACTGCTGTAGATGCTAAAGGAGACTCCAGTACTCATGCTCCTTCTCCCCATTATCACAGCATGAGGACAAAGCATCCAGCTGCCTATGTTTTATGGTGGTAGAATGCAACCAGCATACTATTTTAAGAGATGTTCAGAAGCTGATGACTTACTCTTTGTTTCTGAATGCCCCTTTTCATTTCTATGCCAAGTAATCTATAAGGCCAGGCTGTCATCCACTGGCTTGTGTGGCAATGTCAAAGTCTCCTTTCTTTAATAACTAACAAGAGAGTCCATGAGTTAACAATTTGAGAGAGAGAGAGAAACAATAACAATAAGGGAAATGTCAGAGTTACTTAAATGGTAAAAAGAGAGAGAGGACGAAGAAGGGGGAGGGGGACGGAGGGAGGATGGAAGAAGAGGCAAACAGATACACCGGCAAAACGTAATGTAGTAAGAACTGGCCGAAGGTATATTTCAGCAGGATGAAAGAATTTGAGGGACCAGGGGAAAGGGAAAAGGAGATCTACTGGAGGGGTAAAATCCTAACACTTCTTTCCATTTGGCTTTAAGATCTTATCCCAGAAGAGTGGAGATTTTATTTCAGGAGCTGAGTAGTTAAGATCCCCTCAGGTAGTTTAAAGAGAAATGCTTCTCTACTCCTGTCCAATTTGCAATTATTTGTGCCCATGACTAGCCCAGGCTAAGAAAGTAAAAAAGAACAGAACTTGAGCACCAGGGGGGTCTCCAACCTCCTCCCTCTCCAAAGTGATGCTTCCTATTCCATTTCTTGTCTTAGGCAGAGAAATCAGGTAGAATTATCGAGTGCTTGTAGCAGCAATGGAGAGATGATTCAAGAGTTCAACCACTGCCCCATAAAATGCATGCAGTTTCCACTTGAGCACAGCACTGGACATCAAAGCATTTCCTGGATGTGGACGAGGGATTCTTGACGATCTTCTGGAGAGTAAAATTCACGTAACTCAAGACTAATTTTCCCATAACAATTCTGTATTTGTTTCTCTTAGTAGAGGTGGTGGTTTAATGCAGAATTTGTGCACTTAGCTGAGCAAGACAAGACCACTGAGTTCAACCCTTGATCCTTCTCTGACTAGTGGAGGGAACTTAAGCAAGTTACTTATTCTTCTTTTACCTCAAATTCCTCAGCTCTAAAATGAAAATAATAATAATACACAAGGTCTCATTTGATTTTTCCAGCAGCCCCATGGGATATAATACTCTCTACTTCACTGAACTGTCATGAGGACCAAAGTAGTCAGTATGTATAAAGTGGTTAGGAGGGTGTCTGGCAAATGTTAAGTGCACTATTAATTGTTTGCTTATTAATTATCTTTTGTTACCAGCTAAAGTGGAACTGCCATTTAGTAAAGCATAAACACAGTTTATAATTCATCTGGCCTACATGCTTTGAACTTCTGAGATTCTTGACTTTTAATGCAGGAGATGTTCATTATTGCAAAATGAATGTATATGTTTAGACTCTATTCTCCTCTTTATATTACCCTATTTTTAGACTGCATAGTTCAAAGAAGCATAAAATGTGTATGTACTATGTGAGCTTTAGGTGTGAAAGTACAATAGATTTAGGGTCCCTGACAGTAATTTAAAGGAAATTACTATTAATCAATATACAAAGGTTCTTATGTGTGTGAAATGGCTCAACGTATCTTCAGGACAGGCAGGGAACAAAGGAGGAAGTAAGAAAACGCCTGCCTAGGTTGACTCCAAGTAAAACTCATGATGGCGCTTCTTGTGTGCCAGGCACTGTTCTAAGTCTTTTACATACATGCTTGTATTCAATTCTTACAATACCCTCATGAAATAAATACTGTGAATGCCTCCATTTACACACGCAGAAAGCAAGACAAAAAATTTAAGTATTAATAACTTGCCCGAGAACACCCAACTGGTAAATGGTGGTGCTGGGATTTAAACCTAAATATATCCTACCCCCAAAACCCAGGTGTAACTGTCTTACTACACCTCCAAAAACTGCAATGTACAAAGTTTGTCTTAGATTCTTCAACTTTTTTCTCTCTTTGCTAAGTCACTTCAGTCGTGTCCGACTCTGTGCGACCCCATAGACAGCAGCCCACCAGGCTCCCCCGTCCCTGGGATTCTCCAGGCAAGAACGCTGGAGTGGGTTGCCATTTCCTTCTCCAATGCATGAAAGTGAAAAGTGAAAGTGAAGTCGCTCAGTCGTGTCTGACTCTTTGCAACCCCACGGATTGCAGCCCACCAGGCTCCTCCGCCCATGGGATTTTCCAGGCAAGAGTACTGGGGTGGGGTGCCATTGCCTTCTCCATTTTCTCTCTTTAGGACCTGTTTATTCCTTAAATACAGCCCTATCTACAAGTGTAATGGGCATGGATGTGCTTATGATAAACACTTTGGAAAATACAGAAGGACAGAAAGCAAAAAGATTCAGACATCATATTATCACCCAAAGATGAGCACTGTTAAAATTTTGTGTTCCTTCTAGACTTTTTTCTAAGTACATGGCTTTGTTTTATGTTTGTTTTACATAGTTGTGATCACACTATATAAACAGTTTTAATCTTCTTGCTTTCCCTATTATGACATGTGCCATCCTATGCTCTTAGAAATGTCATAAACTTCCTTTATAGAGGCTGAATAATGTACAGCTGCATGGCAGTTCCATAAAATATTTACCATTCCTTTCATGCTGGACATCTGAGTATTTCCAGCCTTTTTACTGCAGGATGGAAATCTTTGTCCCCTCTTTCTTAATAGTTTCCCTTCTTCTGACATTTCTTCAGATCATCCCCAGGCACACAACGACTTTGGTATTCCTCTATCTTTCCTTTCTCAAAATTTATTTTCTGAAAATGAGCGGATAACCTCATTCATACTAAAGTGTACATGGTTCATAAAACTTACTTTCTCTTCCAGGACACTTCTGTCAATTTACCCAAAGGAATGACGCTCTAATTGTGAGGAGTTAGTTATCAGAAAAATTTAGTTGGGGAGATTCCCCAATTGGAGGAGACTCTACAACAGCAAAAAGGTGCAGGGCTGCTGTAACCTAAGGAAAGCTGACAAGAAGGCAAGACTGGAGCTGCGAGGTGGTGGTGTGGTTGAGGGAAGAAAAACGTTTTGTATAAGCTAGGGTGAAAAATTAAAAGAAAAAAAAACTGAGTAAAAACGATAGAGAATTAGAAAATTCACTCCGCGGCACTTACCTAGTTTCTCCAACTCTCCTGCTTTTGCCTTTCCAAAACATTTGGCCTGAGGGATGGGCCCGCCCACCTTTTACTCAGCTCCGCTCGGTTGGGTTGAAGTCTTAATTACTTTGCCAAGTCTCACAGCTCTGGGGCCTCGGGCGGCCACAGAGGCAGCCTCAAGGAGCGGAAGCGAAGTTCTAAGAGGGTCCATTCCAAGCCCTGGGTCCACAGACAGTCCTGTAGGAGCTTCACCTCCCTGGACCCAAACAGGAGAGTTAATAATACCTTTGCGGGCGGCGGGTTAGAAACCTCGTGTGAAAGTTCACAAAGTCCCGTTCTGCCCCTAGCACTCTTTCTTTCACTCCTCCTAGAGGCTTCAGGCTTTCTAGGTTGTTGGCAAGTCCGAGAAGCAAAGGGCACCCAAAACAGAACTCAGTTCCCCCCAACTCTCCCCACTCGGGTGCTGCACTGCGTGGAGAAAGAGGAGGCGTGGGGGTGTGCAGGCTGAAGTTCAAGCCAAAGGGGCCACTGACTCCGCCCCTCCGCCCCGCAAGGATTAGGGGGCAGAGGAAACTGTAAATCCGAAAACCTAGCCTGACCAATTTAAAAAAAAAAAAAAAAAAAAAGCGAAAGGCTCCAGCCTGAAACTGGGGCGGGGCACACTGCTCTCCTGAGGGCCGACCCGGCTCCAGCTACAGCGCGAACGCCCTCCCAGGCTTGCTCCACGGTACCCCGGGCGCTCCACGCACGCACCCGCCTCCTGGGCCGGCCGCTCCTCCCTCTTTCCTTGCTGGTTGGCCCGGGTGCCGCAAGCGCGGCGGCGGCAGGAGGAGCCGGGCGCGCCCGCCACGCACAGCACGGGCGGCAGGCGCGGCGCACGAGCTCAGGTGGCGGCTGCGGCGGTGGTGACAGCAGCGGCTGCAGCAGCTAGCGCACACCCTCTCCGCGTCGCGCCCGCAGCCCTCCTCCACTGCGCCGCGGAGCTACCGGCCGTCCCAGGGTTTCCCCGGCCCCCGCGCGCACGGGCGAGCCCCACGCACAATAGCGGCCGCCTCTATTGTGGTTCCGAGCCCGGGCGCCAGCTATGGGGAAGCCGGCGAGGAAGGGATGCGACTGGAAGCGCTTCCTGAGGAATAATTGGCTGCTACTTTCCACCGTGGTCGCGGTGGTGCTAGGTGAGATGCGTGGCGGGTGGGCGACGCGCGCACCCTCACGCGCTCCCAGCACCCAGGCCGCGTGCGGGGCGGGCGCGTGTGAGGATCGGCATGGCGCTGGCGCACCCGGTGCTCGGTTCCTCGGCGCCCCCTCGGCTTCCGACACCGCGCGGGGGCTTACCCTCGAGGGTGCTGATTTCTTCGTGCTAAGAACAAAGCTCCTCCGGGACACCCATTTGCGTGCTCCGTGAGCTTCGGGTTCCTGCTTTACCCAAAATGATCATAGGGGCTTGGAAGGGGGAAAGGGAAACAAGGTCTCGGTTCTTACCGTTTGGAAGCAAATGTGGTTTAATTGTTTAAATCCTATCTGCTCCCCTCCTTTTTTTCCTCCCTGAACCATGCGTTGTCCGGACAGAGCGAGTGTAGATGAGGTTTGCTGTTGAACTGGAAGAGGCATCTTAACCTCAGAAATGGTCCGGTCCCCGGCGGGAGGGAGACTGTGGATGTTACAGTCGGTCACTCTTCCTAGTCAGTGCTTGTAAAGGTGCCTGCCCACGCGGTGACGAGCCGCTGCCCGCACCCAGGCACAGAAAACCTGCCAGATTTGTGCTTGAATTCAGGGATGTGCAGTGATGGTCCGCAGCAAGTCTAGGGGAAGGGAGACCTATCAGATTTCTCCCTTTCCACTCTGCAAATCTACCGAGGTCGCCTCCTTGAGCTCCCCTGCTCGCCACATTTCTTTTCTATTGAAAGTAATATTTAAGTCATATTTGCTTGTTTTTAAACAAGGTGTATTTAAGTGATTTATTCCTGACACATCACTGGATCAGGTGAATGTCTGAGCCATTGCTCAGAGGTATGAGTTATTCCAATTTCGGCTCTGAATTTCTGCCAGGTTGTCTGTCTTACAACTTGGGCCTTGGGATGCTCCTCTTTGGTGTTGGAGCCAAGACTGTCTCATTTCCTCCAAGACCTGGCCCAGGAGGGGACACCCAGCAGGTGAGGCTCCTTTGAAGTCCTCACCTTCCATTTGGAAACTAGAGCTGGGAGGAGGGGTAGCCTGTGCCTCTCCCAACCCTAAGCACATTTCTCTCCAGCTGCTGCTGCTCAATCTCAGAATGTTTGGTGTCACCTGCTTTCTCTCTTGGTGCCCCGCCCCCAAAAACGTCTGTGGAAGTTAATGCGATCCTCAGGGTCGGATTTGCTCCTCTAGATCCTTGCACAAAGTCAGGTTTCTAGTAAATAAATAACATCCTGGAATTACTTTAGCAGAGGCTATCTGTGGGAGGAAAAGAGAGAAGCAGAGGAGCAAGTCTTGACTACTTAGCTCTGTTTCCCCCAAGAAGAGTCACGTGGCTCTAAGGAAAGGGCTATCCTGCCCCATCACATTTTAAATAACAGATTCCTCAAAAAGAGTGATGTGATTCTCCTGCAGCTAAATAGATGAGATGGTCTTGTTTTCCTAGTGACAAGAGTCCAGAATTAATTGTGAAATCCCTTCTTCAGGATGGTTTTGCATAGGCTGGCATTTCCCTCCCGATTCCTTGTGGAAGTGAAATGATCCTGCCTTTTCAGCTGTGGGGTTTTCCAGAAATACTCACCTGTTGACCACGTGTGGCATGCTGGTGTTGAGTTTACTCATTCACTTAAGGCTGGTTTGGCAAAGATTTTGAAAATTGTTCCCTGGCCTTCAGAACTTGTCACATATATACATCTTCCGGTTCACGCGGGATAACATGTCTGTTTTGCAGATGGGGCCTTTGGTGTCAGGTGGGCAATTTTTTCCAGTTTTAATGTGGGTAAGCCCTGGGAGCGTGATTTCAGATACTTTGCTCCAGAAAGGAAAACACAATATTAAATCTGTAAGTACTCAACTGAAGTCTTTCAGCACATTTGCTCCTCAAGGAGTAAGATCAGGCAGTCCTGAGCATTTTGACTCTTGATCTGAGAAGTGTCAGGCCTACACCACCCTCAGTGCACCCATCACAAGGCTCTTCCCAGGATCCTTCTCTTTTCTTCATTCTTTGGAGCACTGGGCTTGAGTACAAAAGTCACACCTCTGTCTCTGTCATCTGTGCTAACTTATTATGGGTTAAACCCTGAAGTGAAATTGCAACCAACTTATAACAGAGATGCTAAGTCCATCTATAAGCCCTTTTGACCATGATAGTAAGTTTATTTTTGCAACAGTCTTAATTGATACAGAGATCGAAAACAGTCTCATGTAGCCTCCTTTCTGAACCTTTCAACATGTGGACCTTAAAAAAGAAAAAAAGTTTTTATTACCCTGACAGAATATCATCTTCTAATTAAAACTGAAGTATTTTGTCCCTGCTATATATAATTCATCAGCCCTGACACTTTAAAATATTTTGATTTTTGAAGTGAAGGGCAAAACTTTTTAGCAGCCAGCTGAAAGCCTCTGATTTTTCAAGACAGTATGTGAGGGGAAATGTAATTAAAGGTCATCTTTATTAGGTGTAAAGTTATTTTCTTTTGTGGACAAAGAGATACTAAAAGCTAACTATTTCCATATATTGTTACTCAAGAAATAAAGAGGCTGAATAGTTATGTGACTTTCTTTGTTAAGGTGACTATCTTTCTCTATCTGTAAAACCCTACAAGGTCCTGGAGATAACATCTTAGATTTTCAGATGAGAGGCCTTTAGTAAAACCTGATTGTATGTGTGTGTGTGTCCGTCAATCAGTCGTGTCTGACTCTGAGACCCCATGGATTCCTCTGTCCCTGGAATGGACTGCCATTCCCTTCTCCAGGATCTTCCCAACCAAGGAATCGAACTTGGGTCTTCTGTATTGCAGAAAGACTCTTTACAGTCTGAGCCACCACGGATTAGGAACAATTTTCACTGTATTCATTACGATTCTTGCAGGCCTTTCACTTGCTTCTGTAGTGTAGTAGTACAAGAACAGAGACTGGAGTCAAGAGTCTTAGATTTGAATTCTGATCTAGTCATGCTCTGTGATTTAGACAAAATCTCTCATTCTCTGGAATCCTCAATTTCCTCTTCTGGAAAATAGAGATATAGATCATTCCCTCCTATGCTATTAGAGTTGATTAAGATAATGTGAAAATACCTGGTTGTATGACTAGCATATAACAGACACTCAGTAAATGTCATTTCAAGGTGATTTGAATACCTTGATTCTGAGGAAATTAATATTTTCTTATGAAATAAGGTGTCTCATGGTCTTTCTCTGTCCTGGTTGGTGTCCAGCCTAGAATTGTGAGTCCAGGGTGATTCAAGTATTTTGATGACATGTTCTGTCCAGGTGAACACCAGCCGCCAGAGCAGTCACTATTCATTGCTTTAAAAGGATATGGAAAGGATTAATCATTTTGTTTTGTGCCCCATATAGCATGATGGGAGGGAAGAATTTTTGTGCTTTCAGTGGGAATTCTGTTCAAGCAGAATCAGTGTGTGAGAATTCTGTGCATTGTAATTCAAGTCAACTGCTAATGATCATAGCATGTATAATGTTGGCAAGGCACTCATGGAACCCTCATCCCGCTCACAACATAAAGCCTGATCATTCTGTCCAGACAGGTTGTGCTTTATTTCAGTCGTTTGAAAAATCTGATTTCCAGCTTATGCATTTTCAGGAAAGGATATAGCTATTGTTATTTACAGGACAGAACCGACAAGCTTATTCTTCCTGAATAATTTTCTTCAGCACACTAAAGGAAGCAATCATTTATAGATTCAGATTCCATTGTCTAAAACTGAGAACAGTTTCTTCATGTTCTTAGTAATATCCTTGCCCAAGCCAGCCTCATGTCTCCTCCGCTGGGGCTCTTGTAGTATATATCTGGCAGTGCTAATTTGAGCTGTGGCATAAGCTCCCTTGCTGTGTTTCTACATGTCTCTGAAGACCCTGAGTATGGGATGGGGGCGGGGGAACGGCTTCAGCTCAGTGTTCAGAATGTATTTTGTTATCATGAAACTCATGTGCTTCAGCCTGTGCTGCTGGGCCTCTAATCAGCTCAGCCTTAGAATATACCAGTACTGTAACTGGCACTTAAATCATTTGCTCATTCAACAAATCTATATCCGGCATCTCCTGTGTGCCAGGGACTTTTCTAGAGGCAGGGCACACAACAGTGAACAAAATAAAACCCCTGTCCTCATGGAGCATATGTTGAAGTGGAGACAAGTAGACAGTAAACCGGATAAAGAGGTGAACTACAATATAGAGTATGTTGGATGGTGAGAGTGTTCTAGAGTAACATAAAGCAGGGAGGGGAACTGGGCAGTTATAGTTGGAATAGGGTGAATGGGAAGGCCCTGCTGCTGCTGCTGCTGCTGTTAAGTTGCTAAGTTGTGTCCAACTCCTTTGCGACTCCCATGGACTGTAAGCTGACAGGCTCCTTTCCCCCTGGGATTTTCCAGGCAAGAACACTAGAGTTACCATTTCCTTCTCCAGGGGACCCTCTCAACCCAGGGATAGAACCTGCATCTCCTGCATTGGCAGGTGAATTCTTTACCACTGAGCCATCAGGCCCTGCTGAGAAGGTGACAGTTGAGTTGAGACTGGAAAGAAGTGAGGGAACATTGGCACAGATATCTGGGGCGATCCCAGCATGCTTGAGGAAGAGCATGGGAGTGGAGTGGGAAGGGGAGAGGCGATAGGATGGTGTGAGCTCTTATAAGGACTTTGATTTTTACTGGAGTTGGGAAACCATTAAAAGGTTTTGAGCAGAGTAGTGACATGGTCTGGTTGTCTTACTCTGCTCTCCTGGCTGCTCTTAGACCATAGACGGCAGACACAAGGGTGGAAGCTGAGAGACCAGCTTAGGAGGCCAGTGCAATTAGCCACTTTTCTAATCTCATTTCTGTCATGGTTAGTGAAATCTTAGGAAATGCTTAAGAAAAATCAATGAGAAAAATATTGCAACTGTAAGGTAGGCGTTATTGCTTTGCCGTTATATGGATGAGGAAACAGACATGAAACAGTGCAGGACTCGCTCAGGATCACTCAGATAACAACTGGCAATTCCCAGCTTTACTGTGCTTTCCCTTCCCCTCCTTTGGATGCTGTCCTCCTCTTTGTCCCCATCTCCCTGGTCCTCACAGAACCTCTTGAGGATCACGGTGGTCTGGCTGTGTGCCATGTTGAAATAGGGAATGAAGACTCTGTAGTGTTCGATTTGGGCTGCAGTTGCCCCTTTCTCCCCTGAGACTGAGAAGGGGCAGAAACATGCCTCCAGGGACTGTCAGAATTGCAGTGTATACCCTGGAGGAACACTGTTCCTGTGGGGTTTGCCGGACTCATTAGCCAGGTTGGTCTCCACTCTAGGCTCAGCATCACCCTTACACCTTGGTCCATGAGGCCGCCCTGCTATTCTTTCCACCTTCCAAGTCTGCGCTTCTTACCTTCGAACTCAGTGGCTTGGTGTGACTGGTGTAAAGGGTGTGACTGAGGTACATGAGGGAAAAAAGCAAAGCTGCCACAGAGGTCAGGGGCCGGATCGTAGAGGGGTTGGAATGCCACACTGTTAAGTTCAGACATGCTCCTGGGGATGAAGCTGGGCAGTGACATGGTCAGGACTGTGCTTAGAAAAGGTCCTTGCGGCAGATGGATGTGGCGAATGGATCCAAGGAGGGTAATGTTGCAGGTGGGCAGAACACCCAGGGGATTACTGTCAAGGTGCAGGTAGAGAGGGAGATGGGGGCCTCAGCAGGGCAGCAGCAGTGGGAGTAGAAAGGAAAAGATGGCTCTGTGAGGTGTTTGACAGGTTGACCTGACACTCCTTGACTAGGTTTGGTCCTTGGAACGAGGAGGTGGTGATCTCTAGCAGGAGAGGGAGTCCTGGCGGGGGCGGCAGCTTGGAGAAGAACTATCATGCCTTCCCACTGCACAGAACCAATATCAACTTGCTCTTTGTTGCCCTGTAGTTGGAAAGAAAGTGAAAGTGAAGTCACTCAATCGTATCTGACTCTTGGTGACCCCATGGACTGTAGCCTACCAGGCTCCTCTGTCCATGGGATTTTCCAGGCAAGAGTACTGAAGGGGATTGTCATTGCCTTCGCCAGGGGATCTTCCCAACCCAGGGACCGAACCCAGGTCTCCCGCATTGTAGGCAGACGCTTTACTGTCTGAGCCACAGGGAAGTCCAAGTAGTTAGAGTATTTGCTAATGTTTGCCCTCCCCACTGACCCTTGAAGAGCCCTTGAGGGAGGGAATTCTGGCTGCCCCTCACTATATCCACAGCACCTGTCACAATGCCTGGTGTGCTCAATACATTTGTTGAGTCATTTATGACCCAGGGAGATAGTAAGAGGTTATCTTTGTTTATTGAATGAGTAAATTAGCCCAAACCTAAGCTTGAATTCCATCATACATTCTTCTCTGCCTGCTTCAGCCTCCTCTGATTTGCATCACTAAGACAGATTAACAGTATTATACATACTTATCAAGTATGTTAAACTTTTCTTCCTCACAACTAGGTTATAGACCCCTAGAGGGCAGAAGCATTCCTATTACCCTTCTTATCAGAAGGAAGAGAGGTTTGGATTAGCTGGAAGAGAAAAAAGATTTCGTTGATGTGCCAGCTCCCATTTATAGGTAGCCGACTGTCTGAAGTGATATTTTGTTGGGAAGGAATTGGAAACAAAAGTTCTGAAATTGATTACTGATGTCTGCCAAGGGCTTAAGATCAGGGAGCAGTGGCATGTGCACGCTTGTTGACCCTGGGTCAGATCACTGAAGTTCCTTCTAGATTTAAGATCCTTGAGCTCTATGCTTGTGTAGTCATTCATTCCTCAGTTCATTGCTCAGACTCAGAGGAACTCTTCTTAGGGAACTTAGGAAGAGTTAAGGTCATTACTGGCTTCCCTGATGGCTCAGCGCTAAAGAATCCACCTGCAATGCAGGAGTTGCAGGAGACTCAGGTTCAGGTTCCATCCCTGGGTGGGGAAGATCCCCTGGATGAGGAAATAGCAGCCCACTCCAGTATTCTTGCCAGGAGAATCCCATGGACAGAGGAGCCTGGCAGGCTATGGTCCAAAGCGTCACAAAGAGCTGGACACAACCAAAGCGATTTAACACACATACACACAAAGTCATTACTAGAGGATAAAATGACCTTGATGTTGAATCAGTTGTTCTACATCTGTGACTTGGGATATAATAATGTAAATTGTGTGTGGAACAGTTACGAAGGTAATGTTGTATGTCAGCTTTAAATTATTCATTACAACAGTAATATGAGGTCTAAAAACTTATATTGTTTTTATACAGGGATGTGTATCTTGTATGTATTTGCTTAATTAAGTATATTGGGGAATCAATCCTTTAGCTGACTAGATCCCAGTTTCACATATGGAGGAATTAGGGAAACAGTTTTGGGCTTTGAATACCTATGCCTGGTTTGGTTTCAGTTTTGGAACCAAATCAGAATCCAGAGATGTAGAATCAGAACCAGAGTTGTAGAATCACTGAAAAGATTATGATTTTTAGTTGATCAAACTTACCATCTGTCAAAAATTTGAGCAGTGGGCATAAGAAATAAAGGAAGCTTAAAATGATCACACAAGATGTAGAAAGCTGCTGCTGCTACTGCTGCTAAGTCGCTTCAGTCATGTCCGACTCTGGGCGACCCCATAGACAGCAGCCCACCAGGCTCCCCCGTCCCTGGGATTCTCCAGGCAAGAACACTGGAGTGGGTGGCCATTTCCTTCTCCAATGCATGAAAGTGAAAAGTGAAAGTGAAGTCGCTGAGTCGTGTTCGATTCCTGGCGACCCCCTGGACTGCAGCCCACCAGGCTCCTCCGTCCATGGGATTTTCCAGGCAAGAGTACTGGGGTGGGGTGCCATTGCCTTCTCCAATGTAGAAAGCTAACACATGCCAAATCTGGATTTGGTGGCACTCATATAATTGCTCCGATGGAAGAAAACCCTGGGTTGTGCAGACAAGGTACAAATAAATGGGATTAGGAATTAGCAATCGGAGAGCATATACACACTCAGATGAGCACTTGCTTATAAAGAGAGAACACTTTCCACGTTAATTACTTGGGAGGAGCTGTGATTACCTATAATAGAGCTGAAACTGGAAGTAGCTGGCCTGTAGGGAGTCAGTGACATGCTGGCCTGATGCCAGGCAGCTCTGTCGGCCTGAGGAGCTGCAGGTCTCCCCCGTGTTAATGTCCCTGGAGATCTGGGGTCACAGAAACTGTGGGGACTGGAGCACTCTTGAAGAAAATGAACTCATCTTAGACAACACTGAGTGGCCCAGTTAGACTCCTCTGCAGCAGTGTGTGTTAAAGTAGCAAGCCTTTCCTATTTTGAATGTTCAACGTACATCTAATAGAAGACAATATTGGAGACAGTTACTACTAAGCCAATAATTCACTTTGGAGCTATAGTTGAGCCCAGCAGATAGATTTAGAAGGAGCTAATAATTATACTTGCTGAGGAAACAGACCCAAACGGTGACAAAGAGGGCTCTGTTGTAATTAGTAAGCTCCACAGTAACACCTCTGTTAATGGAAAGGAAGTGTTTCAGTGACTCACTCATTGCCAGAAATGTTACTACCCTGTGTTTGAAAAATATCTGCTGACTGCCTGTTCCATTACCAGAGGTAGAATATTTCCTTTCCAACAAATACTCCTGCGTTTTCCAGGATGGGCAGACCTCGTCCCAGCTTGTAGACACTTCGTGCTGTGTGTCCTGGGAGATTCCCCTCCCAGGCCCAGCCCCAGCTGTGTGAGCTCTGGGCCATGGTCTCCACCCCATCAGGACAGAGAGGAAGTTATGCCTCATTCTCCACCACAAGACCTAGAACCAGCACTGAGGCAGCAAAACCCTCCCACCAGTCCCTCCATGCTTAGGCTGAGGTCTTTGTTCCCAGGGCCCTTCTTGGTCACAGAGTCCATAACTGGGTGAACAGGCAGGACAGTTGTTATAGCAGATTTTCCTGTGTCCAGGAAAGGTCCTGGTACCAGCATCGTGTGACGCTGCTAGGTCAACCTATTGAAGCAACGTGGTAGCTTTTGGGAGTGGAACTTCTGTTCAGGTGTGACCTCGGTGAGGGTCTGCACTGTGTGCTCATTTTTACAGCTGCATTGAGATAACAGCTTGAACTTGCTTTTCTCAGGGGGTTAAAACTGCACTTACTTGACTAAGGAGGAAACCCTTAGATGAGAATCTTGAAATGAGATTATAAAATTAAATTATTATTCTACAACTGTTGTATTGCTTAATAATTATCTGGTTACTTATAATTCAGTAAAGAATTAAGTCAACAACAAAAAAAATGGACCATCATCAAAAATGCCTAACCACAGAAAGCCTAATCTCCAAGCCTCCAAGCATTACTGGAAAATAAACTGATTCTGTGGCTATTTCATATACTTATTTTCTGAGCCACTTAACCACTTTACAAGTTGCATATGAGATTTCCCAAATTATGAAGCAATGAGGGAGTTTCTCCTTTGACAATTTATTTTTCTTGTGGGTAACCAAGTCTAATTGGTAATACTTATGGAGGGTTTATTATGACTTTTATGCACATTATTTCCCAATTGACCCTGTATTTATTTTACAGATAAGGAGACTGAAATGTACAAGAAGGCTTAAGATACATGACTGAGATCACACTCAGAACTGGGATTTGCACCCAGAACTGGCTCCAAAACTGTGGTTATTAACCATTAAGTAAGACTGCTTCCTAGAAAACCTGGATACACCCAAACTGTAGTTCAGAGCATTCTTACAGACTTCAGTCTTGTGTAATAGCTAAATAAAGCCTAGTAGCCTCCTTCTTACTCCATCTCTTGTCTGTCTCTTGGCTTTTCTTTATTATGTCTTTGAACCTGAGGCATCCTACAGTATTTAGAACATTCCCTTATTCCTCTTCCACATAAATTTTCTATTTGAAGTTACTCTAGTTGAGCTTGTCTAAAAGTTACTTTCCCAGGATGTATAGTACTCTCCTGTCCTTCTGCTTCTGCTCATTGTGTTTCACCATTATTCTACCCATCCTTGATGGTGGATCTCATTTTTCACTTTTATCATATAGACTTCTCTGACTGCCCATCAGAGATGATTTCCCTTCTCTGTGCTCTTATATTGCTTAATTTATATTCCCAAATTGTACTGTATTTGAGCCACTGCTTCCAGTCCTGTCCCATGGCAGGCAGCACTAGCTGATTACAACACTCTTTACCCTGGAGCTTTGTGATGGCCTTGGAATCCTCAAGACTATTCTCTAGGCAACTGCTGTTAATCAAAGGGAACTGGCAGGTCAGACGAAAAGTGTTGTTCGTTGCGGGGAAAATGTCTTCATTTAGCAATTAATTTAAATTGAAGAAGTGTTGATGTTAACTGGCAAGAGGTGTAGAGTTGAAGTCTGTTTCGTTTTAGTCTGTCAGAGGCAGTATGTGCGCAGAAATCATTGACATGAGCCTAAGTGTGGCAAATGCTGCAAGAAAGCCTCAATGTGCCTTGAGCCTTCAAAGAAGAGGTGGAATTGAGAGAGCTTAAGTCTTGATGAACCATTGATCCCCTAGTTTCCCAGTCAGTTGTGTATGATTTTTTGAGTGGAGACTCTGGGGAACTCATCCAAGCCGTAGTCATCTGAAATATACTTTCCTCCTAGTTTGGGGGCCTCAGAAGAGCACACGTGGTCACCAATGGTTCTGAGACCACTTTAGTGTGAACTCAGCATGACCATGGAACTCTTGGAATGGACAGCACCTTTCTACCCTGAGGAAGTTCTGACCTCAAGAAACCAGAGCCTGCCTCATCTCCAGAGAATTCTTTGGGCTAACTAGACCAAATAATAGTTCCATACAATCCTGAAATTGGACAGAATTAGATTGGAAGATCCATCCAGCTTCCTAAAGTTGGGCCATGGCGTGGAGCTGAATCACCCTTGGATGGTAGAGCCTTTTTGAATGTTGTATTTAGCACCTCCTATGTCTTTTAATGAACTTTTTTCTAGGTTTCCCCTTTCATGCACCCTATCACATCATTGTCCAAATTCTGCCCATTTCTGTCCCTGTCTGGAAATTATTTCTATGATAAGAGATTAATTAGCCTGACTGTGCTTCCTGTTCCAGTAGACCTTGAGCATGAACCGCTTGGACAAATGCTAGACTTGGTTGTTAAAGATTTTGAAGATGAGTTTTTACTTTTTTGTTAGCAAAAGTTAATTGTCAATCAGGAGACAAAAATGATTTGCCCCATTTCTGCTGCTGCTTCATTGATTTCTTTCTTACACCCAGAGAATTTCCTGAGGTTTCATCACATGGGGGAGCTTCTGAGTTCCACATAACAGAGGTGGAGATCCCATAGCCCGTGCAGAGCCCACAGACCTTGACAAAAATGTCCAGATCTCCTCTGTGACTGCATTTGCCACTTGCATTGAATAGAAGTGTTTGCCAGTAACTTCTAACTAGCTTGTTTATTTTGTGGGAAAAAACAAAAGTTTACATTTATTGTTGTTTTTATGTGGAAATAATTGGGTAAGGTTTGGCTGCTTTTTTAACTGCAAGTGAGTAACCATAGGACACTGGATTTGTTGAGTCCAAGATCAAGATCCTGAAGTTTCTGGAAGCATTGCTCATCACTTTGTGAATCCTGCTCAGGGCTCTGTGTTCTGGGGAAGAGGGTTGGTAGATGGCAGTAAGTGAGGTTTGCAGCTGTGACTTTTTGCTCAGATAGTCTCTCCCCTTTTACAGACTCTCCTCATGCCCTGGAACATGTGTTCATGAGGGCAATACTGAGAAAGGAGACTCAAGATTTTCACAAACATAAAACATTCCAAGATTCCAGAAGTAAACAAAGCCATCTAGGATTACTATGAAAGATCATACTCAACCATGGTTTTCTTTTCTTTTTTTTTTTTTCTTTTGTCTCTTGACATCATCTTAAATGCATTTACACCCATCTTTAGGCCTTAAATCTAATATTTTGTTACCAAATGAGCTAATACATGTGAAGTACTTTTAAAAGTATCTTATAAATGTTTGTTATTGTTTCCCAGAAATAAAAAAGGGAGGCGTGTGAACAGTAAAATGTGGGTCCTGGGTACAGTATTATTCCTTGGAAACACTAGAAGACAGTGTTATCTGTACGTGTTTTCTGGGGCCCTGCTCGCGTCTCCTGGGAAAGGGCATCTGGGCCCCTTTTTGTGGCTATATAACATGTTTAATATTCTATACATGAGTAATGTAAAATAATAAACAAGCTGGTCTGTCTTTGCCTTTTTTCTACCAGTGAGGATTAAGAGAAGTGTCTGAAGTATTTAGAAACAGAGATTCCTGACCAAACTTTCAATACTGGGTACCCCTTTCATTTTAATTTAAGAAATATAGTAAAATTCTTCAAATACACTTCAACTCATATGAAGATAAAAGTAATTATTTCTGCAGTCCTTCTGGGAGTAGAGAAGGAGAGATCAGAGTTGCGGCTTCACAGGAGCTGGGAGAGAAGGGTAAACCATTAGCAGGTAGGTGCATGGTGAAAATAGGCAGGTAACACAGATTTTTGAAGCAGAGGTGAGAAATGGGCTGAGAAAGGTGGAGAGCGCCGGTTGCTTAGACTCAGCATTCTGGGTGCAGGATTCATCAAGCTGGTAATTCCAGGATTCTGACAGGTCTAGAAAATCCAGGATGACTGGCTCCCTTCTTTCTCAGGCAGAGGCCCATCTCTTCCTGCTCTCAAGTTGCCCCTACCTAAACCCTGCTGTGAGGTAGACAGTCAGATTTCTTTTACACTTGGAAAGAAGCCTACTAAGATTGTGTAATGAACCAAGGAGGTGTTTCTGGGAGTTGTAAAACTGGTTATTGTGAAGAGGTAGGGTTCCCAGAAAATCTGACATAAAACCTGAGGAAAAAGGTGTGTCCTTCAAGCAGAGGATCCCAGGGCCTCTCCAAACTGTGTATGTCAGGGTGAGGAGGCTTCTCATTCCTTCAGGACTTGGAGGCCAGGTATTTGCCCAGGTGCCAAGGAGGGGAAAGAGTCGAGTACGACCACAAGGTAGATCACGATCTTTCACAGAAATGTATAAAATAAGCTGATAGTAGAATCACCCATGAGTTTAGCAGATAAGAACCATTTTAAGAGGGCAATTGGTGGGGGGAGGGGCGAGGAGGAAGAAAAATAAAGTTGACTACAGGCAGAAAATGGAAGAATAAAGTAGACCAGAACCCACATGTCAAGTCAGAGGTATATATCTCAGGAAATGACACCAAAACACATGTGTGGGATAGTCCCACCTTTTGGGGAGAGGGACAGTCTGGTTGTTGTTTGTTTTGGTTGTTCCTAGATGAGAGCAAGCTGGGTCTCTAAGCCAGCTGAATACTTGCTGTAGAGACTGGACTCCTGTGAACTGGCCCTACAACCAACCTTATCCTCACTTGAACTCAAGGGACTCTTTGCACTCCAGGGCTCCCAGAAGCCTGGGAGAAGTCCTGAGATGTAGGAAGCAGGCACCTAACTTCTCATGTGTACATTACCATAGCCATTGTCAGTTACCAGAGAGGCCATATTTATGATGCCTCTCTGGGGTCGGTGGTGTTGGGACAATGTGGCAGAATTTGTACCCACATTCCTGTGACCCAGTTTTCATACTCTGCTAATGGTACGGTGTCGCAACTATTTTTTCCTGCCTTTCGTAATCAGGTTTAATGAGTAAAAACTATGTAATGCAGTGGCTTCCTGGTCATATGCACTAAATAGCAATTATCATGTACTCATAGTTGTACTCAGCCTCCTGGGACACAAAGCAGGGTGAAAAAAGGACAAGAGGTAAATCTAAAGGACAGAGGGAGAATAACCAGCACAGAGCCACACAGCATTGAATGCCATGCCAAGAGGTTTTCTTGGGACACTGTTATCAAGGTCTATAAATGATGGGAGAGAAGTTAGTCTGATGATGTCTGGTGATCCTGGAGGCCCTGCTGTGGGCATTTGGAGAAGTAAGTAGTATAAGGACTCCCGCATCCTCTGTCACAGTGTACCAGCATCCTGCATCCGTGTACCAGTGTCCTACATCTGTGTACCAGCCTGCCTCCATGTACCAGCATCCTACATCTGCGTACCAGCCTGCATCCATGTACCAGCATGACCATTTTACTGCCTCTTCCTATCCCACCAGCCCATCCCCGTGGCCTCCACAACTAGAAGACCTTGCCCTCATGTGAGCCAGCCTTTCTTTCATGCAAAGAGGGCAAATGTGATTGAGAGAGGTTGTACCCAGAATATCAGTGACACATTCTGTCTCCCCACTCTTCTAATTGGAAGTGACAGAAAATCCAGGTTGAACAGGCTTAAGCCAGAAAAGTGGAGAGTGAGGCATAGAATTTATGGCTCAAAAAACTTAAGAGCTCAGAGATGGTAACTAGTTTCAGGTATAGCTAGATTCAGGAGTTCAAAAAGTATCATTCTGTCCTGTTCTCCTTTTATGTACCGTTTCTGCACTCTTCTGTTGTTTTCACTCTCGGGTGAGATGCTCCCATTGGTGATGAGACAGCTACCAGCACAGTTCAGGGTTTCCATTTCCCTGCTTCACACTCAGCAGAAACGTTTCTATCTGTTGAGACCAGACTGTGGGGCTTTAGTTGGGTTATAGGACCATTCCATAATCAGCCTTGGGACTAAGGGAACATGATTATCTGATGGACCAGGCCAAAGCCACTCCTTTATCCCACCCTCTTCCCCCAACTTCTGAATTATTATAGCTTGAACTGGACCTAAAACAGACTGAGAGTGGGCAGGTATGTTGTAATAGCAGGGACAATGGACATTGAGTGGTAATTACAGCAAATGTTTTACCTTTTATCTATTATGCTCCTGAACTATTTCATAAATGCCCTCAGTGTGTACTCATAGCTAAGTTTTATTGAATACATAGCATTACAGAAACATTTGAAGTTGTTTAGATAATAACCACATACTTTGAAAATAATTAAGTCATAAACTACTTTAAGGGCTTCCCAGGTGGCTCAGTGGTAAAGAATCTGCCTGCCATGCAAGGGACGCGGGTTCAATCCCTGGGTTGGGAAGATCCCCTGGAGGAAGAAATGGAAACCCACTCCAGTATTCTTACCTGGAAAATCCCAGGGACAGAGAAGCCTGGCAGGCTACAGTCCATGGGATCACGAAGAGCTGGACAGAACTGAGCACACACACAGAGCACAAACTACTTTAAAGCCTGAGAGAGGAGAAAGAAAATTATACAAGGACCACAATTGAATTTTTGCTTTAAACTCTTAAGAGTTGTAAAAAAAAGCAACCCTCAGACCCCAAATCTAACCTAGTGCTAGTGTCATATTTAGCAATGAAAGTCTGAATGCTTTCCCCTTAAAAATATCAGGAATAATGAAGGATGTTCACTCTTAAACACTTCAGTATCTCACTGGAAGCCTGATCCAGTACAATGATACAGTAAGAAAAAGAAATAATGAACTAGATTGGAGAGAAACAAAACTTACCCTATTCACAATGGCATGATTTTCTATAAAGGAAATCCCAAGGAATCTATAGAATAACTCCTAAAACTAGTAAGTGATTTAGCAAGGTTGCAAGATACAAAATTAATACCCCCACAAATTTGTTATTTCTGTATACTAATAATGTACAATTGGAGTTGGTACTTTTAAAATATTATTTGAAGTAGCTTATATATCTAATGTATGAATGGGATCTACAGTTGAACATTACAGGACACTGATGAAAGAAATTATAGACTTAAATAAACAGACATACCTGTTCATAGATTGGAAGATAATCACAATGCTTATGTCAGTTCTTCTCAAATTGGCTTATAGCTTTAATGTAATTTGAGTTAAAAATCTCAAAAGTACTTTTTTTTCGATATATCAGACATCTACACTTATAGGGAAAATCAAGGGAATAACAAAAGCAATTTCGAAAAAGAAGAAAGTTGGAAGAATTATACTATCCTATTTTAAGACAAGCATCAAGACATTGTAGTTTGGTGAAGGGATAGACACAAAGATCAATAAAATAGAATATAAATTCCAGAAGTAGACCCATACAAATATGTCCAATTGATTCCTGACAAAGACAAAAGAAGAGTCTTCAGCAAATGGTATCAGAACAACTAGACATTCATAAGCCAAAAAAAAGAACTTCTCCCTATGTTATACAGTGTTATACAAAATTAACTCAACCATGGAACAGAGATCTAAAAGAAGAACTTTCAAAACTCAATAGTGAGAAAACAATCCAACTTTAAAAAACAGACACTTTACCAAAGAGGCTGTAACACACAAAAGATGTTCTGCATTATTGGCCATTCAGATCATCAGATCAGTCGCTCAGTCATGTCTGACTCTTTGCGACCCCATGAATTGCAGCACACCAGGCCTCCCTGTCCAACACCAACTCCCAGAGTTCACCCAGACTCACGTCCATCGAGTTAGTGATGCCATCCAGCCATCTCATCCTCTGTCATCCCCTTCTCCTCTTGCCCCCAACCCCTCCCAGCATCAGAGTCTTTTCCAATGAGTCAACTCTTGGCATGAGGTGGCCAAAGTACTGGAGTTTCCGCTTTAGCATCATTCCTTCCAAAGAAATCCCAGGGCTGATCTCCTTCAGAATGGACTGGTTGGATGTCCTTGCAATCCAAGGGACTCTCAAGAGTCTTCTCCAACACCACACTTCAAAAGCATCAATTCTTCGGCGCTCAGCCTTCTTCACAGTCCAACTCTCACATCCATACATGACCACAGGAAAAACCAGAGCCTTGACTAAACAGACCTTTGTTGGCAAAGTGATATCTCTGCTTTTGAATATGCTATCTAGGTTGGTCATAACTTTCCTTCCAAGGAGTAAGCGTCTTTTAATTTCATGGCTGCAGTCACCATCTGCAGTGATTTTGGAGCCCAGAAAAATAAAGTCTGACACTGTTTCCACTAGGGAAATATAAATGAAAATCACAATGAGACAGTGAAAAGAATTTTCTGTTGATTAAATTTTGTATCTATATGAAATAACGGATGTTCACTAAGCTTATTGTAATCATCTCATAATGTGTATAAGTCAAATTGGAAATTTAAATACAATGAGAGGCCACTACATGCCTCGATGCTGATGCCATCCATACTTGATGTTGATGAAGACACAGAGAAACTTGTCCTCTTAAACATTGCTGATGGGAAAATAAAATGGTATAGCTAGTATAAAAAAACAGTTTGGCAGTTTCCTGTGGCTCAAATGGTAAAGAATCTGCCTGCCAATGCAGGAGACCCAGGTTTGATCCCTGGGTTCCCTGGAGAAGGAAATAGCAACCCACTCCAGTATTCTTGCCTGGAGAATTCCAGGGACAGAGGAGCTTGGCGGGCTACAGTCCATGGGGTCACAAAGAGTTGGACATGACTGAGCAACTAACACTAGAAGTTAAATATATACTTACCATATGACCCAGCAATCTCACTCCTGGGTATATATATCCTAGAAAGAGAAAAAACTATGTTCAGGTGAAAACTTGTTCACAATGTTTATAGCAGCTCTTATTCATAATCACCCCAAAACAGGAAGCAACCCAGATATCCTTCAATGAATGAAAAAATACTGTCCACCTATAAAGTGTGATCCATTCAGCAAGAAAAAGGAGCATATTATTGATAGGCACAAAACATGGATGAATCGCAAAGGCAAAATCAGTGAGAGTAACCAGTATTAAAAGGCTGTGTAGAGTATAACTTTATATATAAGACATTCTCAAAAAGAAAAAAAAACATAGTTATGGAGAACAAATTAGAGATTGCCAGAGGTTAGGCTCAGGGTGTATGTGTGTTGTGTGTGTGTCTGTATTTATGTATCACTATAAAGGTATAGCATGAGGGAGTTCTTTGGAGTGCAGGAACTGTTCTATACCCACATCCTAATTTTGATGGTGGTTGTAAGAATTTTAACACATGTTAAAAGTCATGGGACTGTACAGTAAAAGTCAACCTTGCTGTATAATAAATACACACGCACAAACACACACCCTTAAGAGTCTGGCTGGTACAGACAAATCCAGTGTTTCAAGAGGTGTTCTATGTTTAACAGTGCACAGAATTCCTTCTTTCTGGTGTCTTCATTCCTATGAAAAGCAAAGCCTCCGTTGGACTGTTGCTGCCCTACTTTCCATGGAGGATATCTGATTTATTTGTTTTTGGTACTTTGGGGTGTGGAAGATAAGAGATCTTTTTTACTTCTCATCTACAGGGCCAGCCAGTTCCTTCCTGGTTATGTGAACACACATGTCACAAAAGGAGTTTGGGAGGGCTTTCCAGACAGCTTTGAGCTGAGTTTTGAAGTGGCTGTGATGGTCAACAAGTCAAGTAGGAAAACTAAGGGAGCAGTGTGCACAGACTTGGAGACTGGGCATGGGTAGAACTGCAACAGTGGGTGGGCTTGAGGCAGGGCGGGACCAAGGAGCTTGGGTGCCAGCCTGTGATGGAAAACCATGAAAGGGTGTTAAGCAGGAAAGTGACTCAGCCAGATTGCATCTTAGATCATTCTGGCTTTGGTTTAGAAGGTGAATTTGGAAGAGATAAGACCAGAAGCAGAGAGGTGTTAGAAAGTTGATGAAATAGTCTTGGTGAGAAATGAGGCTGACCTGAACCAAGTCCGTGTCGGTGCAGATGGAAAGGAGACAGATTTGAGAGTTGTTTAGTCAGTAGAATCAACAGAACTTTGTGACGGTTCAATGTGGGCCTGGGATGGGATGCTAAGTCATCTAGAATGTCCCCAAAGTGCACCACGTTGGACCCAGGCTGCTTTGGTATCTCAGCTGGGTCACTTAACTTCTCGTGGACCCTGGGCAAGCAACTTCACTTCCTTGTGCCTCAGTCTCGCACCCTCTCAGTGAGTTACGTCACAGAATTGTGAAAATCAGTCAGAGTTAATTATGCTTAGACCGGCACCTGATCGTAGCCTACACAGCCCTCCAAAAAACCTCTGTGATGACAACACGGTTTAGGGAGGTAGGGAACTCTTCCGGGTGTCTATTTCTATGTAACCAGTTACTCCCAAACTTAGTGGATTAAAATAACAATCATATTATTACCCCACATGGTTCTGGGAATTAATTGGACTCAAATAAGCAGGTCTCACCTGGGGTCTCTTTTGTGATAACAGGGAGATGATGGCTGGGCTGGAATCAACTAAAGGGCCATCACTCATATGTCTGCTGCCTGAAAGACTCAAACAGCTGTCTTCTTTCTCTTGCTCTCGCTCTCCTTGCTCGCTCTCTCTCCCACCCTCCCCTCCCCCCCCCACACCCTGCCCCGTGTGGTCTCTCCAACAGGGCAGCTTCAGGGTAGCTGGACTTTTTACATGGGATCTCAGGGCTTTAACTGAGTATCCCAAGAAGAGGTATCATCAGAAGCCATCCCTTTTCTAACCTGGCCCCAGGCTCCATGCCGGCTCACTTCTGCTCTATTTTCTTTATTAAGGCCATTACAGAGGCCTACCCAGGCTTAAGGGAAGGGAACAAAGACCCCACCTCCTGATGGGAAGAGTGTCAAATAACCAGTGGACCTACTTTAAAACCACGAGGTAACTAGGAAGAAAAGTGAAGTCTTCTGGGAGAAGGAAAGATAGGTTTCTTTTTACCATGTTGGGTCCCATGTTGAGGTATATCACTAGGTAGAGGTTCCCTGAAGGCCTGGAACTTGGGAGACAGAGTGAGCCAGGACACAGAGGTGGAAATTGGATCTGTAAGAGCAGATAGGGTCACCTGGGAGAGCGGGCAGCCCACGAAGAGGTCAGAATACAGACTTCTTGGGAAACACTGCTAATGGTGTGGAGGGGAACATCCAGAGGTAGGGAGATGGAGAGCTTACTGAGCCTAAGCTCCTCCAAACATCCATCTGGTTTTATCCCTAGGACGTTGCAGTCTGATAATTCTCTCTCTCAGTGTATACTGGTGTCTTTTGAAGGAAGGGCTCAGCTCTGAAGTCAGATATATCTGATCTGGAACCTTGCTCTTTTGTAGAATCTCAAGTCACTCCCTTTTTCCTTGTGGCAACTCAAAAGGACAAGTGGGTGAGTGGGTGCAGTCTGATAATTCTCTCCTGGCAATTCTCTTTCCAGCCAGAATGTACCCTTGGACCACATAGAACATCATCTCCCCCATCCTACCAGGCAGCCACTGTCAGAATCTCTTGCCTTCCCCCCCTGCAAGGCCAGGCAGTGTGTGCAGGGCACCCAGCATTCTGATTGCTTCTGTGCTGTACATTTTTAGTATGGGGCAAGGAATTAGATCCTCCTCCCTCCTTCCAGTCCGGTGTTTTCCCTGAACTAAAAGAGTACTTAACCAGGTTGTTAGGAGAGTCACTTTTCTTCAACCCTCTAAAAATGTTTCTGAATTCAAGCCACGTCACTGTGTGGCCTTCAGTTCCAGATCCTTTTAGAGAACCACACTGGTACTAGGGCTCTGAGCCCTTCCTCCAAAAGACACCAGTATACACCAGCCCTGAACAGCCTGAACATCTGGACAGTTGAATACAACAGGTCAACTGGTTCCTGCCAGATTGCGCTCCTGTCTGGTTGGTTTAGTTTGAGCAAGCAAGTGAAGTAAGGCAGGGCTTGCGATGGGGACGTGGCAGTCAGGATGGCTTCTCTTGACCTCCTCCTTCCTCTGGGAAACAGATGAATTAACAAACTCATTCATACTCTCACCCAAGCTCTGCGAGGAACCACCATCATCATCCAGCCAAACCTTTCCCTGGCCCATGCCATGGGTCTGGGATTCTCATTCTTCTTCAGCCTGCTCTCTTTCCCACTCGTCATGGAGCTCCTTTTCCATCCCCCAAGTCTGGCATGGCTTCACTTTCCTTTCCAAGAACAGCCACCTAACTACTTATCTCCCTGTTCTAATCCATCCTACACATCTCAGCCCCTACATACCTCAGCCAGCTTTATCACCAATCCAGGCCCAGCTTATGCAAACACGTTCAGTGGCGATTCATTGTCTCTACTAATAGCTAATCTTGGTATACTACTTTATAGTGTAACACATGATTTATCTCATTTAACCCTCACAGTGACCTGGTTTATATGAAGGGTCCTAAGGGTCAGAGAAGTATAAATTCTGCTCCTTGGTATTCTAGGCCTTTTGTGGTATGCCCCAACTTAGGTGTCTCATCTCAGCTCTATAAACTACCTGTTGAGCACCAGCCAGACCATTGGCCCAACACATTCTTATAACATCTTCATGGTGGGAGCTGTGCGTTGGGGTCAGACAGACGTGGTCTTGGGGCTGGCCATGTGACTGTGGGCAGGTTTTCTGACCTTCCTTGTATGAATTCACTGTGCTACACCATTTTATATAGGGGACTTAGATTTTGGTATCTGCAGGGGCTCCTGGAGTTACTTCCCTTTAGTTAAACTAAAGGACAACTTTAGTTTAACTACAGGACAACTGTAGATTGTCTGTATTTTGAAGGCTTGTTAGAGTAGATGACTGTAAAGGTGATTAGGACAGAGGACTTGACGAGTATTACTTTCTTTTTCCCCTGATTCTTCTGTCCTTGGGTGTTTCTCCCACTCTCCTTCTTCCTCACTAGTACCTGCCTTTTGAATTCCTATTCTCATTTGGAAGGTGCATCTGAACCTCTCCCTTTCTTACTCCAGCCTGATGAGCATTTCAAGAAAGCTTTGAATTTCTACAGACTCTGTAGACCATCAGACTCTCCTAGGCTGTCATCACTGTGCATGTCTTGTCCCGCCTACTAGAATGTAGGTTCTCCATGGCAGGGGGAAACCTCCTCACTTTGCCCTCTCTGCCTGTGGTGCAGGGAGAAGCTAGTCAGATTACACTTGCCAGATCCACTGAAGATCACCGGAGGCTGTATGAGATCCTCATAATCATTTCCTGGTCCCTGTGGTGTTTGCCTTCCTCTGATCACAGTGGCTTTCCCTCTTGTGTTTTATCCTGTTCCTGTACTGTCTTAAGTGGAAAAACCAGAATGAAAAATGACAACTTCAGAGGAAGTTGGCTTGAAGAGGTATTTGGTGCAACCTCACAGAGTTTAATGATTGTCTTTAAGCTTTTGTTAACATTTAAAACTTGAGTGGTTTCACACAATGAACCATATCTCTAAGAAAAATGAAGATGAGGCCACCCTGGACCCTCACTTTTATGTGACAGTGCTTGACTGGACCTGTCAGGAGCCCCGCAGGCCTACTTCTTGCACTTCTTCCCTGACTCTCGTCCTTGGATATTTACAATCTTTGATTTAAACTGTGAAAAATCATTAAAATATATTTACACTCTGAAGAACAGAGTAGTTCCTCTTTTTGATTTTTATAGCAGGTGGCAAAGTTTCTGTTGTTTCCCAGAGTGGTGAAAAGGTTATTCTTTTATTAAATAGGTTTTGTAAGTGTCTTTGTGCTCTCCATCTGCAGACGTCTTCCATTATTTAGAATCTGTGGTGATAGAGGCCCCAAGGCCCATTACAACACCAGCCACCTGTCAATGCAGTGTGTGGCTTCTTTCAGATGAAAGAGTCATCACCTTCATTCTTTGCAACAGGAAAAAGTGGAAAATATCCGATTCCTCTGCTTTCACAGTCACCTTTTAACACTGGTCCCTCTGTTCCCCAAAGAGAAAGGCAGAAGCAACAGGGAAGGTCCACCCTCCCTGAAGGGAGATGGAGAAAGAAGAAGAGAACTCTCTCACTTTACACTTTATCCCATTTAACCCTTATCCTATGTTTCTGAGTCAACTATCATTCCTTGTCTGATGAGAAAACTAAGGCACAAAGAGGCAATTGTTTACCCTCGGTCCCAGAGCCAGGACATAAATGATGAGCAGAGTTTGGGCCCAGTTGTGTCTAACGTATGTCGAATTCTTTCTGTTCTGTCTGCCTTAGGATCTTCACCTTTCTCACCGTGTTTCTCAGACTGGTATTTGTATAATTTTTTAGTTGGAGGACAGTCAAGAGCTGAGTGAAATAAACAAAACTTGAGCTTCTGCCTGCTTGAAATAAGTTTCTGTTCAGCCTTCCACTGGGAGTGTCTGTAAGCCTCCTAACTTTCCACCATTAATAGCTCTATAATTTGAGTGGTCTTCAAGGAAATTGGAACAATGAAGAATAATAAGGTAACTACACTGTGAAATAGGATGCATTTCTTTGGTTGAGATCAAAGTGCTTCCTACATATATTTTCTCCTTTGGTTCTCACAAATTTCTGATGTACCTTTGTTGAAGTATATACTTCAAGCACTTCAATGAAGCAGCCAAAATCAAAGACATTAAGTGACAGCTAAGTATGTGGTAGGAATGGAGTTAAAATCTGGATTCGTGACTCCTCTTTCCATTATACTCCTGCTTATACCAGAGAGAGCTTACGCCCATTTTAAAAGCTCTGTTCTCTCTACTTTTGTTGCTGCTATTATCTCTGTTGTTACTCAGTCACAGCTAACACTGAGCCTTCCTGCAGGGGATGGAGCTAAATCATCTGAATTTATTATTCCGCTTAACACTGGGAACCACATAATGTAGCTACTGTTGTTATGTCTGTTTGGTGAAGACACTACATATTAGTGAGGTTAAATAGATTCCCTAAGGTCCTCCAACTAGTACCTGTTGGAGCAGACTCAACTGCAGACCTGGACGACATGTGGGAGTTTCCAAAGGGACTTGTATCTTCTCCTAGACTATAAACCACATGAGGACCAGAACCACAGTGTATCCTCCCTAGAGTTTAGCAAACTGACGTTGTGCAGCAGGGACTCTAGTCAAATGACTGTGACTGCTAACTTTGATTTTTCTTTTCCTACAGAGATTGTCAGGTCATATTGTTCTCAGATTAATCCTGGTTTTCTGTTAGTTGTTTTGATTGATTTTTATGCCCTGTAGTTAAAAAATAAGCTCTCACACATCTCCTTTGTGGGCTATGAACTACAATCTGTAATCACAACTTTTGTTTCAATTGATCATCTTCTTTCTGAGCTGTTAATAAACATGTCTGGCATCACATGGGTTTTTTAATTGGTCTTTCCAGATGGTAAGGCCTTCAGATCTGATAATCTCATCCATATCATACTAAGTGAAAGCTTGAACAAAATGCCACATCTTTGGCAATCTTTGTCCTGATAGTATGAGAACTAAAAGGAAAAAAGAGTCTCCATGTGTTTTTGTCTTCTCTCCCACCCCAGGGAAAAGTCATCCAATTGTCACCCAATCAAAATGGAAATGAATCACACTTAGTATCACCTGCCTTTCTCTTTTTTTTGTTTTTTAAATCAATTCACTTTGAGAGTATATATGTATGCTTTGTCTAATTGAGGTGAAATTCATATAACAGAAAAGTTACATTTAAGGTGTACCATTTAGTGGTTTTTAGTATATTCAGTGTGTTGTACAGCCAGCACCACTAATTTCGGAACACTTTCAATCACACCCCCCAGAAATCTCATGCCTATTAGCCGTCAGTCCCTATCACTCACCCCATCCTATGGCAGCCACTAATCTGCTTTCTGTCTCTTGCTTATTCTGGACCTTTCATGTGAATGGAATCATATAGTACGTGGCCTTTTGTGTCTGGATTCTTTCACTGAGCTTAAAGTTTTCAAGGTTCATCCATGGTATGGCATGTATTAGTACTTCACACTTTTTTGTAGCTGAATAATGTTCCAGGGTATGAGCACACTACATTTTGTTTATCCAGTATTAATAGATAGTTACTGTTTTTTTTACTTCTTGGCTATTATGATTAATGTTGCTAAGAATGTTTCATGTACAAGTTCTTTTGCAAAGATATGTTTCCAATTCCCTTCTACCTAGGAGAAGAATTGCCTAGGTCAGCTGTAACACTGCCTGGGTCATATGGTAACAGTACGTTTAACTTTTTGAGGAACTGTCAAATAGTTTTCCATGGGGGCTGTACCATTTTACATTCATACAGTGTGAGAGAGTTCTAGTTTCTTCACATCTTTACCAACATACGTTATTTTCTGCTTGCTTTTTATAACCATTCTAACAAATGTTTTTCTTGGTGGTTTTGATTTATAGTTCCCTAATGAGTAATAATGTTGGACATCTTTTCATGTGCTTATTGTTCAGCTGTATATTTTTCTTTGGAGAAATAGCTATTTAAATCTTTTGCCCATTTTTAAAAATTGAGGTTGCCTTTTTATTCTTGAGTTGTAACAGTTCTTTATATATCGCAGGTAGTAGATCCTTACCAGATACATAATTTGCATATCTGCCTTTCTCTTTGTTAAATTTTTATTTTCTTTTGTTTAGCTGTGCTGGGTCTTTGTTGCTGCACACAGGCTTTCTCTAGCTGCGGTTCGCGGGCTGCAGGGTGTAGGCCTCAGTAGTGATGGCACATGTGCTTAGTTGCCCGCAGCATGTGGACGCTTCCTGGACCAGGGATCGAACTCATGTGCCCTGGTTTGATCCCTTGGCAAGCAGATTCTTAACCACTGGACCACCAGGGAAGTCCCACGTATCACCCTTTCTTGACTTGATTATAAAGCAAAAGTTTTCAAGAACATGTGTGTTTTGTTTTCATATTGTGAAGTTTGGTGGTCTCTACCAGGCCATACCTCATTTTTACCTGTTAGTATTTGGAAGACCACCAGAACTTTCCTGAAAAATGAGGATTGGGGTGGGCAAGAAGCACTATGTTCTCTGTGGGTTTTGCCATTGGGGTCGTGGATTAATCCCCCTCCTGCCTTGAGGAAAGCCATGGTTGCCATAATGGAAGGTTCCCTGGAGCTGAGGATGCATGTAGGGGCAGAAGCTTGAGGGTTTAATGGCATTTTTATCCATAAAAATGGACATATTGTTTCTGCTTTAGACTCAGATTGTCTTTTGCTCTCAAAAATTCAAGGGCAGATGAGCCCCCATCCCCCCATCAGCCATCATTAGGGCTCATTTCTTGTAGTCATGATGAGTTTGTCAGTGTGAGCTGGCTTCACAGGAAGCTTTTCCTCCAGAGTTGAAGAAGGTGGCTAAGTGAGAGACCAGGAGTTGGCAGGAACAGTTTTGTGTGTTTAGGGCCTTTACACGGGAGCAGCTCCACTTGCACGTGTGTTGTCGGAGCCAGTCCTCATGTACTCCTTTTCCTATTTGGAACCAGTCTGTTGTTCCATGTCCAGTTCTAACTGTTGCTTCCTGACCTGCATATAGGTTTCTCAGGAGGCAGGTCAGGTGGTCTGGTATTCCCATCTCTTTCAGAAATTTCCACAGTTTCTTGTGATCCACACAGTCAAAGGCTTTGGCATAGTCAATAAAGCAGAAATAGATGTTTTTCTGGAACTCTCTTTTTCTATGATCCAGCGGATGTTGGCAATTTGGTCTCTGGTTCCTCTGCCTTTTCTAAAACCAGGTTGAACATCTGGAAGTTCACAGTTCACGTATTGCTGAACCACCCGCGCTAAATGTGCCGGTTGCAGCAAAGGGTCTTTGTACTGTCCATTTTTATATCTTTACCACCACCACTGGACCTGACATCCTTTGGACAGTTAATATTTGCAGAATTTAATTAGGTGATTGAAATAACAATAAAAATTATTTTGGAAGAATCAAGAATTTCAAATGCCTTTCCTTCTGGTGCTACCCAGATCCTGAGACTTTTATTTCAGTGATGTCCAGTGTTATCCAAATGAACAGACATTACATTCAGTGCATTTCATGGGTTCTTTAGGTGTCATTATTTTAACCCTAAAGATTTTTTTTTCATTTATAAGATAAAAGGAAATATTTCACTACCAAAATAAACACTGTAGACTAAGGGAATAACTTTGTAAATTTAGTCACACTTAAAATACGTTATGTGATTCTCTCCCCTCAACTCCTGACCTTACCGCTTTGAGCTCTGTGACCATGACTCACCTATGAGAGCCACACCATTTTGAGGATTTCATGAGAAAACCTAGGAGTGTATAACCTAGAATAATAGTTAACATTTTTCAAATACTTATTATATGAGCTAGGCACTGTTTCCTCTGAGCACTTTTTGTATAGTCTCATTTTTAAATCTCTCAATGACTCTGAGATTGATATTTTACTATGCCCACGGTTACAGGTGGGGAAACAGAGGCACAGGCAGCATGATCAGTATTTTGCTTGAAATTCCACAGCTAATAAAATGGTGACTCCAGGATTTGAATACAGATAGTCTGAGTACAAAGCCTGCCTCCTAAACAGTTGGTGCTGGGTTGGTTTCTTCCCTCAAAATGTCTCATGTGATTTAATATGCCTAATTTCCCCAGTGGCTTAGACAGTAAAGAATCTGTCTTCAATGTCCGAGTCCCGGGTTCGATCCCTGGGTTGAGAAGATGCCCTGGAGAAGGGAATGGCTACCCACTCCACTATTCTTGCTTAGAGAATTCCATGAATAAAGGAGCCTGGTGGGCTACAGCCCGTGGGGTCCCAAAGAGTCGGACATGACTGAGAGACTAATGTGCATTTCATCATGTAAAGGTCCCCCGATTGTGCATTACTCTTCTCTCTATCTTCCCACTGCCCAGTGTGTTGCAGGAATAGGTGGTCTGTAAACGATTTTTGATTAATTGATCCCACAAGATTACATAGGAGTTCTTGGAAGAGCAATAATTGTTTTAGTACCACTATATCAGGTCTTTAGTATAGCAAGAACTTTACTGTATATGGTGAGACTTTCAACTTTAATCTCCACTCACTCTTTTATCCATCTTAAAATAGACATGTTGGAAAGGGTAAGGAATAAATAATTGGTGGTGCTATAGCACCTAGTAATATGGTAGTTGAGCTAATGTGGATGAATCCTACCATCCCAAACACATAGAAATATAATACCCTTCTTCAAATTAATGCGTAACCCAAACTCGAAAGAAAGAAAAATTCCCATGTACCAGAAATAAAAGGGAACACAAAGCCTGAAGTGTAAACAACACCTGATAGTAAGGTCTAAAGGCAATTATGGCCCTTAGTGATGGGGGATAGGGGTTCTAATAGCCACATAGAGAAGAGATAAGATCTTGGCCCATACAGGTGAGGAGCTAGTATCATTCCTCTTCATAGAGCCCCAAACCTCAAAATTTGCTCCTACCCTTGGAAAGAAGGGGCTTCCCTTGTGGCTCAGCTGGTAAAGAATCTGCCTGCAATGTGGGAGACTTGGATTTGATACCTGGGTTGGGAAGATCCCCTGGAGAAGGGAAAGGCTACCCACTCCAGTATTCTGGCATGGAGAATTCCACAGAGTGTATAGTCTATGTGGTCACAAAGAGTTGGACACAACTGAGCGACTTTCACTTCACTTTGCTTGGAAAGAAGACCAGAAAAATTTTACCTTGTGACCCAGGGAAACCTCAAGAAAGCTGCCTCTGCCCATGTCTAAGAGTAAAGAGGAAGAGAGGCACCCATGAGAAAATTAAAACTCAGACATATACTTACCTGGTTGGGTGATCTAAATTACACCAGCACAGAATATAGGAGGACTTTCCTCGTGACCTTAAAACCCCTAAACTTCTAGGAGAAACGGGTGTCCTATTATGCACAGGGACAATTTCACAACCATGGAAAGCCAACCCCCTTCCCAAAAGACAAATCTACAATCAAAAATTACAAATCAAACAAGGAAATGACACAAGCAAGAGAACACAAAAAACTGGACATGATGTAACAGTCTGAAAGAGTATGTAGTAAATATGTTTAACATGATTAAAAAAGAAAGATGGAAGAGAAAACAGGAAACAGAAAAATGATGCTGTGAAAAGGATACAGTAACTTTCAGAAATGAAACTTAGAGACAATGGAATTGAAAACTCAGTGGGGGAGTTCCCTGGTGTGCAGGGGTTAATAGTCAGCGACCTGTTGCTCTGGCTAAGCCATGAGAAAATCACCATGGGAAAAGAATAAAAGCAAAAGATAACAATACAGCATAACCCAAGTAAAAATACACTGGGTTGATTCGTTGGGGTTGTCATGCCCTGCTAAGCTAAGGAAAAACATAGTGACCTTGGAACGCTGCTGGGTCAGCGCGAGCTCAGAACGCCGCTTGCGCACACACTAGGATGCTTTCCCAAGGCATGTTCAGGTCTGTGACCTCCGGCTAGGTGACAGCCCTTGTACAAGAAAATGAGAAAGATAGTTTAAAGTAATCAGTAAAATGGGAGACATGACTAGGGACACAGGAGGCGGACTTCAATGTCGCACAATACTTTCTGCTTGCCGAGACACTAAAGTGATGCGGCTCCGAGGAACAGGGCTCTTGATCCAAGAGGTCTTGAGTCCCCTGATCCCATCTTTAAAACTTTAATTCTGTCTCTAGTTTCTTTTTCCCAAACTGTGCGTCGACTGCTTTGATCGCTACCTGCCGCGCTGGGTGCAGCGCTGGTGGCCTAGTGTTTAGGATTCCGGGCTTTCACTGCTGTGTCCTGAGTTCAGTCCATGGTTGGCAACCTGAGATATAGGACCCCCAGACGAACTGCTTGGCCAACTCAGGAGCATATGAAAAAACAATTTCACTTTACATATATTCGAGTTGATGAGATTTTTTAAGGCTTAAAAATAAATTTTTATAGACACAGGGGTATCTGTGTTTTGTGTCAGAGTTCATGTAAAGAGCTTATATTGTTGAAGCTACTCAGCTCCAAAGGAAAAGATGAGAAAAGGGGGAAGGTGTATTTCAGTGGAAGTATAGGATAGAGAAACGTCCTCCTATCTATTCAGTGTATGCATGTTGTTGTTGTTGTTTAGTCACTAAGTCCAACTCTTTTGCGACCCTATGGACTATAGCCTGCCGGTCTCCTCTGTCCATGGGATTTTCCAGGCAAGAATACTGGAATGGGTTGCCATTTTCTTCTCCAGGAGATCTTTCCAAACCAGGGATAGAACCTGCATCTCCTGCCTTCACAGGCATGTTCCTTACCACTGAGCCACCAGGGAGGCTCAGTGTATGCCAAGCCATTTGTTAATAACTTTATTCATCCCATACTTTTTATTTTCTGGTTATCAACACTCAATTACCTCCCGAGGGGCTTAATCTAGTGCTTAAAATAGTACATAACATGACAGCATGGCTAGATAACTATTTCAGTGGTAATTAAAAATGTATTTTCCTTTGCCAATAGTTCTTATTTAATCAAGACAGATTCAATCTGTGAACCAGAGAACTATTCTGGGGCTTTGATTAAAAACCACAGAAGATTTTAATCTCTTTTCTGCAAATACCCTAAAACAGGAACAGTGCTGTTTTTATCAATCTGAATCAAATGCAATTCAGCTACTATCCCCAGATTAATTTTTATAACTGTAAAGAACACATGTGCATAAGAACAAAGATTGGGTAGTGCCCCTGTGAAATGAGAAGGGAGAGCATGAAGTCCCTGTCCACTCTGGGTGGTATCTTGCAGCTGACGTTTCAGAGGCCACACTGGCTTCCCTGAGGACTCACTCTTGGCTGGAAGTGGATTTCCACAAGTGCCTTTAGTTGTGGACAAATCAGGCTTCACAGCCACTGATTCAGCTGCCAGATCCTGGACTGAGGAGGAAAGGCCCTCCCTCCGCCCCTGCTAGCTACCCAGGCAGTGTGTGTTGCCGGAAGAACAGCATGGGACCTGTGCCTCGTGCCCTCAGCCCCCAGCTGCCCCCTGCCCCTCCTTCCTCACCGCACACTGATGCCTGGCAGCTCTAGCAAAGTGCTCCCATTCTTTGTTGAAAGGGCCGTGGTGAGATTTTGCTTCTTTTTGTTTTGTTTGTTTAAAATTAAAATTAGTTATTTTCTTCTGCTGGACAGTATTTAATAGGGCAGAATGTTGAGTTATCTGCTAGATTGCAGTACTAAAAAAAAAACCAAAAACATGCATAAGAACAAAGTTTGGGTAGGACCTGGGAAATGGTGAGGGTAAAGGAGTGGATAGGTTGGTGCAGTTAATTATTTATGACCTTTTATTTTGATCTCCAGAATTATTTCATAAACAATATGTTTTAAATAAACTTTTCAGGAAGACAAAGCATCCCATTACCTCCAAAATAGGGCCACTGGACTGGCAGTTGTTTGAGACAACATGGGCGTGAAGCAATGACGTCCTGTGTATCTTTTCTATTTAAAAAAAAAACAAAAAACATTATTTTTGTCTGTGCTGGGTCTTTGTTGCTGCACGTGGGCTTTCTCTCGTTATGGTGCATGGGCTGCTCACTGCGGTGGCTTCTCTTGTTGAAAAGCACGGGTTCTAGGGTGTACAGGTTCAGTAGTTGTAGTACATGGGCTTGCTCTGCAGCATGTGGGATCCTCTTGGACAAGGAGTGGAACCTATCACCCCTGCATTGGCAGGCAGATTCTTAACCACTGGACCACCAGAGAAGTCCATATCATCCCTTTTAAGCTTAAGGTTTTAAACTGGAATAAGAAATTTCTAGCTATGGTCTTGTTTTCCTCCCTAGCTTCTCCCTTCCTTGTTTTACCAATGTATTTCCATTTCATGTAAAAAACATGGCCAGCTCTCCAGGAGCCAATGAGATGGTTTTATGATCCTATTTTAAAATTGAGGACACTAAGACTCAGAGATGATCACAGCATCTTGGCCCTCTGAAGGCACCTTTGAGAGCAGCCCTTTTGCCCTACCTCCAATCCCACCAGTCGACAACAGGAGAAGTTAAACTTATGACCCAAGTTATGTACTTTGTAGGTGGTGGAACCAGAACTGGATCCGGCTCTCCTAACACCATATACTTCCCAACCATCTTAGTACCTGCTTGGGATCTTCCTGCCTGTGTGGGGAAAAGCAGCCCAAGGATGAGTTCCTGGTAATTAAAGGGCTGCAACCATCTAGGTAACAGTTGTACCTTTGGGCTTACTTACTGGACCTGCTGAAGGCCTCTGTATAGATATACCATTCAGGAAGGTTCTTAAGCTTCATCTTCTCTGGTTCTGGGAGTGGTCCTACCATGTGCATCTGACCTGTGTACCCCTGGGTGGGCACTTAATCCCAGCAGCCCTTGGCTGTGGATAAACCTCTCCATGTTCCTTCATCCATTCCAAGATTCTGACTCTGGAAAAGGGCAGGGAAGGATGTACACTGTGAAATTCTGGCTTCATCTTGGAACCTGGCAAATCTTCCAGTGATTTTTCTCTTATCCTGCATCTCATTTTTCCAAATGTGTTTGAGACCAAGGTGTAGCACATCCATTCACAAATGTTAACTCCTGGCTGAGGTCATTCACCAGTATTTTTTGTTCTTGAGGGTCCTGGGATGACATCTCTGGCCCAGAGAGAATCTCCCAACTGCTTTTCCAAGTCTTGGTTGGTGTTTGTATTCTCCTTTCAGTCAACAAATATCGGAATATAATTTGTGATACTCAACTTCAAGAACAAGCTTGATAGAAGGCTTTCATTACTAAATACAGTAACTTATTCATTGTGCTTGTCACCTTTGATTGCTTTTAAATGACTCCTTATGGAGACTCTTTTATCTCTACCATTAAAAATCCATATCTGGTTAAAGGCTGAAAAATAGGAAGAATATTTCTTTCTGACTGCCTTGCATTCATTTGGGGTGGAGATGATTAGAGGCACAGTTAATTGATGGTAATATAAACCCTAAGATGGGAGCACATGGGTTCTTTTGCTACCCAACAGAGTGCTTTTGTGGCTGGTTTTTAAGCACAGACACATCTCCTTTATTTTTACATACAGAGCTTTCTTTGACATACAAGCCAAAATTTTACTTGAAGCAGCCTGAATACTAAGAGAGAGAGTATCTGGTTTTTCTGTTTGTTTGGTTAAAGCACTGAACATCACAGAGCATCCTTACAGAACAATGTATTTATGTTCCGTATAGAACAGCTGAACATAGCTAATTAAGTAGTAAGCACAACGTGCTTTTAATATTTGCTTAAAATATTTTGAATCCTTGGTGTTCTTAACCATTCTGGAGTCTCTAACACTTAAGTTTTGAAATCCGTATCAAAAAGGATAAAAAATACAGAGGCTTTTTTGTTTGTTTGCTTTAACTGCAATTTCAAAAATGTTTACGTGTATAGGTTTGCTCCAAAAATAATTTAAAATGGCTGATCAGAAATACATTCAATAATGTATGTACAAAATAGAGATCAAGGCAAAGGTTGGAATATGTAGGAAAATAAAAGCTAAAGATAAGGTTACTTATCTAATGTAACTTATAAATGTTTCATATAAGGTTACTTAGGGACTTCCCTGGTGGCTCAGATGATAAAGAATCTGCCTGCAATGTGGGAGACCTGGGTTCAATCTCTGGGTTGGGAAGACCCCTGGAGAAGGGCATGGCAACCCAATCTAGTATTATTGCCTGGAGAATCCCCATGGACAGAGGAGCCTGGCGGGCTAGTCCATGGGGTCGCAAAGAGTCAGACACGACTAAGCGACTAAGCACAGCACAGCACAGTGGGCATGAGAAGTATACCAGAATTTAAATGAAAACTCTACTACTGATTATAATTCACATCTCTTCATTTGCTCTAGCATTCTTAACTGTACGCAAATTAACTCTAAATTTTCACATACTAATTATTTGCACTTGCAAATTAACATATCTAGTTATATCCTTCCTGAAGGTTCCTGCCCTCTAGTCATTTTACTCCCAATTAGCATGTCATCCATCAGAGGTTGATGAAGAGAAAAAAGATGTGTGAGTCATCCCAACCCATTTTCTTTCTGGATTAATAGAAGGTAGTAGGGAGTGGCAGTTGATGGGAATAGGGTGGAGTAGGGCGACTGGGTGTTCTTGGAACGGTTTGGAAGAAGATAAAGAAGAAATACTTAAAATTTGTGATTTTTAGTTGTCAGAATCATCTCACAAGTAAGAGAGTTCATACTGACATCGTATTAAGGCAAGCTTTCAGATAATGCATACTGTTTATTAATATTGAACATTTCCCTACTATATTTAAAATAGATAACCAACCCACCATATAGCACAGGAAATTATACTCAGTGTTTTGTAATAACCTATAAGGGAAAGTAATCTGAAAAACATGTATAACTGAATCATTTTGCTGTGAAACTAACACATTGTAAATCAACTCTACTTCAATAAAAAGAGAAGAGTATTACTAAAATTTTATTAAAAGAATATGAGAAAATACAAACTGATATGTAAAGTATAAAATATATAAAATATCTATAGATAGACAATAAAAGTGGTGTGTAAAACAATTGTTATATTGGACTGGCTAAGATTGAACTTTTCTTTTTCCTTCTCATGGTATTCTTTGATGTTTTGTCATGATAATATAATTGCAGGGGAAGAAAGGAGATGAAAAAAGCTTTCACACGAATTTTACTTTTTACAGATTTACTCATTACCTTTTAAAATGCAATTTTGTTTTTTAAGTCTAATATTTGCCAACTCAAGGAAGATCATCAAAATTATTTTTCTTGCCACTAAAAATTGTATTTGGGGGATTTTGTTCATAGAAATGTATACAAAAAAAAAAATCTAATGTTGTTCTTTTCTTCTTCCCAATCATTGTTTTTCTTAGGGATTGTTACAGGAGTCTTGGTTCGAGAATACAGCAAGCTATCTAACCTGGAGAAATTCTACTTTTCCTTTCCTGGAGAAATTCTGATGAGAATGCTGAAACTCGTCATTTTACCATTAATTGTATCCAGCATGATTACAGGTACCTTTAGAAAACTGATGTTCTCTGTGATTAAGGAGCCATCTAATCACCTGAGTTGTTCTTAAGGAAAAAATCAAAATGCATCTAATGTACCATACACACATGTATACCTCCCTTGGAAAGTACATATTTGCTTGAGTGAAATGCTTCATTATTCACAACGTGGCATTGCTTTGCCTGTAGCACTGCCAACCACATCTCAGATCTTTGTTTGACCAGCTGTAGAATGTCTCGTGAGGAAGGAAAAGAAAAGGGGGTATTTGGTCACTGCCGTGTCAGCCAGTGGGCTTCCCTGGTGGCTCACAGGGTAAAGCGTCTGTCTGCAATGCAGGAGACCAGGGTTCTATCCCTGGGTCGGGAAGATCCCCTGGAGAAGGAAATGGCACCCCACTCCAGTATTCTTGCCTGGTGAATCCCATGGACAGAGGAGCCTGGTGGGCTACAGTCCACAGGGTCGCAAAGAGTCGGACATGACTGAGCGACTTCACTTTCACTTTTCTTTCTTTCCTGTCAGCCAGCATCCTCAGGCAAAATGTGGTTATCAGTTTGGATCATGTTTTCTGTGGTTGACTCATTTGTTTCTCAGCTGCAGCCATCATGCCTCAACCCTTTCAGCCTGAAGGGTCCTCTGTTCCCTCTGCTCACTTACTTCCACTCCTCCACAGACCTCAGAACTTACTACATATGTGCCCTGGAAATCTGCCCAGGGACCAGTAGTCACATGTTGTGGGAAAGTTTTAATGATGGGCTGGTACCATATTTCAAAAGCCGGGTGTTTTTAAAACTGAACTTGGACACACTTGAATTTGGAAATGATTTTTCCCTTATGAATTGTTATGTTGCAGGGTATCTTTATAGAGCACACTCCCTTATGTAGGTAGAGATTAACTGGCTTTATAAAAACGTCATTTGTCTGGGTATGGTTAGCTCCTCTGTGGCTTCCATACTTTCCTGGCTTTTTCTCATTCTGGCAGTAGGTGAAATGCAGCAATTGCTAGCGTTGCCAACTTGAAAATCACAGTTTTATATAACCATGCAATTAGGGTTCTTGACATATCCTCTTCTAGAACATTTTTCTCTACTGCCACTAGAGATGTAGGACTGATCTCTGTAGAGTACTGGACATTGGCTGGGGAAGGATGGATGGGTGTCAGGGTCTGCTGCTTTCAGCAACTGCATTGCTTCAGCTGTAGATTTAGCCATTGAACTTTTGAAGTGCCAAACTCCAATCAGATCAGAGTCCATTGGAAGCCTAGTTCTTAAGTGGTCTTGGTGTTCTTGGCTTATTATAGACCTAAAGAGAACATAATTATGTTTTGAAATGCCCGGTTTCTTTTAGGGCCTGCAGCCAGAGGGCCAAATCAGCAGACCAGTCATTTGTACCATATAATGATTATTTGTTTAACTTCAAATTATTGGAGGCATTTAAAATTTGGAAGACTTCATGTAAACATCCATATTTCTGGCTTCTTCTGAAAAAAAACTAAGATCAGTAAACACTGGGGCCAGTTCCCCACACACCAGAGCTGAGAAACAGCTACTGTGTTTAGTTGGTGCAAATACATGTGAGACACCACAGTTCTTGTCACTCCCTAGTGCCCGATACCTCGTCCACTTTACTCACTCATATTACCTGCCTTCTCGTGTGGAGATGGCTGTTCTAGAAACCCTCAGAATTTTCTCCATATCAAAGAGTTGTAATCTTTTCTTAGGGTCTTTTGAGAACATGATGAAAGCTTTGGACTCTCTCCCAAGAAAAATGTTCAAAGTTGTACATAGGTACTGTATTTTGCATGCAGTTGCACAAAGGCTCATAAACTACTTTGTGATTGATACTTACATCTATGGAGGAAGGTATGGAAAGTTGATCCAGATTAGGCAGCAAATCCAAAACCCATGCAGTAAGCCAGATTTCATAAGAAAAGGTAACAATATTGTATGAATATACTAGTTGGATAATATTAGATGTTGAAAATATATACTTGGCATTGATAACAAGTAAGATTTTTGGGGTCCGTTTTGAGTGCTAGCTCAGCCTTGCAAATAATCTAGGAAAATAATTTGCATTCCACGTGCATAGCCCAGCTGCTTTTTGAATGTGTAGCACAGGTCTGGAAATTTTTACACTTTTCCCTCACCAAATCCCACAGTTAAACACTATCCATTCTTTTGACATAAAGTGATAAAATGGTCAAAGATTCAAAGGACATGAACAAAGCAGGAATGGGTACAATGATGATAATTTGTGTTTAAAGTTTTCAGATTAAAAGGAAAAAATAATAACAGTACTAAGGCAAGGTTATGGGAAAACAGGCTCAATCACTCTTTCAGTTACTGTATAATTGGAACAAATTTTCTGGGGGGAGGTTTGGAACATGTTCTGATCTTTCCACCTCACATTTCTATTCTGATGAATTTAACATAAATCATCAGAGATAGGTTCAAAGATTTAGGTACAAGGGTATTCATGGTAATATTTGTTTGTATAATGGTGATAAAGTATAAGCAATCTGAATATATGTTATACCCATAAGTTAGGATTCTATGCACCTATTAAAAACTTTGTTTTGGAAACATATTTAATGAAGATGGAAAATGTTCCTGTTTAATATAAAGTAGGAGGATAAAATTAATTAGATATTGTATATAATACAAATTTTATTAAAATTTATATACATTTTTAAAAGTTAGGACCAAAATCAAATGGCTAACAATGACTAGATTCAGTTAGTAAGAAAAAATGAGCACTGAGCTTTCTTTTATGTTTTCAAGGCAAACACACATTATTTTTGTGTTTTTTTGTTTTGTATTTTCTTTCTTCTTTTTTCCTTCCTTCCTTGCCCTCCCTTTATTTCCTTCCTTCCTTCTTCCCTTCATTCCTTACAGAAGAAGTAGGTGGGATGGATTCTGCTCTGTACCCTTCCAGCCTTGCCTCTGGTAGTCTCCCTGCCCTTCTGCTACCCAGCTCTGCCCCCTGCCCCTGAGCTCAGCATCACCTTTACCTGGTGTGTGGTCCTTTCCCCAAAGCCTGCAGTGATCCTCAGCCTCCCAACCCAGCACAGAGCCAGGAGGGTGAAGCAGAAGATGGCTGTGGAAAATATACAGGAAGAGCAGCTTTCAAGTTTCAAAAGCCTTTATAAATCCAGCAGATCAAGAGCTTATTTCATACATTTATCAGGACAAAGGAGAATACATGTTGGAAGCAGAGGAGAGCTGAGTGAGTGCCCTAAGGATACATAAATCAGTGGCAGAGAGACAGTAAAACCTGAGACAAATAATCTGTACTTATGCATAATCTTGCCAAATTAACAAAGTAACAAAACCTCTGCCATCAAAGCCTCTGCTGACATAAAACTACTTTATAGCTTTTTTTTTTTAAACGGAGAATTCATGTGATAAGCCGTAACGTTAATCAAGGAAATTTGAATATAGACTGGTTATTAGGTGGTATCAAGAAATTTTTGAGGGACTTCCCCAGCAGTCCAGTGGTTAAGTCTCCGTGCTGCCAATAGAGGGGGCTCCGGTACGATCCCTGGTCTGGGAACTAATCTCACGGGCTGTGTGGTGGCAAAAATAAATAAATAAATGAAAGCTTTTAATTTAACAGAGAGCTTGTTATTCATAATACAAATAAATTTTTTTAAAAAGAGAAATTGTTGATAGTGCTGATAGTGGCATTTAATGATATAAGAAACTGATCTTTTTTTTAAAGTGTATAGGATTATGTAGGGATGGAAATGACATAATGTCTGGAATTTGCTTTAACACACACACACACACACACACACACACACAAGGCACAATGTACATCATCTCAAGGCATCTTTAGAGGCAGATCATTTAGGCACTAGCAGAATCCTACCCTTAACTGATATCCTGAAGGATACACCCATGCCACACGCAGAATATCTGCACTTAGACCCCATGAGCATTAAGGTCTATAAGCTGTATTTGTATCCCACCGCCAGCGAAATGGCAGGGGAAATGGCTTGTGAACATGCCTGAGAAGTGTGGCTCTGGAAAGCCTGGCCCAGGTCTTATTCAGCCAGTGAGTTTAAATTTAGGTCACATTTTCTTTAATACCCAGCATAGAAATGAAACGACTCCTTGCCTCCTGTTCCGAGAGATTCCCCAAACATCCCCACAGGAAGCTGTCTTACTCCCCTGATGCAGAAGCTGGAACGACAACAATCTGATCTCACCTTCAGGGGCAGAGGTTTTTCCGTTTCGGGTTTAACTAAAGCTTAGAGATAAACAGCATTTATTAAGGCTTAAATACAAATGGTATTTATCAGAATATATGTGTGAATAGGTTTCCCTACAAGCAAGAATCTGGAAGGCTTTTTGTAAAGGGCCAGATAAGTGAATATTCAAGACTTTTTGAGCCATATGGTCCCTGTCCAACTCTCCAACTGGGTATCACAGAAAGGCAGCAATAGACAGTATGTCAGTGATTGGGCCTGGGTGCACTGCCAATAAGACATTTATTTACAAAAAAAAAAAATAAAAAAAGAATAAGAGGCAAGCTGGCAGCTGAACTCTGGCAAAATAAAAGATAAAACTAGATTCTAACTCTCAAGATACAGTAATTGAGCTGGAATCTGAGTGACAAACCAATATCCAGAGAAAATGCTACTCATACCAAGCGGTGAGTGTAAATGCCCGGAAGAGACACTGAAGAATGGAGGATGGAGCAGAGAAAGTGACATCTCAAGGTATTTGGAGGCCCCCCTATTTTTAAATTCAGATTTCGCAGGTGACATCCTTGTGCTATTTAGGGTGGGGAGGGCATTTTTTTAAAATACGTATTCATTTACTCGTAAGTGGCTGTGTCCTGGGAAGCCATCCACAGCTCCAGTAGAAAGAATCATTCCATGTGCCTCCCTGAAACAGGTTCAGTTTAATTCAGCAAACACTGGTTAACCGCGTGGAAACAAGCTAATCCTGTGAGGGACTGATGTTTCCTCCAGCCCCCTGGTCATGGACCTCAGTCTTCTGCTGGTCTGTGAGTCCCTTGTTGGCAAGAAGGTATAAGAGGTGAAGATGCGCATATCATTTGGCTGTACAGCTTGCTATTTGGTAGCTAAGAGCATCCACTATCTACTTCAGCTATGGGGGAAAGGTATGCTTGCTTTTTTTGAAACATTGGTTTTTGTTTGTTTATTTTTTAATATAGTTCAGTCTCTACGAAAACTGCCAATTCAAGATGATTATAAATTTAAAACTTCCTGCTGGAGCTTAAAATCATACAGGTTGAGAATGAACATCTTACCTCATTTGTACCGTCTAGAACCACTGCATTCTGCCTGCATTCCAAGAAACACATCCTTCATTGTTTCCCAACCTTGTTTGGGAACCAAGAAGATAAGATGGCCTAAACAACTTTGCACACACAAATTATACATTTCCCTAAGACCAGAAATTTTTGTTGCATTAGAACACAGCTATTGAAGCCAGAAGACTTATTATATTAATTGGTTTTCTACAGTGCCTTTTCTCCAAAGAAGGAAGGGATACATTGTGTACATAAGGAATGGAATTCCCATAATGAATGTGCCACTTGTTGCCACCGTAACAGAGAGAAAAATGACAAGAGAGAAATATTCCCTGCTTCAGCCTCTGACATAGTGAAGCCCAGAGAATTCACCATGAATGAGCTTTCCTTCTTCCTAAACCAGTACTAGACTGGTTCACAGCTCTGTTCAACTGAGTTAACATGGTTTTGTTTCTTTAAAAAAAAAAAGAAAAGAGTGAGCCTCATATAGTTTAGTCACTTTTCCACAATTGCCTCTCTTTGTCAACCTAATATAAAAGCAAGTACTTTCGCCATTTCTTTGGAACTTAATTCTTTATGATGGCTTCCATGTCACATAAGACTTGTATTAAATAAATGTGTATATTTTTCTCCTGTTAAGAAAAAATGAGAAATCATGCAGGGATTCTAAGGAATCTCATAAGTTGAATACATGGATCTGGAAGACACTCGTTCATTCATTCATATCTTCAATGTCCCAGGCTGTATGCCTGACACACAAGACACAAAGAGATGTCCAGTTCTTCAAGAAAAGGAGACTACATTTGCAATGCTCTGTGATAAGTCTTTCTGGGAATGAGGATGCAGGAAGGGACATTGGGTGGAGTTTTGAAGAAGAGAGAGGAATCAGATGAAGTGGCAGGAATTCTAGGCAGAAGAAAATAGGAGAAGGCACAGAATCTTGGGAGAACAGTGAAACTTTGACTGGAAGGCTGCAAACCTGGGGAGGAAGCAAGGGAATGGAAGGTGAGGGCATGGCTTCATGGGGTTTGTGCGCCTTTCTGGGGATTCTGGACATAAGCTTGTAGGCACGGGGAAACAGGTTAGAGCAGTGACTCCCACCTGTGCCATTCTCTCCAAGGAATGCCCTGAACAAGCTTTCAGTGGGGAAGTATTGTTTAAAAGAAAATTCAGTAACACTCAAAGATGGTAAGGCAGAATTTATTCCAGATTGTCACAGTAGGTAGAGGGACCACTGCAATGGGACTTTGCAGTGGTGGAAAGAGAGTGGGTTCAGGTCCAAATGAATGCAACATGAGCCAATGGGAAATGATGGCCAGTGACCTGGGTAGCAGGATCAGTGGATGGAAAATTACTGTGAAGAAATGTCAAAGGTAAGGGGGATTCTGGCTAAATTGACCTAACAGGATTTTTGGTAAAGACAGCCCAGGGTAATCAGATACCACCTCTGCACTATGACATAGTATTATCATTTTCTGTAATATGTCATGGTGCATGGAAAGTGCGATTTTCTGTTTTCTCTGGGAAAGTAATGAACTTATTTTTAATCCTCATAGCAATCCAGTGAAAATAAGTAGGAACTTACTTCTATCTTTAGAGATGAGGAAACAGAAAGTTGGAGAGAGATTAAGCCAGTTTACCAAGATCACACAGATCATAAGGGCAGCACCTAGGACTGCCCTCCAGCACCCAGGGGTGATAGATAATGAGGAGCCTGATTAGATATGGAGAGTGATCAGATATTGGGGGCCGGGAGCTCTGATCAAACTGACTTAGCAGAGTTCTTGCTAAAACTAGATTTTACTAGTTAGGCCTAGGAGAAAAAATTTTAATTTACTCTTTTGTCTGATACTATCAGAAGTTTCTAGACAGTCCCTACATTGGCATCAGAACCTGCAGGGCCAATATTAGAATCAAGCCAAACCAAGTAAGTTCGCACAGTGCGTTCATTCTGGAAACGAAAACAATCGGAAAAGGCTTGTTCTGCCTCACGTGTTAAGTTCCCCAGCAAACAAGCAGCTTCAACCCAGAGACCCAAGCTACCAATTTTTTGAGATAAGAAGAAGCAAAGAGAGAGCGCAATAATAACTAGGTTGTGGTAGAAAGCTAGAAAAGTCTCTCTGAGCTGTTCGCTATCCCAGTGTCAAAGCACAGGCTTTGAAGAGAGTAGCTGAGCGCCTCAGATCCTCTGAGGTTTAATGTTTATTGAACAAGAAGCCTCCTATAAAAGCTCATTGGGTCTTATGAAAAATTGGTTCTAAATACAAATAGCACTGTCCTTTATGATATTTAAAAAAAAAAAAAAAAGTTTAAACAGCTCTTGGGTTGCTGAAGAAACAGGAGACTCGCCCGCTGCTCCTTGACAGATGTTTTGAACATCAAATGTGGACCTGCTGACAAAGGCTGCGAGAGCCTTTAGTTCATTTTGCTGGGAACCAGTTTAATTTTATTAACTTCACAGAATAGTCTGGGAGGTGACAGAACCTATTGAAAGGGACTTCTTTGTAATTAATGTCTCTTAAGAAAAACTGATGTCATAGGGGAAGCATGCACAGAAACATATTTTTCAGGCTCTCCTCTGCCTTTTCTTTTTCCCTTTTAACATCCCAGGAGCGTTAATCCAGGCTGCCCTGGATCAACAGAGTGAGAGCATAGCCTGCCCTCAGCCTTGTTTTTTCTGGGGAAGTAATGACCTTTTTTTTTTTTTTAAATCCTTGTAGCAATCCAGTGAAAATATGTAGGAACTTACCTCTTTAGAAATGAGGGAACAGGAAGTTGAAGGGAGATTAAGCCAGTTTTCCAAGATCACACAGATCATAAGGGCAACACCTGGGACTGACACAGAGTCCTGAGCTCCATTCTGGAACCTTCTGCTGCCTGAGGACCAGAGCCTGGGAAGAGTTGCCTGGAGCCCGGTAGCCATATGTAGATGATTTGGTTATTCTTTCAATCAACACATGTTCATGGAGTTCCCCCCATGTGCAGGCACTGGGTGAACACTGGTGACTCGGCAGATATCTGGGTCTCCTGCCCTCGGGGTGCTTACAGTCTAATGAGAAAGACAGACATTAAATAAGGACTGCATTAGTAATAACTGTGAAATGTCGTGTGAATAGGATGCCGAGTGAGGAGAGCCTGATTCAGCCTGGAGACTCAGGGAAGGCCTCTGAGGAAAAGACTTAAAAGCAGTCAAAAGAAGGGGAGAGTGAAACAGTCCAGCAGAGGGAAGAGCCTAGGCAATGGCCATGTTGTTGGAGGGAGCTCGGTCGGCTCTAGAAGAGGGCTGGTGGACCTGGCTGCAGGACAGACAGGTGCCCTTCCCTCGGGGCCTTGTTAGCCTGGGTAAGGATTTCCTGTGTGAAATGGCCCGACTGATGTTTTAAAAAGATCTCCTTAGTGGCCATGTGATTATGGAAGGCATGCAGGACAAAAGAGTTAACACTTGCAAAGTGCTTTCCATGTGCTCAGTGACACACTTCATTATTGATCATTTCATTCAGCAGTAACGGAGGCTATTGACTGAGTAAAATTTAAATTCTGCTTACTGTCCTAGGCGCGCTCTAGATATTGTTTCTAACCCTCAGAACAGCTGTTGTGTAAGATGCCATGGTTCACTTTGCTCCTCATAGTTACCCTTTAGGAGGCAGAGACATTTTAAATCTCCATTTTATAGATGGGGAAACAGTCTGGGAGGAGAAGGCTGGGATTTGAGCCTAGGGTGTCCCATCAAAGTCTGTGCTTGTCTCTCTCTATGCCATTGGCCTCTGCTGGTGACAGAGACAGGACTCATCTGGATAAGAGGATGCCTCAGTGCAACAATGAGTTGCTTGGATGATGTGTCCATTCACAATTGTGAAACATCATCAAATGCCAGACCAAAAAAAAAAAAAACAACCTTCCAATAACAGAGTTAATTCTGATAACTTAATGGCAAGGTGGAGAGAGACTGTCACGAAATTTTGTTCTCTAGTGGGTGGTAGCTTAATCAGAGAGTTCTCAGAGGAGACTTTTACCCTCGAGTGTTTATTTTTAAAACATGCTATTGTTTAGCCCACGGCAACTTCTTCCTTTGCCGTGTTTTTATTAAAAAAATTCTAATAGATTGTTACTGCTTTGGTCAGGAGCCAGGACCCCAGCTCATCCAAGCCTCCTCCAGAGGTGAAAAAACAAGTGTGGTTCCTTAAAGAGCTAGCAGGTGCCCCTGAGTTCCTGGGACTGCTTTGGAGTGTATCTATCTCTAGGCCACAGCCCAGCCTCAAAACTATCCCTGGATTTAAAGGACAATCCTGGACCCAGTGGTAACTGGACTTGTTAAAGAAAAGAAATTCAATGATACTTGTCAATTTGGGAAGGCAGACCATATAGACAGTTGTAGGGACCACTGCAATGGGATTCTGCAGTGAAGGGGAGAGATTGGGCTCAACTCTGAATAGAGCATGAACAAGTGGGAATTTATAGTCGAGAATTAGGTGGGGGTCGGTGGATAGACAAGGGATTCTGGCTAAACCGACCCAACAAGATTCATGTTGAAGACAGGCCACAGTAAATCAGAAATCATCTGGGAGACGGTGGAGGATAAGGAACCTTTATCTTATATCAAGGGTAAGAGGTTTCTTGCTAAAATTATTTTGCAAAGAAGTACACAGATGGGCCTAAGAGAAGACTTGGAAGCCTGACTAAAATGTGGCCAAGGAAAGAATCTTTGTCAGAATCCTGCTCATCTTTCTCTGCTCAGTTCAGATGCTCACTGCAGCAAGTTGCTCCTGGTCACCTCAGCCTGGTGACACCTCTGGCTCCTCTGAAAGCCCATGGTACCTGTTCTCTGCACCAGTGCTTCACAGAGCATCCAGGTTTTAAAGTGGGTGGGAAAGATCCGGTTTTTTTCATTTCCAATCCACATGGATCAATAATTTTTGTAAACTATAATATAAATGAATTACTAGAAAAAGATATAAAAAAAAAAAAAACAGACAAAACGCTAGCCCTGCTTTTTGTTATTACACTCAACAGATAAAATTACTGTTCAGTTGTTATAAACGTCTTTAAACGCCCTTTGATCTCTATGCAGATCCTGCCACACCAGCTTTGTGGTGTATTAGTGGACAGTCCTTTCTCATTTGTAAATTCCTTAAGGGCAGGTGTCAGTGCCCAGAAGAATTGAGTTGTAAGAGTGGGCTGTAAGGAAAGGTGGTCCTCTAGACCTCATCAGGCATAAGGTGTGGCCAGAAAGCAAGGAATCCAGGAGGGTCTTTAGAGTAAAACCCCAGGATAAAGCACAATGATGTTTCACTTGGTTGGGGCTAAGGTAGGCCCACCATCTGACCTCCCCACAGTGAATGAGGGGGGCATGTAGCTAGGTGTGACTAAGGAATTGCTTTTAAATTTTGTTTAATTTCAATTTAAATAGCCACACGTGGCTAATGGCTACCATACGGGACATTGACACAATCTCTAGGCCTCACCAGAGTGTCCAGCATTTCATGCGTGCTCAACAATGTTGAATAAACAGACTCAAGCTTAACTCCATTACAATAAACCAGGTAAACGATGAAGATAAACCAGATAAGCCATCATCTCCTGGTGTGCTTTTCCTTCCCCATGCTGACCATAGCGCTCTGAAGACTAAGGCTTATTCTTTTCTTTCTCATTTTAAAAGGTGTTTTAAAGTCTAAAATTATTTTTAATTGTGGTCAGATATGTATAACATAAAATTTACCATTAAGCACATTCACATTGCTGCATAACCATCACCACCACCACGCATCTCCAGAACTCTTTTCATCTTGCCAGCTGAAACTCTGCATCTATTAAATAGCTCCCCATTCTCCTTTGTCAAGGGGGTCATATTCTTAACCACTGTGTTATACTAACTTCATGCATGTGCTACAAAATTCTAGTCCAGCGCTACCCAGGAGTTGTGATGATGGAAATGTTCTCTCTGTACGCTGTCCATTGCAGTAGCCACCAGCTGCGTGTCACAAGTGAGCACTTGACAGGTGGCTGGTGTGACAGGAACTGATGGAGAGGAGCTGTCTTCGGAGTCCAAGGTCTGGATTAAGTTACCGTTCAGAGAACAACATCCACTGAGCTAGACCACACACTCTCAACTGGAGCAATGTGGCCTTAAGGCAGCAGAAGCAAGTTTTGGGGGGTGGGCAGCAAGCTTACTCTTCTCATGTAAAGAGCATATGCTGTGTGCTAAGTCACTTCAGTCGTGTCCGACTCTTTGTGACCTCATGGACTGGAGCCCACCAGGCTCCTCTGTCCATGGGATTCTCCAGGCAAGAATACTGCAGTGGGTTGCCATTTCCTTCTCCAATGTAAAAAGCATATATATATATATATATACACACACACATATTTAGTATATGAACAGATGTACAGTTTGTGCTATTAAAATTTCATGGGGTGGCAATGAGCAAAAAAATATCTAAAACACCCTGGGAGGGGCAAGTCGGTTGGAGCACATAATAATGAGAAAAAAAAAGAGAAACACTAAAATGCTAAATGTGTTCTCACATGGAGGTCTGTTATGAGTGAAAAGCGTTCTTGTTTGCCACTCTGGGAACCATACCAAACTGCCCTGTGTGAGTGGTTTTTAGGGAGATTAACCTGCCAAGTTCCTAAATCTCTCACACAGGAGATCTTTGAAATGGGCTCACTTTGTAAGGAGCCATAAGAAGTGCAGTGGGCTTCCCAGGTGGCACAGTGGTAAAGAACCCGCCTGCCAGTGCAGGTGGTGCAAGAGATGCGGGTTCAATCCCTGGGTCGGGAAGATCACCTGGAGAGAGAAATGATAACCCACTCCAGTATTCTTGCCTGGAAAATTCCATGGACAGAGAAGCCTGGCAGCCTGCAGTCCATGAGATCGCAGAGTCAGACATGACTGAGCACACATACACACATAAGAAGTGTAGCTTTTTCTGTCACGTGGAAACATTTAGTACAAAATTCACAAAGCACCTTACTTAATGCACTGAGGATCCAGAAAAGAATAAGCCTCAGTCTTCAGAGCGCTATGGTCAGCATGGGGAAGGAAAAGCACACCAGGAGATGATGGCTTATCTGGTTTATCTTCATCGTTTACCTGGTTTATGGTAATGGAGTTAAGCTTGAATCTGTTCATTCAACATTGTTGAGCACGCATGAAATGCTGGACACTCTGGTGAGGCCTAGAGATTGTGTCGATGTCCAGTATGGTAGCCATTAGCCACATGTGGCTGTTTAAATTGAAATTAAAATTTGAAAGCAGTTCCTTAGTCACAGTAGCCACATGTCAACTGCTCCCTAGCCCTCGGTAGCTGGTGACTACTCCAGTGGACAGCACAAGAACATTTCTATCACCACAGGAAGGCCTACAGGGCAGCACTGGTCTAGAATTTAGTAGCACATGGATAGACCCAGTGTGACATACATAGTGGTTAAGATCTGGCCTTTGGGGGCCAAACCAGCTCCACTGCTCGGCAGCTGTAGGACCCTGGCATGTTACTTAGCCTTTCCGGGCCACAGTTTTCTCTGTAAAATGGCAGTAATCATGCCGACCTGGTGGGGTTATAGTGAACGTCAAAGGAGATGACACAACCCTCAGTCATTGCTTACTACACAGTGTCTATTGTCATTTCATTATAATAATCACCACTATCATTGTTATTACTGGCAACTGGGTGGCTAGACTATCCATCCAGACATTTTATATTCATGTTAAGTTCAGTAATGTTCCTGTTACAGAGGTTTTCAAATATTGGAATGTCTCCCTGCATAAGTTCCCTCCCTTTATGGCAACCACACCCTACCCCATCCTCAACATCCTCGAGATGTTGAGTCTGGATTTCGGTGCCGCCTTTGCCCTCAATCAGTGGTGGCTAGAAAGGTAGAGGGGTAGCTCTAGAGATGTGGAGAAGTATGACTGTTAATTTGAATGCATTTCTGATATATCCAGGAGATCTGTAGGACCTCAGTAGATTTGAGAAATGGGGAACAAAGTTCTTTTTGAAAGTAACTGCAAGAGAGTTACTGTACTGCAACAGCCAGGAGCTGACTACTTTGGGGGCTGTATTTAAAGTATTTCCACCAAGAATCTCATTATTATGAAGCCTTTTATTGCCATCTGGGACCTGGAATAAAAGCAGAGGCACCAGCCCGTGGCCAAATCATTAAGACAAATTAAGACACGTTAACATATGCTGGAAACAATTCCCCACATAGATTTAATTTGTTTCACTGCTGGAAGAAAATCCTGAGGGCAGGAGACACACACCCGAGGACAGTTTGGCAGCCACCCTGCGAGTTTGTCACTTGTCGGCACCTTAGGGAATGGGGATGCTTAAATTGGATGTCAAGCAAAGGACAATATATCTGAAAATACATCTTCCGTTAGGTCATGGAGCAGGTGCTTGTACAGGTTACTTAAATATCTAGATTGCTAATTTTCTTTTTTTTTTAACTACCATTATTATCATGAATAATCATCATAATTGTTTATCAAAATAATGTATAGAGCTCAAAAATAGAATAGGAACATTTTATAATCAAATAATATACTTAGTAAGCTTATATATTTGCATCACTGTCTGCTCTTTTTTTAAGAGACTGAAACTAAATATGAGCTAGTTCATTGGTTTCTGAGTTGTAGCTTTCAATATCTCTTTTGTTGTCATTTTATTTCGCTATTTTTTTGTCATTATGGTTTCTTACAGAACTATTGTTTTTAATTGTCTGAACATTAGGTAAAGAAAGTCTGCTCAGCACACCACATTCTTTTTCCCAAAGAAATAGAATCTTAGCATCCAGGTTATTCTAGGATGTGACTCTCACAGTATGCTCACTATACAGTAATTGTGCAGTCTTGCTCTGGAGGTTGATGAATGAACCCTTAACAACATACTGGGGTGACTGCTAGAAGCCAGAGCCTCTTCCCTCAAAATATAACTTCAGAAGAAGCAATCAACAGCCAGAGGAATGGTGTGTTTAGAGTGAGAGATGTCTTTTTCTGTTGTCATCATCATCATCATAGCTTCCTTACAGATTTTTCCCAAACATCAACTATGTATGATTATATTTGAGGAGCGTAATCCCCTAGTCACTTAAAAAAAAAAATGGATAGGCCTTTTATAGCGTGAGGGGTGAATATAAAATCGACTTGTGTTTGCTGATAGCCTGCATGTCTGCTACCTTTTCCTTGGGGTTGCCTTATGGTAACCTCTTCATTTCTCCTGCTACCGTGTACTTCAGGGTAACAGTTATGGAACAACTCATGCGTGTTGAAGACTCAGAAAATCATTTTCTGTGGTAATCATTTGATTCAAAATGTGATTCTCATTTTGTAAATCGGACAGGGTAGTCTGAAACTTCCAAATGACAACTTGCTGAAAGATGATTTGCTTACTTCTCAACCTGGCTTCATGTATCACACAGCAGCAGTCCAGTTAGAGAGATGCATCATTTGACCACATTTCTATGAGCATCTTTGATGGAGGGCAAAGGTTTCTAGCAAGCGGAGATGTATGCTTTCCACCTCTGTATCTATCCTTGGCCTTCCGTACAACCATTGTAAGTCAAGTAACAATTCAGTCATTTTTCTGACCATTTGAAACGAGCCAAAAGTGGTTCCTTCGCCCATCCAAAGGCCTTTTGAAACTAGATCTAAACAATGTGGCCATAAGTTTCTTAGATTATCTGTGCCCTCAGAAATGTTTATTCATATCCCAACTTATTAAAACAAGGGTTTTAAGGAGTCTCACAAAGCCATACAGAATATGGTTTTAAACATAAAAGCAATTTGAAAATCATGAAAAGAAGGATATCTGCTAGCCAGGAAGGATAATGAAATGACTGTGCTCTATTATTGAATTTGGTCCTGATAGCGTCTAAAAATCCATCACTAAGGAGATGATTAAATACCTTATGGTACAGCCACATGAGAGAAGATTATGTTGTCTTTAAAATTATCTGCAGGGTGAATTCATAACAATAAGAAAAATGCTTATGATATTGTATTTAGAAGAGAGAGGATTATAAAGTATAAAACTATCTCAGCCCTGTTGACAAAAAATTGAGAGAAAAATATGGGAATAATATTCACCAGAATATTAACAATAGCTGATGACATGAAGTGATTTTTGTTTTCATCTTTATATTTTTTCCTTTCTTTAGATAATTGTAATGAACATATATATGACTTGATAATCACACATAAAAGTTATCTTTTTAGTTGACTCTGAGATTCCTGACAGGAAAGGCAGAAAGGGAAATGATCATGAGTTATTCAATTTTTATTATGTGATAAAAGACCCTTCTCAGTTCTTTAAGGTAAACTTTTCCCTAATACCGAATCCCAAAAGAATGTCAAGTGATACAATGGTAAAGTTCTTAGCGCAGATGCCAAAGGGGGACTCCTTTTACTTGTCTCATGGCCACCCCTCTCACGAGCCAGAGACACAGCACTCACTAAGAGCTGAGGTGGTGGGGATTGAGCCAGAAGGGATCTTGCCCCCTACTAGCCTTCAGTCTCTTAATTCTGCATTTGGAATATGGAATTATTCAAACAAAATGAGTGAGATAGGCCTAGCAGATAAATACATACCGCTCAGCTCTTTCCAAACCTTGAGGATTGAATTGCCACCAGTCCTGGAAATTTTTCTTCGCGTAATATAATTTGACTTCTCACCCTTTCAGGTGTTGCTACACTGGATTCCAACGTATCTGGAAAAATTGGTCTGCGTGCTGTCGTATATTATTTCTGTACCACTCTCATTGCTGTAATTTTAGGTAAGATTTATTTCTGAATCCTTTTTTTTTTCCTGTATAATTGTGACTTTCCATTTAAAAGTAGTTGGTTTTTTTAAACGCACGCTTTTTTAAAGATCAGAAAGTACAATTGTTAAAACTTCTATGAAGCTGTTAGGCTTGAAGTCAGCACAGAAACTTTTATATGAACAAATATAATATTGGCTGAGTTTCAGCCATGGTACTGCTTATTAATGTTTCTAGTAAATAAACAGAAAGAGAGGGACAATTCTGCACCTTATCCGGATCACTGGGTGGAAAAAAGTAAAGCAAAGAGCTAATCTTTAAACTTGACAATTAGTCTATAATAGTGGGTTTGAGTGTAATTATAAAGTATTTCCAGAAAGAAAGCATTTCGGTATATTTCAAATTTCACATAGTACCCAGAGCTAACAGAAGTCTTGCCAAGTATAAATTTTACTTGAAAGAGGGAGACTGTTCTAATAAGAGACTATGGTTGCTCATATACCTTTGACACTTTTGTGAAAAAAGTATGGTCCATCCTTTGTGACCTAGTATGACATTTTAAGAAGGATGCTCTGAGTGGTAAGAGAGGGGGCCAGTGTACTCAAATGTTGCAGCCAGCTTGACCCTTACAGCTCTGCTTTGATGAACTGAGGATGTAGTAAGATTTTAATTGTATTAGGCCAGGCAACCTCGGAGGCCCTGAACCCTGCCTTAAACCAAAACCATATTTCATTAGGCTCCTGAGGGAGGCCAACACAAAGAACAAAGCTGGGCTGGTATCTTTTCTGCAGCTCTGAGAGGGGAGAGTAGACCACACCCATTCATGGCCCCTGTACTGCCCAGTGACTCCTCCCATCAGCAAAACTAATGCATTCACATCCTTAAGTCCTACCCGCTTGGAGGGGCATTTCTCTTTGAGAAGAGTGATAAGGGCATGGAGCCTTTCCTTCACTCCCCTCCAGTCCATCAACCTGGTCTTTCCTAAAACCTCCCACCCCTACTTGGACACCTCAAGAGGAACCCATTAGCTCCAAAATGGTGCTTTCAGATTCTGTTTGTTTTGCTTTTTTGACCATACAACATGCAGGACCTTAGTTCCTTGGCCAGGGATTGAACCTGCATCCCCTGCAGTGGAATCATGGAGTCTTAATCACTGGACCTCCAGGGAAGTCCCAGATGCCCTCTGTTAAGACAGTTTTTCTTTATAGCAAGATCAACTCTCTCTCCTTAGAACTCCTATTCTCATTGTACCCCCAAAGAGTCCCACAGAACCACACTCCCTAACCCAAATCCTTTAGTGGGTTACACACAGCTTTTCAGATATTTGATGGCTGTGGTATGACAGGAAGGTAAGGCTTATTCTCTGTGACCCTCAGAAAAATACCAGCATCTGTGGGTAAAAGTTACAGAAAGATGCTGAGTACCCTGAGTTTGAAAATAAGTCCTTCTCACCCCAACCCCTGCTGAGGCTGATCTCATAAGCTAAAGAAGAAAAGAGCATTCTCATCAGCAAGTGTTTCCAGAAGCAGTTCTGGAATGCAGCCCCTCATTTTTTAAAAACACACAGGAAGAGTTCCTTCTGCTTCATTTAGATGGGAAGTAATTAAGGCAGTAATTCTGCTGAGGTTCCTGCTGAGGCTTAGTGTTTTGGGTCGACTCCTCAGGGTCCCCATCCCAGTATTGCCTGGTACTCTAAGATGGATGCAAGAGATATCAGGTGCCCTGGGAGATTCTAAATGCTCTGTGGGTGCTATCTTTGGTTACAGGTATCGTGCTGGTGGTGAGCATCAAGCCTGGTGTCACCCAGAAAGTGAATGAAATTGACAGGACAGGGAACACCCCTGAAGTTAGCACAGTGGATGCCATGTTAGACCTGATCAGGTGGGTGTCTGGCCAGCAGTGTGGCTTCACAGGCATACAGCTTGTGTGGTTGCACAGGGCCCCATGCTTGGTTTAATGCTCTGCTAATGCCATCTTGAAATTTTTTATAATTTTTAAATTATTCTATGTGTTCATTTTGCCCTGGACCCTGCAAGTTACATATCCAGTCCTGCTTGCCATGTCATGGTTCCACAAAGGAATGGAAGGAACAGGGTCTCTGTCAGGGTTTAGGATGGACAGAGATGTCCAAAGATACTTGTTGCATTAAGATGCTGGGCTGTATTGGGTGGCTGGTTCTGAAGCAACTTGAAGAAATATATTTTTTAACTGTACAGGAGAAACCCTCTTATCTGAAACAATCAGGGCTACAGATTGGTCAGTTAATTTAAAAAAAAAAAAACAGCATTTAAAGTAGAGAGTCATAAATATACACTATGTATTTTGTTTATGCTTAAAACTTAAATGCATTTATTTGCCATTTTTTTGATGTTGGGCCAAGGTCATTTCTTTGTGTCAGTTGATTGTAATTTCATATTTCTGTTGCCTAGGCTGCCTTTATAAATGCATCATCTACAATTTCCAGGCTCAGTTTTCATGAAGTAGAGCAACAAAACCCTTAGCAATTGCAAGGAAAGCTGAAAGCTGAGTTCTTCCAGCTGTTCTTTTTATTTCAGTTGTCTTCCCTTACCTAACACAGCAACAGAAATTTTACTCACTTGCCTTGAATGAATTTCCAGGCATTCCAGCTTAGTTTTTATAGAAACTGCTCCTTCCTTTTCACACTCATATTGCATTGATTTACATAATATTTCATTCAGTAATGACAAAGATATTTGCAACTGGCATAAAGAATTTGGGAACAAGTGCAGTTGACTCTCGTTGATGAAAACAGAAATGTGCAAAATATTAAAGAAGTCTCTTAACTGAGCCTGTCCACCTGCTAGTACCTATTTCACTGAGGACAGCAACCATGCTGGCTACTCAAGAATCAGTTAAGTGTGTTGGTTAGTTAGGAGAGCTTTCTATCCCCTAATTGAAGCTCAGTAGGGAAAAAGAATCCAGTACTCTTGCCTGGAAAATCCCATGGATGGAGGAGCCTGGTGGGCTGCAGTCCATGTGGTTGCTACAAGTCGGACATGACTGAGCGACTTCACTTTCACTTTTCACTTTCACACATTGGAGAAGGAAATGGCAACCCACTCCAGTGTTCTTGACTGGAGAATCCCAGGGGTGGGGGACCCTGGTGGGCTGCCGTCTCTGGGGTTGCACAGAGTTGGACACGACTGAAGTGACTTAGCAGAAGCAGGGAAAAATAAATCTTAATACAAGGAAGCATTATGCAAAGGTGAGACCAAAACCAGAGTACTAATTCTATAGCATACTCATTTCCATCAATGTATTAGGTGCAACAAAAACAAACAAAAACCACTTTTGTCTTAATGTGATACTGCTTTTCATGTCTCCAACAGGAATATGTTCCCTGAGAACCTTGTCCAAGCCTGTTTTCAGCAGGTAAGAATAATGATTTTTGCCCTCAAGCTGTTCTACTCTTCCTCCTTACTCATTAAGATTTTTTTTTTCTTCTATGACCTAAGAGATGGAATTAGGCCATCAAAAATGGGCAATGTATTAATACCTGCAAATGGAGGAATTTCAGGTGACCTGTCAAACCCAGTCTTTCCAGCCATAGCAGCATGCCTGTTGTAGCTTACACTGCTCCCTCTTCCCTTAGGCTTCATTTTTTCCCCAAAAGGTTTCAACTGGAGCAAGTCAGGAACCTGTCAAATGAGTGTTTTCAAATCTGGCTTCTAGTACCTAGTTTCAGAGAACCGCTTTATGTTTGTGCAGAAGCTCAGACTATCTGCATATATAATGCAGTTGGGAAAGGTAACCTCCACCCCCATGTTGGGAAATCAGTATGTGACCCGTGTGGGTGGTTAGTGTTCCTGGTATCTGGTCTTTTCTTTCATCACTCCGTGCCCACTGCTGGCACTCTACAGAGCAGTGTAACAAAGCCACTTTTTTTGCTTTAGGGAAGTTTCACAATCTTAAGCCTTCTTCTCTTGTTTATCTATGTACTTGAAGACAGCTGAGTCTATCACAAGCTACTGAATTCGTTTACATAAATTACACAAACAAAGACCTCTGTGTAGACCAACAAAAATGGCAATTAAATTGCTCCCTGTCAATAGAGGCACAGAACCACCTCTATTTAGGGGGTGCATTTGCGGTTCAGCCACAGTGGTCACTTGTAAGGTTCTTGGTGTTGGCAGAGCCTTGTAGGAGTAACATTTATGCCCAGTGTGATGATATACTAGCTCTTTCTTAAACATCTCTGCTGAAGCTCAGCAGAATCAAACAGGTGAAGGAAGGGAATAACAGAAATCTCACTCATGTAATAGCCCTAAAAGGACTATTGACTTTGGAACAACCATATAGTTCTTGATGTTTATTAAAGTCATGGTGACTGCATTTAAAGTGATGAGGTGTTTCTTCCCCAGGTTAAAAATAATAAATGAATAAATAAATAGAAACAAAAATGATTGACAGGATTCCTGTAGAATCTATTAAAGCACCTAAAGATAAAACCTATGCTTTCTTCTACATTGTTGCTCCATTAATTGGTCCCTTACTACGGAAGTGAGAGAACATTTTGACACCATTGAATGGTGGCTGCGGTGGTCCGGGGGTTGGATTTCTCAATCCCAGCTTTGCTTCCAAAGCCTCAGGGGTAGTACCATCCAAAACCAACGCCGACAGAGGCCTCAGAGGTAGAACCTTTCAGTGACACTTATCTGGCCAAAGTAACATTCCTATGGTTTAACCTTAGGAGCTTAAAAATTCTTTTTTTTGTTTATTTCTTTGACCTTTCCCCCTTCCAACATGCAGTACAAAACCACACGTGAAGAAGTGGAGCTTTCTGAGGAGCCAGGGACAAACAGCACCGAAGCGACTGTGACAGCCATCATGACAACTGCTACTTCCAAGGTGCCACTTACTTCCTTTGGTCTGCTCCCTTCCCCAGTAGGCAGGGGCCAAGTCGTAAGAGCAGGAGATGGAAATAAGTAGATCCTCATTGTTCTCAGATTCCACATTCGTGAATTTGCCTGTGTACTAAAATGGATTTGTAACCCGAAAATCAGTATGGTGCTGGTCATTCACAGATACACTAGGAGTGGTGAAAAATGTAACTTGCCCATGCGCATGTCCCAGCTGAGGTTGAACAAGGCTGTGTTCTGCCGTCTTGGTTCAGCAATTTGTTTTTTTCCTTTTTTTAATTGGAGTATAATTGCTTCACAACGTTGTGTTGGTTTCTACTGTACAACAAAGTGCATCAGTTATATGTATACGCACATCCCCTCCCTGGTTCAGCTCTTATGTGGTAAATACGTGTCCTTTGTGCACTGTGTCTTTGCCACATTTTTCCCAGTTTTGTGCATTAGCTTGGTAATTTCACTGTTTGAAATGTCTCCCAAGCGTCATGCTGCACTGCTGGCTGGTTAGTGTTCCCAAATGCAAGAAGGCTGATGTTCCATATGAGAAAATACACGTGGTAGAGAAGTTTCGTTCAGGCATGAGTTCAAGTGAGCTCAACGTTGATGATTAAACAATAGATATTAAATAAGGTGTCTTTGAACTAAAACACAGAGAAAACAAGGTTTCAAATTGATTATTTGACCAAAATGATGTGACTGTTGATTTCTAGGAACCTAATCCTCTGTTTCCCCTTAGGAACATTGACTCAGTATTCCTTAAGTCAGTGTTGGCGGCCACTGTATAGAGTATAACTTCTGAGAATACTGAAGAGCAACTGAACCACACAGAGAAAAGAATGAGTCCTGTCACTTCTGTCTCTGCCACCCAGAGTTGAGTTGGGCATCTCTGGGAACATCGTTAGATTTGCAAGACCACATAAACGTGGAATGCAGGCCTGCAGTTCCTTATTTAAAACTCTCTGCCCAAATGTGATTCTGAGTCCAGAGTTCTTCACTTTAGAAGGGCCAGGTGCTGTGTGTACTATATGTTATACAACATCTTTTAAGTGGAATTGGCAATAATATTCTAGAATCAAGCACATCAACATTTCTGCAACTAACTTACAAATTGGCTACAAAGTAAGAAAAATAGGCTATCTGTAGCCTCATCTCCAGAGAAGACAGTGGCACCCCACTCCAGTACTCTTGCCTGGAAAATCCCATCGATGGAGGATCCTGGTAGGCTGCAGTCCATGGGATCACTACGAGTCAGACACGACTGAGCAACTTCACTTCACGCATTGGAAGAGGAAATGGCAACCCTCTCCAGTGTTCTTGCCTGGAGAATCCCAGGGGTGGGGGGCCTGGTAGGCTGCCGTCTATGGGGTCGCACAGAGTCAGACAAGACTGAAGCGAATTAGCAGCAGCAGCCTCATCTCAGTTCAGGATAGGTTTTGCCACCAGGAATTTGCCATAAACTTATCAATGAAATCAGTTGGCTCTGAGAACTTTTAGGATTTCATTGTTTAAGATTCTAGTGGTTTAGTCACTAGGTTGTATCCAACTCTTGTGACCCCATGGACTCTAGCCCGCCAGGCTCCTCTGTCCATGGGATTCTCCAGGCAAGAATACTGTAGTGGGTTGCCATTTCTTCCTCCAGTTGGAGATTAGATCAGGTTGGCCTGAAGTAGTACATTTGTAGTCATGTAGTAGATTTCTCCTGAATGTACTCTGCCTTCACTCAGGAAGGAATAATTTAAGGGAAAAAAAAAAATGCAGTAGATTTAAGAGTTCACATTAAATAGGCCACAGTTAGCTCCCTCTTTTTTCCTACAGAAAGCACTCCATGACCTGGCTCCTCCCTGGTTTCCCAGCTTACTTTTCGGTGAGCCCAATCTATTCTATCCAGATCCAACTCCTCAATGAACTCCTACTCTTGCTTCTTGATACAGTTCCACAGAGATTTTTCTGAGCACTCTCCATGGGCCAAGCTCTGATGGGCACTGAGATTATGACAGAGAAAAGACACATGTGATATGTGCTCTCGTGTGAAGAGTGATGAATATTACAGTTGGAAAGAAAAGAAGACTCCCTAATAGAATAGGGAGGCCTAAAGTAGTGTGGCGGCTGTAAAGGATGAGTCGAGTTCAGAGACCTGGTGTGTGATGATGTCTGCCTTTCCTTGCCATTTTTCTGGAGTCTGCTTTCTAGATCTCTGCTTATCTCCTGGCGGCCTGCTCCTCGGGCCTGTCCTTCACTATTTTCACAGCCCACATTCATGTCTCCAGTCTCCACATGATGCCTGTAACTCATAGCTTGGCTGTGCAGTTAGTTACACACCATCTTGCTATCACTGGCTCATATTTCTCACAGTTAGTCTTGTCTATCCAGCTGCATTTTAAGACTTTATGCTGTAGCCAGTGCAGTTAACACGCTGCACTGGCTACAGCATAAATATGTGTCTGATCATGTCAGATCATAAGTAAGAAATAACTGGTACCCCAGTGGCTCATCCACATAATTCCTTATAAACCTGGTTTGCACCACTCAGAATGTGTTATCTTCCTGTGAAATCTCTGTTAAGCTCATGCTGCACAACTAGGATTGAACTATCTCTTGGTATATCTCATGTTAATCGTGTGTGTGTGTGTGTGTGTGTGTGTGTGTGTGTGTGCGCGCGCGCGCGCATGCGTGCTCAGTTGCGTCCGACTCTTTGCAACCCCATGGACTGCAGCCTGCAGAGGCTCATCTGTCCATGAGATTTCTCCAGGCAAGAATACTGGAGTAGGTTGCCATTTCCTCCTCCAGGGGATCTTTCCGACCCAGGAATTGTACCCTCATCTCCTGTGTTGGCAGGTGGGTTCTTTACCACTGAGCCACCTGGTAAGTCCCCATGCTATTCTTACCCAGGATAAAATGAAGAAATGGTTCATAGTAGTAGATATCTGGTTAATTTTTATCTAAAATAAAATCCTATTGGTTATCTAAGGTTAGAGGTGGTAAAAAACGTTCCTGTGTTAATTATAAGGATAAAATAGGTAGTAAAGTGTCCTAAAAATGTCTGCACTGGTAAATATTTTGAGCTTCCTGCATTATTAATTCGTATCTTTTTATGCAGACTCCTAATGTAACTACTAGTTAAAATAACTCTGAAAAGTGCCTAAAGTTATTAAAAATTTAAAACACCCCAGAATAAGAAATCTTCAAAAGAAATATTCAAGTATGGATTCATTGAAAGAGAGGGGAAAACAAACCTCAATGCCAGAGGTGGGGACAGTAAAATTTGATACATGCATAGGTGGGTTTTTTTTTTTTGCTCCTAAACTTGTTGATCCTAAGTTGTTGCTAGGTCACTAGTTTGTTTGGCTATCATATCTTCCTATTTCAGGGCCTATGCATTCTAACAAGATTATAACCATGCATCAATATTATTTTCTTGGTTTTGATTCACAGAACAAAACAAAGGAATACAAAGTCGTAGGCATGTATTCAGATGGCATAAATGTCCTGGGCTTGATCGTCTTTTGCCTCGTCTTTGGAATTGTCATTGGAAAAATGGGAGAAAGGGGACAGATTCTGGTGGATTTCTTCAATGCTCTGAGTGATGCAACCATGAAAATCGTTCAGATCATTATGTGGTGAGCAGACCCTGGTTAACATCGTCTTGCTTCCCTCGATGGCTGACCCTTCAAAACTAGAAGGAAAAGGTTTATGTTTCTAACTCACCTCACCCTAGAGAGGGCAAGACACTAGAGTATTAAATAATTCCGTGTATTACTTAGGACTCAGTTCACTAATGAAAGTCTAGAGATCAGCCATTGACTTTTCTACCAAGGTCCTTGATCACGTTGCAACCAAGTAGCATTTATGTAAGAAAGAACTCTTAAAGGAGTGATTTGAAGGAGTTTTCCAGAACACAGGTTGCTTTCCTTATCAGGCTCCATGCAGAAGGGATACAGTAGGTAAACACAGGCCCTGATACATCCAAATGAAAGCTGCCGTAGGCGAGCATAGCAGCTGCACCACCTGAGCATCTGCCCTGTCCCTGGAGATGCTGAAAAGTCCACCTTTCCTGGGAGACCTCTGCCCCACTTATCTCACAGCAAGTTGGTCCAAAGTATAGACCTTGACAGTGACAGTAAAGGGTTTAGTTATTTCAGTCAATGCTGCTGAACCTCAGCTTCATCATCTGTTAAAAAGGATAAATAAAGTCTACCCCTCGAGTTGGGAGAAGTACAGTAAGTGAATGACGCATGTGAAATACCTAACCCAATGCAAAGCATGTAATGATAGCTCCACAAACAGAGCTATCACAACAGAGCTATTACATAACAAGTTCTGTTGCTGATACCACTACCTGGGAAACAACATGACTGTGTCTAGAAAAAGCCTAGAGGCCATGATTGGAGAGTCAAGCGAGAGAGACCTGCAGACATGAGTCAGCAGGGTGTATGTGCACAGGAGCAAGGGGTAGGGACCAGAGTGCCCCTTATGGTGGCATAGGTGGGTAGAATTTAAGGTGCACAGGGGTGCTGAAACCTGTAGCCAGTGTAGTCCAGCTGGGCTGAAACTGAGACCTTAGCCTCATTAGTGTGCCCCTCCCAGCTAAGGGCACACCCCAAGCCAAGGTATATGTCCTGGCTTGTTTCTTTCCTAGCGTTTCTACCCTGAGAAAATATTTGATGACAGAAGTATGTCCTTTCTTGTGCTTACTTTCTAGCTACATGCCGATTGGTATTTTGTTCCTGATTGCCGGGAAAATCATAGAAGTTGAAGACTGGGAAATATTCCGCAAACTGGGCCTTTACATGGCCACCGTCCTGAGTGGGTATGTCAGACTCAAGGGAAGACACTGAAACCTCATTTGAGCCAATGAGTTGCTGTTGAGAGGCTGAGTTTTAGTTGATGAAACTGGCTTCTGTCCCACGGGCAGGGAAAGATGAGGTTCAGAGATAAGAGAGCAGGGGAGAGAAGGGCTGCCCTTTAACAGCTGAACTGGAGGTGGATCACACTGTGCTAATTTCCAGATCTTGGCAGAACAGCCTGGACCATGCTTTGTCACTGCCTTTATTAGTTGTGTTAAAATAATTTCTTAAGAGAAAAACCCACTGGTAGCCTCTCTTGGCCCTCTCCTGGCCTTCCCTTCTTCAAGGATGTAAACCAACCAAACAAGTAAGAACAGTCCCCATGTACCCTGAGCCTGAAAGAAATTATGCAGAGCCTAAATTAAGTTGGACTGGAGCAAGCAGGAATGGGATGGGTGGTTGGTTCCAACCCTGTTGGGAAAGGACTGTCACACCCTACATCATAAGAGAGGGTGCTGGAGAATCTTCAGGTTGGTAGGAACTGTGCAAAGCAGGAGACAGCTGTGTGCATATTTCCTGTAGCACACTTACTGGTTCCTTGAGGGGAGATGTGGTGGGATAGATTATGAATGGTGCCCCCAGATGTCGGTCCGGGGGCAGGATATGTCACATATGCTAAGAAATATGGACCAGGGGAATGACTAACCATCATCAGTTTGACTCACACAGGTCAATTCCCCCAAACACTCAACTGGAGGAATCAGCTCACTTGCTGGAACTCAGTTGCACTGGGGAATATCCACTGCATAGGATTTGGTTCTTAATCTGTGTTTACTAAAAGCAGAGTCATGCTGGTCAATGGAGAAGGCCAGAGTCAAATTCCAGGGCCCCGGTAGTAATGGAGGTGGGACCATCCACCTTACTGGAGGCCAGGGGCTGTGTCCAGGCCATGGTATGGCTAATATTTATTATGCTGAGCTATTTAATGAGAGGGTTCTGCTGGTTTCTGTCCCATCAACCTATCTAGGTTCCTAATAGAAAACTAAAAGTCAGTTTCTCATAGTTCTAAGCCATAGGCCGTCTGTAAGATCCCTTTCTTGACCTCCAGAATCTATTTTTTCAATGACCATTTCTTATTATTTCAGCTTCACATAATTGATCTGTAAACTCAAAGTTGCCATTTACATGGCATCTGCTGAGTCAGTTTCATTTTTTAAGCCCTGTGGTTTGTGAAACGAGGAATACTTTGGAATGTAGGAATGACAAAGAAGAGGGTCAGTCATGAAATATAACTGTAGGAGAGCAGGGATACCTTCCCCCTTACAAACCCTGACTCCCCTCTTAGATGATGGTGCTGTCAAGCTGGATAGTGGCGTGGTCCACGTTGAGTACTGTGATAAGGGCTATGATACTATTGACCACAGAGTCACCAAGGAGGGGAAGGTCAGCTGGACCTGGGAAGGTGAGGGAAGGCTTCCAGGAGGAGGGGGAGATTTCACTGAATCTTAGAGGAGGAGTAAGAATTCAAGAGCAGAAGGAAGTGAAAGCATGTTAGCATGCATAGCAGGAAAAGCAGGTACGGGGCTTGGCAGCATGACATAACTATTCTGTGAGCTCTGAGATGTGGACTCAGCTACTGGCTTAGCCACCAACTTCGACAAGATATTTGATTTGCTGAGTCTCCTCTTCCCCATGTGTCTCTTCACTGGAGACATATATTCCTGTCCTCTCTCTCATTGGACCATAATGAAAGTTTAATGATATCATGAGTAAAAATGCTATTTGAAAAAAAAAAAAAATGAAGAGATAATATCATCTGTGAACCTGTTTCTCTCTCCCATTTACAGGCTTGCAATCCACTCCATTGTAATTCTCCCACTGATATATTTCATAATTGTACGAAAGAACCCTTTCCAGTTCGCCATGGGAATGGCCCAGGCTCTTCTGACAGCTCTCATGATCTCCTCCAGGTAAACAGAAGAGGGTGTCTGGTGGACCACCACTTCCCTGGTGGTCCAGTGTCTAAGACTTCATGCTCCCAATGCAGGGGCCCAGGTTCAATTCCTGGTCAGAGAACTGGATCCCACATGCTGCAACTAAGAGACCTAGCATGCTGCAATGAAGGTTGAAGATCCTGCCTGTCAAAAAGACCCCACACAGCCAAATGAGTAAACAAATATTTAAAAAAATTTTTTTTAAAGAAGAGGGGTGTCTGGAAGAAGTCTGTGAGCCAAGCCTTATCAACTCTCACCTCACCTGATGAAGTTGGGGGGTTTTGTAGCTGCCTTTGAGAAATGATCTCCCTAGTTTCTGACCTTACACACATTTCTTCACCCTACTGGATATTTCTTGCCCTCTTGGCAGGGCCTGCAACCCAGGAGGGGGTTGTGTCATAGCTGGGGACAGTGACAAGCACAGTGACTTCTGATTCCTGGTCCTACCAAAAGTGCCATCATGCTTGAGCTCTCGATTTAGTTTCTGGAACTGAGGTATCACTTCAGGCAGGGGTTGAGGGCCAGCATTCCTAGGTCATCATATCTTTTCTCTTTTTATCACACAGTTCAGCAACACTGCCTGTCACTTTCCGCTGCACTGAAGAGAAGAACCGGGTGGACAAGAGGATCACTAGATTTGTATTACCCGTTGGTGCTACGATCAACATGGATGGGACTGCACTCTATGAAGCAGTGGCGGCCGTGTTTATTGCACAGTTGAATGATTTGGACTTGAGCGTTGGGCAGATCATCACTATCAGGTGGGGCATGAAGTCACACTCATTTTCATCTCTGTAACTGGAATTGCTCTCAAGTAAAACTCATCTGTGGAGGGAGATCATGGATGGTCCAGCTGTAGACTTATTTTTGTGGTCTACAAAATCTCTTCCCAAGATTAAGTGTATCTGTATTACAAGTAGCAGGACTGCAGTACATAACACTGCATCAGGTCTG